>NC_135789.1:19835763-20452325 GCF_051106095.1 Pogona vitticeps | reverse complement strand
ACAAACCTCATCCTACATCAAAGTCTCAGGACATTTCATAAGCAAGATCAGCACCCTGAAACTCAAGCCCGGGGACCGACTGATTAGCTTTGACGTAGTATCCCTATTCACCAAGGTCATCATCATAGGCATCCTATGATAACGTGCTCTGTATGGAGACTTGGAACAGCGTCTAGTGATTTGACGCTGTACGCAAAGCTGGGGCGTCCTCTCCAGGGCACGAAGTCTGGGTAAAATAATATGGAGGATAGGCTTTTACCCAAGCAACCAGCAAATCCCCCTCTCCACGTCACTGAAATAGTCCAATGGAAAGCCAAGAGCCATTACAACTGGTTTCAGCGACGTCGCAGGAGTTGACAGAATGACATGAACTGCATCCGGGACAATGGCTCCGGATTTTAATATTCTATATTGGACCCCTCCCGAGAGGTCAGCAATCCTTGCATGAAAGGTTTATCATGTCCAGCTTCAGGCTCTTATATCGAGGTTGCATCACAAGACGACCTGTGGTTGATGAGTATGCTACATCTCACCCCTGACCCCTCATTCCTTGGCCCTTTCGGCATTTAGTATTTTTAATCTATTTTCAACTCTCTGTACATTTCGAGTGCCCAACCATTACAGTGCACCTAGTCCATATTATCAAGGTGTTTACTCCGCTAGATATCCCATGTATTACAATCTTTTAATGCTCGTATGACATAAAACTTCTAAAAAACCATCAATTTCACCAAAAATACCGAGAACAACAAACATTTTGTTAAACATTCCTTGCAAGCAACCACTATCCTGTATTTTCGAGTAACAGGACACCCAACCAGAGCCAACTCTAACACAACAAGCAATGTAAGCAATAGCCCCACCCCCGAGAAAAAAAGACAAGCCCCCCAGCCGAGTACAACATAGAAATTCCACCATAGCCAGAGTCTAATATACAAGCCAACTCACCCCCCACCCCAGTTAAATCTAAATAACCCCCCCACCCATGCAACCATCATGACAATCCAAAAATACCCAAAACCGGACAGCCCTACAACATAATTACCTCATGCCTGAGGAGACACACCTGAAGCAAGCGCAATTGAATAGGCAAACACTACCAACATTCCTCCTAAGTAAACTAAAAATAAAATCAAAGAAATACAAGAATAACCAAATTCAGCCAAAATACCACACCCAAACCCAGAAGCAACAACCAATGCCCCCGCACCAAAACATGGCGACGGATTAGACGCTACCCCAATAACCCCCAAAAGAAACTCCCAGGCAACAAAAAAACACCAAGTGCATAATTTCCATCAAACCTTCTTGAACCTCTGACCTGAAAAATCAACGTTGTTATTCAACTATGGAAATAATGTCCATTCCCCGAAAAGACACACCCATCCTACAAGACAACAATACTGCACTAGTAGACCTCCCAACCCCATCAAACCTCTTTAGCTGATGAAACTGCGGCTCACTCCTAGGCCTCATACTCATAACCCAAATCACCACAGTAGACATAAAGTAGTGCCCCGCATGACGACGATAATCCATCCCGTGAAAATCGCTGTTTAGCGAAATTGTCGTCATGCGAAACCCCTTCCCCATTGGAATGTATTGAAACCCGGTTTAATGCGTTCCAATGGGGAAAATACTTCATTGTCCAGCGAAGATTGCCCATAGGGAAGCCATTTTGTGAGCACTGATGAGCTGTAAAAATGGCTGCCCTGCGAAGCATGGGTCCGGAAAACACAGCGCAGCCATTTTGCAAAGCCGAAAAAAATTGTCATCTTGTGAACGAAGAGTTCACGAAGCACAGACCTAATCGATGTCCAGCGAAAATCCCCCATAGGAATGACTGTTTTGCGAATCGCTATAGCGATCGCAAAAAGTCAACGTTATGCAGATTCGTCGCTTAGCGGGGTTGTCGTTCAGCAAGGTACCAGTGTACACTACAAAGCAGATGTATTATTAGCCTTTGGTTCTCTCTCTTACATCTCCCGAGAAGTTTTCTACGGATGACTAATCCAAAACCTCCATGCAAACGGAGCCCCTTTCTTCTTCATCTGCCTCTACCTCCACATCAGTTGAGGGTTATAGCATGGCTCTTACCTAAATACAAGCACATCAATTCTAGGAATCCTACTTCTTCTTCTATTAGTACTAACAGCATTCATAGGCTACATCTTACCATGGGGGGGGCAGATATCATTTTGAGCCGCAACTGTAATTACCAGCCTTATTTCAACAGTCCCCTACATCGGAAAGTCTATCATAGAATGAGTTTGAGGTGGCTTCTCAGTAGACGACCCAACTCTAACACGATTCTTTATATGGCACTTCATCGCACCATTCGCAATTGTCGGCACCATGGGCGCACATCTAGCAACCTTACACCAACTCTGCTCCAACAACCCAACCAGTTTCACATCAGCCCTTGACATAGTCCCTCTTCACTCATATTTTACCATTAAAGACATCGTATTCGGGGCATTCGCCCTCTTTACCCTTAACCTCGTTACCCTCCTTACCCCAAACCTATTCCTTGAACCAGAAAATGTCATTAAAGCTAACCCTTCAATCACACTGACCCACATCAAACCACAGTGATACTTCCTATTCACTTACGCCATTCTTCGAAACCACCACCCACCACCCCGCTAAAGTGACAGGGGTTGTAAAATAGCACTCTTTGCAATCGTAGGCCTCGCCTTGATACCAATACTCCACTTTTCCAAACAACAAAGCCTAATATATCGACCAATCTCACAATTCTTATTGTGAACCTTAACAGCCACAATTTGTGCTCTAACATGAGCAGAAGGCACACCCTTAACATACCCAATAAATGCTACCAGGGCAGTCGCCAGTATTGCCTACTTCACCCTCCTTTTTATTGTCGTACCAACTGCGGCCAAATTCGAAAACACAATCTCCTGTCCTGCTAGCTTAAACACCCCAAAGCACTAATTTTGTAAACTAAAGACAGAAACACCCGCAGGTCATCAGAAGAGAGCGACCAAACCCAACCCTGACCCCCATAGCCAATATTTTAACTAAACTATCTTTTGTCTTACACCACTGACTAAATATTACTAGTAAGCACCAAAACAAATCTGTTCCCCAGGCTTGCCCTCATCTGTTTACTATCGTCCGGTACCCCCCCAACCCCCATTGCTGAAAGAGTAAAAAGCACGCATACAGATATTTATAATCCCCATTATTAGTCCTAAAATAATGTAAACTTATGCCCCATGTATATCGTGCATAGATTTTTTTTTCCCCATGCATATCATCATAGACATAATGCTCTTAATTGTACTAATTACATGCCACTACATAAAGTACAATAAATTCCCCACCCCATGGATAACAAGCATGCAAATACCTGCTTAATCGTACATAATCCTTGCCCTACCATCAAATATTCTATATTGTACCCCTCCTGAGAGATCAGCAATCCTTGCATGAAAGGTTTATCATGTCCAGCTTCAGACTCTTATATCAAGGTTGCATCACAACGCGGTTCCCCAATTGAAATGCATTGAAACCTATTCAATGCATCTCAAGGGGGGGGGGGACAACAACAAATTAAAAAAGAGTCAGAACAAAGTCAAATTTGGTTAACAAAGGGTTTATTAAGTGCACTTTATTATTTCAAACATTTTAAACAGTAAACTTTAACTTAGAAACATTTAAAAAACAGCAAACATGAGGCTGTTTAAACCATCGTTAAGCGAAACAGGGGACCCAAAATTTAATTGTTATGTGAAGCATGGTCCCAACCATCGCTAAGCGAAAATCGCCCATAGGGACCAACGAAGCGCAAAAAGGCTCAGAAAAAGTCATCGCTAAGCAATTTCATCGTTAAATGGAGCAATCGCTAAGCGAGGCACCACTGTATTTGTTATCTATTTTCAACTCTCTCTACATTTCAAGTGCCCAACAATTACAGTGCACCTAGTCCATACATTATCAAGGTGTTTACTCTGCTAGATATCCCATGTATAACAATCTTTAAATGCTCATATGACGTAAAACTTCTAAAAAACCATCAATTTCACCAAAAATACCGAGAACAACAAATATTTCGTTAAACATTCATTGCAAACGACCCCTACCCTGTATTTTCGAGTAACAGGACACCCAACCCGAGCCAACTCTAACACAACAAGCAATATAAGCAATAGCCCCACCCCAAGAAAAAAAGACAAGCCCCCCAGCCGAGTACAACATAGAAATTCCACCATAGCCAGAGTCTAATATACAAGCCAACTCACCCCACACCCCAGTTAAATCTAAATAATTTCCCCACCCATGCAAGGTACAGACACTCCTCCAGCAGATATTTCTAGAAGACATCAAGGCCCTTTTCCAACACTGCCTAACAACCAGCTACTTTCAGTGGGATAACAAGTTCTATGAACAGACAGATGGAGTGGCCATGGGGAGCCCCCTCAGCCCAGTTATAGCAAACTTCTACAGTAGTACCTCGACTTACGAACTTAATCCCTATTGGAACGACATTCATACGTCAAAAAGTTCGTAACTCGAAGTACCATTTCCTATTGAAATGCATGGGAACGGAATTAATCCATTCCAGCATTTCAAAAAGAAAAAAAGCAGGGGGAAAGGGCTGGAAATTCAAATTTCCAGCCCTTTCTCCCTGCCTTTTTGGCTTCGGAGGTCTCAAAGGGCTTCCTCCGATCTCGGGGGGAAAGCCCTTTGAGAACAAGGTCGAGGCTCTGTTTCCAAATCAATGCCATTTTTTTTTCCCACGGGGGTGTTCGTAAATAGCTCCCTGCAAAAAGGCAGGGAGAAAGGGCTGGAAATTCGAATTTCCAGCCCTTTCTCCATGCATTTTTGCCTTCGGAGCTCTCAAAGGGCTTTCTGCCCAACATCGGAGGAAGCCCTTTGAGAGCTCTGAAGGCGCAGATTGTGGCGGCAGGGACCCCCAGGGAGGTGTCCCATGGTGGCGGGCAAGCCCTGGGAGACCTCCCTCGTGGTCCCCGCCGCCGCGATCGGCACCTTCGGAACTCTCAAAGGGCTTTCCCCCGACATCAGAGAAAGCCATGTGAGAGCTCTGAAGGCAAAAAGGCAGGGAGAAAGGGCAGGAAATTCGAATTTCCAGCCCTTTCTCCCTGCCTTTTTGCAGGGAGCCATTTACGAACGGCTCCGTTGGAAAAAAACAAAAAGGCATTGACTTGCGGACAGAGCCTTGACGTTGTTCCTAGGTCGAGCTCTGTTCGCAAGTCGATGCCAATTTTTGCCAACGAAGCTCTTCGTAAATCGAAAAATCCGTATCTAGGGACGTTCAGAAGTCGAGAGTTGACCGTACATGGAACATTTCGAAAAACAGGCCCTGGCTTTGGCACCCTTCACACCCACAGTCTGGTTCTGATACGTGGATGACACCTTCGCAATTTGGAACCATGGTGAAGAAAAACTGGAAGAATTTCAAAACTGTCTTAACAGCATCCACCCAATTATACAATTCACCAAGGAAAAAGAAACAGAGGGCCAGCTCCCTTTCTTAGATGTCGTGGTCATACGCAAAACTGGCCTCCTATTGGGACACAAGGTCCACAGAAAACCCACACACAGAGACCGGTACCTACACAAACACTCCAACCACCACCCACGACAAAAAAGAGGCATACTCAAAACTCTGGTAGACCGTGCAAATGGGAACTGTGTAGCTCAATTTCTCAGCACCGAACTCAACCATCTGAATTGGGCCCTATAGGCGAATGGCTATTCCAAGAATGAAACCAAGAAAACAACACCAAACTGAAGAGGAAAAACAGGCACCCACAAATAAAGTATTTCTGCCTTACATCAAAGGGGTAATGGACCGCATGGGGAAACTTTTGAAAAAACACAGCCTACAAACAGTATTCAGACCCACCACAAATACTACAGTCAGCAAAGGACAAAAGGAAGCCCCTCACCACTGCAGGAGTATACCGGATACCTTGCCGTTGTGGACAGGTATACAGTGGTGCATCGCAAGACAGGCGCTCCGTTATCGACGAATCCGCATTATGACAAGATTTTTGAATGTGGGAATTTTGTTGTGCGATGATCGGTTCCCTGTTTCAGGAACCAATTTTCGCTTTCCGATGATCAAAACAGCTGATCGCCGGGGTTTCAAAATGGCTCCCTGCTGTGTTTAGGATCCATTTTTCGCTGCACAGGCACCCAAAAATGGCCACCCCTATGGAGGATCTGCGCTGGACGGTGAGTTCTTAGCCGATTGGAACGCATTAACCGGGTTTTAATGCATTTCAATGGCTTTTTTATTTTGCTTAACGACGTTTTCGTTCTACAGCGATTTTGCTGGAATGAATTAATGTCGTAATGCGAGGCACCACTGTATATTGGAACCACAAAACGCAGTTTTCACACCAGACTCAAACAGCATGAGAGACACTGCAAACTACAGCAACCGGAAAAATCAGCAGTAGCTGAACATTCCCTAAAACAAGCCGGGCATGAAATTCTATTTCAAAACACTGGACTACTGGACAACACCAGCAAGCATTATGTTAGACTGCACAGGGAAGCCACTGAAATCCATAAGCACCAGCAGAGCTTCAACAAAGAAGAGGAAAGTCTATAAAACTTAATAAGGCCTGGCTCCCAGCACTGGAAAATACAGCATGCAAAATGTCAACCAACTCTATCCAGCCACGAGAGCCAGGGATCATTGCACAAAAAAGACCAGCTAAAGATACCCATCAATCACAGTGACAGATAATCTCTCCCTCTTATCATAACAATACATCCACAACAAAAACACACTGATCACCATCATCACTATATCTCCTGAATAGGACAAAAAGCTGTTCCCACAGCTATAAATGCTCAACTATCCAGCAAACAGCAACAGAGCATGGACTGAGTTCCTACTCCAGTCCTCTGAAGATGCCAGCCACAGAGTCTGGCGAAACGTCAGGAACAACAACCTTCAAAACACGGTCAAAGAGCCTGAGAAACCCACTACAACCATATATAGATATCGTTTCCTCTTCTTTTTACTTTAAAATACAGTGGTGCCTCGGGGCTAAACGGAACATCGCTAAACGGAACATCACTAAACGGAATTTTAAAAGCCATAGAAACACATTGAACTTCGTTCAATGCGTTCCTATGGCTTTAAAACTCACCGTTAAGCGATCTTCCTCCATAGCGCCGCCATTTTCGCGCCCTCTGTAAGCGAGGGCAGGGCACGAAAATGCGGCGCGGACCTTCCGGCGGCCATTTTGGAACCGCCGATCAGCTGTTCTCCCCCGCTTCGTTATGCGATATTCGCTAAACAAATCGCTTAGCGAATATCGCAAAGCGAAAAAACGCCACAGGGGCCATCGCTGAGCGAATGCTCCAGCGATGGCCCAGAGCCCCTCGTTAAGCGAGGCACCACTGTACTGATTTTTCTTGATTGCAAAAGCATTGACACTCTGATGTATAACTGGATTGATAAGGATGCAGGAAAAGAATCTACAAATTTATTTTTTCTTAAATAACTATATTAAGATATATTGTTAGCAACTCTGGACTTTCATCTATATAGATAATAGATAAGCATATATAATTCTTAAACTTGAAGTGTTTCATGTTAAATATAATAATAGAAAATGCTTAGTGAAAGATAAATATAGGTGTAAGATTATACTTCAGATAATGTATGTATGTTAATTATTATAAATCAGGAAGGTTTTTACTAAACTTAATAGTTGAAGCATTGATACAAAATATACATACACATACACACACACATACACACACACACACACATATTAAAAAACTTTTATTACATCACAAACAGACATACAAAACAAACAAAAACCTATATGCGGGAAGATGTTTTCCATACAATCATATCCAGTATATAGTCTGACTACATAAACCATATTGCCCTACTAAGATATTTAAACTATATTATACACACACACACACACATATTAAAAACTTTTATTACATCACAAACAGACATATAAAACAAACAAAAACATATATGCGGGAAGGTGTTTTCCATACAATCATATTCAATATATAGTCTGACTACATAAACCATATTGCCCTATTAAGATATTTAAACCATATTATATATACACACAGACATATTAAAAAATTTTATTACATCACAAACAGACATACAAAACAAACAAAAACATATATGCGGGAAGGTGTTTTCCATACAATCATATCCTTCCCTCCAGTCAATTAAGTCTTTCTCTCTCCTTTTTTTCTTTGCTATTCCATCTTGGTAATCCTCTCTTTAAATTAATTGTTTTAAATTGAAATTTGTAATTTTATGATGTTATATATTTTTATACTGTTTTGTTTTATTTTGTAAACTGCCCTGAGTAGACATGGTCTAGAGGGGCGGGGTAAAAATCAAATCAAATCAAATCAAATCAAATCAAATCAAATCAAATAAATAAATAAATAAATAAATAAATCGATCAATAAATCAATCAATCAATCAATCAATCAATCAATCAATCAATCAATATAGTCTGACTACATAAACCATATTGCCCTATTAAGATATTTAAACCATATTATATTCTCCATTTTAGAATATAATATGGTTTAAATATCTTAGTAGGGAAATATGGTTTATGTAGGCAGACTACATATTGGATACAGTGGTGCCTCGCATTGCGACGTTAATTCGTTCCAGCGAAATCGCTGCAAAACGAAAACGTTGCTATGCGATATTAAAAAGCCCATGGAAACGCATTAAAACGCGATTAATGCATTCCTATGGGCTTAAAACTCACCGTTCAGTGAAGGTCCTCCATAGCGCGGCCATTTTTGGTGGCTGTAGAGTGAGGAACCCATCCCAGAAAACAGCGTGCGGCCATTTTGTTTACCCAGCGGCGATTTTGAAACCGCCAATCAGCTGTTAAAAAATCACCACTTTGCGATGATCGGTGCATGAAGCAGGGAACCGATCATCACAAAGTGAAATTCCCCCATAGGGAACATCGCAAAGCAATCTCTTTTGCAACTGCAAAAAATGTGTTGCAAAGCAATTTCATCGCTAAACAGAGCGATCGCTATGCGAGGCACCACTGTATGATTGTATGGAAAACACCCCCACACATATATATATGTTTTTGTTTGTTTCGTTTGTCTGTTTGTGATGTCATAAAAGTTATTTTTTAAAAAAAAAAAAGTTAGATCCTGCCTTTCAGACTGTCCCCTCCTATCAGACCTGCCCTCTGGAACGATGGAAAGACTGATAAAAGCCATTGCCGAGATGCCCTCCTCTGCAGCTCCAAAGACTCCGAAGACAACTTTCCAAACAAATTGCTGTTGATTGTGAAAAATTGCTTCTTACCTCTTTCAGCATCTCTTCGGTCAATAGAGGGACCAGCAGCTTCGTCTTGCTTTCTCCAGCTGTGCGGAGCAGATCTTGGGCAGCCTCATCAGCATCTTCCAGGCCCTGCAGCTGGATGCTAACCTGATGCTGAAGCTCTGAAAGGGAGAGCATGGGATCGGTGGTTACCAATAAGAGAGTTGTAAGCCGCCCAGAGACCTCTGGGTAGTGTGGGTGGCATATAAATTGAATAAATAAATAAATAAATAAATAAATAAATAAATAAATAAATAAATAAATAAATAAATAAATAAATAAATAAATAAATAAATAAATAAATAAATAAGAGGCGCAAGGAACAGAGTCTGGCAAATCTGTCCTAAGATGGTGGGCTTGGTGAGACCATCCAATCCAACCCCCTGCTGGACCTGGAAGCCAAGCCCTGGGAGGATAGACTGAAAGAACCCCCTCCCTCCCGCCCTCCTTCCGCCCCCCCCCCACCTACCTTTCTTTAAGTGGATCTCCATATTGGACCACTTTGGCCCCAGAGGGGCCCTGGCTGCCAGATGGATAGGATATATCAATAATTAAACTAATAATAATAATGATAATAATATTGATAATAATAATGATAATAATAATGATGATAATAATATTGATAATAATATTGATAATAATAATAATAATCAGAATAATAGTAATCAGAATAATAATAATCAGAATAATAATGATAATGATAATAATGATAAGAATAACAATAATTTGAGTGAACTAAGCAAAAAAAAATGGCTTTTTGCTCAGGACCGCATTCACTCTGAGGGAAAATGTTGAGGGGGGGACAGAGGGCTTGTCTTTCCTCTATGACATGTCTTGATGACCCGAGCTGGCCAAGGGGGGCAAGGCTGCTGGCCTGCAGGCTGCTTTCATCATCCTTAAAACCATTATGATCTGGCCTGTTTACTGCCCCCTGTTTACCACAACATTCCATCCCAGGAAGCCTCTGGGACTCGTGAGGAAAGCCCAAGCGGCTTTTCCCTCTCAGGGAACCAGACCCGGGAGGCCAAGTCGGCTTCCATCGTTCCAGGATGTCCTCTCAGCAGAAGAGGCTGCCCGGCCCTTTCCTGACTTATATGTGGGTGTGAGGTCTGCTCCTGGTCCTCTAAATAAAACCCACGGTGGTCCCAGCCAAGCATTTCTAGTCCTTCTCTAAGGGTCTGACTCCTCTGGAGAACTGAACAATTCAGCCTGGCTGGGGTTTGATTCACAACCCGTCTTGCGTCTCAAACCGCCATCGGTGCTCACACGGGGGCCCTGGGTTGGTTCAAGCGTTGCAAAGCACGCCACGATTCACAACTGAGAAAGAACCCCTATAGAATCACTCGCCCCAATCCATTACTTCTCTTCCTTGCTCTTAAGTAAGGCGTGCAGGACTGGCCTCATCTCTGGTGACATAAACTAGTTTAAACTAATTTGAAACCCGATGTCACCAGAGAAACGTCATCCCTGCATGCGTTACTTGAAAATAAGGGAAAGGGGGAATAGATGGGTAGCGGGACTGATTTGGGAGTTCACTGTTGTCACGTTCCTGCGTGGCCCCTGGTTGTTCCACCAAGCAAAGGGCTCACACTATGTGTCATTCAGCTGCCACTGGTTGATTACATCAACACTGTTTATCTTTCAGAACCAAACAGACATTGTTTATTGTTACAGATGATGACAGTACAAGCAGTGTTGTTAACTCTTAACCAAACATCCTCCATTCTCCTCCTCCTCCTCAACCACCACTCTCCCTCACCCAGATTCCAGCATCATCAAAACTCTATTCTCTCCCTCTCTTCCTCCTGCAGAGACTCTGGTGACTCCACCTCTAGAACACTCTCATTGGTCCATACAGATATATCTCATTAATATTCATTATCTGGGCGGATGCCACTACCATTCATGCTGGTTGCAGAAAGCTTGGAGGGTCTCATCCGGCCATGGGGACACATGTCTTAGTGACCTGCTGGCTAGAGCAGGGGTCCCCAACCTTTTTCACCCCACGGACCGGCTGGGGAAGGCGAGGCACCCCCCGCACCCATCTGCATGTGTGAATAAGTGCGTGCGCTCTCTCTCAAGAGCGTGAGCACGCATGTGCGAGCACCGTGCCACTGTATGCGCCTGCGCAAAGCACGGGGGTGCTCGTGCGCATGCACAAATGGAAATGCAGCGCTCGCACATGGCGCAGGGGTGCTCATGTGCATGTACAGTGCAGTGCTCACATGGGGTGTGGGGGCACTTGTGCACATGCACAAGCAGTGGTGCACTGCTTGCATGGGGTGCAGGGGCGCTCATGGATATGCGCAAATGCGGTGCAGCACTTGCATGGGGCGCAGGGGCTCATGCGCCTTTGTCTTGGGCCTACCACCTTCGCAGGTGCATCTGATGGAGACAGAGGAAAAGGTCTTCTCTGCTGCTTGTCCCAGCAACAGAGGAGAGGGCCCATTTGAATCATGCCAGCTTGAAAAAAGGAAAAGGTCCCAGTGACAGAGGGGGGGAAAGCCACTTTGGGAGCAGAAAAGACGGGAACTAATTGCAAGCAGGTTTTGTATCATGCGGTCAGTCAAAGACTTGACATTTCACCCCTTTTAGACGTAGTGCAAATCCCACAGCATTTGACCATGTCACCTAAGTATGGTGCTATTAATGAACCCTGGTGCTCGCCTTCTTCCCCATTTTCATTACACTCATAGACAGCCGAACATTACAGAGATCTTTTCAAATGTACAGTACTGTACTAATGTTACCCAGGGGATCTCCCACTGGAGCTTCGGCCATTCGTTGTATTATTTTGTTGCAAAATACAGAACTGAGTCTTGATGTGTTATCAAGAAAAAAAAGAGAGAGAGAAAATTCATAATCTTCAGAACAGGATGTGATGATCTGAAGGAGAGTGGGATTTGTAGTCAGAGAAAATGGAGACTGTTCGGTTCACAGTGACATGTTTTTAGAGTCTTGGAATGTGTTAGGCCATGAGACTGTTTTTCAGATCCACTGACTGTCCTCTAAAGCCCACCGTGGTCCCAGCCGACCCTCAGTGGCTGCAGGACACCTTGTGCACCTGCTCAGAGGTCTGACACTGTGGAGGTAAATTGAGGCTCAAGAGCTGGAATCTGGCAGTCACTCCTATTTTTCCTGTCTCTTGAGCTTCACTGTGACTTCAAACGAAACTAGCAAAGACAGGCAGACACACAGTATTTATTTATTTTATTTATTTAAAATATTTTCACCGCCCTTTTCTCCTAAGAAAAGAACCAAGGCGCCTTACATCATTAAAACAGAGTATTAACGCTAAAAAACAGGGAAGCTCTCCCGGTTGCATTCCTGCCTGCAAGGCACTCAGGTGTCAACACAGCAAGGGCTGTGGGGAGAGAATGTGGAGCAAGGAGGCCTAGAACTCGGGCGGGGGGGGCGATCGGCAGCCATGGATACGGTTGCCATGGTTTCGAGTTGACGCTTCGGCCGCGACGTCGTTTCTCTCCAGGCCCCGCCCACGCCGCCTGCTCTCCCCGCCCGCAACTGTGCCTTCGGTCAGAGGTCAAGCGGAAGTTGGGTTGAAGCGTGGCTGAACGGGGGGGGGGGAAGGCAGGGGGAGAAAGCCCCGGGAAGCGGACCGGCTTCTCGGAGAGCCCGGGATGGCCTGCGTGGGCTGGGCGAGGGTCGTGGGCAGCAGACGGGTTCCCATCCCTGCTGTGGAACCGATGGGCTCAGGGGCTGGAGGTTCCCTCGGGTGGTGCAAGGCTTCGTGGGCCGGACCAGGACCCAGCAGGCTTGGCTTCAGATCCCTCCAGGGCCATTAAAACTCACGGGGGGGGGGGAGCGTCATTCCTAAAATCCCTCCTTCGGTATCTCCCTTCCCTGGAAAGCCCTTCTAGAGTCTCTCTGCACAGGTTCCATCTTGACAGCCTCAGCAGGGACTTTTCCCCGAGACCCTCAGGATCTATTCATTTATTTATCTAATTCCTACACTGGCATGAGAAAAACCTCCAAGCAGCTTCTCTCCTTCTCTGTATCTATGATGTGAAACAGTTTTAGAAGCCATCTGAAATAGCAAATGAGAAGCACATCTACAGCAATGTAGAAATTGTGCAAAGAACTTAATAATTGTATTCTCGAAGGCTTTCACAATCAGGATCCGATGGTTGTCGCAGGTTTTTCGGGCTGTTTGGCCGTGTTCTTCAGGTTGTTCTTCCTAACATTTCAACAGTGTCTGTGGCCGGCGTCTTCGGAGGAGTCGGAACTCTTTTCTGTGCTCTGGACTTAATAATTACTGGACAAAGTATGCGTTCAACTGCACATACTTTGTCCAGTAATGGAGGCTCTTGAATGACTAAAGGCTTGTAGTCCATAATTTAACTGTATGGCAGTAAGTCTGCAGAAAGCCATCATAGATGACTTACAAGATACAGAATATTGGGGATCCAGAGTGTTTGGGAGTAGAAGTATGAATAAAAAGACTAGTTCAGCAGCAGAGCATATCCTTTGTGCACAAATGACAGGCTCACTCCTTGTAATCTTTGGTGACTTCTTTGTGACCAAGACTTTAAGAAATGTGACGCAAGTTTAAGCAGACCTTTCAGTGTGAGAGGCTCATTCTGTTTCAAAAGCAATCTCAGGGTGTTTTTTATTTTGATGGTGGGTGGCGTCAAAGGATCAACCAGCATTTGAACTTACTATATCTTTAACAAAACCTTAGAGGTTCAACCTTTTTTAGAATTAAGAAGAACACTGTGCAAAGGTTGGGAAATCACCAAACATTGATCTTACAGGGAAAGGACATCACCCTTGTGAAAGTAGAGACAGCCAGTTTTAGCCCCAGGAGTTTTCCCTCCCCTAGAGGAGACAGTACTGGCTTAGATGAGCAGATATCTGACTTGGTATAAAGAAGTTTTCTTGTGGGGTTCAAATCTTGGCGTGGTAGTAACTTGGCAGTGTCAGATCTTCCATTTGACCTCTTTTTAAAAAATGTCCTGTTGCAGGGAGCCCAGACCGAATGCTCTTGTAGACCATCTGGAGGTGGTGACTGTACAGCCCCAGCTGCCAAAGGGACTGCCTGTCAAGAACTATGCAGAGCAGTCTCAACTCCCTGTCCACTTCTGGCCAGATGTTGCCTCGTGCGAGCACTTTGACATCGGTGTGGTGGCATCCTTTGGCCATCTTCTCCATGAGGACCTCATCTTGAAGTTCCCATAGTAAGACTGTGGTCTTGGAGCATGCTCAGTGTGATCTAAATAATTCAGAGTATTTGGCTAATATATGAGTGGAAGGTCTCTGACCACTGGGGAGGGATGCTGCGTGGGATGAAGTTACTGGTGCCTGAAGTAGAGCCTGCTGGAACTATTCCCTGAAGTATTCAACTTATTATCTCTCTCTTACAAGGTGAAGACAATGGGGGATCTTTATCACTGTGTTAAATTGTTTGTATCTTACAATTTCAGTTTTATGTAACAATATATAAAAAAATTTCAGATTGTTTTCTTGTTCCACTTCCCTTATCCTTCAGTTCTCTGCTTCTCTACTGTCTACAGTTTATGAGGTTAATTGTCAGAATGCCAGCCTAGGGTGGGAAGAAATTTTTTTTAATCAAATTGATTTAAATTGCAATTAAAAATTTTAAAAGTTGATTTAAAAAAAATGTAAATAATCAAAAAACCCACAATGTTTTAAATATAAAGCATGGTTTAAATTGTGATTTAAATCAAATGCACCTTGATAGCAACATACATTTGTACATAAAGTGGAAAAGGGACCATAATTGAGCAGTATATATTTGCAACAACTTTATTGAATGTTAAGATGCCTATTTAAAGAGGGTTTGGCTATCTGGGAAAAAAACCAATCTGGCTGCTGATGATATTAACAACTATTGTCCAGTCGCCAGTATCCCCTTTATTGGCAAGCTGGTAGAGAGAGTGGTGGCCAACCGACTTCATGCTCTCCTGGAGGAGACTGGTGCCCTTGATCTGTTCCAGTCTGTGTTCAGGCCACATCACGGCACAGAGACAGCATTGGTCGCCCTGCAAGATGGCCTCTTGAGGGAGGCCAGCAGGGGCAAAATGTCCTTGCTGGTTCTCCTTGACCTCTCAGTGGCCTTTGATACCGTCAACCACAGTATCCTCCTGGGGAGGCTCTCGGGGTTGGGGGTTGATGCTCAGGCTTTGGCCTGCCTCCGATCCTTCCTGGAGGACCGTCCTCAGAGAGTTCAGCTTGCGGAGATGTTGTCCGCTCCGTTGGCTCTCAATTGTGGAGTCCCGCAGGGGTCGGTCATCTCCTCAGTGCTATCTAATATCTATATGAGGCTGCTGGGGGATGTCATCAGGAGTTTGGAAGCTTTGTGTCACCAATACGCAGATGACACCCATCTCTATCTATCCTTCCATCCTTCTGCAGTGGACGCTGTCCTGTCCCTTGAGTGCTACCTGGATGTGGTGGTGGGATGGATGAGGGAATACAGAGGCTGAACCCAGGCAAGATGGAAATCCTATGGATGGGGGCCCGTAGTGTCTGTGGTCTGGGTGCCTCCCTATCTTTTTTTTGGGGGGGCACTCTTTCCATGAAAGATAAGGTTCATAGCTTGGGCGTGATTTTGGACCCATCACTATCAATGACATCTCAAATAGTTTCTGTGGCCCGATCGGCTTATTTCCACCTAAAGCTTGACCTGGTGTCAAGCCCGGCTGTGTCCTTACCTTGACACCAGGTCCCTCACCATGCTGATCCATGTGCTGGTAATCTCTATGTGGGGCTGCCCTTGGACTGCTACAGAGACTGCAACGGGTCCAGAATGCGGTGTTGAGACTTCTGAGTGGGGTTAGAAAATATCAACATATATCCCCCACCCTGGCCGCCTTACACTGGCTACCTGTTCGCTTCCATACCAGTTTCAAGGGGATGGTACTAACCTATAAGGCCCTAAATGGTTCAGAACCTCGATATCTGGCTGAGCACCTCCTTCTGGTTAGGTCTGCCCATCCTATACGATCATTGCAGGCAGGGCGGCTGAGAGGCCTGACCCCGAGGGAGGCCTGGAAAACAACCACCGGAAATCTGGCCTTTTCAACGGAACCTCCGTAACTGTGGAACTCTCTTCCGCCCGCAGTCCGCCTTGCCCCTTCGCTGGGCACATTCAGAAAGCTACTAAGAACCTGACTATTTAGACAGGCCTTCCCTGAACTAACTATACTCTGATACAATCGTGTCCAATAATATAACTTCTATCATACTGCCATGTTCCATGTTTTTATTTCTCTACACTTTTAATTGTATTTATTGTATTATAATTTTTGTATTATGTATTAATGTTGCTATTTGCTAGTTTGTTACTCTGCTGTTGTTTTTTGTTATTTGTTGTCAACTGCCCAGAGTGGCCTTGGCTGCCAGATGGGTAGAATATAAATCAAATAAATAAATTGGTCACTATGTGCTTATGCATATTATAGAATTAGTATTCTCTTCTGATTTCCAAATTTCTTCTAAATTTCTGATTCAGTGGCGTATTGAATGTCCATCCCAGCTGTCTTCCGAGATGCCGTGGTCCCGCACCAATCATCCACACAGTACTCCATGGAGATACAGTTACTGGGGTGACAATAATGCAGATTAGGCCAAAGAGGTATAAATGCTATTTTATTTAATGGAATAACATGTCAAAACCTATTTTGTTAGCAACTCTGAAAATTTTGTGGGTGCTGAGTGATCTTCCCATCTGTTAAAACTACATTGTGCCATTACAGATGCTTTTCTCTCTTTTTTTAAAAAGTTATGTATTCAAAGGTTAGGATTATGCAGTTTGATTTTATATCTTTGGGCTGCCTGGACCTTGTTAAAAAAGTAGAGAATGGCTAGTTATTAGTTAATAATAAATACTAAGAACTTAGTTTGTTATTGTCAGTGTTTTTGTAGCCAGAGTGACAGAGTAAGGAGAGCGCCCCGAATGCAAAGCATTTTTCAGAAATGACAAGTGGAAGCAGGGCCAAAAAGAACTTGTTTAGGAGGTATATCCTACAGTGGGCATTGAATGAAGACTAGGGGCGGGAGAACGAGAGGAGAGGTTCGAATGGCATTGGTCGTCTGGAACCTAAAGCAAAGCTTTCACACTACAAAAATGTTGTAGCAGGTTTCATGTGATCTCCTAAAACCATTGGCAGTATGTTTTATGTAGAGATGTAGAAGTATGTAGAGATGTTCAGCAAAAACTGCCTTAGTTCATGTTTGCTCTGGTATCTCTGTACTGCAGTTCTTAAATAGATTATTGATTCAGTAGTATATCTACTATCTAGATTTTATAGAATAGGGCACTTAAAGCAGCTCTGACTGACGGCGGCCTTGTAAGATCAAACACTGAAGGCTTGTTTCTTACAGGGATGTGTATCTATAATTTTCTGACACCTCCTTGTCTTCCCATTGATTTATGAATTCTCATGAGCTCTTACTCTTTATTTAAAACCATAAATCCAAGTTAAAAGTAAAAAGGTAATGCTATGTTTTATGTCCATAGGTTTGATGTAGGTCCCATAATTAAACAGGAAACCATTCCAGTTCCACCCAAGTGCACGCAAAAGAATTGGAGTCAGTGTTATCCAAACTGGGTGCAGACATGGTAAGTTAACTTGTCCCTTCTTCAATGTGGGTTTTGCAACAAGAAATGGTAGTGATGGATTTATGTATCAATGAACCAAACAAGAAGAACTTGATCATCCGAGGGTTGAAGCATTAATTTTTAGACAGATGAAACAATAAAAATGGAGAAATGTGCTTCCTTGGTTTAGAAATTTGAATAAATATGATCACATTGGTAGGAGTCTATCTTTTGTGACGTATGTTTTGGATTTTCTTTTCTCAGCTCATTACTGTTCTAGAACACTTAGCCGAAAGTTTAAGGAACAAGAGAGAGCAGCCAAAGGAAGGAACAACAGCTGGTATGTTTGGAGTATTTCTTGAGTGAAGTCAGTATTGCCTAATACAGGGGTCCCCAAGACCCGGGCCGCAGACCAGTCCCGGTCCGTGGCCTTGGAAGGACCGGGCCGCTAGGACAGATGAGCGGCGAGCAGGAGGTGAGAGGCGAGCGAAGCTCCGCCTCCTGTCAGTGCGCTCCTATCAGGTTCTGAGCTGCTGCTGATCTAACAGGAGGTGGAGCTTTGCTCCCCTCCTGCTGCTGGAAGATCTGCTGGGCCTGTGGCATTAGAGTCTAATGTTGGCTCCTGCACTTCTAAGCCACTGCTGATCTAACAGGAGGTGGAACTTCAATTGCATCTCACCTCCTGCTTGCCGCTCATCTTGTCCTGGTACAATACATGTAATGAGCTTGATTCAAACCTGTTTTCTAACAATCTACTGCATAACAAATACCCTCCCCCAGACCTTGGGAGAAAGGTCTTCAACTAAACCAGTCCCTGGTGTCAGAAAGGTTGGAAACCACTGGTCTAATAAACTGGGGCAATTCCCTTCTTAATTTACTATTATTTTATTTTTTTAGTTAGGGTTTCTTCTAGGTGGTGTTTGAAATAAGTCAATTAGTTTTTCACCAGGAATGGTTTCCTCCCCCCCCCCTTTTTAGGAAAGTTAGGAGCAGCAGTCTATTCTTCTAATGAATCACCTTAGAGCATCAGGTTTTTTGGGTAGGTGGGGAGCCCAGGTGGTGAGTTTGGTGGCATTCTTTTACGATGAGGAAGGCTGATGACATCACAGTACAGTACACTATAGTAAATTAATAGTAATGATGCAATTATCTGAATGGTGGGTTTATTTAGAAGAGATGTCCAAATATTTAAAGAACTAAGGTGTAAAATATGGTCTGTTGACTCCTGCACTTGCTTTTATTTTATCTTAAAGCTCCTAAAGTTACTGCTGCTATGAGCTGCATTCAATGGGAAGAGCAGACCCCTAAGCAAATATTAAGGATGCACCGTGCCTTGGGAACATTGGTAAGAACAGTCTTGCAAATAGATTTACAAAAATTAGTAACTTCCAACTTTTACTTTGCTGTGCCTTGAAAAGAACACAGAGGAACCTTCAACATCAAGAAAAGCATCGAAAAGTACTACTATAGTAGCAGAGTTGAAGCTTCTGGTCCACCCTCAAATAGAAAGTGATCAAAAACCAAACATAAACTCTGTGCCTTTTTCCCAACATAACTGTGTAGAGACTGGCAGGTGAAATACGTGTTATTGTTGTTAGCCTTAGATTTCGCTTCATGTATTAAATGTTCCAGTGACACACTCCTCTTTCTCGGTGCTAATACATTTAATTGCAGAGAAGCTGGTGGTGGATAACGCCGGATATTGAGTAAAGTGCTATGTGAATTATTGGTGGTTTTGCTGCCCTAGACTAACAAGACTGCTCTGCTCCTATGCCTGGAGACCTCCTCCAGGCTGAGCCGACATCCTGTTGGTCTTACACATGCCATGCCTCTGCTGAAACACCATCAGGGGAAAGGAGGAATTAGTTCTTTTCTCTACTGGTAACTGAGCATGGCGCCTTCCCAGAGGAGGCACTCTTGCTCTCTCAAGAGCACATGCTTTGCATGCACTTGTTGCAAGTTAAGTCCTTGGTAGGCCTGGGGAACTGAATGCCTGAACTCCCTAGAAAACCATTTCCAGTCATTGCAGCTCTGGGCCAGGTGGAGTCGTGCTCTGGCTCAATGCAAGACAGTTCCTTAGAATTCCTGTAAAGCAGCAGGTAACTCTGAATTTCTGCCATATAAGTCAGGCAAAAACAAAAGAAAAATAAAAAGACAAAACTCTTGTAGCACCTTAAAGACTAACTGCTATACAGTGGTGCCCCTCATAGTGAGATTAATCTGTTCTGGATTAACCGTCGCTATGGGGAAACATCGCTATACGGAACTAAAAAACCCATTGGAACGCATTAAACGAAGTTTAATGCGTTCCAATGGGGCCCAAAACTCACCGTTATGCAAGTTTCCCCATCCGGCCGCCATTTTCGCGCCTCGGTAAGCGAGGGCAGGGCGTGAAAATGCTGCGCACGACCATTTTGTGTGTCCGACGGCCATTTTGGAACCGCCGAACAGCTGATTTAAAAAAACCACTATGCAAAAATCGGTAAGCGAAACGCTTACCGATCATCGCAAAGCGAGATTTTGCCTATCTAGGCATCGGTATGCGATCGCATTAGCAATCCCAAAAAACAGATCACTATGCCAATTCGTCGTTAAACGGTGCGCTCGTTATGCGAGGCACCACTGTATTTCAATGTAAGCTTTAAGGACAACACCACTTCCTGAGACATAAGATGCCTCATGTTAATATATGCTATGCCTAGATATTTTATTGTGCTGTATCTTTTCAGATGCCTCTGCGAACACTGTGGATGGGCAGTGTGGTAAAGCTCCTGGATCTTGCAGAAGTGGAGACATTGCCGGATTTTATTGGTTCGTAAATGAATCATTTAATATTCCCATTTGTAAAATGCTGGGGAATAAAGGTTAAATGACACTGCAGGACATTCTATGAAGTAGAGATTATATTTCTTTTGTTGCACATTATTTGTTTCCTTCAAGTGTTTTTACTACTGTTTCGCCATCCAGCTTGGCTGTATGTCCCCTTCTGAAAGTACTGCTTTGGATCTATAAAGCCTTTAGTAACCCAAAGCTAAGCCACTCTCCTTACATGGGAAAGTGGTAGTTGTGTTATAGTGCATCGTGATATCTAAGGTCAGCAAAAAGCACCATGCATGTATTGATCCCAGAAACAAATTTGGAGAGTATGAGGTATGTTAAGATTTATTACCTGATCCAGCTGAGTTATAAAAGTCTCTCCTTGAGCCTTACCGAGGCCAGAGCTCAAGGAGCACTGGGAAAGCACAGTTAAGGTCTGTTACTTTGATGAGATTATAGAAGGAGATTGAACTTAATAATCACTTGTTGTGGGAAAGCAGTGAGTAGAACATGTGTTTTCCGTCCAGATAGGTTAAGACCTGAAAATGAGATTCTCCCAGGATCAGTGTTCTACGATAAGAAGTCAGAAACATTAGTGATCCACTGCAAGGTATGTTCCTAAGTGTGGTATTCTATTCTTTAAAATCCCCCTTTCTCTGTTGCGGCTGTGGTCCAGTCCCAATTTGATAAACTGAAGGAATGGTTTCCAGTGTAACTTTATGCTCAGCTTGCTTGCTCCTGTTGTCTTTACCCTGGCTTCAAAATGCACACTATGGTGGATGCTAATGCCTTTCTGGAACCTCTGCCTCCTCCTTCTCCCAGACAAAGTTCTGCAATTAAATCAGGCCCTGCCCCCCCATGTTCTCCAAGCTGACTCCTGCAGCCGAAGAAAGATGGCATTACAAAGCCTTGAAAGCCGAGAGGGACAGCATGCTTAGCCTCTAGCTGTGGGCAGTGACCCTGTAGACTTGCAGGAAGTGCTCTGGCCTTCCCCAGTCTCACTTTGCCTATTTCCCTTTTCTAGGAAGGCTGGGTTGGAGCAAAGACTATGATCCTTAAGAAGAAGCTGACAGCTGTTGAATTCTACAATGGATATTTGCATCCCTGGTTTCAGCAGAATTCCAAAATGCCTCTCAGAGAGTGCAGGTTTCAGACACTCAAGATAGCCAGAACAAAAAACAGTTCCAAAAGCAGAGTGTTGCGTCCACACAATGCACAGCAGCAATTGACTTGAATTACTGTCCGGAAGAATCCGGTGATGATTCCAGATGACATGGCTGAAAGCCCCTCGGCATTGTTTCAAATCCATCCTTAAGTGAAGGGTTCCTTTTGAACACTTGAACGGATTTTTCAGTGCAGCCAGAAAAGGATTTCCTGGAATCCATATCCTCTGTTATGAGTATGTTCTGAGGTTCTTTTCTAAAGTGCAGCTTTGTGATCCAAAAGAACAATGCAGAATTTAGTAACAGCCATTTTGAAAAATGCTGCAAGAGAACAATGTCCAACTTTCTATATTGGACAACATAAATACCGTTTTAATGAAATTGGTGGTGTATCGTCTAGAAATGAAAAGCTTCTGTGGTGTATAGATGTGCCAGTCCTTAACATTTGTCACACTCTTGAATTGCCAAGCAGAGTAAGGCCCTAGTCACACGAGGGAAAAGTTTTCCAGTTCTTCCAATACTTTCCATACCTCTGTTGTGCTGTGGTTTGTATCCCAGCACTGCTGTCCGAAAAACTTTTATCAGTACCAGTTAATTTCCTCCTGTTTTATTTTATGCCCTGGCATCTTAGAGGGAGACTTGTTTCTGCTATAATGATTTATCAATAAATTATGTTTATTGATATAAAAATAATTTATTTTTATTGACTCGCACTCGGGCATCTTAGAGGGAGATTTGTTTCTGAGAGAGAGCAGTATATATATATAATAATTTATTGATATATCAGTATAGCAAAGCAAGTCTCCCTCTAAGAAGCCCGAGTGTGCTTGACTCCACCAACCCCTCCGTGGACCCACACCTATTGTTTCCAGCCCCTTTTGATCTAGTTGTGGAATGTCACCCCAGGGAGGTGTGTGGAAATTAGAGAGAATGTTGATCAGGAAAGAGTTTCTGTGTAGGAAAATGTCCCTCTTTTGCACTGGCTGCTCCTGCAGAAATGCATTGCACACAGTGGATTTGGGATGTCCGCACAGCAGTACTGGTCATCATCTCCTCCCCCTGGTGACATTTGCATAGCAACATTTCAATGTATCTTCCCCCAGGGGAGGGGAAATTATTACAGTTGTGTCTCACATGACGTTAATTCGTTCTGCAAAAATCGGTGTCGAACGAAAACGTCATGCGATTTAAAAAAGCCCATAGAAACACATCAAAACCCAATTAATGCGTTCCTATGGGCTTAAAACGAAGATTCTCCATAGCGTAGCCACTTTCTCTGCCTGTGCAGCGAGGAATCCGTGCGAGAAAACAGCAGGCGGCCATGTTTTCCACCCTTGGCCATTTTGAAGCTGCCGATCAGCTGGCTGAAAATCATCGCTTTGCGATGATCGGTTACCAAAACAGAGAACCGATCATCGCAAAGCAAAATTCCCCCATAGGGAACATCGTTTTGCGATTGCAAAATCTTCAACATAATGCGATTTCTTCATCAAACGGAGTGCTCGTAAAGCGAGGCACCACTGTACTTGCCAGTAATGTAATGGCAGCAGCCCTCCAGGGACATACTTTTGCCAATGTATTGATGTATCGGACATGGAGTTTTTAGAAATAATGTGCACACTTCACGGGTGTTCCAGGCAGTGCATATTTGGTTTCCACAAAATAATAAAATGGAAGCAATTACTTCACTAGAAGGTCATTGCCACCTTTAAGATTTTGGATTACAAGTCCCACCACTGGCTGTGCTGTCTAAGGCTCATGGGATGTGCAGTCCAGCAGTAGCTGGAGGACTGCAAGTTGGTCCATTCTTGGCTTAGATGGAATGGGGTTGCAGAGTCAGCAAAACACACTCTGCATTTAAGCGCCTATCCTGGGCCTTCCACATATTTTTTTAATTATAGATTTTTCAAGACGTACTCTGCGTAGCTCAGATGCAATCCCCATTGGTGATGGCTTTTCAAGGTAGAGCTTTTCCCTCACCTGTTGCCCGATTCTTGGAGGTGGTGTGAAGCTGGGGTATTGTGTCCCGTGCATTCATTCTGCAGGTGAGGGATAGACCCTCCAATTCTGTTTGTATGAACAGCCTTCATGCAGGTAGAGCCCTTGCAACGTATGAGTTCTTTCCACATGCCACAAGGAGGGCCAGCGGATAGTTCATCTTTACAAGCTACTGGGTGCATTGTCCCCAGTGAACCAGCAGGGGGCACTGCTTGCTTCTGGACTTGACAAAAATCTGCGTGAGTAAACAGGTAATATAAACATGGCAAAACAACAACACCCACCTTATTAGAGTAAAGCAAGGCCAGCATTGAACTACAGTGGTGCCTCGCTAGACAGTTACCCCGCGTGACCATTTTTTCGCTAGACATTGACTTTTTGCGATCGCTCTAGGGAGTTGCTGCCCAAGACCTCTGGAGCGCCCCAACCATCCCAGGAACCGGGAGCACGTTTGACCTGTCAAGGAAGCACCGCCTGACCTTCGGGTCCACACAAACGGGCAACGAGCAGCACATTCCCAAACCCTATTTATTCAGAGCTGAGTCCTTGTGTAGAATGATTTCCTTAGCAGCTCTTTAAATCAACTGCTTTTGCTGGTTGCGGAGTCTTAATTCACTATACACAGACAGAGGCAAGAGAGACTGGAGTTTTCCAGCAGCTTATTGGAGGGTTGGCTTGTGGAGTGATTGCTACAATATGAACTTCCTCCCTTCCATCCATAATTTTTTATCTGCTTCAATTTGACTTTCCAACTTGTGTAGGTAAATAATCTGTCTCACCTCCAGAGGATGGTATGCGGCGCAAAAGCAACATTTGTGATTAGAAAAGATACCCAAAAGGAGAACAGGGATGAGCATGGGAATGGAGTCTCTCCTCCTCGGCAATCAGACAAGCAGTCTGTGGAAGACGTTCAGAGAAACTCAACTTAGATTTTTTTGTATGCTAAGATTTTTGGCAAAGCAGCTGAACTTTGGCTAGAAGGCATTCTTTTTGCTTCACTGGCTGCCTTCCAATTTTAAAAGCAGTATCATTGTTTTTAATTTAATGCTTTTCGTTGATTGGCTTTGTCCTCCTTGGGTTCTTTCCGAGGAAAGGAGGGATGAGAAATGATTGAAATGAATCGATGGGTTGGATGTCCCTCTCTTCTCTCTAGGTGGATGGAGTGGATCAAAGCCCTGCGAGAAAGAAGCAGAAGACAAAGGAGGACGAGGAAGGCAAAGAAAAGGGGCCTGCGAGTAAAAAGGGGAAGGAAGGAGAGAAAGAGAGAAAGAAAACAAAGGGCAAAAGAGAGAAGGTACACAAGATACCTGTTGCACAGAACTGGACAGGGTCTATCCCTTTCTTCCTGCTTACACCAGCAGAGGCCATTTTGGCTGCCCTCACATGATTCACTTGCATATGGGTTAACAATTGGGGTGTTTGCATGCCTTGGTGGTCTATTTATCACCATCAGAACACCACAGGTAGATCTTTCCTTCCTCCTTGCTGCATCTCCAAAACAGGGCACCTTCAAGGATGCTGTTTACATCTTCTGCTGTCACCTGTT
This sequence comes from Pogona vitticeps, assembly GCF_051106095.1. Classification (NCBI taxonomy): domain Eukaryota; kingdom Metazoa; phylum Chordata; class Lepidosauria; order Squamata; family Agamidae; genus Pogona; species Pogona vitticeps. The sequence goes on along the minus strand of NC_135789.1, from coordinate 20,426,868 downwards.
TTATAGTTTGTTTATATTTTGGTGCATACCTCCTTGCACAGATCAACAAAAGTGCTGTCCGTATGAACATGTGCCACCGCACCATGGCAACCTCTGCTCTATATCCTTTATGCAGAACTAAATGTCTTCCATCTAGTTACGTTTTGCTTTTATCATTTAAGCCCGTTTGCATGACTTCTCTCAGTTTGCATGGTTTTATTCTGGCTTTGCCAGTCTCTGGGGAAGCCGGGTGGCGATATTAGAAAATGCATCAAAGTCTCTCTGAAAACCATAGCCAGGGAATCGGGAGGTACCTTTGGAAATTTGTGTCCAAGTTTATTGAACTGGATGGAAAGAAGCTCCACAAACTCTATAAGATGGCTCACAAGAGGCGGCTGCAGGATCAGGAGGTGAGGTTCAAAAAGGAGACGTCTGTCTCTTTCGAATCATTCCCTTGGGGGCAGACACTCGACCCTGAGCAGCAGAAGAGAGGTTGAACTAAATAAATAGGGGAGGCAAAAAGAATGTACCCTATAAAGAGAAGGAGAGATGTGAGTCTTCTAGCCACATTCTTAGAAGCTGGGGTGTATTTTAAGAGGTTTGCTTCATTCAGTACAGCTCCTGCTCTTTTTCTAGAAGAACTTTTAAAAAGATATTTAATTGCTCATGAAGTCCAGGGATCAGCGTTTCTTGACTCAAGGGCTGGACATTCGGTTGAATGCAGTCACTCTGTCCTGAAGCTTGCTGTGTGACCTTCACCTTATTATCTCCTCAAATTAACGTACCTCCCAGGATAGTTTGTGAGGGTAACTTGGTGATGATGTGCATTCAGACTACAGTACTCTGAAAATTTTGGTGGTTTTTTTGAAAGAAAGATGGGATAGACATATAATAAGTCTCATATAAACGGGGCAACTAAATGTATGCCTCCACCCCATTAACTAGAAGAAGAAAGATGGGCGTGTGAGGGGAGACGGAATCGAAATGCAAAAATGGCAGGCCATGAAAATGGCCTACACAGAACTTCCTCATCAACACATGGTTAGGAGATCACAAGGGTATCCTAGCTTAGATAGGAAAGAGCGTATCTCCCTGTCTAGAGACACATTTGTGGTGTGAAGCCCTCTCGTAGTTCGCTCAGGTGGGTCAGCGAGCACAAAGCTTTTTGAGACCATTCCCGTTGCTCCTAATATCCCCCTTTTCTACGTCTTCTTTTCCCTCAGCAAGAACAGAGGGAAAAGGAGACCGCGGGGGATGAAAACCGCTTGGAGCCTTCTGAGTCCAGAGAGGATTCTACAATGTCTCAGGTCCCTCATGGCCCTCCTCCTGAGAAGCTCCATCCGTCTCCACCTCATCCTGACCAGGGGCACAACGAACCAATGGGACAATCAGTGTCACCCAACCATTCTCAGCCGTGAAGCTTGGTAAAGCAGAAGCAGCTGAGCAAGACCGGTCTGATTTTCCTTTGACATGCGACAGAGAAGCCCTGCCCTTCTCGATTTGTGTTTGCTCTCTTGCCACTTGTGCTCCCAACCTGTCTTTTTCTAAACCACTTGTTTTTCTTCCCACTGGACTCTTGTTTGGGTCTAATAGTTGCTGATTACTATAGTTGGCCCTAGCCCTTGAAATCCTTTATTGGCACTAAGTAGCATACTTATAACCACATCTGAATGTCTTGCCTCAGCAGAGTCTTTATTCTAAACTTCATATACTTTATAGTTATAGTTGATATGTACCAAACACTAAACTATAATTGGGGGTGGGGTGGGGGTGGGTGGAGAGGGAAGCAAGTTTCTGTTCTTTCAATATTTGGAATAAAATGAAATTAAATCAACAACGGAGGAGGCCTCGTTTGACTCTCGGCCATTCTACACGTGCCCTCCAGTGCCCTGAGGTTCCCCCCCCCACAACTCTCTTGATCCCTGATTCTAGAAAGGAACACCACTCTTAGCAACTGGGTGATTACAATGCCTCAAGGGAAGAAAAAGGCCTTCCTGGGAAGGGCAGAACTGGGAGGAGGGATCCCCCCAGGGCTGAAAAAGTGCTTCCCATAAGAGCCACCCACCTCACCTCCTTTGACAGCCCTGCCTAGAGAAGTTCGACTCTGATCTTCAGCAGGATGATGGTAGAGCGGCTTAGCAGGCAATGAGTTCCACCTGCTGTTAAGATACCTGTACTATCGTCAATCTATACCCAAGATTTCAGTCTGCTTTCGGTAATTTTTTTTTCCATTTTGAAGCTCATTCCTGTCTGGACTGCCAACAACAAACGAAGGGTCAAGGTACTTTCTTTCCAAATGGAGTCAAGTTGGCTTGACGGTAGTTAAGGTTGGCTTCATAGCAGACACACTTCTCAGATTTTTTTTTATTATTATTATTTTGAATGTGAGAGCTCTCATTACCGAGTTCTTCTCTGTAGCTTACTGTCACAAGGTTGTCCCAAGAGGTTTTATTGGCTGAAGGAAAAGACGAAAGGGTGCCTCCGCACGCAGACATACACACCACAACAGCTGGTCAGACTGGTAGTTCAATTATTACCTCAGCTTGACTGAACCGTATCCTCTCCAACATCCTCCACCATGCCCGAGAGGAACACACTAGCTTAGATGTTGAGAACAGGCCACTTTGGACACACGGCCTTGTGGATAACACACCCAAGCAGACAAAGCAGCAAATCCAGAAGGACTGACTGACTGATGAGGAAGAAGCAAACAACCTATCCAGTGGTTATGCAAAATCAAATGTGTTAACCGAAATCCTATGGTTGTTTGTGTGCATTTTGTGTAACTAAGTGTGAATGATTGTGGCTCATTGATGAGGTGGAGAGGTGCCTCCTGGTTATGAGACAGGGAACGTGAGCAGGCATGGCCCATGGGGGGGGGGAATTCAGTGCCATGGGCTTCTCAAATGGAGTCCCCCCCCCCGAGTCCTCTCCGGGTCCTTTTCACCCACATCAGGATGGGTATGTGCTAGAAGGGGAGCTGCCACCAGCCACAAGGCTGCTCTGCACAGGAGAGATTTACTGGGAATGGGGGCTTGGGAAAATGGCTCCTTGCGCATAATGGAGCTGCACGAGATGGGTGTGGAAGGCAGCGTCTGGTCTTCTTCATGCATCTCTTTCCCAACCCCAGAAGCACCAGCGCTGTGGCTGTCCAAGCGGACAGGGTTGGTCCGAGTGTTGACGCCGTCTTGGTCCTTCCTTGGGCACATGGGCTCTTGGGCAACAAAAAGCTTTGTTTGATATCTTTGGGAGGGTGGTATTTTTTTGGGGGGGGGAGGAAGTTAATGAACATGAATCACACACAACATCCAAAAAGTGGTGTGGACAGATTATATTTAATGTGGAAAATGGGAGGTTGTGGATAACAACCAATAGAACAGGCCACAGAGGGAGAAAGAGGAAGCCCCAATGATGAGATTAATAGGAGTAGAGAAAAATTACTTAAAGCAGTGGAAAATGGAAAACATGGTGAAAATAACAGACACCAAGGTTGAATGTATGAAGGATCTTACGGGGCTTTCGGATCCGAGTGGGCAGACAGAGCCCTCAGGTGGTGGCTTCATAGAGTGCGCGGTCAAGACCCTGGGAAGCCCCTTGCCCTCACGTGGTCGCTGGCACGGGCAGGCATGGTGTTGGTTCTCCTGCTGCCAGGCTCCCGCCCACCGGGCCTCAGCCCTCTGCAGCTGGTCCGCCTCTTTCAGTGGGAAGGAAATGCGACCATCTCCTCCATCGAGGGGTCACGGCTCCTCACCGTCTCCAAGCCCTCAGTTGCGGGACTTGCGGCCATGGGCCCCTCCTCAGCTTGGCAGGCATCCTCATCTATGTCGTTGGCTGAAGCCGCCACCGGCACCGCCTCCTCTTCCTCTTCCTCGCTGCTGGAGCCCCCTTTCTCAAACATCCCTGCTATTGGCATGCCCGAACCTCTCCGGGCGCATCCTGGAGCTGCGTCGTTCCAGCCCCAATAGTTGGGTGAGCGGCCGGTGCTGAGTGCCGAGGTGTTTTGAGGTGGGACATCCACCTGCAGGGAGATGGGCTGATGCCCGGGAGCTTCTGGCAGCCTCCCACAATGCCATCCCTGCAAGAGGGTTGAAAACAAGACCATTGTATGGAAGAAGTTGACGGGCCGCCTGGAAGCTCCTGAACAGACTCCAAAGTGTGGGCGGCATATAAGTTAAATAAATAAATAAATAAATAAATAAATAAATAAATAAATAAATAAATAAATAAATAAATAAATAAATAAATAAATAAATAAATAAATAAATAAATAAATGAATGAATGAATGAATGAATGAATGAATGAATGAATAAATAAATAAATAAATAAATAAATAAATAAATAAATAAATAAATAAATAAATAAATAAATAAATAAAAATGAAGTTGGAAGACCCCAGGTGGGAACAATCAAGTCCGATTGGGGCTACCTGGATAGCGGGCCATTTTTCTTGACAGTGGAGAAATTCAGTCCATGAAGCCCACGTGTACATACAATTCATTCCCCAACACGTGTACAAAGGAAGAGCTGGCAAATGGCTGAGATAATGCTACTGAAGTAGCCCACTTCTGGTTTAAAAGGGTCTAATTATCTTATCATTTCAATTTGTTTTAATTTTACTGTATTTCATATAAATTCATAATTTTGAATCGTTCAACTCTCTGACAGGAATAAAGAAAGAAAAAAGAAAGGAGTTATGTTTGCATGTTGCCCCAAATCACTAGCTACAGATTAACATGACCTTTAATTCATTCCTTTCAAGCAGTGACCTATTTACCCACTTCTTGTGATGATCTTTTCATAGAATCGTACAACAACGGTGCTGGAAGGGGCCTCTTAGGCCAGTGGTTCTTAACCTTTTTGAAAGAAACGCCCCCTTGAGCCATTGAGGAAGTTATCATCGCCCCCCCTCCCCACGGTGATGATATGCTTTTATTTATTTATTTATTTATTTATTTATTTATTTATTTATTTATTTATTTATTTATTTATTTATTTATTTATTTTTATGACACTTAAATCCAATGACCCCTGAAAACAAAATTCAATTCCAAGAAAATGAAATGCCCCCCAAAAGTAACATTTAATGATTTAGTTGCAAGCGAATTTTAAGACGCAAAAAGAAATATAAAAAGGGCATAAAAACAAACCGCAATGCAGGAACTAAAAATTTCAAGACAAAAACTCTGAAACTAAATTAAGATTGGAGGAAAATATATATTCATGGACACTGTAAAAAGGCTGCAGCCATCTTCACAGGTTTGGCGTGCTCCAGCGCCCCCCTACCGCCCCCTTCTGCTCCAGCGCCCCCACACCGCCCCTTTTCATTCTACTGCCCCCCTGAAAAATGAAATCGCCCCCTGGGGGGCATTATCGCCCACGTTAAGAACCACTGCTCTAGGGAACCGTGTTCGTCACAAAGGCTGTACTTGAATTATGTACAGAGAAGGTGGTTTTCTTTTATTTGACAATCTCAATGAGAGTGGGGTTTTTTTTCACTTTCCAAGAATTTGTGTGGGAAGAAAACACACATCACCTTAACACTGTGTTCAGGGGAGACGTTTGCAGGGTATTTCAGAGACATCACATGGACAGCAAGACAATTTGCACATTTTGTGACATGTATATACAGCTGAAATGCTCTAGTCCCTGTTGGGTCACATCTGTGGGGAGGAAACCTAAGTGTAAGTGTGTGTGTGTGTGTGTGTGTGTGTGTGTGTGTGTGTGTGTGTGTGTGTGTGTGTGTGTGTGTATCATTTTGTGCTATTGTGGGGTGGATTCCTTGAAGTGCTTGTGAGCTAGCGGTCAGCCCGCTTGCTGGAACACCATGGTGTCAGGTCACTCTCCACGTCTAGGGGGAGATTTCAGCCCCACCAGCAGTCACTCACGACACAGGATGATCAGGAAGCTACAGTTGGGTGCCTCCGATTAAGTCACACGGTTGACTAAGTGCCAAAACCAAGTTCCTGTTTCAGATGCTGCGTAGTTATATTTTTAAGGCTGTGGGGTCAATGACAGTCTGGTCCTTCCCTGTGCGTACATCTGAGCACAGTGAAGAGATGAGATATTCTTCCTCAGTGAAAACTCAGCTTGAATGACAATACGAGGAACAGTCACCTCCAAGGGTCAAACTATACATTAGAAATAGCCTATCACTGGGACTGGATCCCAGCAGGCGTTGGGCACAAGGTCTTCTTTCAAGTCAAGCTTGTGCTTAACTCTTGATGATCGGTGGTAAAATGAAGGAGACTCATTTGGACACCTTGGAAGGTACGAAAACATCCTGCTGAGACAATCAGACATTTTTCACAGTTGAAGAAATTCTCTGTGCTAAGGATGGGTTATCTATAATGTGTAATTTGTCCTAAGCATGGAAGGATGGGGTACATACATTGGGATGATCCAGCACCCTGGAGAACCTCCCAGGGCCATTGGCCAGGCTAAAGTTGCAGCAAACTGGGAAACTGGGACACACGTCCTTCTGAGCTCTTAGCAAAGAGCTGTCAATCCCCCGTCAACAGCTGCCGTGCAAGAGGACGTGGGAGGCCACCCGTACCTGGGTTATCTGCCCATAGCCTCTTTCTAAAAGATGGATAAAGCTGTCAGGCCGTACCCGTCACCCCTCCTGAAGGAAAGAACCGAAGAAACCTAACCAGGCAGGCTAATAGCGAGCTGTGATCTAAAAATTGAATCCTTGTCAAAGAGGCTTCGCTGGAACATGACCTGCAATCCGGCAGGAATCAGAATGAACAGCTTAATCGCGTGGAGGAGAAATCACGCTTTTCTGGTGTTTTATTGTCAGTGAAGAGCCTCTCTCTCGGTCTCTCTCTCTCTCTCTTTTTAAAGGGGGAGTATGGAATATTAAGTCCAATTACCCTGATGGGCCTGTGTCATGAGGTGTAAAACTCAACCAGCCTGAATAATTGGTGTGAAATAAAGCCGTAGCGTTGATGCCGGCTGAGAATCGTCCTCGGAGTGATGAAGGCCGCTGTGTCCTGGGGGGTACCGCCTTCCTTTTTCCTCTCTTCTCTTTTTCCCCCTACAATGTTTTTTTCACAAGGATACTGAAAGGCTCCAAAATGTACGATTATACAAAAGGAAACCCTGGCATAAATCAAGCAGGAGGTTGCAAACCAGTTAGGAACCAAAACATAGCAAGACCAAAGGATAGTGAGAGGTCAGTTCATTCCTAGCTGTTAGGCAAGTCTTTGCAAACCTGGTGGGTCCAGCCGTTGGACCTCAGTTTCCATCATCCTCAGCCCGCACAACTCTTGTAGAAACACAGGTCCCTAATAACTGGAAGCTATTCTTTCCTTATCAGAAGGAAATGGTTTTGTGGGGCTGTGGCCGTGTCAGGAAGTACAGGTCAACAGAAGCCTGATCACTTGCAATCCCCACCGCCATGTCTTCTCGCCCATCAGCCTGACAGCCATTAAAGACCATCAGCCTTTGTGGCCCCATCTTTCCAAAGAGCAGAAGAGTTGAATCTTCTCATCCTTTCACTGGGCACCTATACTCAGGCTGGCAGTGAGCGTTGCCCTCCCCCCTCCCTTTTATTTTTATTTTATTTTATGTTTTGTTCTTGTGCTGCAGAGCCAAGGAAAGCCTGGCATAAAGGTTTTGCCACCAACGGAAGCTCTCTGCCTGTTCCAGACCCTCGGCAGCTGGCGCCCCTCTTGGTTTGGATTCCACCGTAAGGCAGATTTCGAAAGCAAAATAGTCCCAGATTTCAAAAAAATATATATAATGATGGGTGCTTGTTGAAAGAGACAGAAGTTACTCCCACATATCTTAGTTAATTTCACACTTTTGAATTTTTTTTAAAAAAATGGACAGCCATTTTGAGAAATATTTTAAGCCATTGTGATTCTATCCTCCGACCTCCATGCGTGCCAGGTCTCCTTCATCTGTATTTACCTCCGTGATGCGAGAGCCACTGGTATGCGAAGCAACAGACTTTGACTAAACAGTGTTTTGAACTTTTAACACTACCAACTGGTAATAACGAATATCCACCAACTTACTCTTCTCTTTGTAGTTCTTTGGCTGGTCTCGGCCGGGACGTCTTCTTAACCTTAGCAGAAGTCAGTGTTGAGTTGCCCCGTTTCCCTCGGGATCCAGCTGTGGTTTCATGTCCTGTATTCCAGGCAGGGTGAGTCACGAGACAGATGGCTTATAGAGTGCCATGATCAAGTCCCCTCTCTTCCCGGTTGTGCTTCTTGGGGTACGGAAGCGTGTGGCAGCCCTGCTTGTGGGTTTTGGGAGAGGATATCACTATGGTTACTCCTTCACTTGTGTCTGGGGGGGACATCTTGGACCTTGTCTCTCGTCTGTCTTCTTATCCCCAGTAGGAGGGCTTAGGAGGGGGTTAGGTTGATTGGATTCTTTCTACCTCCGTCTAAGAACCTTCTTTTAATACATCTCCCCATTCCTTTACTCTTGATTTTTATTCTTTTCAATGGGGGTAGGATTATGGGAAAGGGAATTTAGAGTTGGGGGGGGTAGAGATAGAGAAAGGGGAAAATTCCAGAGAGTGAGCTAGTTCATTGACATCATCTTGTACAATTATACTACAAAGAGTGATTAGAAAAAGAAAAACAGCAGATTTTCCCAGTATTACTATAGTTTCTAATCTATGTATTCCGTAATTGGACCTTCACATTCTTCTTTCATCTATGCTTTCCAAGCTTCCTTTTGAGTCTAATTATGAAATTATTTCCTGTTTTTGAGTCCTTTTCAAGGTAATCTTCATTTATTACTTCTGCTTCCTCCAACACCACGACTTCCTGTGTCTTTTCTGTCAAGCTCTTCTAAGTCCCGGATACCTGTTTTGTTCTAATATTTCCCATCTAATAACTTAACTGTAGAAATTACATGCATTATCAAATATTTCATTTCTCTGACTAACATCTCGGATCTAACATTCGATTAAAAAAAAGAACAAATTAGGTTTAAATGTTGTAACGTGGAATATAATATTTTTCAAACTTTCATACACCTACAGTAATTCCCTAGATACCCACCAAATACCATCCCTCCATTCCTCAAGGTGTTTAATTTCCTTCAGTGCCCCTATTTGAACAAGGGTCACCTCGGCCACCTGCTCTTCCGCCTCATCTTCCCAAACCTCCTCTTGCCTGTTTCATTCTTACTTTGTTGTTTCCGGCCACTTCCTCCCCTTTTATATCCTTCTTTGCACTTTCCTTCTCTTCATCTAGTGCTGTGGTTTCAGATGTTGGGTCCCCAGGTGTTTCTGGACTACAACTCCCAGAAATCCTGCCCAGCACAGCTTGGGGTGAAGGCTTCTGGGAGTTTTAGTCCAAGAACATCTGGGGACCCAAGGTTGGGAAGCATGGCTCTAGGTGTGGACTTTCACTCCGCTCCTTTCCCCCCTTCTCTAACCTATGTCCTTTCCCCAGTATCTTCCTCCTCAATCATCACTTCCCAAATGACAACAGCTTCTCCCTGATCAACCAACAGAGCTTGAGGCTGTAAATTTTTATGGCTCAGGAGAGAGGCTGGCAGGGGCCGTGTCTTTCTCCTCCATCTGTCACACAGACATTTTCTTACTCCTACTAAATAATGGGAGTAATCATCTTTTCTGCATGCAGTATCAGAAGTGGCCACAGGAAGGGAGCAGAGAATACTCCACTGTAATCCCCTTTCTGCTGGTAGAACAACGAAAGGCATCAACACTAAAGCACAAGCTAGCCAATTATTTTATGAAAAGGGCAGCAGTCTCGTTAATAGTCAAATAGCTTCCTCAAAGTAGTAACAACACCATGGCTGAAATCCAGTCGTAAGTCACATCTAGAGAAGGCCCATTAAATCAGTAGCAGTGTCCAATAAGTTGACTCACCCAACTCTCCATTGATTCCATGGAGCCTGCCTTGGCTGTGGTTTATTACTGGAATTCGACCAATATGTTCCTTTTGAAAAAAAATTTTTTTTTCCAAACTCTGGTGACATGTAAAATGATCGATCGGTCTGTGTCCAGACATCTGTGTCTCAATGAAGACAAGAAAGCCTTTTTCTCCTGTGAGACAGTGAGATGTTTACCAACAAGTGTTACTGGTTTATTTTTATACAATTTGGTGCAATTCTGCAAATTACCGTTGATTTTAGGAGATTGGAACTATCATACCGTCATAGAATAATTGAGTGGGAAGGAGGCCTATCAAGCCATCTAGTCTAACCCGCTGCTCAATGCAGGAAAGGGTCTGTTTCTCTTTTTGACCATCCAGCCCTTCGTTGTTTGCTTGGTTTTTGTCCTATATATTTGTACTGAGACATTTTGTCTCAGGAGGAATTGTGTGGAAACCAGGACGGGCGATCTTTGTCTGGCTCTTGCACTGGAGCCAGGAAATCTCACAGGGATGGATAAACTCTTGACCAACGGTCTCACCTGCATTGATGAGAAATGGTTTCTTCATGTCTGTAATGTCAAAGCACAAGCACTAACGTGTTACCAATGAGCGAGACTATCTTAGCATGCCATGGGGAAGGGTAAGATTTCATCTTTTGTGGTGTGTGTGATTTAATCAAAGGCTTATGTAGAATTTTTCCAAGTGATACTGAAAGGCAGATTTAATGGCATTTGTAGAAGAAACATCTTCCTGAGCAACAAACCAGAACTGAGCACAACGACCACTTGATCACACACAAATTAAATATGAAAATCAGTTAGTGATAGCTTTCCAAATAATTCCTCCCTCCCCCCCCCCCGGATGGCTGTCAGAAATGAATGCATCAACTGTCTTGGCTTCATAGCAAACTCTCACCAGATTTTAATATTTTGTCTGGCGTTTTGAGGCCCTGGTTTCAGATTTACATTCTTTTGTTCTGAGTATGATGAGGGCGGGGAGGAGAGAAAGAAATAGATTCTCTTTCTTTACTTTCCAATGCCCAAAGGTAATACTTTGCGTTTAAGCATTTTCATCCATGCTGATCATCTCTCTTTGGTCTGTATAGACAGAGACAGAAAAGGGGAGACTTCCCTCCTTATGCCTCTGTGGGTTCAGATGGAGGATGTTGACAGCACGAAGCATAAAATCCTTCATTGTTACTATATTGGCCAGGTTGTTCTCCACAGAAGATAAGTGCGTAAAGGCTTGTCCACAGCGGCATATAGACGGGGCATATGGATCATTAAGGGCATTTGGGTCAGGGGGAAGAAACCCTGTGTCTGCTTGTGTTTCTATTCAGATGAAGCCATTATTCTCCTTGAAGAGTGGCAAAGCACCCTTCTGGCCCAATGGTGGGGCATGCATTTTTTGGGGGGGAGCACACAGACGATCAGGGGAAGTGCTTGGTTCTGCTCCCCTGCCAGCTCCAGGGGCCCCAGCAAGCACCACCGGCACCAAGGGTCTCCCCTTCCTCAGAGGGCCCCGCCTGCTGGAGACAGACCACGTGGATAAAGTGAGAGACTGAGTGCCAGCGATCTTGGCAGTGGTGGTGGCAGCAGCAGAGGACCACCCCTTTTTGCCCTTCCCCTGTGCCTCCCAGGGCTTCGCTTTCCGCACTCTGCCTTCCTGTCCCCTCCCGGTTTCTCTTCCTTCATTTTCTCTTTTCTCCTTCCTTTCCCAATTCCTGTTTTTTTAAAATTTTCTCTTCCTGTCCATCCATCCATCCATCCATCCATCCATCCATCCATCCATCCATCCATCCATCCATCCATCCATCCATCCATCTTTCTTCCTGTCCATCCATCCATCCATCCATCCATCCATCCATCCATCCATCCATCCATCCATCCATCCATCCATCCATCCATCCATCCATCCATCTTTCTTCCTGTCCATCCATCCATCCATCCATCCATCCATCCATCCATCCATCCATCCATCCATCCATCCATCCATCCATCCATCCATCCATCCATCCATCCATCCATCCATCCTTCTTCCTGTCCATCCATCCATCCATCCTTCTTCCTGTCCATCCATCCATCCATCCATCCATCCATCCATCCATCCATCCATCCATCCATCCATCTTTCTTCCTGTCCATCCATCCATCCATCCATCCATCCATCCATCCATCCATCCATCCATCCATCCATCCATCCATCCATCCATCCATCCATCCATCCATCCATCCATCCATCCATCCATCCATCCATCCTTCTTCCTGTCCATCCATCCATCCATCCATCCATCCATCCATCCATCCATCCATCCATCCATCCATCCATCCACACACCCACCCATCTTTCTTCCTGTCCATCCATCCATCCACCCACCCACCCACCCACCCATCCATCCATCCATCCATCCATCTTATCTCTTAGTCCACTTTGACCTGCTCTTTCTCTACTCTGCTTTCTCCCGACTTCTTACCCGTCCTATTTGTTCCTGCCAAGTTCCATTTCCCTTCCCCTTCCCCTCCGAACAGCCTCCTCTTTGCTCTGCCCATCTTGCCTCTTTCTTTTCAGTTCTCCTTCCTTTTCCACTTTCCCTTTTCTCTCCCCTTCCTTATTTGCTGTTTCTGCTTTGACAGCTGTTTGGGCTACAAGAGGTCATTTGCTCTTTGGATTGGAAGAACACAAAGCCAAAGGGCATGTCGCTCCTCTGCCCTTTGCAACCCAATGCACCCAAAATGGCCAGTCTGGACAGGCCTGTAATCTCAGTGGGCTGGAGAACCGGGATCCATGCTTGTTGAAAAAACAGCCACAACAGTTTCTTTGTGTTTGAATGAGAAGTAGTTCATGGATGAAAAAAGGAGTTGGCTTCTGGGATTCTTCCCTGATGGGTGTCTGTCTGTGAATGGTAGCAGGCAGACATTGGGATCCTGTGTAGACCCATCTGGACAGCTGCCGTCGGTGTCCTTAGCTATGTCAAAATCGATGTCCTTTTTTTCCTGCTGGCAAAGCAGGAATGATACTGTGCAGCAGTACTGGGCCATTTCCTGGTTTTTATTTTTTATTTTTGAATCGTGGATACAGAGGCACAATATCCCATGTTCATGAACTGGAGGTTATTTGAAGATTTGATATACTAGTTTAGTGCTAGATCCTCTATGCACTGACAAACTAAAAGGAAAAGAATGATATGAAATAGAAACAACTCTGATGAATCACAACACACTACTATGTTTGTGTATGCATTTGTATGTTATGGCGACTTTTGGAAAAACCCCTTTCCCCTTGCAGCACTTCAAAGAGCCCGCTGGCTTTTCAGTGAACCCTAAAAGGAGAGCCAGGGAGAAGCAAAAGGCGGGATCCAAAGAAGGACAGGCAATGGGCTGTGGCATGGATCAAACCACATCTAATTGAGGGGGCAGTGTCCACAATCTGTAGTCTCTGTTTGCTAGCTTAATCTGAACAGAAGCCTTAAAGAGGCCGAGAGTCCAGCTGCAGTGTAGTCGTAGCCCCCAGGACCCACCCACATAAAAGAGGAAGAGTCTCACGATTTTTACAAAACTGGGCCCATCAGAAGGCAAACAGGCCTTTGTAAAACATGCCTTGGCATGAGAAGGGGGCTGTGTCAGTCACTCTGCCCTCTTCTGTCCTCTTTGTGTCCCTCTGTGGGTGTTTTCATTTTTCACTGGGATGAAATACGAAGCATTGCTTTGGCCGTGTTGTTTGCCTCAAGGGTGGCTTCTGTTTGTCTCAGAAGAAGTCCTAGGTGAACAGATTTGGCATGAGCTCAGCCTGGAACCAGTGCGGAGGCTTACTCGGTAACCGTTGCCAGGGAAGGCGAGGCGGTCTTGTCTTCATGTTCTGCTTGGGGGCTGCCTGTAGCCGTCTCTTCGGTGGTAAACCAAATTCATGACAACACTAGTCATTAGTCTGATCCGGCAGCACTTGTCTACCCTGAGTGACGCCTATGCTGTATTTTATCTGTTATTTTAATAATGTATGTGTTGTTCTGCCTTTCTGTTAGGTGAAATGTAAAGGTCATTTACAAGAAGATGACAATGGAGAAGCTGAGAACCATATACATATGTAAAAGAAGCTAACATAGCATGTGCTAGATTTATCCGGCTGACAATTGTAAATTCAGAATAGCAACAGGACAGGCGGGGTGGCTGGGAATCAAGTACAAAGGGAGGAATTAGAGGGGGATAAAAGCCATGGAACAGGAAGGGTGAGTGTGTTAGAGCAGTACGACAATGGAACGCATGGCGTTGGGAGGTGGTGAGCACTCCAACACTGGGGGCCTTCAAGAGAAAATTGGACAATTGTCTTTTTGATCCGCTTTGATTTGGATTCCTGTCTTGAGCAGGGGATTGGACCCGATGGCCTTAAACGTTTTGGACATCACACTTTAAGAAGAATGCCAACAAACTGGAGCAAGTTCAAAGATGGGCAACAGGAATGATTAGAGGACTGGAAACCAAGTCCTCGGAGGAAAGACTGGGCTTGTTTAGCCTTGAGAAAAGAAGACGGAGGGGAAATATTCTAGTAGTTTCCAAATACTGGGAAGATAGTTATACAGAGGAGGGTCAGGATCTGTTCTGCATCATCCCAGACTGCAGGACACATAATGATGGGTTCAATCTATGGGAAGCCAGATTTCGGCTGAATATCAGGAAAAAAACATTTTAGGAGGAGTGTCTGGGAGGGACTTTCTTAACTGTTAGAGCAGTATGACAATGGAACCCATAACCTCAAGGGGAGGTGGTGAGCGCTCCAACGCTGGAGGCCTTCAAGAGAAAACTGGACCACCATCTGCCAGATCTTTGTTTTTGATGCCTGCCTTGAGGAAAAGGCTGGACTTAATGGCCTTCTAAGTCCCTTCCGATTCAATTATTGTGTGATTCTACGATGCAGAGCAGAGTGCAGAGAAGCCCGGTGTTTTCAACTGGGAAATCATCTCTTTTTGTTCTGCCAGGAGAGGTAGTTTGTTTTGATCCGATTTGGCTCGCGGTGTTTTTCCCTGCCTTCTGGCATGGGTGATCACCTCTTCCAACACAAACTGGCAGCTGAGGATGTGCCCGTGGATCCGCTGTTACAACCGTTCTCCTCAGCTGAGTGCCTGTTCTCTTCCCCCTTTTCAAACAATTGGTCTGTTTTTCAGAATTATGCTTGTCCAAGGTAGCACTGCATCAGATAAAGTGGTGGTTAATTCAGAAACACAAAACAAATTTAAAGAAAAAGAAGATCAAGGGAAGGGACTGTCCCAGTGAAAATTGCCAATTTCAGCAGAGAGGATTCCCCCCCCATGGACTCCTGCAACACAGTGATTGATCGTATTGGTATGGACAGCTATAATGATTTCATCCATGGGAAACAGCAGAGACTGGTTTGTAAAATACCGAAGCCAGCTGGGTTGTTAATTGATTATTTATTTATTTAAAATGTTTTCACCTCACCTTTCTCCTTGAAAAAGACCCAAGGCAGCTTACAACAGTGAAAGACAACATTGAAAGATGAAGACGATGAGTCTACAACGGTGATTAATATCATTAAGCGGCAACATTTAAGCTAAGAATAAAACTCTACAAATATAAAGAGAAAGAAGCAGATGCCACTCTGTGAAACGGGAAAGGCAGAAAGGGAAAACCCAAGGAGGAAGGCTGCCTGAAGGTTGCTTGTTCTAGGCATGGGATTCCATAATGGAAGAACTGAGTACGTACTGTAAGCACACAAACAGGCACGAAGCATTCGTCTGTCTTATCATTAACATTTCCAGGTACTTCTCGATTGAAGAAGGCGTCCTGCAACACAAGCTCCAAACCCGAATAGCCTGTCAGTCTCTCCAAATGAAACAGCCTACTATCTCCATCGAATCATATGTTGCATAAACATAACGCAAGACTGCAAAAGTCTTGCTCCCATCTTGCCTCTCCCTGTTGTGCAGAGGAAACTGCTCTTTTTTTTTTTTAGCATCTTATCTTTCTGATGCGTTCCCTGAAGTGGCCCTTTGATTGGCAGGCCTATTGATCTAATGTGACAGCAGCTACACCGCAAGAATGGCGCAAAGCCATTTGTAGAGTCAGTAGCCATAGGGCCACTTGACTGCCTACCAGGAAAATATCCAAAGGCATTATATGGATTCCATTGATGATCCTCACAGGGGAGATTCAGTAACATCTTCTGACAGTCACAACATCCTGAATGGATGTGAGCTGTTATGTGCCATCAAGCTGGAGCGTCACATATTGAATAGCTCTTCTGCCTTATAGAGCACCTTAGTTAAGTCAAGAAGGAAAACATAGGAAGCAATCTGATATGGAGTCAGACCACGGGGCCATCCAATCAGTGTCATCAATGCTGACTCACACCATGCTTCTAGGGTTTCAGTCGAGGCTGTTCCCTAAACCTACCGGGAGATGCTGGGAACTGTGTGTGGAACTTCTCTGCGTAAAGCAGGGGCCCTCCCACTATGGCACCCAGTAGAATCCTAGAATCCTGGAGTCGGAAGGGGCCTCTAAGGTCATCAAGTCCAACCCACTGGCTCAAGGCGGGAATCCCAATCAGAGCAGATCTGACAGAGGGTGGTCTGATTTTCCCTTTAAGGCCTCCAGCGTTGGAGCGCTCACCACTTCCCCCTGAGTCACAGGTCCCATTGTCGTACTGCTCTAACAGTTACAATGTTTTTTCCTGATATTCAACTGAAATCTGAGTTACTGTAGATTGAGCCCATTAGTGCGGGCCCTGCACTCTGGTATGATCGAGAACAGATCCTGCACCTTCTTTGTATCTTTCAAGTATTTGAAAGTCTTTTAAGAGTGCTATCGGATCTGCCCTCAGTCTTCTTTTCTCAAGGCTAAACCTGCCCAGTTCTTTCAGCCTTTCTTCACAGGGCTTGGTTTCCAGTCTCCTGATCATCATCCTGGTTGCCTTCTTTCTGAACTGGTTCCAGTTTGTCAGCATCCTTCTTGACGTGTGGTGTCCAAACTCAAGGTGGGACCTAACCAGTGCTGAATGGAGGGGAACTAGTGCCTCCCAGGATTTGGAGACTATCCTTCCATTAATGCAGTTTAAAATAACATTTGCCTTTTTTGTAGCCCTATCGCACTGTTGGTTCATATTCAGCATGTAGTGTTCAGCCATTCCAAGATCCTTCTAATTTGAACTATTCCTGAGTCAATTATCCCACATCTTGGAACTGTGATTTTTTTAAAATTATTTTTATTTTTTTGCCCCAGGTATAGAACTTTGAACTCATCTCTGTTAAACTTCATTCTGTTGTGTTCAACTCAATGCTCAAGCAGTATTGTCTAGTGGTCTCCCACTGAAGCATTAATCAGGCCTGACCTTGCTTAGCTCTTGTAATGGTAAGAACAACAAATGCCTTACCTTGTTATATACAGGATATAACCAATAGTGATTACAAAGATCACAGAGCAAGAGAGGGAACCGTAGGCCATCTGCCTAAAGAGTAGAAGTCCATTATCCGGCTTGGTGCACAGGATTCCCAGAACCTCTCCAAGAGGTGGCTGTTTCGGTCCTGCATTGCTGTCGTCCTCCAGCATGGGATCGGCCACTTAGGTCATGGAGGGCTTTGGTCAAATGTCTGCTGCTGCTTAGAGGTTTCTCATAAAACTCAGTCTAGAGACGCAAGTCAAGCATCCCCATGAATGGGTCGAGAGTCAGAAAGGACAAGCCGGGACGCTGCCTCTGAGGGGCACCTGCTGAAGGGATGAGGCGCCAGACCGCCAAACCCCTCTGGCCTCAGGAAACGAACCGGGACAAACCACCCAAAGGGCATCACGTGCCCGTCTCTAATCCTTTTCCTCCCTTTTTTTATCATGAATTCTTTTCTGAATGGTTGTCTGCACAAGTGATTTCTTTAAAGCAGTGGATCAACAGGTAGAGGGATGAGCATTTTAATGGACTA
This sequence comes from Pogona vitticeps, assembly GCF_051106095.1. Classification (NCBI taxonomy): domain Eukaryota; kingdom Metazoa; phylum Chordata; class Lepidosauria; order Squamata; family Agamidae; genus Pogona; species Pogona vitticeps. Next base: position 20,409,105 of record NC_135789.1, on the reverse strand, counting down.
ATTAGTTAATTAAAGTAATACCGCACCTTTCTCCCCAGTGGGACCCAAGGCAGCTTAGAAAGAATTTTAAAACACAAGTAATAGAACAGTTAAACAAAAACCAAACAAACCCACAATAAACAATTGCAACCCCTCCCCACAATTATACTTATTAATCACTAATCTGTGACAGTATGAAATAAAATCTCTTTAATACACTTCAGAAATGCATTTTAAAAAACTGCTATCCCTTTAAAATGCTTCCTAGCCGTCGTTTGGTTATGAAAAGTCTGCCTCAACATAGAAGTCTTGCTCGTACCAGCAGATGGGCCACAAGCCAGATCTCCAGTGGAAGGTAGTTCCAGGGTCTGGGAGGAGTGGCTGAAAAGGCCCTCTCGGCCACCTGTGTCTTCGGTGGTGGTGGAGCCAAAGGAAAGGGCTTTCTGAAAGACCTTAAGAGCTAGGGAGGTTCATATGGTGAGATATTCACCCTTCGGGTCCCTCAGGCAGCCTGGAGCCCTTCAGGGCCTTGGAAGTCCAGGAGGCTGGGTGGGGAATCGAACTCCCAAACTCTGGCTCTGCAGCCTGATGCCTCAACCCCCTGAGCTACGTAACTGTGGCTAACTGTGCAAAGGCACTCCTGGCCGTTGCCAAAACGTGGGCAAACGTGCTCGGCGGTGAAGCCAAGAGCAAACTGAAGACACAAACCTGAGTCTTCAAAGGACGTCTATCCCTTCAAGCTCAAGCAGATTCCTTATTTCCTAACCGGCATTTTGACCGACCAGAAGCATCTCTTCATTGTCTGGATGAAGCTTCCGTTTGTTGGCCCTCATCTGGGCCATTGCTGACATCCGACTTCGATGGGTTTAGGACCAAGTCAGTTTCCCCAGAATTGTACGGAAAGGAGATGTTGAGTTGGAGGTGCATAATGTATGTTGAAAGATCAGCCAACTGGGGGAGGAGGGGGCACAGAAGAGCATGGTCCATGGGCCCATGGCTGGAGCATCAATCACCCAACCGGAGTCCCCCTCCACCACCATCTTCTGAGCTTGCCCCTTCCAGGAAGGACCAATGGCACCTTTCCCTGTCCCAGAGAGATGATCCGGGAAGATACAATCCTTACTGTTGACAGGGGAGGGATATTGAAAGCTCTTGATGAAGTCCACCGGAATGAACAGGGAGGCTCCCCTTGTCCAGGTCCTGGCAGACGTGGTCCACCCAGGAACAATCATAGAATAGAACAGGCCCGTTTTCCCGGGATTTGTGATTGTATGGTTTCGCATCCTTACTTGGGGATTAAAGGTGTAAGTCCAATCGTTATGTGTGTGTGCATTTTTAAGAATGGCAGAAACAGAGAATGACTTGAGTTGAAAAGTGGCCCTCAAAGGCCATTGAGCTCAAGGCAGGCATCCGAATCAGAGCAGATCAGAGCAGATGCTTTTCCAGTTTTCTCTTGAAGTGTTTAAGTTTTCTGTTTCTATGATAACTAGTGAGGGGCACAGAGATCACACAGAGTTCTGTGATTCTACAGATGGACATAGACTACAGACCCTTTGACCTGTGGATATTTTTACCTTCCTGCATTGGCAGGAGATTGGACTAGATGACGCTTCCAACTTTGCAGTTCTGTAATTCTTGCATTCTGTGATGGGTTTCGGTCGCTTGACTATGCGAACCACGTAGACGGTGCAGGCAAAGAAAACATGCATTAATTTGCAATCAGTCTTGGCAAGAATCCCACAATACTGAAGTAGGTTGGACCAAAATGGGTGCTTCTTATGCATGTGGGAATTCCAAATGTACGAGATTCAATTTATGAACTGTCTAATTGAGAATTTTGATGGCATGACTACATGTGATTATGAAGAGCCTAGGCTTGGAAATTTTCTTATTCACTCATTTGAAGTTACGTCTGCTTAGCACAAATCACAGCTCCTCATTCAGGACTCCTTAAGAATCCACATTTTAAAAAAGAAATCTGTGTAGTGAATAAAAATCTTGCAATTAGATTTTGGCTCATCTGCCCCTTGCAACGGCTTAGGGGATCGCTAGATTTGGGATTTACACTGAATAAGTTTAGTATTCAGACTTCAAATTCTCAATATAAAACAGACAAGGTAAAGGTAAAGGTTACCTTTGACATTTAGTCCAGTCGTGTCTGACTCTAGGGCTCATTTAGGAAAACAACCATACAAATGAATATTTGCTATGTGGCATTAAGTCAGAACCGTCTTACAATGGCCTTAATAGGGCTTCCAAGGTAAGTGAGATATTTAAGAAGTGGCGTTACCAATTCCACAACCCAAGTGAGTTTCCATAGCTGAGCGGGGATTTGAACCCAGGCCTCCTGAGTCCTAGTCTGTCACTCTGTTCACTACAACACACTGTGTGTCCTATTAATGAAGACAGGAAGAGGGTTTTTTTGTTGTTGTTGGTGGTGGTGGTTGGGGGTTGGTCAAGGGTCTTGCTCCTTTGGAGGCAATCATCCCATTGTTGACCCACCACTCACATGTTCCATCGAAAGGAAAGTGGTCTTTGAGGAACCAGGGAATAGTTCAGAGTAGACAGCGCTCTCTCTCTCTCTCTCTCTCTCTCTCTCTCCCCCCCCCCCCGTCCCCACTGGGCTGTTGGAATTGATTACTCCTTTCAGACTTCTGAATTGCCTGCTTCCCATAAGCTTTGGCCAAATTTGACTGAGAAAACTCCTGGAGATTGCTTCACCCCGTTTAATATTTGTTAAAATCAGAGGGGCAAATTCTTGCTTACCTTGTGCAAGAGGGTAAGGTGCTTTTAGACTCTTCCCCAGCAAAGAGAAGAGAATGAGAACAAGAACTTTTGTGCACTTTTTAAATTGCATTTTATTGTGCACTTCTTAAATTGCATTTTGTGTGTTTTGACCATGTAGTGTGTGTTTCATGGATTGGCTATACACTTTTGAACTGCATTTTGTGTATTTTGGCCACATGGTGTGTTTTGTGAATTGTTTGTATATTTTTGAATTGTATTTTGTATGTTTTAGCCATGGATATGTTTTGTGGGCTGGTTGCGTGACTGTAATAAATAAATTCTATTCTATTCTAAGAATGGGTTGTGCAGATAGAACGGTACCAAAGGATGTTTCAGGAATGATGTTACAGTTCAGTGTTTCTGGAAGTGAAGAATTTTGCCCAGGGGACACCGGAGTGTACTCACGATGTTTTCCCACTCTTTGGGGAGACTCCTTTTAGGTCACCCATTCCCATCCTCCAGGGGTTTCATTTCTGCTGATCGTCTTGCCTTGACAGTCTAGGGGAAAACGTGTGAGGCCATCAAGCGCCTGCTAACCTCTGCATTAGAAGAAGAGATTTCCTTATGTTACAAAAATAACCAGCTGAAACCAAACCCTTCAAAAACGTAGGACTGTGGTTTCCACTTAAAGACGGAGAGAGGAAGCTCCAGGTTAGCTGGGAAGGCAAGATCATGGAACACTGCCCTACCCCAAAGCACTTGGGCATCACTCTGTATCGAACCCTGATCTACAAAAAAACATTGTCTAATCACCAAACAAAAGGTTGCCACCAGAAATAACAAAGGATACTGGTGAGGTCAAACTGGGGTTCATACCCACAAACAATAAGAACAACAGCTTTGTCCCTGTGCTGCTTTATGACAGAATATGCTAGTGCCCTACGGTATAAATCAGCACATGTCAAAAGTGGAGGTAGCTCTTAATGAATCATACAGATTTATTATTGGCTTCCTGAAATCTACCCCCACAGAAAAAGTCTATTATTTGACTACCATTGCTCCTCCAGAAGTATTTTGAGAGCTGCTTGGAAATAATGAATGGAAGAAGAAAATAAAGCACTAGACTCATCCACTCCATGGGCATCGACCCCCTAGTCAATGGTGGAGACGGAGAAAGAGTTTTCTGCACACCTCTCAAGGCTAAATCTTAAACCCAAAGAGGTGAGGCGACACCTGCAGAGAATGTAAACAACACACCTGGCCAAATGGAGGAAAGCAGACTTAGAAGCAATGTGGGCAAAATAATCAAGTAAAACAGGGCTCCGTGGATACAGGACACACTTTCTGTGACTTTGGAGGAATTGAATCAAGGCAACACTTCTGCGCCTGCAATTTATGCACCTTGATGTGTACAAAAAAAGAACTTGCACATGGCTGAAAGAAGTAGCCCACTGCTGGTCAAAAACAGTGTAATTATCTTAACGTTTTTTAAAGGGACGTGGTAGTGCTGTGGGCTAAACCGCAGAAGCCTGTGCTGCAGGGTCAGAAGACCAGCAGTCGTAAGATCGAATCCACGCGACAGAGTGAGCTCCTGTCGCTTTGTCCCAGCTCCTCGCCAACCTAGCAGTTCGAAAGCATGCAAATGCAAGTAGATAAATAGGTACCACCTCAGTGGGAAGGTAAACCGGTGTTCCCTAGTCACGCTGGCCACGTGGCAACAGAAAACTGTCTTCGGACAAGCACTGGCTCTACGGCTTGAAAACGGGATGAGCACCGCCCCCTAGAGTCGGACATGACTGGACTAAAAATGTCAAGGGAAACCTTTACCTTTACCTTAACGTTTTAATTTGTTATGAATTTCACCTATATTTCATATGCATAAATCCATAATTTTAAATTCTGCAGGGCTTTGAAACAAACAAAGAAGATGACTAGGATGGGTGAGTCTTTAAGAAAAGGCCCTGGGTGGAGGTGATGGCTGATGGCCCCAGCTGTGCACTGGAGGGGGAAAAAAAACACCAAACCTTAATATTTTTGGAACTGCAGAGCCAGAAGCCACCCTGCGGATCATGGGGTGCAGCCCCTGTCATGGACGCGGGGGGGGGGAATTGAACTCCCGACCTCTGGCTCCACAACTAGATGCCCTAAACCACTGAGCGTATCTTGCCCATGGACCCACAAAGGCTACTGGGATGTTCCTCTGCTCGCTCTTACAACACAACACTTGACGACTAGCGCTGGACACCAACGTCCGCAATAATGATCTTGGCCCGTTGTGCTCACTGGCTCTCCAAGCACTTTAAGTGCATTGGTTTATACAAATCCTAGGAAATCATTTCTATCTCACCTTGTGTTCAACGGCTGAAGCAAAACTTACGATTATTACTTTTTAAAGAGACACTGGAAGCTGCTTAAGAAAGTGGGACTCCTTTATGTATTATCTGCTAAATTGGCCCCAGAGCACCAGTGAGGCCAAGAGGAAGACGGTGGAAGGCTTTGATGCGCCTCCAAGATCAGAGAGCTGAGATTTCCAGTCGACAGGATACTTTCTGCCACGTTTTAAAGGTGGTTTCTCCTCCCCGTAATTGTGCAGTTCCCTCATTGCAATGTTCTCTACTCATCACTCCAAAGACTTGAAACAGCGCGGAGGTTATGGTGTTCTGCTTCCCAGAAAGCGAGATAAAAGCTTAGCTATGAAAACGAAAAGAAGGAAAGGATGATTATTTTCTGTGGATGAGAAAAGAGAGAGAACCCTAATGAACAGCTAGCTAAAGATGATCAATTTGGCTACTAACATTGAATGCCGTTGGACTTTGCAATTCCTTGCATAGCGTTCAGATCCCCCTCTGGTTCATCGGCAGACCTGCTTTATTCGTAGGGTTCTAGGGCTGGCTGTTACCAACGTGCAAAGAACCAGAATCCAGGGGCATGCACATCATTATCTTTACCCTGCTGCACCTCTCAGAATCAGACGGATTCCTCCCTTCCTTAAGCAGTTCTGTTGCCCCCCAGAACCAGATCTGGATAGCTGGGAAATCTAGAGCAGCTTTTTAGAGGACTGCAGTTGAAGGCAGATGAAAGAGGACACTCAGTCAGTGGGTACTGGATGTGGGAGGGAGTCCAAGGTTACCTATCAGGCAGAAAAAAAACATGAATTTAACTTCACTGGGATGTGGAAAACTGACTGTTAAATTATATAGGATAGAAGACACCTGGCTAGACAACAGTACCTGTGAAGGGGATCTAGGAGTCTTGGTAGACTACACTGAGTCAGCAGTGTGATGCGTCTGCTGAGAAAGCCAATGCGATTCTTGGTTGCATCAATAGGAGTATAGTGTCTAGATCAAGGGAAGTGATTGTACCACTCTATTCTGCTCTGGTCAGACCTCACCTGGAGTATTGTGTCCATTTCAGGGCACCTCAATTCAAGAAGGATGTTGACAATCTGGAACATGTCTGGAGGAGGACGACCAAAATGATCAAAGGTCTGGAAGCCATGTCCTATAAGGAGCAGCTTAGGGAGCTGGGAATGTTGAGCCTTACAAAAAGAAGGTTGAGAGGGGATATGATAGACATGTTTAAATATCTGAAGGGATATGTCATGTCTAGGAAGGGACAATTTTGTTTTCCACGGCTGCAGACACTAGGACAAGGAGCAATGGTTTCAAACTACAGGAAAAAGAGATTTCACCTGAATCTCAGGAAGAACTCCCTGACAGTCACAGCTGATCAGCAGTGGACTAGGCTGCCTCAGAGTGTGGTAGAATCTCCTTCTTTGGAGGTTTTTAAGCAGAGGCTGGATGGCCATCTGTCGGGAGTAGTTTGATGCATGTTTCCACATGGTGGGAGGTTGGACTCAATGGCCCTTGTGGTCTCTTCCAACTCTGTGATTCTATGATTTATGATTCTATGAAATTAAAAGAGTCAGATTTTCATCTCATATTTTTGTGCAGATTGAGCCAAGTTAGAAAGATGAGACTATTTTTTAGTTGATCAGCTCATTATATTTGATACCAGCTTGTAGTACAGTAGGGCCCCTGTATCCATGGGATCAGAAGCCGCTGAGGCGCTTACCCACAGCCTAAAAATATTAAAAGAAACATTCTGAGAAACAGATATTTCTGACGACGAAGTTACCAGAACTGGCCACGAGAGAGAACCGGAGGCCATGCTTTGTTTAACGTTTGCGCGCAACATCTGTTCCCATAATGTCATTAGCAGAGGGAGCCTTCCTTGGGAAGCCATTCCAGAGTTCGGAGAGAGGAACAGAACTGTTTCTGATTCTTGTAGATCTGCTCTTGGCCTCTTGATCAAATGGCATTTCTAAGTATCCTGAGAAATAAAAGATTGGGTGGCCCTCTTAAGTCACTTTATGGAATTCAGCCACTCCAAAAGACAGTTAAAATGTTGAGCTGTGGATGCAGTCCATGTGAAATAGGAGAAATCCTTGCTCAGAAAAGAAATTGACTGGATTCTGAAACTCAGCGCTGTAGCCCCTTAAGGACTTAATGAAGACATAGATTTTCTGCCTTCGCTGTAGCACCGCCCACGTAGTCTTGCCGACAGAGATATCTGGCGTTGTCTAATGCTGTTGACTCAGCTGCTAGTGGATAACAAGGGCATCTCACTCTTCCTGTAATTTTGAGCATTTGGAGTGGGTACAGACCAAATGAGTTCGTGAAGTTTCATTTCTAGTCTTCGTATGTATCATGTTTGTTGTTACAGATTCATATTGGTAGGCTGGCACCACTAGAAATACAGAAAGATTGTGCTATGGAAAATTTGCATGTCTATTCGTTGTTATATCATGTTTCCCCGAAAATAAGACAGGGTGTTTGCTCCAAAAAACACACATTAGGGCTTATTTTCAGGGGATTTTTTTTCATGTACAACCATCAACATTGATTCAAATACAGTCCTGCCATCTTCCTCTGGTTGCTGCACAAGGGTGGAGGGTGGGGTTTCACTTAACTGGGGCATCCTGAAAAATCATACTAGGGTTTATTTTCAGGTTAGGTCTTATTTTCGGAGAAACAGGGTAAGACCGCATATAAATACAAAAATGAGCATTAGTTACAGACAGCCCTGGTTGTCCAGAGCCTGTGCTTTATAAATCATTTATTTCTATTTTTATACTTAGCTCCCGAAGAAGGATGTGCTCCGAAAAAACGCACCGAGCGTTTCTAAACTAGAATAAAGGCTGTTACCATTTTCTGCATCCTGAGATCTTGTCTCCTGTTCTGGGTTCTGACATCATCATTGAATTGACCAGTTCCCTGTGTTCTGTGCTGCGCGTCCAAGGCTACACCGGCTGGCCCTACTCCCAGGAAGCCCAGCGGGGAATCAAACTCCCAGTCATGAGATACTCAACAAGCTGGCTTTTACATCAGCTAGAATTTTTTTAAAGCCTGACGCATGTAGATATCTTTTATATTTTAGGATGACTGGAATTTCTTGGAGTGATCATGTGATTAATAAACAAGTATTGAACACCCAAATAAAGACCAGGCAGCCGTAGGACATATGATTCACAGACAGCTCAAATGCTTCGGTTGAGCGATGAGAGAAGAAGGTGCAGATTGCTCCAGCTGATCTTTCAAGGTAAAATAAGTGGGCAAAGACATTCCGGAAGAACTTTCTGCCTTGACCAACCTTGGTTTGGATCCAGACGTGACACGCTTGCTTTGAGCTGACACATCCAAAGATTGAGAAGCCCTGTTGCTGGAGATAGGGTTCTTATTCTGTTAAAAAAATTGCTGGAAGGACATGCAGAGAAAGAAAGAGAGATAGTAATAGCATTGACACCTCCAGTCTCAGCATAATGAGGTGAACCGGGGGAGAGGCGGGGGGGAAAGAAGAACACTTCTAAAATTCGTTTGGTGAATCTCACTCGTGTGAACAGCTGTCAAACCTGTGCCTGGTGGCTTGTGCCCAATGAACGGAAGCATTCTGATTTTTTTTTTTTTGAGATTTGCTTGTTTATTTGTTGGTTGGGAAGAATATGCATGGATAATTTCTTGCAGCTGATGAAAATGGCCTACTGTGACACCTGTTCAATTAAGAAGTCCATTATGGCATTAAGAAAATTCACTAGCTCTGCAAATGGGAAGAGCCTGGAGTTTTGAAAAATGCCATAAATAACCATTTGTTACACAGAGTGTCCTTTCTCCTTCTCTCTTCCTTTTTTGTGTGTGTGTGTGTTACTATTGATTGACCAGGTGAAGGAGGTTATCTCCTCTGATTTTTTTTAATTTCGGTTCTGTCATTTGTTTGATGTTATGTAAACTTCCCTGTGTAGTGATTTCACTAAGTCAGGTGGTCTACAAGGTGAATGAATGAATGAATGAATGAATGACAAGTTGGCCCAAACCTAGGTTTCCTGAACGCCAGGACAATTCAAAATGGGGCCTACAACCAAGGATAGGTGAATATTTCATTTTATCATGTGTTTCATTTGGAAAAAAAAAATCTCAAGTGATTGCCAACACATTGATGAAGAAATCCACACTTAAAAATCAACCTCAGATAAACAGACAAACATCTTATCTCATCAGCCCTTGCCGGTATGTGGAGGCCAAGTGGGGTGGCTTGTGGCAGAGTCAGTGCGAGCCCCACAAATGTTGGACTTGGCGAACCCACCTGCCATAAAACCGTGAGGAACCGGTCACACCAAACAGGTGGCAAACCTAATTCAGCACCACAGACACGGTTGAAGATGCAGGGAGTCAAAGGCAGACACATGTAAGAGCTTCTCGCTCCATGTTGCTTTCGCCCACATGTGTTTTTATTTTTTAAATGTCATGTTCTCTCCGATCTGTCTCTTCATCACTTTGCTAAATAAATGAAGACATTTTCATACTTGGAAATCTGTACTAAAAATGAATCAGAATACTTTTCCCCCTCAGCTTCCCCACCCCCACCCCAATCATGTTTTTCGCACAAGCTCCAACGAGCTCGGCTCTTGAGGGAAGCAGAGTGCCTTGAACCCTCCGATTTCATTCATGCCTGGTTTGGGGATGGGATCGGTCTTCCTGTCCCCCTCCCACCTTCCCTTTGCCGGTATGAAGAGAGAGGAGATCCGGCCCTCTGGATTCTCCTGATCACTTAGTGGTTTTTGATACCACCGGCCACGGCGTCTTCCTTGTCGGCCTCGGAGAATTGGCGATGGGAAGAACTTCTCCACCGTGGTTGTGCTCCCCCTTCCAAAGCTGGATCTAGGGAAAAGCACAGGCTGGACGTATGTGGCCTCCATGGCTTCACGGCTCCTGGATTGTGAGATGATGTTCTCCTGCTGTGTCACCTACGAGGCCGTCGGGAATGGCTTTGAGCAGATTTAAGGAATAGCGTCTCGTGCCATCAAGCTCTGTTTCTCAGGGACAACTGAGTGAGTTAGGTGTCGTGACGCAAGACCAAGATCAGTGCCTTGAAACAACGTGGGGCCGGATGAGAATCAGCAGGCGAGGACTGATACAAACAAGATGGAGATTCTGTGAATGCTCATTCACGAATTAGAAACCGAGTTCTGGAGGTGGCTCAGTGCCCTCTGAAGGATGAGGTTCATAGGCTGAGGTATTTGTTACCCGAGGTTCTGGTGGACTTGGTCATGTGGGATTTCCTTGATGCCTCGAAGGGCCTCCAGAACAGAGTTAGCAGCTTATTCCTTCACAGACAGACTCAGGGGTGGTGCCCTTTCTCACGATTCCCCGGGAACTGGAGCTGCCGTGGGGCTAAGCGGTTAGTTTGAAGAGTGTGCCAGCTCTTTGTGAGCACGTGGCCCCTTTGCTCAGAAAGCTGAACAAGATGCTAGGGGGATTCTAGGCCGAGTTCAAGGTGATATTCTCGTCCTGGAACCATCTGGAAGCGAGTTACATTCTCAGTGAACATCCCATCAGTTGTTGAGATCTACAAGCCAAGACCTCCCAGTTGCACAATAACAGCAGCCAAGGCCTCCTCAGTTGTGTCCACTAGCCGTTTGGACTCCCCATCACCTGTACGACAGCAAGAGAATCATACTGGGCGGTTTCGTGGCTGTCAAAACTACATTTAATCCAGCTTTTGCTGAAATCACTTAGAGGCCCTCTGTTGTATCCAGTATGGATTTCTACTTTATTTAATTTTGTTTTAATGAGTTTTGTGCCTTACTCTGAAAATAATGATGAGTGGTATATAAACATATCTTAAATCGGTAAATAATTTCCCATCCGCTGAAGCCCAGTGGTTGAGGTCTCTGTCTGTGGAGCCGGAGGCTGGGTGTTCGATTCCCCACTGGACCCCCTGGGCAGGAGCTGGATTTGATAATTCATAGCTTCCCATCCAGCTCTGCAGTTTTAAGATGATGATGATGATGATGATGATGATGATGATGATGATGATGATGATGATGATGATGATGATGACGATGATGACTTGGAGAGGCCACTAGGGTTGGAATGGTGGGCTGATACCTATCCACGAGGTATCCATGCATTAGGTAAAGGTAAAGGTTCCCCTTAGTCCAGTCGTGTCCGACTCTAGGGCGTGCTGCTCATCCCCGTCTCCAAGCCGTAGAGCTAGCATTTTGTCCGAAGACCATTTCTGTGGTCACGTGGCCAGCGCAACTAGACACAGCACACTGTTACCTTCCCACCGTGGTGGTACCTATTTATCTACTTGCATTTTACATACTTTCGAACTGCTAGGTTAGCCGGAGCTGGGACAAGTGACAGGAGCTCACTCTGTCACGTGGATTCGATCTTCCGACGGCTGGTCTTCCAAACCTGCAGCACAGAGGCTTCTGCAGTGTAACCGCAGTGCCACCACGTCCCTTTTATTGCTTACTCGAGTTAATTGAGACTGTCTCAAGACGACAAGGGACTTCAAGAAAGAATATTACAGTCTTGCGTGATTTCTAATTTCCAGGCAAGAATTAGGTGAAAAGCCCTTTCTTTTCCATCAAGGTCTCTGTCATTTCCACATTTCTCTACTGTGTGTTTTGGTTTGCGAAGCAAAGAACGCCCACAGAAAATACAGAGAGGCTGGACGATCAGTAAGGAAGATGCAGGAAAAATCCATGTAGTGCTTCAGGCTCTTAATCAACTCTGATAATAGTTTGGATGCTTTGTGCTGTTTGCAGAGTTCATCAGTGGCACAAATTTGTGCAAAATAATAGGGAATTTTGTGGGGGAAAAGACTCTTTGTAGAAAAATGCATGGTTTTGCACAAGGCATTATCCTTCTTCAAAATCTCCGGGAGATTCTTCACCATTTTTGCTGAGTTGGAGAAGAATGTTCCCCTCGATTGGCCTCTTTGGAAAGATGAGAGAAATGAGGATTTTCGTGCCTGGGGCATTCTGCCATGCGACTCTGCCCCTTTCAGCTTACTTTTCTGCATCGCTGTTTCCCTGATCTTTGCTCACCTATCCATACCCTGCTCTCTGTGCTGAACCGAACACTTCATTCATCAAACTAGCCCCTGCTAACCAGAGCTTTCCCATCTCAGAGAATCCACATACTTGCTTGACTTGTGTCGCTGTCAAAAAAAATAACACGATGCTTTTCCTTCATCAAAGAGGAAGAACTATCTGATGGTTAACTCTAGGAACGCATGTTGGTCTCCAGTGCCACAGCAGCTGATGTCCTATTAGCAGGCCTGCATTTCAGAGTGGCGATTAAACTCGGATCGCCACTGAGAGAGCTTTCCTGTGAATTAACAGACCAAAATAGATGATGATTCATTCTGCCTTCTGTCCAGGGCAAATGTCAAACTGCAATTTCTGTGTGTTCCAGGGGATGAAAGGAACCAATGAAATGTGGCGCAGAGAGAGGCCTGGGAGGCAGTGAACGGGTAGAGCAGCATAATTAAATGAACAAGTCTATGCTCAGGATGAAAAATAAGCCATGCCACTCTGGTGGGGGTAAAACGGTGCCGGAAGATCTCAGAAGAACCCTTGGAAGGACAAATCCTTGGCTTGCGGGAGAAATCCGCCAGTCATCTCTCCGTCAGAGATAGCAGGGGACCCTGCACACCCTACTCAGGCAGCGTTCCCAGCAATGGGTGGGCTCCCATTCTGGAACTCCTGGGAACACTGATCAAGGACAGGTCACTTCTCCTCCGCTTTTGGCACGTGAGGCAGCTGTTCCACGTCCGCTCCTCTTTTCCAGGGTCTTTGCCGTCACTTCCATTGCCTCCCTTCTCCGCCAAGTCAAGGCTCTTGTTTGTGGTTCAGTCACAAGAGACCCTCAAAATACCTGTTTGCACAAAGCTTGCCAGGGAGCATCGGTGCTGGTTGTCTCTTGAACACCTGATGGTGCTGGAGGCATGGAATAATCACGCAGGCCCACAACCAGCTGGGATTAAACGGCCACAGCTTTGTGAGTGGCAGCTGCCGGCAGCTCTGGCACCAGCAGGGGTGAGAGACTCCCTCCTTAGCCGCCCCGTCTGCCCGCGGATGATCCACACGGAGGCAAAACAGGGAGTCAACCCCACGGTGTGGCCCCGTCGGCCACCGGAAGGAGAGCTGAGGGCTCCTCCTTCTCCTTCCACTTGGGTCTGCCTCAAGCCCTGGCACCCCAGACGGAGGGGCACCAAGGGCTCCACCGAGGGCCACAGCTGCAACCACCCAGTTCACCCAGTATTATGTCCTGCAACCACGTATCCTGATCCCATTCAGACAGAGGCTCCCCTCCCAACGGAGCAACCCGGATTGCCAAAAGAAACCATTCTGAGGGCTCCACCCCCTCCCATCTGCTGAGTTCCTTCCAAAGGTCATGGGTACTGCTCTAACAGGACGTTTTTCCTGATCTTCAACCGAAATCTGGCATTCTGTGACTTGAGCCCATTGTTGCATGTCCTGCCCTCTGGGATGATTACGAAGAGGTTGTGTCCCTCCTCTGTAGGACTTCTTTCAACTGGTGAACAATCAACTTGTCCAGTTGTCAACGCACCCTCGCCTTCTTTCTTAGCATAGAGAGAAATCCCTTCCATCTCATCCGCTGGTGGTGCGACCAGGTGGTTTGCAGCCCTTCACCCTGTCCTGTTGACTCAGCCTACACTCCATCCAGTGCACAATACGGTGCCTGTAGATCCGCATAGTCAAGACACAAGCTGGAATGAAACCAAAAGGCTAATTGTAGGTTGCTGCTCCCAGCTGCACAGAAGACTTGCATGCCGCCGGTTTCCACATGCCTGCGGCCCTAAGGTAGGCAGCCGGGACTCCTGGCTGGGCTGCTGCCACCATGGCTTTGACCCTGAAGGATTGAGCCCCTTTGGTTGGAAGGTGTCGGCACCCAATGCTGCACAAAGGACACCCCCCAAAAAAACTGGTACTTTGTGAGTGGCAGCTGATTGGACATGGACAGAAAGGGATCCAGTTAGGGCAGGGGTCATTAGATCTCTATCTTTGAAGCGTAAGAATCTCCCCACACAGAGACACCCACCCACAATTGATCTGTTTTGGACTTTCTGGTACATATCTGCACAGATCCCCTTCTGGTGCAGTGTCCCCTGCCTTGGGAGTCCATCTAGACCACAGGTGTCCAAACTTTCACCTTCCCTGGGCCACATTAGAAGATGAAAATTTGGTTTGGGCTGCATGGGGGGGGACAGCCCTAGCCATTGTCCGCAGCCTCGCTCCAAGCACGCTTACCGGCAGCTGCAATCTCAGACAGCAGAGGCTGCCAGCTTCGACGCCGGTGGCTTTATGGGGCCGGGAGGGGGTCCGCCTATTGATGGGGATGGTACAATGCAGTCACGTAGACCCCCTGTCCCCTCCCCTCCTGCTCTTTCCTTCCTTCCCTCTCCCCCCCCCCTACTGTTGTGACGTGCCCCAGCCGCATTCTGGCCGCAAGCACCGGCAGTGCAATTTCAAACTTTGGAATTTCTTTAAAAATAAAAAATTGCACTGGGCCACATTATGAGCTGACCTGGGCCGCAGGTTGGACAAGCCTGATCTAGACTCATCCCAAATGGATGCTACAAGAGCTTGAGTGTTCCGAAAAACACTGCCTGAAAAAAGTGGTCCTCAAAAGTGGACCGCTGTCTACTAAGCTGTGCCTTAATGATTTTACCCAGCAAAGGTCATCAGCCTGTCTGTGCATCCTGGGTGGGCAATGCCAACCTGTGTCAGCTGACCAGTGCCTTACAAATCACCAAAAAACCCAAAGCCCTGCTCTAGATGGTCACCAGGGACCCTCCTATAGTCCTAGAACTGTAATGTAAAAATGCCACGCAACATCATTTCCTATGTTCCAACAGAGAGATGAGCGCAACCATTTGTGCTGGTTCAGGTGTTCGGCACTTCAGTGCCCTGCCTCCTCTGGCAGGTGCCCTCTCAGAGACAGCTCCCAGAGGAGGCGGAGCAGGGAAGCTGAGACGCTGCCACCAAGTGGGCTGCTGGGGGTTCGAAGCACCAAACACCTGTTTAGTCAAGAAATGAACTAGCACAAGGCGCCAAACAGGCAGTTTGTGCCCATTGCTTTTGCAAAGCCATGGACCTCCGGTGGATTTATCGACACTGAGGAAGCTTAGCTGCCTGCCGCCCCTGCCGCCTTATATTACTGCAGAGTTGCTGGCGCCATGAAGTGAATGCTCCCGGCCTTATTGACTCTTCCTAAGCTCCCAGAATTGTGCCGGAAAGGGATCCAGGGTTTTCTGTCTTGCCAGGGTGAGGGACTGAAGCCTCTCTTCCCGAAATCAAAGCTGGGCATCCACAAAAGTGTTCTTGGCTCCAGGTGTGCAGTACGCCAAGAAAGAGATGCCACCTTCCAATGACATCAATACAACATTTTGTGCCTCGTCCCCTGCTTGGAGGGTGAAGATGACCAGTGGATGACCCGGAGAGCTACCATGTTGCCATATACAGATGGAACGCCCTGATTGCGCCAAGCATTCCTCCGGGTCCATATGGTCACCTGTCATGGAGGGGAGGGAGGGAATCCTTGCAGAGAGGGCTCCCACTCCACTTCTGCAACCGCTGTTGGGCACAACACCAAAGTACACGCCAGGCCCTGTCCCACCAGCAGCAGCATCGGACTGCCCACGGAATGCCTCTCTGGCTGGTCGGGAAGCCTGCCCACCGTGTCGTACTGCTGACACGCTGGGGAAAGTCCTCCAGCACTTTGAGGTCATTACCCATCCGCTTTCTTAGGTAAATTCCATGGGGGTAGCCATGCAGCGAAAGCTCTCCCCGGGGTATCCACCCTGGGTGCAAAGTTAAGGTAGCCAGGAATTACTGGGGCCCCTTCAAATCTCCCTTTCTGCTTTGCCGTGAACTGCTAGATGAGGGCCTGCCGCCTGAGGACCTTACCTGCCAGGTGATATTCCTGCAAGCTTATCCAGCAGGGTGCCTAAGTTAAGCCAGGCAGGTAGTAGAGGGCCCTTCTATTATGCTTTCCACCGGCGGGATACCTGGTTCCTCTGCCATGGCTTGGGTTGCCTGCAGCTGTTCAGTGTAAGCCAATTACCCAGAGGGATCCAAAATCAAGAAGTCAGCAAGGTCATGGGGGATCCACTCTAGGGAATTGCAGAATGCTTCAAACAATGTACATGAAACGATGTGGCCCGTGGGCATTGCTTTGTCATAATACCAAGCCTCATTGAACTTGAACATAGGGCATACCAGTAGCAGTCTGAAGCCAGTCTGTATGTCACGTGTGGCCATAACAGGCAACCCACTAGAAAACCTGACCATCCAGATGGCATAATAGAAAGACGTGTAATGCACAGTTCACTATGCCAGGACTGCGTCATTAATAAATGCACCCTTCAGGTATGACAGGCCTTCTTGAGTACCACCTCCGGGGGGAAACAGTGATATTTGGAAAAGGTTGACCCCCTTCCCAAGTAGGCCTGCTACCCTTCCCACTGCCTGTTCGTTCTCAGTTTTTTTTTCTTTGCAATGAGTGGCTGGCTCAGGCGTGTCACAGGCTGAATTTAAATTGCTCTGGTCTGTCAAAGTCTATAGAAGAACAGCCTTCTTCATTTATAATGTGTCATGAGACTCTGTAAAGCCATAATGCCATTATCACTCCTGATGGGGTAGGAAGTGCAAGGGGCTCAAGCAGGTGGGCAGAGAATGCTGGTGTAAACTGCTGGTGCTTCCTCTCACGGCCTCCTAACCCCGCCTGTGTTTTGTCCTTGCTCCCTGTGGTTAAATCATTCTGCAAACAACCCTAGAGGAAAGTTTTGGTCAGTTGCCTCTTCCTGGTGGAACTCCAAAGGAGTTCGCATTAATCAGGCCGCAGCATGGCGGGCAATTAAACAGATAGCTGGGAATCCAGAGAAGAAAAACATGGTCAGGGAGTTGATTCTAGTAACTGTTGTAGGTGATTGGGTGCAACACACCTTTCACTGTAAGAGACTCATGACTTTGCATGGTGAGGAGGAGAGAGAGGGAGAGAGGAGTAGGAGAAACCTCTCGTTTTCCTGGACTATCCTTTTTTTCTGCTCGGACCTCTGCCAACCGTTCCTTCAAATTTCAATTGATATTCTTAGAGTTGAGGACCTCCCTCCCTACCTCCCTCTCTTCTCATGCTTTCTTCTCATGCTTCCCTCCTGACTCTCTCTGGAAGCAGCGGCATCTTGCCTGTGATCTAGATATCGGAAGGTTTGGCAAGACACGCTTTCCTTGGATCTCCATCGTGTTTGGCTGGACTTGGATGCCTGCGATCCTGCTTGTCTCTGCGTACCTCTTTCAGAAACACTAGCCGTCTTGGTTTACTACAACGGGAAGTTTGTGTTTGATTTCATGGCACAATGGCATCCACCAAGGTCTCCTCCTTGGGAGAACAGCAGCATTGAAATGATGCAGAATAAATCATGAACGATGTAAGAAGGTGGGTGAAGAGTTTCTGACACCGGATTTGCCACAAAGCATTCAGGCACAAAAAGAATGGTCAGAATGATTGCCTTCACCATCTTCTCGGTTCTGCAGGTCTCTATAAAAGTGGAATCTGAGTCGTCGGTTTCTGTAATGACCGGGATAAGAACAGGGAGACAGTGGAGCTGTTCAGTGAATAACATATGAAATACCAATTGGAGGGAAATGACCTCTGACCTACGTATCACCCTTCGCGGATCACCGCCTCTCCGCCAATGGACAGACCCCGTTGGAATGGACATCCTCGGGCTAGAGGGGATCCGACCTGGTGGGAAGCAGCTTCCAAGGTTCCTCCTATTCAATGACTGCTCTTCGGGCAGGTAGAGGAGAGATCCATAGGAAACAGGCGGCTGCCTTAAGATCAATCATAAGAAAGAGGCGGAGGTGGGAAAGTGCTGGTTTGGCCCTGGGATTTGTCTGCAGCAAGAGGTGGCTGTCAGGGCTGCCAACCCAGACCCTTCTGAAGGAGAGGAGACAAATCTGTGAAAGACCAGCCAGGACTACCAAGGGTGACTCAATACGTCTCTCTGATCACAATCACGGCAGTCATGTCCAGTGTAGGAAGGAGTTACATACCCTTCTATACCATGTCAGGTCTCCCTCATCAGAATTATTGACTAGAGCAGTTCTCTAACAGATCTTATTTATGTTATTGATATGCCACTTTGCTCCCCCCATAGGGGATCCAAACTCAATGGCCACTTTAAAGGCAGTGAAAGAAAATGATATTGGCCTGTACCTACAGAGTTCTCAAAAGGAGTGCAGGTCGAATCTATAGGGTGTGCTCAGACTTTCCACAAAACTGCTACAACTCAAAGCATAAATCTTCCTTCCTTCCTTCCTTCCTTCCTTCCTTCCTTCCTTCCTTCCTTCCTTCCTTCCTTCCTTCCTTCCTTCCTTCCTTCCTTCCTTCCTTCCTTCCTTCCTTCCTTCCTTCCTTCCTTCCTTCACGGTGCACTGTTATTTTTTTACAGGCTAATTCAAATTAGAGGCCATTTTCCTTTGAATTTACCAATTAGTTACTGCCCTGGTTACTGCAGATGATATATCAAATAAATGGAGTGTGAATTTCAGATCCAGGGGCTGTGGGAGTGGTGTTAGCGACACTGAGGACAGTGGGGAGTTTAGTGCAGCCTCCAGATAAACGACTGATCGATGCCAAGCAATGGCCCTTCCCCCTGCTGGCCTGTGACTGCTTCCAGCTCTTCCATGACACAGTTACCCGTTCCATCTAAGGTACCTGCTCTGCAACGCGACCTGCTTGGGCCAGATCATTTTAGGACATCACAGTGTCAATCACAATGTAAGACGTTCATTCATTTGCTCATCTTCCAGTAAACAGTAGCCAAAGGAAGCATCAAAAAAGCTGGAATCCTATTACATAATAATAGTATCCATCATTGTGTGCCATCAAGTCAGTTTTGACTTATGTCAACCCTTTTCATGATTTTCTAGATAAAGGGTACTCAGAAGTAGTTTGCTATTCTTCTGGGGCTGCCCTGCGACTGGGCCGCTTGCCCCTAAGGCCACCCAGGTTGCCTCTTCTCCTGGGAGTCCCACTGGGGAATCGAACTCCCAACCTCTGGATCTGCAGCCAGATCCCGAAACCACTGAGCTATACAGCCACCTCCATTACATGCATAAGCCAGTGTAAAGCACAGTCAAATA
Organism: Pogona vitticeps; assembly: GCF_051106095.1. Taxonomy (NCBI): domain Eukaryota; kingdom Metazoa; phylum Chordata; class Lepidosauria; order Squamata; family Agamidae; genus Pogona; species Pogona vitticeps. The sequence goes on along the minus strand of NC_135789.1, from coordinate 20,389,877 downwards.
GTGTAAAGCACAGTAACAATGCTTTCTAATTTAGAAAACGTAGCCTGTATTCCATTTCATGTCACTTAGACACCATGGCTGAAATCCTGCTGCTTAGTAATAATTAATGGCGATTTGGTGAATCAACTCCTCCATAAGGTCCATGGATTCAACAAATGTATTTTAATCATGACTTACTATTGGATTTCAGCCAGTGTAGGGCTTGACTTCTTGGCTGGCAGCAAGTGGTTGGTGTGATTTATTTTGTTGGGCTTGCACTGGCATGCATAAGTAATAGTATTCTGGAAATCATTTTTAATAACCACAAGACTGTTTCTTGCCTTTGACGCAACATAGTAAGAACAGCTATCCCCTGGGGGGGAAATCAATGTAGGTTATCTCCTTGTAACAGTGGCTTTCTGCATCATCCCCACAGAGAAAAAGGCATGTTTTTACAGAAAAGAGTAAATAAAATCAATTCATTGGGAGGTTTCCGCTGTCAAGTCGAGGCCTGAATCAGGGTAACAGACTGTTATGTCATGGATTTGTTGGCGCATATAAGACGGGGGGGGAGCGGAGATGTTCAGGTATTTACGAAGATGTTTTCTAGTTCTGTGGTCTTGGGAAAATGGATCCCAGCGCCTTCATCCATCTGCAAAACATTCCACCAATTTTTTTACAAGGAGAACAAACCTATGCATTCTGAAGGAAATCAAGCCTCACTGGAAGGACAGATCCTGAAGCTGAGGCTCCAATCCTTTGGCTATCTCATGAGAAGAGAAGACTCCATGGAAAAGACTTTGATGTTGGGAAAGTGTGAAGGCAAGAGGAGAAGGGGACGACAGAGGACGAGATGGCTAGACAGGGTCATTGAAGCGGCCAACATGGATTTGATCCCACTCCAGGAGGCAGTGGAAGGCAGGAGGGCCTGGCGTGCTCTGGTCTACGGGGTCAGGAAGAGTCGGACACGACTTAATGACTAAACAAACAACAACAAAAAAGGATAATATTGTTGTTCTTGTTATATAGGAATGGACTTATTTTCTTGCTGCTTTCATTATGGATGGTTGTTGTTATTACGTGCTGTGAAATTGCCTCTGGCTCATAGCAGCCCCATGAATGTGAACCATCTCCAAGGTCTCATGGCCTCAACAACCCTGCTCAGCTCCTACCAACACAATCCTGTGGTTTCCTTTAGGGAATCCATTCATCTTGTACTTGGGCTGCCGTCAACCTTTTCCTGCTGCCGTCAACCTTTCGTGGCATTATTGTCTTTTCCAGAGAATCTTGCCTCTCATGACATGTCTAAGACAGCCTTCTAAAAATAATTTTAAAATATCCTAAATACTGTGCATTTTAGCCATTAACACGTCAACATGAGTTAATTGTTTTGTTCATTTATTTGAAACAAACAATGGAAGCAAAGTGTTTTTTGTTTTCCAGTGAAGCCCAAGAAAGGTTGCTTTTGTAACAGCAACTACAATAATAGTTGTAGGCGACTGCAGCTGGTCCAGAATCGGGCTGCGCTGTGAGTGGTGGGGCCACTAGAGAACACATCAAGCCGATTCTGTGTAAGTTACATTGGCTACCAGTTGCTGCCCGGGCCCAATTCAAAGTCTTTGTTTTGACATATAAAGCCCTAAACGGCTTGGGCTCTGGATACCTGAAGGACTGCCTCCTTCCATATGAACCTACCTGGCAGTTAAGATCTAGCCAGGGGTCCCTTTTGAAAGAGCCATCCCTTAAGGAGATAAGAGGAAGGGCTTGTAGAGAAAGGGCCTTTTCGGCAGCTGCCCCCAGACTATGGAATGCCCTCCCGACCGAGATTCGTCTGGCGCCGACGCTGATGACATTTTGGCACCAGGTCAGAAACTTCCTGTTCCAGAAGGCTTTTAATTGAAATAACATCAACTGTGGGTCCTGATAGCAATTTTAATTGTATGTTAATCATATTATCTTTTATTGTATTTTAGATGAATTTTAATTGTTGTAAGCCACCCAGAGACCTTTGAGAAGAGTGGGTGGCATATAAGTTAAATAAATAAATAATAACAATTTCTCCACTGGACGAGAAACTCTATATTCTTCTTTGTCTTCCCAAAATATCCCCCTCCTCCCAAGATCTTGAAGGTCACTGTTGTCAGACCCACCTCCATAAGACTGTGTTTGTTAATTTGTTTTGTAGGAATCCCATGCCCTCTTCAGGAGAACAGATGCAGCTTTGAGTGGAGGAGTGGAGGAGTTGGGGCCTCTCCAACTCCTTTTCTCCCCAACACACCTTTTTTCCATGCCTTTACTCCTTGTTCTGGTCATTCTGGATGAAATCGTATGCCGTATGGCTTATTTTTTCTATCCTTCCTTCCTCCAAATGTATTCAAACTCTGCACAAAAGAATTGAGAGCGGGGAAGAAATATTTCCCTTCACCCCTTGCCAAATCAGCACGATCACAAACACAATTTTGACACTTCCCAGCGATTTGTGTGCCTATTTAAGGAAACGTAAGTGGTATTAAAACTGCTTCTGCTCTCAGGAGTTAGAGGTTGTTGCTTTGAGGCTCCAGTGTCCTTAATTACAGAATTCCAGCTGTCTTCCTGTCCCAACTTGGTCTAATTTGTTATCTGAGAGGGGAAAGGATGATGTATTCCCCAGCAGGGTTTGTTTTTGTTTTTCTCTTTTCCTGCCTCTACTTAGTGGATGAATTAGCACCTTAGCCCAGCTGTCATCCAGATGTGAGCCATCCTCATCTAGAGAATTATAGGGCATGAATCATTCATGGAAACTTCTCCAATGTATGGCTTCCAGCATTGTTTTTAATTCAGGTGGGCAGGTGGTTAGTCTACCAAGAGGAGCTGGCTGGCTCCCTCCCTCCTTCCGTCTTGATCTGGATCCAGGCTGACACCTGGGCCCAGAGCCTGTCGGATGGAGTGAATAGAATGACAGACCAGGATTAGGAGGACCTGTATTCAAATCTCTGCTCAGCCATGGAAGTTCACGGGTGGGAATGGGGGTAGGGAGGTGGCGAAGTGGCAAAACTACTCCTGGCGTCTCTCACCTACAAAGCCCTCTTAGGACCACTGTAAGTCAGTTCCAAGTTGACAGCACCTCATCCATCCATCCATCCGTTTCTCTTTTCTCTATCTATACCTTGTTGCATGGCATTGTCTCAAACTGCCCAAAGAGTGATGATATTTCTGGGGCAATATATGTGGAAAGTTTAAATTCATAGTATCTAAGTTTAGATTCATCGTACTCATATCATAGTATCCTAGAATAATTGAGTTGGAAAGCAAAGCAAAGCAAAGTGTACTGCTTATATATCGCCCCATAGCACTTCAAGCACTCTCTGGGCGGTTTACAAGTCAATTATGCAGGCTACACATTGCCCTCCCCTCCCCAGCGAGCTGGGTACTCATTTTACCGACCTTGGAAGGATAGAAAACTGAGTCAACCTTGAGCCGGCTACCTGGGATTGAACCCTGGATCATGAGCACAGTTTGGGCTGCGGTACAGCGGTTTAACCACTGCGCCACAAGGTGATCGTTTTATAATCCATTTCTTTGTTGGGTACCTCTGGGGGGCAGGGAACGTATTATAGGAAACCGCACCTGCGAGGACGACTTTAGGGGTAGTGGTGATTTTCTGGAAAGACTTCCTCTTCCATTTTCTCAATCCCCACCAGCTAAGAAATCCTAGAAAAAAATGCAGTTGGAAGAGGGGCCTCCAAGGCCATCAAGGCCTTGCTCAAGAGGCAGGAAGCCAAAATGAAGGAGATCTCAGTGGGATAAATAAATAAATGCTTCTATCTCTATCTGCATTTGTCTGCTACATTTGCTCTGTTCTTTATCATACACTTCACTGAAGCTTCTGATTTGTTACCTGTCATTATTATACGTTACCTGTCTACTGAGCACATGAAATGCTTTACAAAAATATGACAACAGATACAACACCAAAATAGGTGAAGCTTAAAACAGTATTTTAAAAACAGCAATGTTGACAAGGGGATATCTTTCTGTTATATGTTGGAAGTTGTGGGGGGGGGCGCGGTGTGTGTATTAGAGCAGGGCTTCCCTTATATTAAAAGAGAGACCAATTCCCTGTTGAGAGCCCTACTGTAAGTAAGGGTGTGAGGTGCACACACCTATCCCTCTGTGATCGCTTGAGTTGTGGGGACAGCAACAGTGTGTAAGGGACAAGTAGCATTCTCTCCACCCGATTGGGATCCAGATATAGCAGGACTTCCAACGGGAGGAAAAGCTTCCCTGTTTGGAAAAAGGCCATGGGTTCCTTAAGATTACACAAACGTAAGAAAAGGCAGTACCTTGCATTGGCCCACTAATAGATCGAACAGATTGCAAGCTTTCATGGCAGAGATTCCACTTCATCAGGCTGAAAACACCACCACTCCATGGACAGTGCAGAAAAAGGGGTAGAGAAGAGCCCAAACGCTGATGGCAGATGTCTGTGCCAAGTCTGTTGGGAGAGGTGATTTCAGACTCAGGTTGCAAATGTCATTGGGGGGGGGGGACTATCTCAAGCACCATCTTTTGCTGCAAGTTTGGAATTTTACCACCTCGCTCGTTAGACTGAAAGATTTGCAAATTAATGTATTCTCAAAGGCTTTCACGGATGGGATCTGATGGTTGTTGTGGGTTTTTCGGGTTCTTTGGCCGTGTTCTGAAGGTTGTTCTTCCTGACGTTTCGCCAGTCTCTGTGGCCAGCATCTTCAGAGGACAGGAGTAGGAACTCTGTCCATGCTCTGTTGCTGTTTGTTGGATAGTTGAGTATTTACAGCTTTGGGAACAGCTTTTGTCTTTTTTCAGGAGATAGGGTGATCAGCATGTTTTTTGTTGTGATAAAGGGGGAGAGATTATCTGTTACTGTAATTGATGGGTGTCGTTAGCCGGTCTTTTTTGTGCAATGATCCCTGGTCCTTGTGGCTGGGTAGAGTTCATTGACCTTTTACAGGCTGTATTTTTCAACATTGGGAGCCAGGCCGTGTTTAGTTTTAGGCCTTCTTCCTTTTTGTTGAAGTTCTGTTGATGTTTATGGATTTCAATAGCTTCCCTGTGCAGTCTAACATAATGATTGCTGGTGTTGTCCAGTACTTCAGTATTTTGAAAGGGAATTTCATTCCCAGCTTCTTTTAGGGCATGTTCAGCTACTGCTGATTTTTCTGATTGTTTTAGTCTGCAGTGTCTCTAATGTTCTTTGATTCTGTTGTGAATGCTGCGTTTTGTGGTTCCAATATATACCTGTCCACAACTGCAAGGTATCCGGTATACTCCTGCAGTGGTGAAGGGGTCCCTTTTGTCCTTTGCTGACCATAACATTTGTTGTATTTTTGTGGTGGGCTTGAATACTGTTTGTAGGTTGTGTTTTTTCAAAAGTTTCCCCATGTGGTCTGTGACTCCTTTGATGTATGGCAGAAATACTTTATATGTGGGTGGCTGTTTTTCCTCTTCAGTTTGGTCTTGTTTTCTTGGTTTGATGGCTCTTTTGATTTCATTCTTGGAATAGCCATTCGCCTGTAGGGCCCAATTCAGATGGTTGAGTTCAGTGCAGAGAAATTGAGCTACTCTGTGATTGCTCTCTCTCTCTCTCTCTCTCTCTCTCTCTCTCTCTCTCAACACAGCAGCTTCTAGCATAAAATTGGGGTTATAATTTGCTTTATTCACCAGGTAGAAGAAGCTAACTAGTCAGATTAATGTGTTGACCTTGTGAGCATGAGCAGACACCTCTTCAGTTTGTAGTCACCTCTGGTTGAGGTCAGGAGCTGAGAGCTCATGTTGTCTTGGAGGTAGTGTGTGCTGACGGTATCTGTGGACGGTATCCTTACATAGTCCAGAATAACTAGGAAAAGGCCACGTGGTCCTCAAGATGACACAAATGTAGGAGTGGTCCTTTTATGGGGCCATCAAAAAATCCAACCCATTGCAAGCTTTCGTGGGGAAGAGGCCACTTCATCAAGCTAAGCACCCCCCTCCAGGGACAGTGCCTAAAAATAGTAGATAAGAGTCCAGACATTGTAGATGTCTGTGGCAAGTCTGATGGGAGAGAAGATTCAGGCTTGCTAGCGTCATCTAGGCAGGCTCCTGTCTTCAGGCAGCCACTCCCCACAAGAGGAAGGACAGTGGAAATGATTGGGAAGGGGTGAAGTCAGTGTGGTTGCCCCACGTTCACCTTCAGGTAGATGACGGATGGCTCAATCTGCTGACAGCTTCAGAAGACTACCAAGTAGAGTCGAAATAACTAAATAAAGGTGGGAGGAATTTCTGATGAGAACAACAGATCCTGCCTCTTCCCCATAACCTCCAAATTATCCTGTATTTCTGAATCGTTCTATATATGAACATAGCAAACTTTTTATTCAACTCCACTCTTTTTGGCCCAGAATGATCAAAGAATGTGTTGATTTTCTTTGTTTGTTGGCCCTTTTTTTTCAGCAACCCAACCCCAATCCCGAGAGCTCTTTCCTCATTCTGTGTCTTGTGATTTTTCTCATTCTCCCACATTATGAATTGCTGTAACTTAAGACAAACGAGGTCACCCTGTTTGAAAGGCTAAGCTTCATTATCACTCCACACTCAAGCAATTCTTCTTGCTCCTGGGTTCACTAATTGCTTCATCAGATATTAATAAATGAACTTCCCCTGCTGTATAACGGATCTAGCCAGACAACACTAACGGCCACAGGGAGGCTGAAGCCCAGGAAGCGAGACAAAACGAGGGAGTTCTGGTTCTTCACAACCACCAACAGCTTATAAAAGAAGTAATCAACAATCGGGATGTTTCCAAAATTCTCATCTAAAACTTCCTATAGATTTTGGATTTGTTAGCTAGCTACCTGGTGGGAAAGGGGGTTGGAAATCATGAATGCAGATGGGCACGAACCTCCCTGGCCAATGCCCCACTCACCAACCAGAGGGCGCTCCTCTCCTCCCCCCCCCCCAATTGGTTGTTCAGCCAGTCCCTGGCAGGAGGTTTGTCTGTCCCGCCTCCTTGTTTGAGTGGGTGATCACCCAAGGAAGCGGAGCAGGGAAGCCCATCATCCTGCCTGGGATTGTCAGAACAGTCGAAGAGGAGGAGGAGGAGTGTGTGCCGACTGGTACCGAATTGGCATGAACCTCTGAACCAAGTTCGTGCCCATCTCTAATCATGAATCTCAATGGATGGTTCAGTCTTCCTGTTATGGATAAACATTTTTCAAGAACAAACTGGGTAGACCAAGCTAGTGTGTTGGTTGATCCCATCCAGTATTGTTGACACTTACATCCAGTTATGTAGGAATTCATTCATTCGTTCATAATACTGTATTTTTGTCCCACCTTTCTCCATGAAAAGGACCTAAGGCAGCTTACAATGTTGAAAGACATATTTAAAACAGTGGGTATACGACAGTGGATTATATCACTGAAATACCATATTTAAAGCTAAGAACAATAAGTAAAGAGGCAACTCACATCATTAAAAGACAGTAGTAGAGCTAATAACAATAAGTATACTTTTTTAAAAAAACAAATAGCACTCTGAGAAATGTAAAATACAAAAATGGAAAACACAAGTAGCACTTAAAATCCAATCCAATGCTGCGTATGAACCATTTTTTAAAGAAGCTGTCTTTCAGTAATCAGTGAAGGAGGGGGGAAAAAAGAGCCTCAGTTATTATTAATTTTAAAAAGTACATTTATTTTTTGTTAACTAATGGGAAATATTCTTCATAAAAATGTACAGTACATTTACCTTTGCATTTCCCTGTTGTTCCAAAAATGCATGCCCTTTTAGAAGGCACTTACCTGACTATGTTATATCAAAACCTTTTCAAGCAAAGTGTGCTTCTTTTTAGCAGAGAAGGTGTTAACAAATTTGGAAGATTCCAGAGCCAGAAGATGAGAGATAGAAGCCAGGATCTAATTAACGTTAAAGGGTGCAAATATACACAGTGAGTTGTGAGACTGAGTGCCAAGATTTGCACAGAACACTGACATATTTAGCACTTCCTTGGGTTTTTGCCTCACTTCTAGAACAACTTGCTTTTAAAAGGACCGACAGTCAGCATACCACGTCCTTGTTTTAATACCGAAAAATTCCAGGACTTGGACTTAATGCTAATATATGTTCCTTGCTTTGTTTTGTTTTGGAGTTGTTGTTTTTAATTCTAATTCTAATGCAGTTTCAGGAGATTTATTCTTAGCAACACTTTTAAAAGACAGAGATAAAAAGTTATCCAAAAAATAAAGGTGTGTTATGGTTAGATACACTGCAGATATGACCTTTGAAGGTTAATATTTTTCCAATTAATGGGAAGGTCCACCAGGGAATAACTCAGAGGAAGATAATTACATTCCTTTGCAGTGAATTATTGAGTGCTTCGCTGGTTTCACAAGTAGAAAAAGAAGAATCTGATTTTTCTCCCCTTCTTCAGTGAATAAGGAGTTAGAAAAAAAATTAAGTGCAGGGTGCAGAGTATAGTTTTATAGGGGTCATGAAGCTGTGAAGAGAGCAATGTGGCAGTCTCCCCATTTGGGGTTACAAACTGTAGATTTTATTTTTTATTTTTTGGAATAGGGATTGAAGAAATCTTGATGAATTATTTGCTCCCAGCAGCACATGCTGTTTTGATGCATTAGTGCAGCATTATTGGGAGTGAACTCTTGTGAGTTTTCCTGCCCTCAACATGAGAACAAGATGCTACATCCTCTTTTTTTCTCCCATCAATTCTTTTCTGCAAATTGAAAATAATGTCTTTTTACAAAACTGTATTTCCCCCTCTATTGGAAAGTGAACACAACAAGCACAGGGGTTTGGCCCCTTGACCACAGTGCGAACGGTCCTTCTGATTCTCATTTTAAGCAGCACACACAAGAAGATAGGAGCTATTTTTAGTGATCCAACATATTTGATTTTCAAAAAAAAAAAAAAAAATCCGTCAATGAAAATTCTTGTTAGGTTTGACAGAGAAACTGTGGGTTCCCATTATCAAGTCCAAGAATGAAACAAGCAAGGACTTGCACCCTTATTTTGTAAAACAATGTTCCAGTGGCCAAGGAATATGGGAATGCCTGTATAAAATAGACTTTGCCAGGCAACCTACCCATCAGGTAAAAGTAAGGTGGAAAATAGAATCTCTCTCTCTCTCTCTCTCTCTCTCTCTCTCTCTCTCTCTCTCACACACACACACACACACACACACACACACACACACACACACACACACACACACACACCTTTCTCCTATGACCAATGAGAATATTACCCAGTGAAAATATCTGTCCACACACTTCACCACATCTCCCTGTGTAGTCCCATCCAAGAATGTACAAGATCCTTCCTGTGTCTGTAAGGAGGAAGGCTTGAGCGGGAACCGGGAAACTGCCCCTCCTCTAGAGAACAACATTCCAGGTCTTTGAAAAGTGCCATCTTCTCACTCGTTGGTCTTCTTTCCTCAAGACTTAACCTGCCCAGTTCTTTCAGACTGTCCTCCCAGGGCTGGGTTTCCAGTCCCCTGATCATCATCCTGGTTGCCCTCCTCTCAACTTGCTCCAGTTGGTTGGCATCCTTATGAATTAGTAGCTGAATAGTCTCAACCACCTCCCCTTTTCCTCCCAGTAACTTAGACGGCAAGGCATAAAAAAATGGGCCAATGTAAATACTCTGGGATAATCGCTGAACTTGAAGCTATGCAGGGAATTTGGCGGGAGAAAGATTTTGCTATGATTCCCAGGTGCCAGATAACGCTTGACTTGAGCAACGTCTCTTAGCTCTTGCTTGGCCCTTTCTTTGGCTGTCAAGAGTTCACGTTGCAGCAGAACTGGAGGGTTGACACTAGAAATCAGCAGTTTCCTCTGGGTGGCTATCACCCAACCCAAGGGATGTTTGTCTGTTGGATCTGAGAAGCGCCTCTCAAGGGGAAGAGCGGTTTCTATGGGAAATCCAAGCGGTCAGTGCAGCCCCTTTGGCCAAAAGGCCCACACTTTCAGCCCTAACTGGGCCTCTGCGTTTGCCTGCCAGAAGCTGGAGGCTTATCTGTATTGCCGATTGTAATGGGTCCATTTCTTGGTTAATTTTGGAGCGTACGGATCGTTTGGACTTCTGCACCTAAGGAAAACAGATAGCTAAGTCAGAAGCAAATAGGCTTCCCTTCCACTTAGAAATTGAGCTCAAGGATTCATTTCCATTAACTTCCACTTTGAAATTCAAACATCAATGCAGACTCTTTCATGATTTAATCCATTTTAATTTGTGATGAGGCCGATGCCTGTCTTCAGTTAGATTGTTAAACAATGATACTAATCAAGGCAAGCATGAGTCTCATCAGAAGTTGCTCACCCAACAGGCAGTGACGGCGGAGATTCATCATCAAAATGACCAGGCGTTTGCCGTGGCCTTTATGCAGAGCGGCCGGGATGGTTAAGGGGAGCCATTTATTTCACTGCTTCCAGAAGAACCGTGTCTGTACAGAAGTCTTGTCCTTGCTAAGAGTTCAGTCAGGAATGACTACCTCGGCCTGCCAAGAGAACACCTCGAGAATTCTCCAGTCCCACAAGAGAGCTTGCCCTCCCACAATGTGAGGACACTTAATTTAGTCATTGTTGTTTCTGCAAAATTGAAGAAAACAGCCTTTGTAGAAAACTCTCGGGCATGGTCTTTTTAGGTTTGAAAAGCTGCCGCAAATGCACACCCAGCAATCACAAGAATCTAGTCCATCACAAATCGACAAACCTCCTCCATCAATAGACGGTACCTATTACTCCCTCTATTCCTGTTACGTTTTAGGCAGGGGTTCTGCCAGCAACATCTTTGTCAAGGCCGATTTCACTTTCAGAACGACAGGGTTGATCGCCCAGTTATCACAGGACAGCATGAGCCAGTACAGAGAGGGCAGCAGAAGAATAACGAGGCCAGTGTCCAGACACCAGAAAGTCAGCCCAAAAAGTCACTTAGGAGGATGCAGAACAGAGATGTCTGGAACGGGTGACAACGCCGGCGTTCGGCTTGCTCTGCCTACGAGGGCTCCTTGCAGCTCTTGGCCGGATCCCTTCCTTCCCTGCTTCAGCTGCCTCCCCACCTCCTCCAAGTGTTGCAGCTCTTCCCCGTTGCTGTCCGCTTGTTTGGTATTTTTGCCCCCAAGCCCTGAGCAGCCGGCCGGCCCTCTCTGGGGCCCTGGGTGGTTCCACCTGCCATGCTTTCCTTCTCCTCTCCGCCTAGCTGAGCCTCTGTCCCTTTTCGTCTCTCACTGGCCTGGATCTGCCTGGTCCTCGTCCTCTGAGGAGGACTCAGTCAAGCAAGGCATGGCCACCACAGAGGAACCGCCATCGCATTTAGAAATCCTGCACCCTTTATCGGAAGAACACCAATGCCGATTCCTCTCGGCAAACAAAGTCTGGCTTCATCCCACGGTGGCTCTCACGAGAGTGTGGTTTTTGTGTTGCCTTGTTGATTGTGCAAGGTGAAATCTGGACAGGATTTACACCCCTGTCATCCCTTCTGTTTTCGACATATAGCTCGTGAGCCTTGCCAGAGGGATAAATGGCGTCCATGGCCCCCTGTCAAGAAGGCTTCGCCAACTGACCTCCATGGGGAGGCTGAACGATCTGAGGGATGGCAAAGGCTCTGGTCAACTGGCTCTTGGGATCTTGGGCTTTATCTACCGATTCAAAAACCAGATCCCCCAGAAATGCACCAAATAAGCTTTTTTGGGGGAGAAGTGTAGTCCGTGGCCATGAAATCTTCGTTTCCTCTTGATGGCAACCAGAGCCGAGAAGGGATGGGTATGGGGTGGCCTGTTTTGAAGAAGAGCTTTCCATACAGAAACATCTTCCTGCCAGTTTCCCAGGGGGACGAGAATATCCCGGCCGTTGATTCTCCTGTTTCTCAAATGGAAACATTCCCATTTAATTTGGATTCCTGCCTGGAGAGCAGGAGGTTGGACTCCATGGGCCATCATTCTCGGAGTCTCTGCTGGGGACCATTTGCCCAAGACGCTTCAACTTCTCCTCATATGCCACTCTTTGTCGGCATATGACAAAGAGTTTGTTTCCTGTATTTTCATTTCATCAGTTTCTGGTCCGGCTGTGGTGGCTGCTTTGGCAGAAGGGCTCCATGTTGTCCCCTCTGAGGTCTCCAAGACCTGGCATTATCCTCTGTGGGGGTGCCGGTCGTCACCCAAAAGGTTGGGAGGAAATTCTGCCTTTTCTTGAAGGTGGGAGACAGAAGCAGAAGAAGCCCCAAAGATTTCCTCAGAAAAATTGCCATGAAGGGGCTTGTCCTCTTCCAGATATATCTCTTTGAGCCCCCACCTCTTTATACCCCCCATTTTCTGCTGAAGGACAAGTGGAAAATGCCAAATCGGTGGCCTTTTATGTAGAAATTGCCTCCCTTGGGTGGCATTCCCGGGAAAATGAAAGCCAGTCCCTTCTCTTAAGGACACCTTCAGCAGCGTTTGTTTGCCCTGGCTTCTTTGGGAGAGGAATTCCCCTTGCGTGTTAAATGTTGATGGAGACCTTTGGCGCCAGGTGTGAGGGATCGATTTTGAATTTGACACAACAGTGCGTGTCTTCCAGCCTTTGGCATCACAGGATACCGAATCACTTTTCCAGTGTGCAAGGACTCAGTGTGTTGTCAGAAGGGCTGGCTAGACAGAAATGTCTGTCTGTCTGTCTGTCTGTCTGTCTGTCTGTCTGTCTGTCTGTCTGTCTGTCTGTCTGTCTGTCTGTCTGTCTGTCTGTCTGTCTGTCGAAATAGGATTGCTTTGAACAGGTGTGGGAAGCCTTTTTTCCCCCGGCCCCTGCCTTATTCTGCCCGGGTCGTCTGTTGAGGACGAGGCTTCTAAATCTCCCTGTTTCTCTCCCTCAGACGTTCTGCTCTTCCTCTTCATTCCCGGACTCCTCTTCCAGCGTCTCTTTGGACAAGGACTGATTCCTCTTGCCAGACCACCGGCCACATGTGGTGGGCTTGTGAAACCAGGCCAAAGACCGGCTGTGGGCCACCATTCACTAGCCAGGCCTCGGGGGGGGGGGAGGGGAGGGAAAGGGCTGGATTTGAGTTGTGATGGATGCAGCCAGACCCCCATCATGCCCTGATCTCTCACTCCTGCATGTTCCATTCCCACCCTGTGCTAACAGAAGAAAGAGGATTTCTCAAAACCAATAGTTTCTAAACCACAGCTAAAGGGATGTTGTTTAGTTCTACTTATTACACAACCTTGCAATTATGGCACCCCCGGGAAGGACCACCGGTCTGGAGCCTCTAAGCCATCGCCCCTCAAGGAGGGCTGGCGTTCTCCTAGTGCAAGTTCAGGAGCCCTAAAACAGGAGGGGTGCAAAAGGCCAGCGTCCGGGCAATTCATTCTGCCTCAGTTGTACAGTACTTAGAAGACAAACCAAGACAAGCCAATGCGGACAAGCTTCAAAATCCTGGCAGAATCGAGGGAGAGGATTTCAAGAACATTCTTAAAAGACAAGAACATTCTTAAAAACATGGTGGAGAAGAGGGTGGCTTGACACGTGAAGCCCTCTTTTTGTAAGTGAGTGGCTGTGTGGCCTTTTGCCGTCGTGGTTTTAATCGGCAGGTCCCGGCTGGCCTCCCAGCCTGCCTTCTGGGTCACCAGGAGCAGGCGTGGTTTCCTAACAGAGGATTAAAATGGATTTGATTGCAAATAGGCTTGAGAAAAACATGGGCAAGCATATCCATAAACAGGAACATGTTGAGACTTTAAAGAAATACTTCCTGACACGAGTTGCTTGGGTCAATCCTGTTGCAAAAAACGGAGGCTGAATCGAAGCATGTCCAACAAGCAAACCGTTTTGGTGAAATGTTTTGTCTGATGAGAGGAGTGTTTCCATCAGGAGACGGAAGGAGGAAACCGGTGAATCCTCGACATAGTTTAGCATTTCTCTGAGAAATGCTCCGAGGTTTTGTCATACAAAATTATGTCAGCAAAGACAGTTTTTAGACAGACAGACTATGCAGACACAATGTTAAATGTCACTGTTGTCAACACATTTTATCTTTCCCCCCCTCCACTACATAACAACTGGAAAACAAATGACTGGTCTTCTGGAAAAATCAAAATACAGCTCACCGCCTCCAAAACTGTCTGTAGTTCTACTTATTACACAACCTGCCTATTGTATCCAACTCGTTGTCTTAACAATGTCGGACCTTGGAATTCATGTAGCTGCTGACTTGTAACTCAGTACTTGATTTAATGGGTCTTGTGTTGGATTCACGCCTTTGTTTCCTGATCCTCAGTAGAAAGTTGCATGTGCCAAGTTCCAGATACCTCCATCTGAAGTTACCCACATGCTGGCACAAGGAAAGGTTGAAGGAGCAGGAGGCGGTGTTTAACCTGAAGAAGGGGTAAGGACAGAGGAGATCTTCCTTTGGCCCCCAACTGTAAGGCAAAGAAAAGGTAAAGGTAAAGGTTCCCCTTGACAAGTTTTTGTCCAGTCGTGTCCGACTCTAGGGGGCGGTGCTCATCCCCATTTCCAAGCCATAGAGCCAGCGTTTGTCCAAAGACAATCTTTCCGTGGTCACACGGCCAGTGTGATTTAGACATGGAACGCTGTTTACCTTCCCACCGAGATGGTACCTATTTATCTACTCGCATTTGCATGCTTTCGAACCGCTAGGTTGGCGGGAGCTGGGACAAGCAACAGGCGCTCACTCCGTCGCGTGGATTCGATCTTACAACTGCTTGGTCTTCTGATCCTGCAGCACAGGCTTCTGCGGTTTAGCCCACAGCGCCACCACGTCCCTAAGGCAAAGAAAGGGGTCAGAAAAAAATCTCAGGGAGCATTAGCAGCTCCAAGGGGCCTTCTGTAATCAAAAGGATGCACATTGATGTGCTGCAGAAGATATAGCCTCCAGGAAGGCCTTCTCATGTGCCAACGGGCATGCCTCCTTTCAGGCAAGAAAGGTCATGCTCAATCTTTATCAGCACTTGTAGTAACCATCTCTCCATCCTTTACAAGAGACCTACTGAAATTATGGCATTGACTATATTTAATTGCTTTCGGTAGGGTTCCTCCAAATGCAAGTCAAGCCAATAACCACCCCATCATATATCTTTGCCTATCCACACACTCACAAAATACATTTGCTCTTGGTTTAATTGCTGCTTTACAACAGTTAATTAGTTAATCAGCTAAAGATTGCAGCTTGGGGGAATATATCATTCATGAATAATGGTAATAAATACAGTACTCCAATAATCATTCTAAGCTCTTCTAATTAATTTTAGACAGGGCCCTACTGATACAGAGCTCTGATTTTTAAAATACACATAATGAGTTTTGCTCATTAAGCAAAACTTTGCTGAACTGTCCAGGAAAACCAAGTGACCGGTCATATTCCGACCAGCTTCAATGACCTTTCCTCAGTCGAACAATAATTCCAAGCATTGCCGGAATCCATCTTTCTGTTGCTTTCTTTCCCCTGGAAGTGTGGAGGAGCAATGCTGTTGACACAGAGCAACACAGCTTCAACAGACATGAACTCTCTATCTCTGCAGTCCAATATCTAGACCAAACAAACTCAGGACTGGCCGTGGCATTTAGCTGGGCTCAGTCCGTTTAGCAATGTGAAAATGCTGCTCTCATCCTCTTGGATCGGATGGGTGCGCAAAAGAAGGATGGGCTTCCAACCGCTGGCTCCTGATAGCACCACTTTTTAGCACAACCGCAAAGCGATGGTCAGGGCTCTTCACTCTTGTTGAAAAACAACCCTGAACTTCGCTTTGTGTTAGGTTGAGAAATGGTTAACTGATGAAAAAAATTAGCCAGGTTCTCTGAGGTTCCCCTGATGGGTGTCTGTCTGTGAAGGGTCGCGAGCAGAAGACGGGATCCTGTAATACAGAGGACCCCAACCCCCGGTCTGCGGCCCAGTGCTGGTCTGTGGCCTGAGCCTAACCGAGCCACTTCCCGCCCCCCATGCACACACTCACCCCTGCACAGCTGATTTCCGTGTGCTGCACACGCCCGTGTGAGCACCATGCTGTTGTTTGTGCATGCACACTAATGAGCGTGCATAGTCACCGCACCACCGTTTGTGCACACACACACGCTCATTCACACTCAATCGTTCACATATGCCCATGATCTGGGGGGGGTGCCCTGCCTTCCTCAGCCGGTCCGCGGGGTGAAAAAGGGTTGGGGACCCCTACCAGAGGGTATTGGTTTTATGATCCAAACAGGTTTGGCTCCTGTGCAAAATCAGTGCAGGAGGCACTTCAAAGAAGTTTGGAGTGTAAACTTCTTTGAAGTGGCATATTTTCTCCCCACTTGTACTCTGCAGGGAGCTGTCCATGGAGTGCTCATGGTGTTGATGATGAAAATGAGGCTTGCCAGGTCTCAGAGAATGAGCTGCAGTGCAAGGAAGCGGCTGTACTTCCCTGAATCTCCAGGCCAGGCAGACAAATGTCAGGAGCCGTGGTAGAAGGGAAGGAAAGAGTTTTGTTTATCGTTACGGGGTGCTCATAGTGTTGGGGTACACAACTCCAACCCTCTCTGAATGGCACCAAGGCTCACTGGCTTCCTGCATGTGTTGGACACATAATATATATAGGAAGTCGTATAGGGGACCAACGGTGCCTCTCCCACTCCTTCACACCAGCAGACACATGACGTTCCCACTGTTGAAGAGGCTCACGGCGCTTGTGACAACTCAAGGCCCCACACCATGTCCTCACAGAGACCCATCTTCACGGCATTGGGCCCCAGATATTATAATGAGGGGATGGGGAGGATGCTGCCATGAAAGCCCCTGACAAACAAGACAACACTTCAAAACCATTCCAGAAAAATACTTTTATTGTTTTTTGAAAAGAGGCTAAACGGGGATCCCAGTCCTCAGTGGAAACAGCCCAGCTCAGCTCCAGCAGGACGCCTGCCTTCTGGCCCCTCGCCTCAGCCTGGGGAAGAGGAAGCTTCTGGATCTACAAGAGAAAGAAAAACAACAGCTAAGGGGAGAGCTCGTCCACTGCCACCAGTGGACCAGCAGATGCCACCAGCTTCTGTCTGCCAACGTCCACCGACTTCCTCCCCCCCCCCCGGGTCCTTCACTGACGTCAGCCAGCTTCAAGCCATGGATCTCCGCCAGCCTTGAGCTGTTAACTCGCAAGCCCACTTAGCAGGTTCAGAACTTGCCTTGGGCAGAAGGACTGGGTCCCCTGCAGCCGTAGCCGCCACCGCCTCTCTCTCTGCCGGGCTGCCCTCTGGCCACTGGCCTCCCCTCTGGCCTTCTGCCCTGCCCAGCAAGCCCCTTTTATCTGCCAGCAGAGAGGTGGGGACCCTGTGAGGTGACAAAGACTGGGGTTGGGTTCCCAAGGCAGCAAAAGCCTTGGGATTGGCTGGCCTGAAGATGATGTCACAATCCCTCTTATCATGTGATTTACCCACAGAAGCTTGCATTTTAGATGATTTTTAAATATATATATATATTTATTAGTGGCCTATAAATGGATCTCCTGTCACCAATCCCTCTGACTGTTAAATCTCTCCAAGTCGACCTTCTGGCAGGATTCTAGGCTGGTGCTCCAAAAAGCTATCTTCCAGCGTCTGCACAAAAAAGGAACTTTCCTAAGCTCTGAGCTAGGGGAAAAAAATAAAAGTAATAATTGAAAAAGGACGGGCACAGTAACACAATGCAGCCTTTGACCCTTTTGGGGGTCTCTCTCTCTCTCTCTCTCTCTCTGCCTCTTTTTGGACATTTTTTTCTTGTCCTTTCCATGAAAAAGATAGCATAAGGAGCCAATTTTAAAAAGACCTAAGTCTTTGAAACACACACCAGTATTTTAACACCATATTGGTCCTTGCATACTGGTGTTTGCATAAAGTTTGAGTAACTTGCCCTGGCTAATTGAAAGGTGTCAAGGAGTGTCTGGGTCACATGCCTGGTCATGTGTCTGATTCATTCAACCAGAGTGTACGCCAGCACTTCATCAATCAGCTGCAGGTAGCCATGGCAAGTTACTCAAACCTTATATAAGTGCCAATAGGATTTCAATTAAAATGTTCTTAAATAGAAAGTATTTCCTTTCTTTCTCCCTTTCAGCATTGAACACATTACAGTGGTGCCTCGCTTTACCATTGCCCCGCATTACAACGAAACTGCATTACGACAATCTTTTTGCGATCGCAATTGCGACTGCAAAACAATAGTCTAAATGGGGTTTTTTCGCTTTGCGATGATCGGTTCCCTGCTTCGGGAACTGATTCTTCGCAAAACCACGTTTTTAAAACAGCTGATCAGCGGTTTCAAAATGGCCACCGGGTCAACAAAATGGTTCCCCGCTGTTTTCTGGGATGGATTCCTCGCAAGACAGGCAGCGAAAATGGCTGCCCTGGGGAGGATCTTCGCTGGATGGTGAGTTTTGTCCCCATTGGAACACATTGAATGGGTTTCAATGTGTTTCATTTTTTTTTTTTTTTTTTTTTTTTTTTTTTTTTTTTTTTGCATTACGATGTTTTCACTTAACTGTGATTTTTCTGGAACGGATTATCATCGTTAAAGGAGGCAACACTGTACTGCAAAAGAACTGCAGACAGTTGGGTAGACATCCGTTTCTCTCAGGCTAGGCATACAGTAGAATCCCAGTATCTACTGGATGAATATCCATGTTATCTGTGGTCTGAAATTTTGAAAATGATTGAAAGGGGGGAAAACCCTAGAATTAAGTATTTTCACAATGTATTTACTGAACTGGCCACTCCAGGGAGCCAAAGACCATGCTTTGTATTGTTGTGGTGGTTCAGTTGAGGGCTTAACTGAGACCAGGCTGTAAGTATTGAAGGGAATCAGCCAGGGAGTGCATATGGAAGCAATGACTAATCTACAGATTAAAATCAATAGAAATTGCAGCTACACAATGGTGCTATTCCTTTAAAACCTGCCTGGTTCTAGAAACTCTGACAATGCAGTCAGCACTCTTGCTTTGCAGATTCTTTACCAGCAGAATTCACTATGCCACATTGATAGTTACGTTACATTTGACATGAACTTTTGGAAAACTGGATGCCTCCAAGGCTCACATCTTTGTGACATACAGTATCCATAGTAATAGAACCCGTGGATGGCTGCTGTGGACATCATCCACCTTCCGGCTCCCCTTGGCTAAGTAAAGCTTGGCATCCTTTTTCCTCCTGACAAGGCGAGCACAATATTCGGACCGCTTCCTCATATTTTGAATCATGGATAGAGCAGCACAATATCCCACATTCATAAACTGGAGTTTGGGTATTTGTTTGTTTGTTTGTTTTTTGAAGAATTGAATCTCCTCTAAATTTAGAAATGTTGCTACTTGTCTGTATTGTTATTCCCATAATCCCAAAACCCACAGGCATGCTCACGAGGGGCATCTGGGAACGGTAACCCTAACACGTCACTCTTCTGAGCTCTGGATTGACTTAATTGGTCATTAGTGATATTTGTGACTGTTCACATCTGTTTGACTGACAGGAGTGTAAAGGGTCTGGATTCCCCAAGAAAGAAAGAAGAAAGGAAAAAAAGATCCCCTGAAAGCTGTAAAAGATGGAACAGTGGCTGTGTGCGAACAGGCAAGAGCATGAAGAATTTTTGAGATGCCTCCTCCTTTTAGACAACCCTCAAAGGTGGAGAACATTTGACTTGACAATAGTTGAAATTGCACATGTAGTGTGAAGCAGGTTGTCAAACGCTGTCAGCATTAACCAGCAAAACACCTGTTTAGCGACCAGGTTGGGGGATCCACGTCCCATTTCCGCAGACAGGTGATTGGGGCTGTCAAAGCTGACAGGCTGGAACATCTGTTGGGGAACTAGGGGCTCCAAGAGGACATGTGCGCAGCCGTCGGCGGCGACGCGCCTATCTTTGGCTCGAGGCCAAAGTGTCCACTTCACGATGTGACAAAACCACTGGAGCAAATGAAACTGAAAACAACACGATTCCTGGAATGGTATTCGAACAGTGCAGCGATGCAGAGACACGGGAATGGTCTCTGGAACCAGAATTCCTGGAAGAGGCACAGAATCATTTGGTTACAGGTTTTGGTGTTCTTGCACCTTCAAGGATAGCCGGGACCTCCCCAAAGAGGTAGAGGTCAGTGAAGGTCAGACTAGGTAAGACAAAGTTCGAAGCAATGCTTCATCCGGTTTTGTTACAGGATATGATTTTCCTCACTCCTGTATGTTGCGTTGTTCTATGACTGGTCATTGGAAAATCAGCAGGGACCTAATTTGCATCTAATTGCTGAAGTGTGTATCTCTGAGGAATTCTCCGAGTAGAAGGGAAAAGTAGTTAATCATAGGGTACGTTCTTTCTTGAGGAAATTAATCCTTGCTTGTGAAAACAAGGAACCTCAAAATTATTTTTTTTCACCCTGTAAGAAGACAAGATAAGCTCTTGAACTCTCAACAAAACAAGCGGAGAACGATTTTTGTGTGTGCAAAGTAAGCAAAAATGAAAGTAACTCAAATTGCAGAAAACTGTGGTGGCAGCAGCTTTGTCATGTGACCTATAAAAATTAGATGGAGGGCCATTTCCCTCTTTTTTAAAAAAAATTACTGGCCAGTCATACAGCCAGCTTATTCTATAGTGTACATTACTTCTCAAAGTGAAAAAGCAGTAATTTTGTGTGGCGAAAGGTTGTGCAAGTTATGGAAACAATGGACAAAGTCCCAAATCAAAGATGTTAAAGCACACTAGAGTAGGCTCATTGATTCCATGGGGATTTGGGAAGTCAACTCTTCTGTAAGTTTCATTGATTCAAATTAGCCTATTCTAACAGCAACTTGGGACGTGGTGGCGCTGTGGGTTAAACCGCAGAAGCCTCAGTGCTGCACGGTCAGAAGACCAGCAGTCATAAGATTGAATCCACACGATGGAGTGAGCTCCCGTCGCTCGTCCCAGCTCCTGGCAACCTAGCAGTTCAAAAGCATGCAAATATGAGTAGATAAATAGGTACCACTATGGTGGGAAGATAACGGCGTTCCATGTCTAGTCATGCTGGCCACGTGACCACGGAAACTGTCTTCCGACAAATGCTGGCTCTATGGCTTGGAGATGGGGATGAGCACCACACCCTAGAGTTGGACATGACTGGACTAAATGTCAAGGGGAACCTTTACCTTTACCTAACAGCAATTTGTCTTCGCATAATTAGTCACAAGTTAAAGTAAGCCATTTGAATCAATGAAACTTATGGTCGAGTTGATTCATCAAATCATCACAGATTCATTGGGTCTACTCTAGAAGCATAGATTCTTGGAGTTGGAAGGGGCCTCTAAAGTCATGGAGTCCAACGCCCCCCGCCCCCGTTCAAGGAAGGAATCCAAATCAAAGCAGATCAGACAGAGGGTGGCCTGATTTTCCCTTGAATGCCTCCAGCGTTGGAGCGCTCGACACCTCTCTTGGTTCTATCTAACACTTAGGATGTTTTTCCTGATATTCTGTTGAAATCTGGCTTGCTGTCACTTGAGCCCCTTGTTGTGTGTCCTGCACTCTGGGATGATAAAGAGCAGATCCTGCCCCTCTTCTGTAGGACAGCCTTTCAAAATCTTTGAGGAGTGCTATCATGTTTCCCCTTCGATCTTCTTTTCTCCAGGCTAAACAGGCCCAGTTCTTTCAGTCTTTCCTCCTAGGGCTTGGCTTCCACTCCCCTGATCATCATCCTTCTCGCCCTCCTCTGCACTTGCTCCCGTTTGTTTGCATCCTTCCTAAAGTGTGGTGTCCAGATCTGGACCCAGTACTGCAGATGAGACCCAACCACTGCTGCACAGTGAGGGCAACTTACACTTACTCTAGTTGCCACTTACACTGATTTAATGGGCCTACTTTAGCCAATGCTTTAAAAAAGTGCACTCCTTTTCTTGCCCTTGTCACTGAAGAATCTTAGGGAGCTTGAAAATCCCTTGTTAAGGTGTATCATGGTGACCGCCAAAATAAGGTGGCCGGGGGGGGGGGGGAGTCTTATGTATCCTTTACCTCCCAGTTCTTCTTTGGTTGTTTGACCCTAAGATAGTTTGGAATTAGATTTAAGCAGATACTCTTACAGGTTCTTTTTGCCAAAGACAGCTGCACAGTCATCTTGCTAATAGGATCTGATCACCTCCTTATGGTGGCAGATGGCTTCTCGTGGATGCCAGGTGAGAGGACACTTAGGAAAACTCACCGTGTCTGGATCGGAAACCCGTCCAAACCATCTGTCCACCTTCTTTCAGCCAGTGAGGCGCAAATAACATTTGAGGCACAAGCTTGTAATTATTTTTCCACATGGCTTTTCATTTTAGAAGGACAAGCCACGCAGGCCGTGGCACTCCAGACCGGGAGAAAACGGGCGAAGTCAACGGGTCCTGATCCGAAGCTCCTGCCCAGCTTTCCAAAGTCCTGGCAAGGCGTCCGTCGGCACAGCCCAGCCGACACCAAGTCTGAGGCTTTAGTCCTTCGGAGCTCAGACGGCTGGCGGAGACTCTGCCAACGTTGACTTTGTCACGAAGCCCTTAGTCAGGAGGTTTCCTAGGTGCCCTTTTACATCTTTGTGTCACAGGTGTGCCGTTTGAAATGTACGTCTCCCGAAGCAACCATTCGTCCTGAAAATGTACATCCATCTACAATTTGGGGAAGTGCCCCACATTTCTCCGTCCTCTTTTGTGGGACGGCTCCGTTGTGCGATCCCTAAGAGCCGACTCAGACACCCAGAGCGGACATTCCCTTCTCCCTTCGGCCAACCTTGTTCAGAATTTACTAGTTGGCTATTGTTGGATTCCGAAGCCACTAGATACCATTTCCATTTGTGAATACCTTACCTGCTGGTAGGTATTGACCAGGTAGAAACATCCCCACCATGTTTTCCCCCTTTAAACAGATATCGTGTTTGGTGGAGAAAATGTGGGTTAAAAGCCAAAGAAGAGAGAAATGACCATGGCCTGGCCTTGGGAGTCTGCTGTGGGCTTCGGGAAGATCTGCTCCTACCTATATCTCAAATTCATTTATGACGACCAGGGCTGTTGTCCAGTGTCATCCATTGGCCTTCGATCCATGGCCACCCACCCGATGAAGGACTCTTCTGTCCTAAACAGCCCTGTCTATCTCTGAGGATGATCAGCAATTAAAAAGCCACAGAATCGAAACAAATAATCACAGTCTCGGTAATCTCAAGTGAAAGAATATGGAATCAGCTCTCAGGCCTGAGAGAGAGAGAGAGAGACAGACAGACAGACAGACAGACAGACAGACAGACAGACAGACAGACAGACAGACATAAAGGGAAACCTCAACTAACCCGATATCTGTTCAAATATATTAGAATAATTGAAGTAAATTGATTTCTTAGTTGTTCTTTCCTAAATACTTGGGTATTTAGGACTCAGCTGCCTGAGAGACAAAGCAGTGGGTCCTAGATCTGGAGGCAAAAATCTGGTTGTTCAGGCTGCCCTACTTTGGACACCTCACGATCAGGCAGGATTCCCCAGAAAAGACCATCGCGCTGGGAAAGGTGGAAGGCAGCAGGAAAAGAGGAAATGTGAAATGGGCCGTCTCCCTCGAGGAAGCCTCAAGCTTTAGCCTACAAGAGCTGAGCAGGGCAGTTGAGGACATGACATTTGGGGGATCGACCATTCTTAGGGGCGCCGTAAGTCGGAGGGACCTTGACAACACAAAACGACAATGACAAACACTTAGGAAAGAGAAATGCCTTGGAAAGGAGAAGACGTTTTAAGCCAAGTCATGTTGCAGTTCTGCATTCCTTGGGCTCCAAGCCATGGAAGGCCAGGGAAGAGCCCTTTCTCCACTCAGAAGACTGTCTGGAAGTTGAGAGTCACAGCCACCGGACTTCTTTCTTGTCGGGTTGAAATGTTTCTCTCCTCCTCCAAGTCGCTTCATCAGTCACAAGAAAGAAGTCCAGCGGCCATGACCCAACTTCCAGATAACCACCCCTGGAGGACTGAGAATCTTCACAGACAATCAGAAGACTGTTTAGTTGATCTTTTCCCTTCCAAGCGGGACGCCAGACATCGGTCGCTCCCATTCCGCGTTGGCTGCTTTCCCTCCACATGCAAACGGGGCTTCTAGCAAGCATCAGTTGGGTTCGGGGACCACGATCGTCTGGTGGTCGCCTGTGGGTCCCTTTGCGCAACCTTCTGCCCTTTCCGGCCTCTTCCTCTGAGGCTCCCTTCTTGCAGGGCCCCCTGATTAATACGAGTTGCAACGCAGCTAATGAGTACCATGTTCCCTCTTCTAGCCTCTTGGCAGGTCCTTTCACCTCTTCTACCGCATTGTGTAGCAATGTCTCCCTTTCCCTTAATTTACATTCTGGCTGGCGCTCTGAACAGCTTGCTTGAGAAGATTAATTTCAGCTTTTACGACTTTAATTTCTTCCAGCCTGCCTTTCAGCTTCCTTATCTCATCCAGCAAGGAGTTTTCCTTTTCCTGAGGTGAAGGTGTTTCTCGCCTCTCAAGTTCAGGTGCCGTTTCTTCCCTGGGACACATGAGCTCCGTTTCTCGGAGGGGAGCCCCTGCGTGACCCGGCTGTCCTTTAAGCAAGCAAGGCTGCATCGTGGTTTTTTCATTAGCACTCCGTGGTCCTGTGAAAATGGAACAGAGCCAGCCGCCTGGCGTGTACAAGGCTGGGGCCACAGTTTCGGTCACCGTCCATCTCCTCTGAGGTTAGGAAGATGATGGTCCGTGTCAGATCCGGTAGACAGACTAGAAAATCTTGTCTTGTGGTGCTCCTGTTGACAAGTGTGTATGGCTGTA
The DNA here is from genome assembly GCF_051106095.1 of Pogona vitticeps. Lineage (NCBI taxonomy): Eukaryota > Metazoa > Chordata > Lepidosauria > Squamata > Agamidae > Pogona > Pogona vitticeps. Next base: position 20,365,168 of record NC_135789.1, on the reverse strand, counting down.
GTCACAGTGGGAATAAGAACCCCATTGAAGCATCATTTAAATCGATTTAGATCTTATTGTTCACACAGCGCTAGGGTGAAATCAGTTTATATGAGCTGCAAAGTGAGTTTTTTTTTCCCAACTGGCTGGCAGGAGATTTTTAAAATACCTCCCTTCGAAAATTTTATTCAATTCACTGTGGTCATTTTCATTTCTGCCTATGTGGATTTTGGGTGGCAGGCGCACCTGTCCAGTATTTTCCTTTTCATTGTTTTAAAAATTATTTCTTAAAATGTTTATCGCTGCATCACGTCATCGACGTGTTTGGTATTATAGCCCCCTCCCTCGTTCACTTGGCGTATGGAGGAGACGGCGGAACGGCAGAAGAGCCACCAGAGTAGAGCAGATGGACGCGGAGGGCGGTCTGCGTGCCAGGAGCATCGCCCTGCAAAGCAGCTGGAAACCTTCCTCCCCGTTCTCCTTTTTTCATCCCTGGTTAGCTGGGGTCACCTGTCCAGTATTTCCTCTCTGGATTCCAGTGCCTATCACTAGGGCCAGGTGGCACCACCTAGACACTCAGTTTATCGATGTATAAAATCAAAATCTTTAAGAACAGTGTGCTTCCAGAACAGAAAGGAGATGAGTTGATTTTAGCAGTGTAGATGCCAAAACAGGTTTAAATCACCAGAAATAAATGGATTTCCATTCCATGCATGTGAGCACATCCTCCGGTTGAAATACCACCACGTGACTTGAACCTGATTTTTTAAGAAGTCTGAACAGGAATCCATTCAAATGGCCCTCGTGACCACAGCCTAAGTGACCTTTTTTTTTGATGTCTGGAGTTCAGTACATTGTTCATCGGCCCTGATTCTTAACATCTCTTTTGGACTGATCCCACCTCCAGGGATGGTTTCGCTCCATAATCATTTTCTTATTTATTTCTTATTTCTTTCCTAAATCTTGGTCTCCAGGAATTCTACTTTCCCATTATGCCACTTCAGCTCAGCCACCGGATCTTCCACTTTTCGCAAGGTATACAGTCCGTCACTTTCTGATTACCACTACTCTCCAAAACATCAACTCGGTTTAGTGTGTCACCACAATATCACCCACGGTCACGCCCTTGTCCTTTTGGAGAACGAAAGAACCGATCCCACTGGGGAAACCCTTTTTGAATCATCCTGGCTGGAAGAAAGGAGGCCTCCGAACCAGCAGAGGGGAAAACTGGCTGTGCAATCAGTTTTACAGCTGAAAACAGTTGGGTAAGCATGAAACAAGATCATAGCACCATAGGAATCATAGAAAAGTGACGTTGGAAGGGGCCCTCCAAGGCCATCAAGTCCAACCCCCTGCTCAAGGCAGGAATACAGATCAAAGCATCTCTGCCGGGTCATGATCCAAGTTTCTCTTGCATGCCTCCAGGGTTGGAGCGCTCGCCAACTCCACAAACTTCTAGTCCCCCTCTATTTATGCATAGGTGAGGCCTCATCTGTGATTCTATGATTCCTAACAACTTGGATGAGAAGCTGAAGGGAACGGATTTGTCAGATTTGCAGATGGCACAAAACTGGGTGGAATATCTAATACATACTCTGCAAGACATCTCTATGCACCGACAGCCAAAGACAGATCGATTAATCGCAGATATGGGAAGAACTGATTTTTTTACAACTTCCCCCAAAACACGCTAGCCAGGTAATGTCACAAGCCATGCGGCTGTGGTATCCTGGGAGTCGTAAGCCACAGACAGAACTTCTGCTCCCCCTGCGAAACATCTACTCCTGACTAATAAGCTAAAGGAGAACAAAACATCCAAAATAAATTCTAAGGGATCCTCAGAATGAGATAGAAAACTAAAGGGGGGTGGGGACGAATTTCAGGATATGGAGGAGAGATTTTGGTGCAGTGTTACTCGGGGTGCGGGTCGTCCCTCTCGGGGCGATCTTGACGGAGGCACAAGACGTTCGCAGAGCGTCCACTGTGCCCCAAGCCTTTCTGCTCCATTGCTTCCTAATTGGATACTCAAAAGAACATTACCATAGCAGTTTGATGTTTCACTAGCACGCAAATAAACACGGTGTAATTATCTTACATCATATACTTCACTGGGCTTGGACATCATAATTACCATGTGGCTTTCAATTTTTGGTTTCTCTCCATATAAGGGGGAAAGAGAGTCAGAATGATCTAGCAACAAAAGGCCATTATGGTGGGATATAAAAAGCAAGTATTGAAAAACTGGATAAAGTATAATTAGACATAAAGTGTAGCCAAGCAGATATTTACAGTGTTTATTGCAATGCAGGATAACAAGTCACTAGAGATGGAAAGAAGTTCCAGATATAAAAAAAATTGCCAGTAGATTCTGCACAGGAAAAAAAAAGTGCCCCAATGTTAAATACACAAAGTTGTTGCTCTGTTCCAGGGGACGCCTTGCGTGTTTGACCATTTGGGACATTTTTTTTTCAATTCTTAAAAGAGGTAGGCAGGAAGTGGTTTTTAATGGGGGGGGCTTGCCTTCGGGTAACCCCATCAGCCCCTGATGTCAAAAGATAGTTCTCTGATGCCTCCAGGAGCAGAAACTGACCCGTTATGGTAAATGTTTTTATATTTCTTGGTGGGCAGGCTCATGAAAAAAAGACTCCAGAGGTTTCTGGTGCCTCCAGACGCGGCTGGCCCATCTTTGCTTTAAAGGAAGCCCCTTTTCTCAAAATGTCTTCCTCGAGCTTTTCTTGTGGATTTTGATCAGACTCTCCTGGTCTGCATTTGCTGGATTTCTCCCAATTTTATCTGCATTTTCTTCTCACCCCCACTTCATGTCATGTTGTGAAGCTGTGTTCGGCTGCAGAGTGCATGAAAATTTTTTGCGCATTTTGTTTAAACATTTTCCCCCTCATTATCCTCTCCCTCCTCCAGTGGATTTCTGCCCGTTGGCTAAAATGAGTTTGGTGTAAGGTCTTGTCAATTCACTGCATTTTAGCTATCTGCACTTTACAATGTGCTGAATGTTTTATACGTAGTTTATTTCCTGGCAACCTCTCCTATTATTCTCACAAATGTGAACATTCACAAAATGAAATACCGTTCTGAAGACATGTAAGAGGCTGTCTTACAGAGGAGGGGCAAGATCTGTTCTCGGTCATCCCAGAGTGCAGGACACACAACAAAGGGCTCAAGTTACAGGGAGTCAGATTTTGGCTGAATGTATAAGGAAAAACTTCCCAACTGTTAGAGCAGTACAACAGTGGAACCTATGACCTTGGGAGGCGTTGAGTGCTCCAACACTGGAGGCCTTCAAGAAGAACTTGGCTAATTACCTGGCAGATATGCTTTGATTGTATTCCTGCCTTGAGCAGAGGGCTGGACTTGATGGCCTTGCAGGCTCCTTCCAACTTCACTTTTCTATGATTTCTATGAGAGAGCTGCTTTCTTTGAGTCCATTCCATCGAATCCCTTTCTTGCCATCTTCATCAAAGGTCATTGGCATATCCCTGACAATAAGAATTTATTTAAAATGTTTTTACCCAGTCCTTTTCCTTAAAAGGACCCAAGGCAGCTTACAACAATTAAAAGACAATATCTAAAAACAGTGGGTACACAAATATTTAAAAATAATTAAATAAGTATTATATTAAAATGGTAAATAAGATCAATACTAAAACACACTTCAAACAACAGTGCACAACGTCGTTTAGTCGTGTCCGACTCTTTGTGATCCCATGGACCAGAGCACGCCAGGCCCTCCTGTCTTCCACTGCCTCCCGGAGTTGTGTCACTTTCATGTTGGTTGCTTCGCAGACACTGTCCAGCCATCTCATCCTCTGTCGTCCCCTTCTCCTCTTGCCTTCACACTTTCCCAACATTAAGGTCTTTTCCAGGGAGTCCTCTCTTCTCATGAGATGGCCAAAGTATTGGAGCCTCAGCTTCAGGATCTGTCCTTCCAGTGAGCACTCAGGGTTGATTTCCTTTAGAATTGATAGGTTTGTTCTCCTTGCAGTCCAGGGGACTCTCAAGAGCCTCCTCCAGCACCACAATTCAAAGGCATCAATTCTTCGGCGGTTAGCTTTCTTTATGGTCCAGCTCTCACTTCCATATATCACAACAGGAAAAACCATAGCTTTGACTATTCGGACTTTTGTTGGCAAGGTGATGTCTCTGCTTTTTAAGATGCTGTCAAGATTTGTCATCGCTTTCCTCCCAAGAAGCAGGCGTCTTTTAATTTCGTGGCTGCTGTCTCCATCTACAGTGATCATGGAGCCCAGGAAGATAAAATCTGACACTGCCTCCATATCTTCCCCTTCTGTTTCCCAGGAGGTGATGGGACCAGTGGCCATGATCTTAGTTTTTTTGATGTTGAGTTTCAGACCGTTTTTTGCACTCTCCTCTTTCACCCTCATTACAAGGTTCTTTAAATCCCCCTCACTTTCTGCCATCAGAGTGGTATCATCTGCATATCGGAGGTTGTTGATATTTCTTCCGGCAATCTTAATTCCGGCTTGGGATTCCTCCAGTCCAGCCTTCCGCATGATGTATTCTGCATATAAGTTAAATAAGCTAGGGGACAATATACAGCCTTGTCGTACTCCTTTCCCAATTTTGAACCAATCAGTTGTTCCATATCCAGTTCTAACTGTTGCTTCCTGTCCCACATATAGGTTTCTCAGGAGATAGATAAGGTGGTCAGGCACTCCCATTTCTTTAAGAACTTGCCATAGTTTGCTGTGGTCGACACAGTCAAAGGCTTTTGCATAGTCAATGAAGCAGAAGTAGATATTTTTCTGGAACTCTCTGGCTTTCTCCATAATCCAGCGCAGGTTAGCAATTTGGTCTCTAGTTCCTCTGCCTCTTTGGAATCCAGCTTGTACTTCTGGGAGTTCTCGGTCCACATACTGCTGAAGCCTACCTTGGAGGATTTTGAGCATAACCTTGCTAGCATGTGAAATGAGTGCAATTGTACGGTAGTTGGAGCATTCTTTGGCACTGCCTTTCTTTGGGACTGGGATGTAGACTGATCTTTTCCAATCCTCTGGCCACTGTTGGGTTTTCCAAACTTGCTGGCATATTGAATGTAGCACCTTAACAGCATCATCTTTCAAGATTTTAAATAGTTCAACTGGAATGCCATCACCTCCACTGGCCTTGTTGTTAGCCAGGCTTTCTAGGGCCCACTTGACTTCACTCTCCAGGATGTCTGGCTCAAGGTCAGCAACTACATTGTCTGGGTTGCCTGGGATATCCAAATCTTTCTGATATAATTCCTCTGTGTATTCTTGCCACCACTTCTTCATGTCTTCTGCTTCTGTTAGGTCCTTCCCATTTTTGTCCTTTATCATGTCCATCTTTGCGCAAAATGTTTCTCTAATATCTCCAATTTTCCTGAACAGATCTCTGTTTTTTCCTTTTCTGTTATTTTCCTCTATTTCTTTGCACTGTTCATTTAAGAAGGCCCTCTTGTCTCTCCTTGCTATTCTTTGGAAGTCTGCATTCAATTTTCTGTAACTTTCCCGATCTCCCTTGCATTTTGCTTCCCTTCTCCTCTCTGCTATTTCTAAGGCCTCGTTGGACAGCCACTTTGCTTTCTTGCATTTCCTTTTCTTTGGGATGGTTTTTGTTTCTGCCTCCTGGACAATGTTACGAGCCTCTATCCAAAGTTCTTCAGGCACTCTGTCCACCAAATCTAGTTCCTTAAATCTGTTCTTTACTTCCACTGTGTATTCATAAGGGATTTGGTTTAGATTATACCTGTCTAGCCCAGTGGTTTTTCCTACTCTCTTCAGTCTAAGCTTGAATTTTGCTATGAGAAGCTGATGATCAGAGCCACAGTCAGCTCCAGGTCTTGTTTTTGCTGATTGTATAGAGCTTCTCCATCTTTGGCTGCAGAGAATATAATCAATCTGATTTCGATATTGCCCATCTGGTGATTTCCATGTATAGAGTCGCCTCTTGTGTTGTTGGAAAAGAGTGTTTGTGATCACCAGCTTATTCTCTTGACAAAACTCTATTAGCCTTTGTCCTGCTTCGTTCTGAACTCCCAGGCCAAACTTCCCTGTTGTTCCTTTTATCTCTTGACTCCCTACTTTGGCATTCCAGTCCCCTAGAATGAGAAGAACATCTTTCTTTGGTGTCAGTTCTAGAAGGTGTTGTAAATCTTCATAAAATTGTTGAATTTCTGCCTTGGATTCGTATTGACATCATTCTATCATTTTTGAGATTGTATCCCATTACAGCTTTTCCCACTCTTTTGTTGACTATGAGGGCCACTCCATTCCTTCTATGGGATTCTTGCCCACAATAGTAGATATGATAATCATCTGAGCTGAATTCGCCCATTCCTGTCCATTTTAGTTCACTGATGCCCAGGATGTCGATGTTTATTCTTGCCATCTCCTGTTTGACCACCTCCAGCTTCCCAAGGTTCATAGATCTTACATTCCAGGTTCCTATGCAGTATTTTTCTTTGCAGCATTGGACTTTCCTTTCACTTCCAGGCACGTCAGTCCACTTAAAACCCATCTCAGACCGCCAATCATTAAGGGAAAGCTTGCCTGAAAAGAAAGGTCTTTTAGCTGCTTGCAGAAGGAGAGCCAAGATGGGACCAGCCCCCCAGTGGGAAGGAGTTCCAGAGTCTAAAGGAGCAGTGACAGAGAAGGCCCTGGAGAAAGGACTAATGGGTGTATTTTTTTAAAAAAATAAAACTTTCTGACTGTAATATATTCATTACAATCTCATTGGCCAGATTTTCTGCAGTCTACAACACTGGGAGGAAATGCATGGAGTTTCAGTAGCCCTGATCTCAGCTCTCCTCACCGGCACATCGTCCTTGAAGGAACACAGCCCTAGATAGAGGAGACACTCTCTCACACACAAACACACACACACACACACACACACATCTCAGACATATAGGTTTGAGATGTTTTTCCCTGTGGGTGATAAAACTGATCGGGGGGGGGGGGGGAGTTGGACTTCAATATGGCAAGCAGACCAGACTTGAATCACCCTTTCCCACTGGGTGTTTCATGAAATTCAGGGATGCCAACACAATGCTATTTAAAAGGAGAAGGAAAGAGAGACATGTACATCCCACCAAATTCCAAAGTTCCTATCCAGCTGTAGTTTAAGATCACTGGGTCTGCTCGGCAAGATACGTATCTTAGTGTGGAGAGTGTGACGATATCATCTGTGCCACCGATAGGAAAGCAGCCGTGGCCGTATTCTATTCATGACCCCTGGTTCTATACAAATGTTGTAGACATTAAAAAGAAAGATGGGCGAGCGCAGCGAGATTTATGGCTAGAGTTTGTTTGCTGCCATAAAGAATCCATCTATTAATGACAACAGCTGTTGACTTAATAACCCAAGGAAAGATCATTACATTCCTTCCCACTCCCTACAAAACAGATGGGAAAGGATGGCAGAATGGTTACAATGCAAGGCGGGGAGGCGGGGGGGGGAGACGGGCTGAAATCCAACTAAGAACCTTGAAGTTATGACAACGACTGAGGATCTTAGCATTTATTGGCAGCTTTCTGTGAGTAGGCTTCTTCTCGTGACTGCTCAAAGGTGCCTCTCTTGAGACTGTTCTCCCAGCGTGTGCAGCCCCCCCTCCCGCATGCGTTCATCATGAGTCTACGTGCAAAAAGACAGGGGTGCGTTTCGGAGACGCTAACCTGGGGCTCCTTTCGCACTGTGTCCCCTGGCTAGGGGTGCAAGCTGCTTGCACACACAACCCTCCTGGGGTCCTGGGTTGGGGGCTAGACGGCCTGTCCTCATCGATGTTGCCCTCATCCACGCATCCACGGATGCAAAGGCAAAACCTGTCGGTCTGTCGGCCTCTCTTCCTTCCTCTTCCTGGGGGGCGAGGGGGCTTCTCAAAACTAGAGCTTCTGTAGGACTTCACTTCGGCCAAGGTTTGTGTCTGTGAACTTCCGTCGGGGGGGGGGGAGGAGAGTGCCTTTCCAACCCAAACTGGTCTGCAACGTCAATCCTCGCTTTCTTCTTCCTTGCCTGTGGGAAGAAAGAACAGTTGCCTTCCTCTCTTCCTGGTTGCGCTTGATCATCTTCTCACTCACCCTCGGTGGTGGTCGAATTACGCCGTTTGCAAAGCTACAGGGGAGTGCGGCTTTGCTCCCTGGGCAGCACTCGATGGGTTGCTTGTGTCTTTCTTAACCGTCAGCTAGGCCTTCTGTGCCATGTCACTGACACGTGGGTGTTCGCTTCAACTTTCAAAGACTCTTGCTCTGTGCAAATATATTTTGTGCAGGGAGGAGAGACCCTTTTTTGACTTTTGGCAAATCAAAGCCTTCCCGAGCTCTCAGATTCCTTGCCCGGCTGTCTCCTCAAATCAACGGAGTCCACATCCGTGAGGACCAGGAATGCAGAGACAATCCTCCCCGCTCATCATCCGAAGGCGACCTCCTTCTTCTCGGACTTTGGCCCGCTTCCGTACAGGTCCATGCCGCATTCTGGTTTCCTGCGTGTCAGAATTCAGCGTGTCTACACGACACCGCAGGATCTCGGCCAAATCACATTTCCTGCTTCCATTCCCCCCCAGCATCCCATATTCAAACTTCCTTTTCTTTTCCTTTAATAACTTTTTTAAAAAATGCATCTGGTTGGAAGCTCATTTAATGGAGCAGATGTTCTTTTCTTTTGATAAATGACTTCAGTGACTTTTTTTTCCTCTGTAAAAATCCTAACACTTCTTATTAATAGACTTAGATCCAGGCCTGTTAGCTGATGCATCAAAGACAGGGAGCCAAGAATGGTAAATGATGTTCAGATGTTTTACACCAAGGTATCCTAATGAGTAAAAGAATGTGTTGGTGCCAGGGTCCTGCCTCACATGTGTTAGCTTATCACAACCCTAGAAATATGTAACCGGCACACAGAAACATCCAAGCCAGTGTAATTGGACTTAATCATTGATTAATGACTAAGGCATGCCATAGTTTTCATTATATGGAGAATGTTTTTTTGTTTTTGTTTTGAAAAATTAAGTTAATCAATCCTTTACTAGGCTGAATGGCTTTTGGCCTTCCTGCAATGCCTTAATTCCTTCCAGACCGCCTATGCCATTCTCAGAGACCATAGTTCTGACTCAAGGGAGAAGATCTGTTCTCTCTTGTGCGGGTCTTTACGAGATGGAAAGAAGAGGAGCCTGTGGATCCTGACCTCGTTTGTCTTCATGGGGTAAACGTGGCAAGAGAAGAATGTTTCTTCTCAGTGTGACATGGAGAGGTTTTTTTGTATTAATCAGTCTCAGATTCTGTGCCTTTTTCAGACTGATTCTAGCACTTTTAAGTCATCGTGAAAAGCTCGCTCTTGTCCTGTTTGATGGACAAGGTACAGTAAGACTCCCTTATCTGCAGAATCAGTATCCGCGGATTCACTTATCCACGATCAAAAGAGAGTGAGCATGCTATGTATAGTGTTTGCTATTAAAAACATTCACTATAAAACACATTTTTCAGCATCCATGGTCGTGGGGGGACTGGAACCAATCCCCCCAGATATGGGGGTCCTACTGTATTTAAAAGCAACAACACCAGGTGCATTGTGTCTTTTTGATTTTTTCCCCTTCTTTGCTTGCTCTGTGGTGCATGTGATAGTAAAGTTCTGCATAAAATGTCAACAAGTAGATTTTTTAAACATGGTTAAAACTAGATATTTTGCCAACATTTATATATTCCTTGGCTAGAAAAAAAAATGTGTTTTTATGGTGTCATGTACAAACTGGGCAAAATCCTGACATCTGATTGACATGGTTTGGTCAGACTGTGCATTATAGCCCCCAACTGTCTGTGCTACATCTTGCCTCATTAATACAGTCACTCCATTTTCTTATGAGTTTATATCATTTCCAGATTAGAGCACTTCATAATTGTCTGAAGATGTGCCATTCTGGATGACTTTAGTTCACTGATACCAATATGCAATGTTCAATGTCTTGCTTTCTGGTTTCCAATTTACTGTGATCCATACTTCTCAAGTTCCATGTTCCTGTTGTTTGTGTTGTGTGGCATGGAACTTCCCTTTCATGTCTGTGCAAGTCACCCAGTATACATGTTTCTAGCTTTAATGTGTAGCCTGCATCATTAACTGGTAAACCACCCAGAGAGTGCTTTAAGTGCTATGGGGCAGTATATATGGTAAGCAGCACCATTTTTTAATCTACAGTAGTTGTCTCCTTAGGGGCAATGCTATTCATACTCATCTTTTCCCGTAGCCGACTGCTCTCCAACCTGAGCATCTCATCTTCCAGCATTCTGGACTGTCTCATCTAAAGAGTTTTCAAGGTAAGAAAGGTTCAGCAGTAGTTTACCATTGCCTCCTTCTGCACAATACTAACAAGAGTTAGCTTCAGTCTCCCTGCCATGGGATGTGAAAGATCCTTTCTGTTCCGCTGATGTGGCCGTGAACCTTCGGCCTTGAGTGACCCAGCTAGGAATCCATGCTCATGATGGAGTCTAGCTTTCTGCCAGCATTGCTCATGACTTGACACTCAGAACCCCCTCGCCACGTTAAGGTAGGCATCCAAGAAGAGGATGTCAGTCCTACCTGCCTGATTGTCGTAAATGTATTGCGGTTCAACCTTTGCAACAACGACTGTGGTTCAGACCATGGGCAGTTTCTGTCCAAGGCTGGCAAGAGATCAACACACATGGCAAAAAGTCTAGGATCATTTCCAACCTTTTTCACAGTAAGAGGGAGCTGACTGTCACAGTGGTCAATGGGGGAATATACAACTCGCTCTTTGCACGGAACAGAGCTAGCGAAGACCCCCATTCCTGCCACCTGTTGAGCAATTGAATTGGAGATGTTTGAAAAAGTTCAAGGGGAAAGAAATTCTCCCCCAGAGCCCTCTTGGCTTGATTAGGTTAATCAGAGGCTCAACGATACATGGGAATACTGGGTCTCAAGTAGGAAGAGCTCTCTAATCTACAAAACATGCCAACGCCATCGGAGAATTGTAAATTGTTCTCTAAAGCAATTTGTCCAATCGTCCCTGGGATCTTAGGGAGGGCTAATATTAAAATTAAATAGACTGCATAACGAGAAAAAGATGGAGCATCCCCAGTTTTTCTGGGGAGGGAATGGGGTGGAGACACCAGCCCACAAATTAATTGTTAAAATAAAACTGAGGAATTATTATTTTTATTATTGCTATTATTGTTTTGACTTCTATACCACCCCATAGTGCTCAAAGTACTGTTCATAATTAGGCAAGCAGCACTTGGCCCCATAGCAAGCTGGGTACTGATGTAACCCATCTCAGAAACACGGAAGGCTGAGTCAACCTGGAGCCTGGCTCTGTCAGGATCCGACTCAGGTAGTGAGCAGAGGCTTGACTGCAGTCCTGCACTTTAACCAGCGTGCCATTGGACTCTAATTTAGAGGAGCTCTAAAAGCAATCCTGGTTCCAAAGTGTAATTTAGATAATGTTCCTGGAGACTTGAAGGGCTGAATCTTGAATAAACCTCAATGTTTAAACTAAACTGACTATGAATAAGAAGAATTGTGGGTTGAGGCCAGAGATGTTATCAGCAAATAAGTTGGTGGTGGTGGGGATGCTATTCCTGTAGTAAGAAGAACTGAAAAGTATCTCCTGGGAGAAGAAAGAGCCAGCCTGGGTGGCCTTGGGCCAGCATCACAGTCCCAGAGCTGCACCTCCTTTCAGTCTTTCCTCCTAAGGCTTGGTTTCCAGTCCCCTGATCATCCTCCTGGTCGCCCTCCTCTCTGAACGCGCTCCAGTTGGTCGGCATCCTTTTACAAATGTGGTGTCCAGAACTGGACACAGAACTCAAGAGGAGGCCTAACCGGTGCTGAACAGAGGGGGTAAGTAGCCCCTCGCGGGATTGGGAGACTAGACTTTTGTTAAGACTCTTAAGGGTAAGAGCTTGCCTTTGTTGACAAAGGTTAAGATCATCCATAGCGTGATACTTCTTGCTTCACTATGTCAGAATGTGAAAGCTGCCTGGGGGACAGTATAATCATCATCATCATCATCATCATCATCATCATCATCATCATCATCATCATCATCATCATCATCATCTCAAATTAAAAGACAGTCATGCTGGTAAAATTAGAAGATGGTAAAAAAAAGATCTAAGATGATGCAGGTGCACTTGGTGGGGACACGGGAAATAACCCTTCCTGAAGGCTGCTCCCAGAGACTCTGGAACTCCCTCCCACTGGAGGCTAGGCTGGCCCCCACTTGACTCTCCTTCCGCAACCAGGCAAAGACCTGTCGCTGCAGGCAAGCTTTCCCTTATGGACTGGCTATGCGAGAAAAGTGTTAAATGGAGTGCAGCGCTTTGTTGCTCTGAATCTTTTTTTTTTTTTTTTGGTATTGTTTTTATTTACATTTTCTTAGAGTGATCTTTGATTCTTTTTAATATTTTTATTCTTTTTAATATTCTTTTAAATATTTGTAGATTTACTGCTTTTAAAATATTTAGTGCTTGTAAAATATTGCAAAGCTACTCCATAGGCAGGATAAAAATATTTTAAATTAATTAATAAATGGATAGATAGACAGGAGGACTCAACAAAGGATGCCACAAGCCTTAACTTCCAAGACACCATGGAAGAAAGAAGAAAAGCGCATGCCAAGATCACGTCTGCTCTAAACACTTGTGTTCTGAAGTCAAGTCACTTGATTTCAAATAAACCTTTCTTAGTAAATGACCCAGGACCGTAAAATAGAAACTCTTTATTTTTACAATTTTACTAATGATCGTCCTTTTGTGTTGGAGTTTTGAAAATGTGGGATTTCTTTTACTGGATTTATCATCGGGAAGGAGATCTCTGAACACAGCCTTCTGAAAATAATGCCTTTTCCTCTCTGGGGCTTGAAGCAGTTTTGGCCATAGATAGTAACTTGATCTGTACATAAGGGCTTTTGTCCAGTTTTTATCTTTCTACCTTACCAAAAAAAGGTGAAAAGGGCAAGAGATTTTTTTCCCTCTCTCTCTTTTTTAAAGCCTGCTTTCAAAGACTCCTTTAGAAATGAGTTTTAAGTTCATTTTAAACTCTTCCAGCCACTGCTGAGCAACCAGACACAGAACCGTAAGAGGAAATGGGACAAGCAGAACTTTGAAGGGAGAGTTTTGCTTTTTAAAGGAAGTTCTGGTTGAGTAGTCAGAGAGCGCTCCCCCCCCCCCCGGAGACATTAGGACTAGCTTTCTAAACGTGATGGCATGACCAACATGCCCCGAAGCCTGCCCGGGCATCATTCGATGGCCAGGTTTCACCCTGAAAACCAGAGGGGCCCGGGGAGAGGAGAGGTAGTCCCTCTTTGTAGGGCAGCTGGTGGTACTGGGATAGTTGATTGATTAGGCCTCCTTCAGTCTCGAGAGATGATGGTAGCCTGCTCTGAGTAGAGGACTTGGAACAGCGTCTGGTGTGGCTGAGGAGGCCAATCCAAGAGTGACCATCCCTTCCAGACCAGTACAATCTGTCCCCTGTCCAGGGAGAATGTTATCCATTATCTGTGAGGTATTCTATACTCATGCTTAACCCACTGTGTGCAAACTCTCAGAATTTCAATAGGCCAAGCTAGTCAGAATGGGTATTAAGCAATTTCCATGATTTAGCTATCTGGCTGTGGAGCCAGAGGTTGGGAGTTTGAATCCCCCACTGTGCCTCCTTGACAGGGGGTGGACTGGATGACCCTTAGGATCCCTTCCAGCTCTGCAGTTCTAAAATTAATCCGAATTTAGTTCATATGTTCCTATTCCAACATTTGTTCTTTTACCAGAACTTACTGGCAGTTATTCTGCTGAATGTTGCTTTTTCCCCAGTATCACATAAAGGAAGAGTTTTCAAGAAATCATATCTGTTTTACAGTTCAAGATAGTGACTGAACTTCCATTCAGCGCTTCTCCTTATCCAGTTAAGCAACGCATAAATTATTTGGACCATCAATGAGTAGTTTATTTTCTAAGCTACTCTCCAGAGAAGAAAAACATAATTCCCTAAACCAAGATTAATATTTATTTTAAGGCAATTCATCTATGATTAATAACCACCTGAATCAATTACACCCATCATTCTGCCTCGGCACACATCAGAATAATTCTGTTATATAAACAGATGCTATTCTTTGCTTAAAAGAGGGTGATGGCTGAAAATTGCTTTTATAAAGCTTAGAATGGCTTCTTCCCCCTCCAAGACTCACTGAAGACCTGACTTTTCCTATAACTGGGTGGTGCACCCATGAAACTTTAGGACAAACTGCCCTTAGTTTGGTCCACAATCGGCCTACATGTCTTTCTTGGGTTGAGCCATTTTTCCTTGCTAAAAATCTCCAAAATATGATCTCATGTAGAATTACCATTTCATGCACAATTACAATTGTTGGCTCTCATAGAAGAAGCCAAAGTTTTAGGAACTGGTTTGGTTCCATAGGACTTGAGGTGGGGAGACCAATCAATCAATCAATCAATCAATCAATCAATCAACCAACCAATCAACCAACCAACCAACCAACCAACCAACCAACCAACCAACCAACCAACCAATCAATCAATCTTTATTTTGCAGTCTCCGACCCAGGGGAGACCAATCTCAGATCACATGGCACTGGACAAGAAGGTATAGAATCCTAGAATAATAGAGTTGGAAGGGGCCTCTAAGGCCATCATGCCCAACCTTGTGTTCAAGGCAGGTGTCCGAATCAAAGCACACGGGTGGTCTAATTTTCCCTTGAATGCCTCGAGCATTGGAGCATTCACCACCTCCTAAGGTCATTGGTTTTGGCATTCTACTGCTTTAACAGTAAAGAAAAATATCCTGATATTCATCTGAAATCTGGCTTCCTTTCACTTGAGCCCATTGTTGCATCTCCTGCCCTCTGGGATGATGGAGAACAAATCCTGCCCCTCCTCTGTAGGACAGCCTTTCAAACATTTGAAAAGTGCTCTCCTGTCACCCCCTCAGCCTTCTTTTCTCCAGGCTAAACATGCCCGGAGTCTTTCCTCCGAGGGCTTGTTTTCCAGCCCCCTGATCATCCTGGTCACTCTCCTCTGAACCTGCTCCAGTTTGTTGACATTCTTCTTCAAGTGTGGTGTCCAGAACTGGACACAGGACTTGAAATGAGGCCTCGCCAGTGCTGAGTGTGTGTTTAGTCATTTAGTCGTGTCCGACTCTTTGTGACCCCATGGACCAGAGCACCCCAGGCCCTCCTGTCTTCTACTGCCTCCCGGAGTTGTGTCAGGTTCATGTTGGTTGCTTCGCAGACACTGTCCAGCCATCTCATCCTCTGTCCCCTTCTCCTCTTGCCATCACACCTTCCTAACATCAAGGTTTTTTCCAAGGACTCTTTTCTTCTCATGAGATGGCCAAAGTACTGGAGCCTCAGCTTCAGGATCTGTCCTTCCAGTGAGCACTCAGGGTTGATTTCCTTTAGAACTGATAGGTTTGTTCTCCTTGCAGTCCAGGGGATTCTCAAGAGCCTCCTCCAGCACCACAATTCAAAGGCATCAATTCTTCGGCGGTCTGCTTTCTTTATGGTCCAGCTCTCGCTTCCATACATCACGACAGGAAAAACCATAGCTTTGACTATTCGGACTTTTGTTGGCAAGGTGATGTCTCTGCTTTTCAAGATGCTGTCAAGATTTGTCATCGCTTTCCTCCCAAGAAGAAGGCGTCTTTTAATTTCAGGGCTGCTGTCTCCATCTGCAGTGATCATGGAGCCCAGGAAGATAAAATTTGACACTGCCTCCATATCTTCCCCTTCTATTTCCCAGGAGGTGATGGGACCAGTGGCCATGATCTTAGTTTTTTGATGTTGAGTTTCAGACCGTTTTTTGCACTCTCCTCTTTCACTCTCATTACAAGGTTCTTTAATTCCTCCTCACTTTCTGCCATCAGAGTGGTATCATCTGCATATCGGAGGTTGTTGATATTCTGAACAGAAGGGGAAACCCATACCTCACGGGATTTGGAGACTATACTTCTGTTAATGCAGCCTGAAATAGCATTGGCCTTTGTTGCAGCCCCCTCACACGGTTGGGTCAGATTCAGCTTGTGATCTACGACAATTCCAAGTTCCTTCTCACTCATAGTATGGCTGAATCACGGATCCCCCATCCTTTTCCATTTGTGTGTTGTTGGTTTTTTTTTTAAAGTTTGATATGTGTGTGCCACATAGGTGAGAGGTCCGGTTTAGCAGTAAGGTGCTCTGGGTGTGTTTTGGCCTTGCAGAACACTGCTGTGCTAAAAGGGCGAGAGGGAGGGAAGGGGAACCGGGGAAGGACCTGATAGGTACCTACAGTTGGTCTCGAGGCACCCTACAGAGCAAGGCAGAGAGTGAGGCACCAGCATTATGATTCTCAAGCTTCCTTGGTGCATATCAGTAGCAAAGGATCTGGACAGGGGAACAATCCTGGCAGGGTAGCCGTCAGCAGCCGCAACCCGGGGCCAGGGAAAACTCCCCCGGGGAACTACGTTGGGGATACCCTGGATGCAGATTCTAGCCCGAATGGCAGGAAACGTTATTTTCCTTCCCATGCCCAGCTGCCCAAAATGTTTTGGTTTTTTCAGGTATGGAAAGAATATTGGCAGGATGCTTGATTCTTGGTGCTTCAGGCTGCCTCGAGACGCCCTGGTGAGGAGGTTTCAAGCCCCGATGTTCTCTTTTTCCGGTTGAGAGCCGCCGTAGAAAGAGCTCTTTTTCCCTCTCAGGGTCTCTGCAGTGCACATAAAGTGTCTCTGGTGCAAAGGATGCACTCACAAGAACAAGCACGGAGGGCCGGCTGGAAGAGCTCCCCTCCGAAACATCAACAACACATCCTTGCACTTCATATGCTTTTTTTGAAAAGCAGCAATCATTCTAAATTTTGAGCAATTGTCTCTGTCGGCATGGCTTTGCAAATTGCATAATCTTCTGGAGAAACCCATTGAAGTTTGCAAAAAAAGAGAGGGGGGGGGATGGAGGAGGTTTTTTTCTCTTATTTTTGCAGAAAGCATCATCTTTGTTAAACACAAGAAGGCTTTTAAAAGCCCGAGGAGAGGAATGCTGCAGTTTTATTCAAAGAACCCGCGCAGCTGGAAAGGGGCCTCAAAGGCCATCCAGTCCAACCCCCTGCTCAGGGCGGGCACCCGAGTCAAAGCAGCTCGGACAGGGAAGCGTGCCGGGGGCTCCCCTGAGTCGACCCTTGCACACCCACTGCCTATCCTGGACAATTCCGGACCGAGTGTGACATTGAAGTGCCAGCTCAGATTCCTCCGGTTTGCTCCACCCACCGTGCCCTCTACGTAGGTGATGGTGTGGCCTCCTGGAGAGGACAGTCCTCTACTTGAAGGACTGTTGAAGCAGAGTCCTTTAATGGAAAGACTCCTCTGTTTCAAAGTCGACCCTTTCCGATCCTTTGGAATTTAACTGGAACTCAAGCACCCACAGTTAACATCTGTACATCACACACACACACACACACAGAGGGGGGGGAGTGATATGCATCCCTTCTCTCCTCAAATGGTAGTAATTGTTTTAAATGTGCATCTCTCTACCTTCAGTCCATGCCATTTGACAGAAATTTCTGCTCTCTTCTCCCCCCCCCCCCACACACACCAGTTTTATGCAGAAATGCGTAAACCCTACTTTTTGGTGATATGCAAATGGCTGCTAAGCCTGTGTCCTGCTTCTGTTTCACAGGCCCTCTCTCTTCTACACCTGTGTGTGTGGGGTGGTGGAAGCAAATGCACAGGTACTAGATGTGGGATACTTGACTCAGGATCACAACAAGTGAGAAGGATCCTGGAATATGTGTAGGTCACAAGCAGAATATGAGCCAACGGGCAAATACAAAAAAAAAGGCAAATAATATTTTAAGATGTATTAAGAGGAGGATAGTCTCCAAATCCCACTGTTCGGCACTGATCAGGCCTCATCTTGAGTCCTATGTCCAGTTCTGGACAAATACACTTCAAGAAGGATGCCAGCAAACTGGAACAAGTTCAGAGGAGGGAAACAAGGAGGATCAGGAGACTGAAAACCAAGCCCTAGGAGGAAAGACTGAAAGAACTCCGCATGTCTAGCCTGGAGAAAAGGAGATCTGATAGGACAGCACTTTTCAAAGACATGAAAGGCTATCCTTCAGAAGAAGGGGCAGGATCTGTTTCGATCATCCCAGAGTGCAGGACACACAACAATGAGGTGAAAGTTAAAGGAAATCAGATTTAGGCTGAATCTCAGGAAAAACGTCCAAACTGTTTGATTAGTACGACAACGGAACCCATGACCACGGGAGGTGGTGAACGCTCCAACGCTGGAGGCCTTCAAGAGAAACGTAAGGCAGATCTCCTTTGGTTTGGATTCCTGTCTTGAGCAGGAGGTTGGACTGGGTGGCCTTATAAGCCCCTCTCCAACTCAATTATTCTATGATTCTTTAGAAGGGCGATGGTATTCTTGTGCCTCATGACCTATCTGTCACATCTGTCGTTTGTCCTACAAAGTTCTTGCTCACTTTTCCCAAAATAATAAAGTCACTTGCTTCCAGTTCTGCATGCTGAAACTTTTACTTAAAATTACTGAAGTGATAGATTGTCAAAAATAAGTCACCCCGGGAAGGGGGGGGGGGATTTTACAGATTTGTCACAATGTGGAATAATCAGCGGAGGTTTCCCAATACTGGATCAAATCTGTAGTCTAGTATCTCCTGGAGTATGAGGCACACACTGGAAAGGAAAACGCACAAGCACCCCCCACCCCAGCTCTGGCGAGCCCCCAGGCTCAGGACTGGCCCAAGAACTGGCCTGTGACAAGATTCCAGATGTTTAGGTCACTTCCCGCCTAGCATGCATTTCGAGAAGAGAATACTAATCTTTTACTGCAGTATTAGTACTCTTGCCTCTGTGTGTGTGTGTGTGTGTGTGTGTGTGTGAGAGAGAGAGAGAGAGAAAGGCCATGCAATTTCTAGATTTTTTTGACTACAAATCTCATAATTATCAATTATTTGTTCATTTAAAATAGTTTTAAAAAGTCATTTAAAGGAAAGCTTGCTTGGAGAGAAAGGTCCATTGGCTGCTTGTGGAAGGAGAGCCAAGACGGGGCTAGGCTGGCCTCCAGTGGGAGGGAGTTCCACAGTCTCTGGGAACAGCCACAGAGAAGGTCCTGCCCTGCGTCCCCATCAGATGCACCTCTGATGGTGGCAGGACCGAGAGAAGGGCCTCCCCTGAGGATAAACAGACCCACACCTAGAGGCTCGCCTGGAAGAAAAGGCCTCGCTGAGAAAGCTTTGCAGACTCACATAACGTCTAGTTCTGCCCTCACTTCCTTGGCAGAAAGAAGCCGCCCTGTTGCCAGCTGGAAGCCTCTGCTCTGCACGGCTGTGCAGCGTCATTTTTTCTCAACGTCCAGTTTTGAAAAATGAAATGAAATGAAAAATAACTTGACTCCCCCCCCCCCCCGACTTGTAGCACCTCATGAGAGGAGAAAATTGGCCCCTGGCCACCCCAAGTGGCCTTCTTGAATTTTATTTGATAACACAATTTATCACCGTGCACGATTCCTGCCTTCGGAAATGTGTGCATAAATGGAAGGGATGTGTAACATATCCATTAGGTTCATAGTTCAATGGGGACGTATAAAACCCACACGTAAGCAAAGTGAAACGCTAGAATACAGTTTGCCTTTTAAATCCATCCATGCGCAGTTTGCAAAGAAAAAAAGAGAGAGGAGAAAGTGAATATATTTCTGAATGTTTAAAAAGATCTTTTATTCTTTGCAAAATTGCTTGAAAATGTGTATTTGCTGGTTCTCCAGACATATTTTGTTTACTTTTTTCTGTGGAATGTGTTCCTATTGTAAGAGATTGTCATGTATGATTATTTTAATAATCCAGTATCTGTTTTCATATTGAAATTGATATTGCAGATAACCAGATATATCATCCTAAACATACCGTATCTTCTAGATAAATCTAGGAAAAAGCATTTGCTTCATTAGGGCAAAAGCCCCCTTTTGTCATTATTCATCTTGATGGAAATTAAATTTCAGTGAAACTTTGGCAAACATCATTTCCAAGTGACAGAGCTGAAAAGGTTTTTTATTTTAGTGTGCATATTTGCTTTGAAAAGAAGTTGACCCCAAACAACTTTAAGCTACACTGGATAACTTTACTTTCATTAAAATTTAAGAACAGTGAACTAATCCGGTTATTTAATTTTTATTTATTTTATTTATTTTTGGACTTATATACCGCCTCATAGCGCTACAAGCACTCTCTGGGCGGTTTACAATTTTAATTATACAGGCTACACATTGCCCCCCCAGCAAGCTGGGTACTCATTTTACCGACCTCGGAAGGATAGAAGGCTGAGTCAACCTTGAGCCGGCTACCTGGGATTTGAACCCCAGGTCGTGAGCACAGTTTTAGCTGCAGTACAGCGTTTTGACCACTGCGCCACGAGGCTCATAAAAAAGGCATATCAGGAAAGAAGTGCAAAAATTGATAGAGATCCTCCACCACTTCCCGCTATTAACAGCTGGTATGATTTGGGGGTTGGGATGAGCACAGACCACGAGTTTCGCCATTCATGCTAGTTCGTTTTAGCAGCCAAACAGGTTTCGGGGCTTTGCAGCTGTGCCTCCTCCAGCAGGCACCCACTCAAGGGCAGTCCCCGGAGGAGGAGGGGGAGGGAAGCCAGGTCGCTGCCTCCGAGTGGGAGCCTGCCTGAGAAGGTGGGGCTGCAAAGTGCCGAACCCATTTGGTCGATAAGCGAAACGGCACGAACCCCTGAACGGGTGCTTCATGCCCATCTCTCTTTGGATGCTCTCGGCTTTTAACGTCTCTATCCGTTTGACATCTTTTCCTGGGGTGCGGGAATCTATTTTCCACACTTTTTGTCAATGTCAAGTACAATACGCTGAGTGTGTTTCACAAATGGCGAAGGAGGTATCCTTGCAGAACAGGTGGAATGTCTCCTTAAACCAATGTGTGCCCTCTGGTTTCAGGCATTCAGGCCGGTTTCTCTTCCTCACCTCCTCTGGCACTCAGCCTGCTTTGTATTGTGATAGGTAAGTACAGGCTTAATTTGCAAATCAGATTGCCAAACCCTGCCATTAACAATTATTAATCCCATCAAGCCCATTCTGACCCCTTCCAGGGTTTTCTAGGCATAAGAGTTCGCCAGTCCTTTCTTCTAGGGAGACCCTGGGACTGTGCAGCTGACCCCAGGCTACATGGGATGGTTTTCCTCATAGAAGGGAGGTTAAGGAACCGAACCCCCAACCTCTGGTTCTGCAGCCAGGTGCTCCACCTCATGGAGGCATCCATCCCAGTCGCCAAGGCGTGTGCTTCTCGGCAAATTGTGTTGTACAAGGGGAAATAGCTTAAGTGGAGGGGGGAAAATGCATGGCTCCGAACATCTGCTTTGACCTTCAAAGCATCACTCCCGAGATCCATTTATGTTCCTGTGAAATAAAAAGATGCAACCGTTTCCCCACATGATGGATTCTCCCGCTCAGAAATCATCTCAAAAAGAGATGTGCTCTCCTTGGTCTCAAAAGAGGGATTCCCCCCCCCCCCACACACAAGCTGCTTTCCTTCCAATTCTTACAAAAAATACCAGGCGTCCTGGAAAGAAACGGGGAAACCCGGCTGGCTGTGAGTCAGGACGGCAGTTCCACCCGGCGCCTGCAGCAAAAATACGTTTGTGAATTGCCAGTGTATTGCTGTGGGCAGGCATGGGGCCTTGTCGGTACTAATAACTCCATTATGCAGCTTAGCAGATTGACATTAATAAGTTCAGATCGAATATATATCTGGGGAGATCATCTGTTATGCTATCGGACGCCAGTAATAACAGGTTGCACTCCCTAGGTTTCAAGTATGCAAATAGCTTCTGCCTCTGACAGTTAAGTAACAGGTTTGCCAGGCTAATCTGTCTTTTGATGGCAGTAAACTTTATTTATCTGGATGCTGAAAACATGTTTGGGATGGGAGAAAATCACAGAAGCAGGTTTCCCCCCACCCACCCTTTTACGGCAAGAGTAATGGCTTGAATGTCTGAAACCAAAGGAGACCCATGAGTTTATGGACTCGTTCAAATGGTGCCTACTCAGTGTAGAACAAGGGTTCCTGGATGAGCCAAATCTAGTTCAGTTTCGTTTCGGACCTGGTTATGGGGTGGAACCAGCTTTCGGAGCTTCCTCGCTGCTGAAAGGGGAGTGGAACACGGTCATTCTACTGGACGGGTCTCTGGAGGGCTTTCTGTGCCATCGGCCGCGCTGTCTCGTTGGGGTGGGGCTTGGGCACAACTGCGCTCACTGTGGCTCCAGCTCTACCTGAACCAGGTGAGTTCAGAAGGTGAACTCACCTGTTCACCTTCTGAACAGGTGAGATCTGGGCCAGGGCCCCTTTTGTTTCTTCTCTGGGGTCCCTTGTATTTTGCCCGTCGTCCTTAACGGTTAGAGCATTACGACCACTACAGAACCCATGACCTCAGGGGCAGGTGGTGAGCGCTCCCAATGCTATGGAGGCTTTCAAGAGAAAATTAAGGCCACCCTCTGCCCGGATCTGCTTGGATCTGGATTCCTTGCCTTGAGCAAGAGGTTGGACTGGATGGCCTCCGAGGGCCCGTTCCAGCTCCCACGATTCTAGGATTCTGATTCACATCGTCTTGAAGGCTTTCATGGCCGGGATCTTATGGGGATTGCGGGTTTTTCGGGCTCTTTGGCTGTGTTCTGAAAGTGGTTCTTCCTAACATTTCACCTGTCTCTGTGACCGGCCTGTTCTGAGGACAGGAGTCAGAAGATGCCGGCCAGAGAGATGGGTGAAACGTTAGGAAGAACCACTTTCAGAACGAGGCCAAAGAGCCCGAAAAACCCACAACAAACCATTCTGTTTAACACTTACATGAGACCACAGGGAGAGTTTAGAGCACTGGTTTCCAGCCTTGGGTCCCTGGATATTTGTGGACTATTTAATAATAATAATAATAATAATAATAATAATAATAATAATAATAATAATAATAATAATAATAATAATAATAATAATAATAATAATAATAATAATAATAATAATAATATACTGCCCCTCTGGCAGCCAAGACCACAACAACTAAACAGAAGAGCCACAGAATAACAAAATATGACATCAATAAATGGAAAAGTGCAAAACAAAATACAGTACCCTAAAATCCATAGGGGAATACAGTACAGTATAGTGGAATACGTCGTGGAATACAATGCATGACGTTACATTTAAGACTATTAAAAACAGGGCGGTATGCTATTAAATGGGACCTTCTCGGAGCCCCCGTGGCCTCATCGGGATGGCTGTTGATCTGTTCTGGCGAGGCCGGCCTCTCTAGCGTGGCTTTTGCATAAAAATACCCCCCAGCGAGGGAAGGGGGGGGGCGGCGGGATTTTGGGGCGGGAGGCCAAGAGTCCCTCCCCGGGGCGGGGGGGGGGAAAGCCTTTCCTGGACGGCCAGGAACCCCGGGGTGGCCCAGGGCTGGGGGGGGGACGGGGAGGTGGAGCGCCGGAGGCGTGGCGGGCGACCCCCCCCCCCAGGGCCCCCCTCCCGTCTCCCCCCCCCCGCCCTGGAACCCACGGTTTTTCCCTGTCTGAACCGGTGCACAGAAGGTCAGCCCCGGAGGGCGCTGGAGCGCCTTTTAAGGCAGGGGCCTCCCGGGCAGGTGCCGAAAGACACCCTCCACGAACCCCCCCATCTCCCGAAAGACCCCGCCCTGCTGCGAGCCGCTTGTTGCACCTGGTGCACCTGTTTGATTAGGAGCAGGCGGGACCGAGACCACGTGACCAGCCCCCACCCACCGTCCCACCTCCCTCCCTCTTGGGACGACCTACCCACCCCACCCTTAGGACCGGCTCCTGGTTTGGCTCCAGAGCCCCCCGTTACCTGCCCTGCAGGAGAGGAGCCTTCCCCCCCCCCGCCCAGGATCACCCCCACCACCGCATGGCCTTGTGGACCAGTTGGCTTCGGAGAGGCTCCTCACCGGTGAGTCCTCCTTGTTTCCTCAAGTGATGCTATTTTAAGTCTTTTCTGGGTTATCCAACCTGGTCATTAAGCTGCTGCTTGCCTCTTCACTTGCCCGCCCCCCCGGCGCAAATTGTACTTGTTTTATTTCATTGATTTGCCCACCTGGAATCCGGGTGGGGAAGGAAGGGTAAAATAAAGATGAATAAAATAAAGAGGATGAAGTGGCTGTAAACTAGGAAGGGAGAAGAATCTTTTTAAATAAGAATGGTCTGAAAAAATTCTGGTTTTTTTTTCATGTTTGGGATGGAAAGAATGTAAAAGTTTTTTTTAAAAGAACTGAATGTGGAAGACAGGGAAGCTTGACAAATACGGGCCTTGGGTTTTTCAGGCTTAAAAATCGGAGTTTGAATCCTTGTGCCTTCGTAGAACCCTGTTCGTCTTGGCCCTTTAGTCTCTTTTGAAGAGCAGGTGAGGGCTCAGTTGTCTCCATCATGATGGGCAGGGATGTTGTGAATCCCCCCCCCCCACCAGCCTTCGCTCTTGGAGAGAAACCAGGGCGGGAGGGGGAACACCTCTTTTCAGCAAGATTTCTCTAAATGAACACACCCCTCTAAATGAACACACACACGCACACACTCCCCAAAAAATCTCACTATAAAATCTTGCAGTATTTTCTGGTCCTTTTTTCCCTAAAAGAAACAGTAGCTGCACAGAATCCTTGCAAAAGTTTTTCAAAAGTTTTTTCTGCATTCTCTCCTTGACTGGCCGGTGGGTAGTACGACTCCACGGACCATATGCATTTTGGTTTATTTGCTACCAATGATATTAATCCAGATGTTCTCCATGGGACAACCAAGCCCATCTTCCTGTCTTTCTGTGCAGGAATATGGGTTTTTGATATACAGTGGGATTCTTTCTCCCTTTCTGTTCTCTCTCTTCTTTTTGAACGAGTCATCTCCTTCCGTTGCTGTGTTCCAGTCCTGGGAGTCGTCCCTCCAAGTTTCACTTATTCCTATCAAGTCATATTTACCTTCCTGATCTAGGATTCCCAGGTCTTCTTGTCTGCTTCCCCTACTCGTGGCATTTGTGTATAGACACCGGAGATGGTGTGATTGGCGGCCTCTTTATTTCCTACATAAATAAATTCATGTGTGCACTGAAGAAGTTCCTTTCACGTCCAGAAGGGGAAAAATGTTTTTATTGCTCAATTCTGCTGTGCAAAACATGGCAATATTTGAGGTATGCCAACCATCGGTGTATTTCACAAGAACGTCCAACCCTCCGTGTACTTAACTAAACAGAGTCATTTTCATGGCTGTGATATTATTTATGCACTGCAGTAAAACAGCTCTTTCAAAATGCACCGCTATTAATCATCTGAGAAAAATCAATAAATAATTATATCTGACCCTGCGCTCCGCTTCATAAACGGATGCTTGCATCTCGGGTAAGTTGGAAGGCGAAACAATGTTGTGGGGAGGGACCCGAGCGGCAAGGAGGAACGAGAAGATGCGTTCCCGGGGGTTCCTCTGAGCCTGGGGTAATTTGTGGAGAAAAGGTCTGTTGATCTGTATGGCTCTTGATAGGGAAATGGCACGAGGTGGTTGGCACACCTCTTCGCCTTGAAGCACTGAGAGTTCCACCTCAGCCGGTGGGCTTCTTACCAATTGTCTGGTAGGCCGCCAGGGAAACGTGGTTGCTCTCTCTGTGCTGTGGCTGCTTTGCGTTGGCCTGATCCGCAGGCGTGTACTTTGATGCAGACGTATCAGTCGACCGTGTGTTGCTGGGGCTGCGCAGGACTCGGTCGGTCAGAGGCCCTGCCTGTTCTCCTTCAGGCACGTGCCGGGATGGAGCGAAAGGCATCCTCCATCAATGCCAGAGGGTGTCATGCCTTGACTTCGGTTCCGATGATCCGGGTAAAAGAACTGGAGTTTGAATCGCATTGAGCTGCAATTGCGTCACTGCTAACAATGTTGACTACATGACGCACAAGGGATCTTGTTTCTTCCCCCCCCCCCGACTCGCCCGGTTTTATTTGGAAACGTTTCACTGAGCCTTCTCCCTGCGGGCTTGTTTATTCTAGCTTGGTGCTGGGTTCTGGTCCAATGCCTTGGTTTGCCCGACGTGCCCCCTCTTTCCCATGGCCAGTTGCTCCCTGCCTGCTCGCCACCCCCGCTGCCAGCCCACTCCTTCCCGCCGGTGGCTCGCCTTCTTGCTCTCCTCCCCATCCCCGCTGCCCGTGACTTTCCTTGTGGTGCCGGCACAGGAGGAGGACCGAACTCGGTGGCAGCCTGGCTGAGAGGGCGCACACCGAAACAAGCACGTTGGCGTGTGCACCCTCACCTTTGAAGAAAGGTAGCCTGACTCCAAAACAAACGCTCCAGCCTCTGTCGGTTGATTCCCAGCAGTGGGACTGGGCCCTTCAGGTGGGGGATGGGGGGGCGGGGCCGGGGGGGGGTTCTCTTCCCTGCCAGGGGGCCGGAAGGGGACACCGGAGAAAGAGGAGTCCGAACGGCAAGGCCTTCACGTAGGGCCTGGTGGCCAGCACCTGAAATCTCTTGTGCAAAAAGAGGAAGGCAAAGGAGGACGTGATGTCAAAGGCTGTGGCGTACGTTTGTTACGGACGTTTCCGCTGCTTCCAGAAAAAGGTCCCTGATGTTTCCTCGGCTCATCAAAGCTGGCTGCCGTTAGGCCCTTGAAACTATTTATAGGAAGGCAAATGCAGTGTAAAAGCACACGATGCTTCTCATTTTCTTTTAACCATACAAATTCACTTCTGCAGGGAATTTATGCCTGGGATTCTCTCTCCCCCCCCCCCCCCCGCCGAGCATTTCTGAGGAGCAAGTGGTTCTTCTGCACGGGCAAATTGAGCAGAGGTCCCTGAAAAGGGAAGAAAAGGCAGTCTTGACTTGGTGATGGGCTGGCTCCGTTTGCAGCGGGAAATGTTATCTTCCAGATTCTCCGACTGTGCCCCCAAAGGCGACCGCGTTTGTTCTCTGCCTAGGAAGAATGAAGTCACCCACAACACACCGGGTTAACCGAGGGGCACTTTTCAAACAGTCCGCGTGAGATCCGCAGTGGGGCTTGATGCCCGGACTGTGCTTGCATTGGGTCTCCCTTGGAGGAGCTCCCTGGGCCTTGGTTTATGATTTGTCCAGGGCTAATGCTCATAGTTGAGGGTGTGTATGTGTGTCTGTCCACTCCCCCCCTCCACAACCGTGACTGACAGAGGGACGGCGGACTCCGTAGGCTCTGAATGTTGTGCCCGACAACCCGAGGGGCAGTTCAGGGAGCCAAAGTGGTTCCTGTCAAGAGAGGTCTATGACGGCTACGCAATGACCCAAAAAACGAATTTTAAGTGTTTCTGTGAGGTGTGCAACAGTTCCCCATAAACATTCCTTCTGAAGTGTGAAAGAAATTAAGAAGGACCCGTTAGACAAAATATGTGAAACCTGGAGAAACAGAGAGACACCAGAAGGCAGACTGGAACCCTTCTTTGAAGCAAAAGGGGGGAAAAAACTTGCTTTTTGGATGACTGCTCTCCCATGAATCATGACAGTCTAGCTGACTAGACTCAAACTTATGGAGTCTAATGTTCTTGGTGGATTTACAGTCCTCTCTTGAACTTCAGCAGCCTTGTGGATTTCTTTATTTTGCAGTTCTTGGGTTCACTTCCCCTCCCTTTCCCTTCAGGGAAGAGAAGAGGGGCTTCATTTTGTTTCTCCGAAAATACGCATTGTGTTTTGATTTGCTTTAACTTGTCAGCGTTTACCCTGTTTATATAAATTATGACAATGTGGAAAGTGCTTTACGTTTATTGAGACTATCCTAAACATTGAACCCCAACTAAAGTAAGATGGTGATCTGAAAACAGATTCCAACAGGTTACTTTTGCATGGGCCTCTCTTTGATGCTGATGGCCGGATCTCAGTGAAGACCCCTGTGATAGCTGGATGCCGGGAACGCCAGTCGCAGGGCGCTGTTACACTAGCAGCAGGGAGCTATCGTTGGCTGTTTTTGAATGGTCAGGTTTGATTAGAACAATCTAATCAAGCCTGACCATTCACATGGAAATGGTTCGTGCCATAAGATGTGGCTTAATAAGTGAGCCACTTCAGGATATTGGCAAATACAGCACTTCCGCTGTTCAGCAGATGGAGTGGGGGAAAATGCTGTTGTTGTTTTTTACTGTATATACCCAATCACTGATACGCTGCCTCAGTTATATAGGTTTTCTTTGCCCTTTCTTAAAAGCAAAGAAACCAGCTCTAGCTGCACCATGGATTCAACTGCAGATGGCTTCTCAATCAGCCCTTTAGGACAAGCCAAAGAAAATACAGTATTTTGTAATGTTTTTATCACTGATGCCATGCATCAGTGATAATCTAAATACAGTCCAAATTTTTTTAGCACTTCCCCCTGCCCTCTGCCAAGGTACCTAGGCTCAGGGATGAATCCAGGAGCACACCCAAGCTGCAAACCTGAGTTTTAAGGAGGAACGTAATGCCATCCAGCACAGGTTCCACTTCAGTCCCCTCACCTATCCTTGGTTGAACAAGACCTGATTTGTTGATTTTTGGATTAAGTTTCAGTTTGTTTGCCCTCATAGCACTTTTCAAATATTTGAAAGGCTGTCTTACAGAGGAGGGACAGGATCTGTTCTCCATCATCCCAGAGTGCGAGATGACACACAACAATGGGCTCAAGTGACAGGAAGCCAGATTTCGGTTGAATAGCAGGAAAAAGCTCCTAATGGTTAGAGCAGTACGACAGTGGAACCCGTGACCTCAAAGGGAGGTATTGAGTGCTCCAACACTGGAGGCATTCAAGAAGAACTTGGATCATCGCCTGGCAGAGATGCTTTGATGGTATTCCTGCCTTGAGGAGGGGGTTGGACTTGATGGCCTTTGTAGGTCTCTTCCAACTTCACTTTTCTATGATTCTGTGATCATAGAAGATACCAGTTAGAAGATACCATTAGATACCAATTAGATCTGAGACGGCTTCTTTGGAATTAGTTCAGAGAGAGAAGGAGTTGGGTGACATCCACTTACAGGTGATACCAAACCCCCAACCTCTGAACAAACTCTTCCTGCAGTTTCATGTAAATTTTAAAAAGTATGAGGGACAAAACAAAGTCCTGAGCGACCCCACAGGCCAACAGCCATGGTTTCTGAGTTCTTTCCTCCAGGAAGGGCTGGTGCTCTTGTCAAACAGTGTCTCCCAGTCCCATTTCAGCAAGAGGGCTCCAAAAGATGAAATGGTTAATGGTATCCAAAGCCTGACCTCCAGTGGCAGGGAGTTCCAGAGTCTCTGGGAGCAGACGCAGAGAAGGCCCTCTCCTTTGTACCCACCAATCACACCTATGAAAGTGGTGGGACTGAGAGGAAGGCCTCTCCTGATGATCTTAACACCTTGCAGGTTCATAAAAAGAGATGCGGTCTTTGAGTTGGCTTGGACCCCAGCCGTTGAGGGCTGTGTAGGTGAGAAGGGAAGGGCGGCACTGTCTGTGGGTGGCAGGCGCTCAAGCGTGCAGGTGCGGGCAGCGCACTTTCCTCTCTCCCTCTCAGGCAGGAGCCCGTGCCAGCCAAGCCAAGGAATGGACCATGCCCTGGGGGTAGGAATGCTTTCAGGTCAAACTCTGGCACCCGGCGTCCCCCACCCAGCAACGGGTCTGGTGCTCAGCACCGTTCTTTTTTCTCTTCTTTGTCAGTTCTTCCGTTTCAATGTCTTTAGAGAAAGAGAGAAAGAGTTTCTTTCACACGCCCTGGACTGTTTCCCGAAGAGATGTGCTTTAGGAGTTAAAGAATTAAAAATAATAAAGTAAGAAAATGATATTCTTCTAATAAAACTGGCATAAGATAATACAATTTTTATAGGGTGTGACAGTAGCAATAAAAATTGAGCCCGTGTACAAATCAATGAATTCCTTCCAATTTTAAAATCCTCGGTGCAAACAGTATTTTCTCCGTCTAATATAATATATGGAGTTAAATTCATTCTAATGTAATTGCACCAGGCGAGGGGCCTCTGTTCTGGTAAACAGCTATATTTTTCCTCCCGATGAGAAAAAAAAGTGCTTTTAAAAAGCATGGCACATAAATATAGGAACAAAGGACAAAATGGGGTATTTTTGATAATTAAACAGTTAGTGGTTAAATTACATTGTAATTGATTGGAAAATTGCTTTTTTTAATGAGATCTAGCAGGCGAGGAAATGGCTTTCCTCCCCTTCAATGTGCCCAGTGTGCGCCGGGCTATTTAAACAGCCCACTGTCCCCCTGACCTCCTTTTCAGACCTCGCAGGGAGTCGGCCTTCTAGCAGGAGGCCAGGGAGGCGCCAACGTGCCTTGTCATCTTCGATAGGAATTCGTCTCGTTGGGCCAACAGAAGCCGTGGCTGGCCTGGTTTGGTGGCCACCGTGGAAGGTTCTGACCAAGAGGCTGAGAGTCCTGCTGGTAGAAAGTTCTGGACCAGGACGACGTCTCCTCCCTGGAAGGAAAAGAAGCACGATCCTCCTCCGCCTTGGCCACAGCAGAGGGACAGAATGGGCCAGAAGGCAACCTTGCCATAGATAGATAGGTTCTGGGGTGGTGGTGATGAGGGACTCAAGTCATGGGTCTAGTGATCACGTGGGATGCTAAGTGGCACCAGGGACTCGACTTGGACTTCAGTGATTTGGGCTCGACGCGTGACTCAGAAACCCATCCACTGCCTTCCTTTACTCCTTCCTTTATTTGTTTTTAATAGGGATTGGAACTTGGGACTCGGACATCCTTGAGTCTCAGCGCTTTAGGCTAAATTCTTGTCACCACTGCTCACTGCGGTCCTCAGCTCTAGCGAATGTGCTTTTTTAGCCTCCAGAGAACTTGTGGGGCACACAAGTCGGGAGGGAACACCGAGGTGGGCAAATCGCTCCTGGATTTGAAGAGGTGTTCTATACCTCAGTATTTCCACCTCGATCCCTGAGGCCAAACCAGAATTATTTTATTTTATTTATATCCTCCCCCTGTCATGCCAGGACTACTCTGGGCTGTTGACAGGTTAAAACCTAAAGCCCCTCAAGATCCCTCATGACAATATATCTAATTGGGCAGTTCACAGAGAGGAATCTAAAATTCATAAAAGAAAAAGAAGGAAGGAAGGAAGGAAGGAAGGAAGGAAGGAAGGAAGGAAGGAAGGAAAGGAAGGAAGGAAGGAAGGAAGGAAGGAAGGAAGGAAGGAAGGAAGGAAGGAAGGAAGGAAGGAAGGAAGGAAGGAAGGAAGGAAGGAAGGAAGGAAGGAAGGAAGGAAGGAAGGAAGGAAGGAAGGAAGGAAGGAAGGAAGGAAGGAAGGAAGGAAGGAAGGAAGGAAGGAAGGAAGGAAGGAAGGAAGGAAGGAAGGAAGGAAGGAAAGAAAGAAAGAAAGAAAGAAAGAAAGAAAGAAAGAAAGAAAGAAAGAAAGAAAGAAAGAAAGAAAGAAAGAAAGAAAGAAAGAAAGAAAGAAAGAAAGAAAGAAAGAAAGTCTAACCCCTTGCTTAAGGTAGGAATACAAATCAAAGGAGATCTGCCAGGTGATGATCTAAGTTTTTCTTGAATGGTTGTTGTGGGTTTTTCGGGCTTCTTGGCCGTGTTCTGAAGGTGGTTTTTCGTAACATTTTGCCAGTCTCTGTGGCCGGCATCTTCAAAGGACAGCAAACTGTGCTCATTTTCTTGAATCCCTCCAGTGTTGCACCACTCACCAACGGGTTCCACTGTCGTACTGCTCTAACAGTTAGGAAGTTTTTCCTGATATTCAACCAAAATCTGTCTTGAGCCCATTGTTGCGTCTCCTGCACTCTGGGATGATCGAGAACAGATCCTGCCCATCCTCTGTAGGACAGCCTTTCAAGTATTTGAAAAGGGCTATCCTGTCTCCCCTCAGTTTTCTTTTCTCAAGGCTAAACATGCCCAATTCTTTCAGCCTTTCCTCATAAGGTTTGGTTTCCAGCCCCCTGATCATCATCCTTGTTGCCCTCCTCTGAACTTGTTCCAATTTGTTGGCCTCCTTCTTGAGTGGGGTGTCCAGGATTCAAGGTGAGGCCTAATCAGGGCTGACTAGAGGAGGACTAGCCCCTTGTGGGATTTGGAAACTATACTTTGATTAATGCAGCCTAAAAGAGCATTGGCCTTTTCTGCAGCCCCGTCACACTGTTGGCTCAGATTCAGCTTGTGATCTAGCAATTCCAAGGTCCTTCTTGCTCATCGTTTGGCTGAGCCAGGTCTCCCCCATCTTGTAACTGTGCAATTGGATTGTGTAGGCTTGCGAGATCCTGCCTTTTACTCCAGCACTGAACATTGTGCACACTTTTGTTTCTCTTAAATTGTATACTTTTTTGAGCGATTTCTGAGCGTCTCACCACGGTTCCCGTTTTGACTCCAGCCTCTGCTTTCTCGTAGGTTGGGCTAAATTAGGAGCCCTTGCGCCTGTTCTCAATCTAAAACGCATTCCTTGTTTTGCGCTGGCTTTATTCCTCCTCAATGCCCAGTAAATGCTCCTGATGAGGCGCCTTCTCACAGGAAGGAGCCTTTCTTCCCGCGAAGGCAAACAGGTGGCTTTTCTTTGGACCGCAGGGATCCAGTGACCTCCTTTCCCACCTCTAACCTTCCCGCTTCTTCTTCTTCTTCTTCTGTGCTTCCAGTGGTTGGCTACCTTTCTGCTCCTCTCAGGCAGGGGAAAGCCCTCCGTGTAAGTGGGAGTCCCCTTCTCGTTCCTGGGGTTAGTTACTCTTTTGGAGTCTGGCAGGGGTGCCTTGACTCCGGCTGGGTTCCTCTTCGTAGAGGACACCAGGGGGGGTCGGGGGGGCGCCGGATACCGACGCCAGGAAAACGGCAACGCCCTGGTTTCAGCAGCCAGGCTAGCCCAAGGGGAGAGCACCACCTCACCAGGCGGAGGGCCTGCCCTTGCGATGAGCGATGCCCTCGCCTACCTTTTATAGGGGTTGGGTGAGGATGGGGCAACAGTCCAGTCGCGGCGCTCGCCAGCTGTTCAAGAGCAGCCACTCAAGCCGCGGCCAAGGAGGACAAGCCCCTGAGCGATCTTGGGCCATCCAGGGAGAGCCCGGGGGAAGGAGAGACCTTCTGCCCCTTAGCTGGGCTGCCGCGTCCTCTCTGATGCCCTGGCCGGGATTCGGCGCTGGAATGAAGCCAGACAGAAGAGGGCCTCTGGCATCTGCTGTGTGGCATATATTCATCCATTTTTATTGATTTATTTAAAGTATGTTTCTCCCACCTTTCTCCTTAAAAAAGAGCCCAAGGCTGGGTGGGCCCCAGGTTTCCGTGGCCAACAGAATTCTTATCCTGTCTTCCCAGGTATCTCCTGAGTGTCTCCCTGATGGCCACCCAACCCCTTCCCCATGTGTTTCCATGAATGCCTTTTTAACGGACTGTTTGGTTTGGTTTGATCTTTGAGATTTTTGTTCTTATGATGCAAAGCAGTGTGTAAAGGCTCTGAAGTTGAGCAACCCATTCGACCGGTCATCATGATGGGTTCTAACAAGACCCCCCTCTCTTCCTCGGGGTTTCTCGGCTGGCCCGTCTACGGACATGTTGAGGAAACCAGCTACCCAAACCCAGTTTTCACATTTTGTTTGCTTCTAATGGCCGATCTGGAAAGGTGGAGATTTCATACATGTTATATTCTTGGCAAGAACATAATATCATTCATGAAGGTTGAGCTTCCCCCCCCCCTTAAATTCTAATACAGAAAAAAAAGAGCACTGAAGATCACAGATGTCATTTTCTGTTAAACTCGTTAAGTGAAACGAACAGGAGGTTTAAACTCTTCTGCGCTAATTCTCCAAGGCCCAAAAACAGGCAAATAAATGTGTATGCAAATTTCACAGAGCCGCTTCTTGGGGCAGAAAGATCCACCGTGATGTCAAGATGCATGATGTCCATAAAGTCTCCTTCCAGGAACGCGGACGCGCAAACGGTGTGGCTGAAGGCCAAAGCTTGGAGAGTAGATGCAAACTCTTGGTGGCAGACGTCTCCATTTTCTGGCAACCTCCTTTAGTGTCAGCAAAGTGCTGCAGATCTGGTGCAATCGTGGAGTGATCAGAACCACTGAAGGTCATTGTGCTCAAGCCCCGAGCCTGAAGTGATGACGGAGCCGTCTCTGAAAATGGGTTTTAAAAACCAAAATCCATGCAATCCACGGCTGGCCCTGGTTCAACCCTCTACCAGAGAGCCCACTGCCACCCCCCAAAGGGTCTGTCCATAGGGTATTGCTTGCCTCATAAGGCGAACCTCTGTCACACCCCCCCCCCCCCAATATTCTATGGATAGACACGGATACAGCCCTTAATAGGTGCTCTTCACAAGACCTGGATTCCTTTAAGATTTCTTTAATCTAAATTGGATTAACTCTTTGTGTTTATTAGGATCAACGTGCAGCGAATCTCCGAGCAAATGGGGGGAAAGGCTGGGTGTCCCTTCCCCTTCAAGGGGCTGTAGTGCCCTTTTTGCCTGGGCACAGAGGGAGGGAGGAAATCTACAAGCCTAGTGAGGTGACAGAGAGAAGCCTGAAGTGTGGCTACAGGTTTGCATTCATTACATTAGAAGTTGTTGTTGTTGTTGTTGTTGTTGTTATATGCTGTCGTGGTGACCTTACGGATGAGTGATCTCTGACGTGTCCTGACCTTAACTGCCCTGATCATCTCTTGCAAACCCAAGCCTGTGGCTTCCTTTAGGGAGTCATTCCATCTCACATCGGGCTCCTCCTCTTTTCCTGCTGCCTTCCCCATTTCCTAGCATTATTGTCTTTTCCAGAGAATCCTGCCTTCTCAGGATGTGCCTAAAGGAGGACAACCTCAGTTTCATCATTTTTGTCTACTGAGGGAGTTCAGGCTTGATTTGATTTCGGACCCACTTGTTCAATTTTCTGGGATATATCCCCCTCTAGCTAAAGAAGAATTTAGGAGGCAAAGCGTGCCCCTTGTCACGGTTGAACGGGGGCACCGAGCCATGATCCCCTCCCTTTCTACAAGCCAGAAAAGTGGCTGCCTCCCTGGAGAACATCAGCAGCAGAGGCATCATCTTCTCCATCATTCCAGAAGGGGCAAAGGGTGTGTGTGTGTGTCCTGTGTCTCCCACCCTTGCGAGCAAAGCGGCAGTCGAGAGTGCTTCGCCTGTTCTCTTCCTCGGCTCCCTCCAGACAGCCTCGGGGCCCCGGCGGAGAAAGAACAAACATCTAAGTGACAAATTTGCGGTTGTCAGCAAGATTAATGTGACGTTTTGGAGTCACGGAGCCTCTAGATCGCTTAAAATTCCCCACAGGCCTTTTGCAAACATCTTGGGTTGTTAGAAGCATCAAAGGCAAAAAAGGGGAAGGAGATGATGTGATGAAAGAGGCCACAGTCCCGTCTGCCTTCGGTACCCGCTCGCCCATGCAATCCCTGTGCAAACGGAGCAACTGGGTTTGCCGCCTAGGGACTTATCCTGCCCCAGGCACCGGAAGGGCTGCCTGCTGGACCAGAGAGCACAAGAATGGCTGCATCTTCAAGCGTATGGTGGAAAATCAGTGATTTGGCAAAGCAGCTCCTGTTCTATTTGTCCAGCTGATAGAACGATATTCTATATATGCAGTGGCCATTTCCCCTCTCTTCCAGATTCTGCTACCTTGATTCTGGGAATTTAAAAGTTTGTGCTATCTTAGGTGACACAGACATTGATTGTTGATATTGTTTCCCTGCCATCAAGTCACCTCCGGCTTATGGTGACTGAATGAATAAGAGATTTCTCATGTGTTTTCTGTCCTATAGCCTTGACGAGCTGTTGTGAACTCAAGCCTGTGGCTTCCTTTAGGGGAGTCAGTCCGTTTCCCATTGGGTCTTCCTCTTTTCCTGGTGCTTTCAACTTTTCCCAGCATTATTGTCTTCCCCAGCAATAATCCTACCTTCTCATGATGTGCCCAAATAGGACAGCTTAAATTTCAACACTTTTGCCTCCAGAAATAGTTTAACCTTGATTTGTTCTAAGGCCCACTTGCTCATTTTTCTGCCATTCCAGGGTATCCTCCAGCACCCCATGCCAAATGAATCAATTCTTCCCCCCTGTCAGGTTTCTTAATTGTCCATCTTTCATACCCATACATGGTGATCAGGAATACAAGAGTGTGGATGATCTTGGTCTTGGCCTCCAGGGATACATCCCCTTACATTTGATTATCTTTTCTAATTCCTTCATCAGTGCTGTACCTAGTCTCTGTCTTTTTCTGATTGCTTGGCTGCAGCCTCAATTTTGGAATGAGGACTGAACCAAGGGATACGAAATCTCTATTTTGATTTCTTCCTTGCCAACATTAAAATTGTGTGCTTCTTCTGTAAGTCATGATTTTTGTCTTCTTAACATTCAACTGCTATCCTGCTCTGGCACTTTCTTCTTTCACTTTCCTTAACAACCATTTCAAGTCATTGCTGCTTTCTGCCAGCTGAGAACAATCTTCCTCTTAGAATTAGGCATGTCAGTGTTATCTGTTCTTTATAATTACAGATGTTGGCTGTTATTTAAAAAAACAGGATAGGAGCTCAAGAGGAGGGGGTTGGATTATTTTCAGGAAAGATGGCTGACCAGAAGGGTGAGATAACATCACACATCTGGACACGTGTGGCAGCAGTTGCCAAGCTGTCTACACATTTGCTAGTGTCTCGGGATCATCTTTCTTATGGGTGCAGTTGAGTTTCCATGGGTTAAGTATCAAGGATTCAGAGGGTCGGCCAGAGCTGTACAGCTGGAAGGGCCCCCAAGGGCCACTGAATCTGGCCCTTGGCCCATGCGATCAGAAGCTGCGTTCAACGCAAATGCAGATTTCAGGCGGTTTTGTTTTTCAGCCCAAAGAGTTCCCTAATTTGTCCAGCATCTCATGGTCAAGGTCTGTTTCCCATGCTTTCTTCACCCTCCTCTTGATATATATAAAGAGACCCTGACTAACGCTTCTGGATGACATTATAGTGATTTCACAAGAGGAGAGCAGGCCAGCTCTTGGCGCATCTGCCATCAGTAACGAAGCACAAGGGATGATGACTTGATGGGCTTGAAACCCGGGCAAATTAACAGCTTTAAGCTGTTGTTTGAACTTGGCAGAAAGCTCTCCGCTGAGGGATTGGGTGTGTGTGTGTGTGGAGGGTGGCCCTTTTGCTCTCGTGAAGAAATTGAAAATCAGCGGAAATCCTCTGATTCCGTGGAATCAGTTGCAACTAGAGTAGGCCCATGGAATGAGTGGATATTTTGGTAAGACGACTGCTCTGTCATTTCAGTCCGTTGGGACTAGGGATGGGAAGGCCTGGGGGAAAAAACAGAAAAAATGTAGTAGTAGAAGTAGTAGTAGAAGAAAAATTGATGAGCAGCAGTGGCCAGGTGCAGTTCTTCCCCAGCCCCGTCTGGAGATGCTTGGGGGGGGGGGGAACATAGGAGGGCGCTGCATCAGCAAGCGATGCCTCCCGGCCACCCCGGCAGTCTTGATGGTCTCCCACCCAAGGCCTGAGCAGACCCGACCCCACGTAGCTTCCAAACCAGATGTCTTCGGTGTGGCCTTCCAGCTGTGGACCGTTCTGAGTGGTGCAGCGGAGGACAATTGGGTCCCCAGTGACGTGTGGCTCTCTGGAGGCTTCTCTCTCACACACACACATACACACACACCCCGGTCACCTTCTGGGAAGGTCTGTTTTGCTTCACGGGTGTGTGTGTGTGTGTGTGTGTGAAAGAGAGAGCCTGAGGACTGCATGCCGAAGGAGCAGGAAGAGCAGTGCTGCCACGGGGCCGTTGCCTCTTCCTCTCCCTTCCAGGGGCGTGTCTCAAAACAGAGCCCCTGAGGTGCAAGACACGTGTTGGTGAGGAAACTCCTATCCTGGGCCAGACCCCCCCCCTTCCACCCCTTGAGAGAGAAACATCCTAAATGGCTCCTCTGGCTTAACCCTGAGGCTGGGATCCGGTCCAGACCGATAGCTCGTTGGCACAAAGAGTTCACCAGGGAGGTCAGGTATCCGGCATCCCCTTGCACAGGTGTAGGCCAGTTTTCCTTCGATCCTGGGGCCCTCCCATGCACATCTTTGTGCCAGTATCCCTTCCCCCACCAGAGCTGACCCTTTGAGGTTGAGTCCTTTGTCCTGAGTTCCCTCCAGCCCGAGAGAATCCAGAGCAGAGTTGTGGCGCTGGTTCCCTCCATCTGATTTTGGTTCCCTCCATCTGATTTTGAGGCCAGTTTGGGGCTTTGGAGTCCATCCTCATTCAGTCCAGAGCCGCCCTAGAGGCCCCCTCTGCGGTAGCCGGTGTCCTGGGCCTCCTTGACCGGGGCTGGGCGTGATGATCCATAGGGTCTGCCATTCCAGCGCTGCAGTTCTCAGATCATCATCGTCCTCGAACTCTAGTCAAGTTGTAGGCCTCTTGTTGAGTTGCATCGGACAGTCCTAGAGCCGAGAAATCGTGGTGTTGGAGGCGGCCTGTGAGGCCACTGGATCCAACCCGCTACTCAAGGTAGGAGTCCAAATTGTAGAGTCAAGAATCAATGTTTATTTTTGTTTTTAAGAAAGGAAGGGGGGGGAAGCAATTTCAGCCCCATCTGCTTCGTGTGCAAATCAGCTTGTCGTTTTGCTTCGTCTGAGAAGGAAAGCTGCCGATTATTCTGTTCCAATCCCAGTGTCACAGAAGGCACCTCAGCCCCAGGCAGATTGATTTGGTTCAGAACGTGGGCTCTGTCCAAACCCAGTCCTAATGGCAGAGTTTTGTGCAAAATGAGCCCTTTTTTGTACAAAACATGCTTCTGAGTCATCTAGGACCTCTATTAAGAATGCCAGTAAACTCTTTGCTGTTTTAGAATCATAGAAAAGTGACGTTGGAAGGGGCCTCCAAGGCCATCAAGTCCAACCCCCTGCTCAAGGCAGGAATACGAATCAAAGGATATCTGCCAGGTGATGATCTTAAGTTTTTCTTGAAGGCCTCCAATGTTGGAGCGCTCAACGCCTCCCGAGGTCTTTGGTTCCGTTGTCGTACTGCTCTCAAAGTTAGGAAGTTCTTCTCTGGTAAAGGGAAGAACGCTGAAGCTCCTTTTCTGCACCCATAAGAGGGAGGTAAGCAAGGACATACCTTCGCTGAGTGCAAAACTGGCCAACTGTCAGATTACCTCTTTAGCCGCTGCCCATCCCCAGTGAAAGCATCTTGAAATGTGAACAAATTGGCACCTAAGACAACGGCGAAAGCTGGAGTAAGAATGAGGGACTTCTAAGGGGCACTTTCGGAGTGGCAGCCATGGCAGGTGCCCCTCCCTGCCCTTCTCCTTCCGCACAACCACGAAAGGTTCCAGTAATGACACTTTGAAGGGAGGGAGTCCCACCGATGACTGACAGCCTGTGCCAGAATGCACACTTTTGCAATATTCATAAGCCCTTGGAGGATGATTAACAGAGACAACTGTCTTCCTTTCTCCTGATTAGCCAAAGATATGTTAAAGGAAGTTTGCATAATTAATTTTTTAATTGTAAGATTGCTTTGCAGTTCTGAGAAGCAAGGCTTCACAGGGAGCTTGTACAAGAAGCTCATCTCCATAATGACTTCTACCTGTTGATTTTCAGCTAATGAATTAATTACTAGAGAGAAAGAGAGAGAGAGAGAGAGAGATTGAATTCTAGCGGGTACAGTCTGAATGTTTTGTTACGGCCGTAGTCTCAGCATGAGTAGGTAGGGATGTACTGTTGACTCTTCCAGTCTATGAACCCACCATGACTGGTCTCTAGAGGTCCACCTCACCCAAGCAGAAGAGAGAACTCTTTCTCCAGAATCTCATGATCATGTAGCTGGAAGGATGACTTTGCTCCCTCTCTCACTGAGTGAAAGCATCAGAGATGCCAACCCTGTTCTTGCAGGCATTTGTCAAGCGATCTGGAGCAGCACGCTCCAACGGTTCCAACCTCTACTCAAGAGTTTGTGAGTGTGGGAACTCTGTGGGGCCTGACCAAGGAAGAGTGAAATGAGCAACTGAAGAGTGGAGGGTGGGGAAGGAAGGAAATAAACTTGGTTAAAGAGGATCCATCTAGAATAGGAGAGTGACTGCATGGTGTTAGGTGCCGGGCTAGGGGACCACCTAGAAAAGGACTTGAAACAAAGCAGGTCCTCAAAAGGCCTTCAAGTCCGGCCTCCTCTGTGGTGGCCCCTCGCACCATGGAATGGCCTCCCGGTGGAGATCCGACAGCTCTCTTCCCTCAAGATTCTTAAGACGTGGCTTGAAACCACACGTTTCAGGGCCTGCATCACCCTCAGTCTGATTTGTGGCCCATGTTCCACTTTTATCACTGAGATGAGACACCATGATTTAGTTCCCTTTAATCATCTTATTGGTTTGCTTGTATTTGATTGATTTGTGGGTGGTTTTCATGTATTATTTTGGGCGTTTGGGGCAGAGGGCGGGGATAAATTTTATGTTATGGTGTAAGACCACCCAGAGCAGTGGTTTCCACAAAGTGGGGTGATAGATAAAGACTAGGAGTCAATAAGTCTGCATGACAAAGGCAGATGGAACAGAAAAACGAGAGCGAGAACTCCCATGGGGTAGGGGCCATTCGGTCCCAGGCTCCTGTGGCCAACAGGCTTTCTTGAGTCTCCATGTCTACTGCGTTAATCTACCATTCGTCCCTTCCAACCGGTCCTACCGTCTCTTGGCCACAGCTGGGCAACTGCAAAATTAAGTGTGTTGGGTGCAGGACATTGGGCACCTTTAGATCCCATGTTAGATCAAGAGAGCTTTTAGACTCTGGTTAATTGAGGGTGGTGATACACTTGGGCAGCTTGCTTTTTGGGGTCTGCAGTAATTAATGTCCCTCCTCCTTTGTAATTAATGTCCCTCCAGTTATCCTTTGTGGACAGTGTCCCGTAGTTCGGGCTGACAAAAGGAGGGGAGAAAGTTGACTCCAATGTGGGGAACACGACGCAGAGTCAGCAGGCGAGTTCGGTTAAATCCGCTGAGACAAAAAGGACCCGTGTGGTATTTTCCTTTCCTACAAATTAGTCTCACGCAGGAATAACTTGCATGAAACAAGGGGCTGCCTCACACGGAGTGTGCCTTCCTGGAGGTCTCCGTTCCGCACATCAAATTGAACTTTTAAAATCAGGAATTTGTGTGCCAAGTGCGGTAGGGTGGACTTGATCACAGTGGTGGTGATGACAGACTTGTCCTTAATCCACCAAGCCAGGAAAAGTTGGTTGCTGTTCGTGTGTGGGTGGGCGACACACACATGCTGTGTTTTGAAATCTTCATAGCAGAGGTCCCGATTGGGGCCAGAAGGGAGGCAACGAAATATCACCCATTTCTCACTGTGTCACACCTTCACAAGAGAGCAAGGTAGCCTCTCAAAGGTTTTTATCTACAGAGCTAGAATCAGACAACACATGTTGTCCTCCTTATTAGTTTTCTACATTTGGGGCAACAAATATCAAATTTGTGCCAAGCATCCGTACACAGCAGTCTTGAAAGGGCAGGTGGGCTTGCTGCTAAGTTTGCTATGTCACACAAGAAGGCAATGCTTCAGGGTTGTTTCCTGCATGGTGTTTTTTTTAAATTATTATTATTTTGGAAATCCAAAGAAATCAGCCTTATAAATGCAGAATATTTTCTCCAAGAACATCTCCATCATTCTCGGCATCTCACAGAAGGCGGCGGGGCAGTGGGGGAATCATTTACCCCACAAAGGGGAAACGAAATCAGGGTTTTCGTCCCATCTAGATCAGGCTTGGGGAAGAGCTGATCAGCTAAGCTGTTTGTGCCACATTGACCCGCTCTGGAGTGCCTGTGGCTTATGCTGCCGTCATTGATTCAAGATGCGGTGAATGACAGAAATGATGGCTCCCAACAGGGGCTGTAAAATCTTCCTTAACAGACCTGCCCTGAGGCAGGTGTGATCCACAGGGAAAGGAAGGAGGCCTTCTGTGGCCGTCCGGGAGAGGCTGAGAGCAGGTTGGGATTAGCAGCCAGCTGAAAAAGATCTTCTGGATGAATTCCGGCTCCTCCTCCGCCCTGCATGTTGGCGTTCAACTCTGTGGACGAAAAATAAGCAATACACAAAGGCAACGAATTTACAAGGCTTGTAGGAAGAGTTCGGGATGCCGTTTACGCCAGCGGCCTTCCAGGACCTCTTTCTGCTAAAGAGCAAGGGGGAAAAAAATCAATATCTGCCGTGCAGAGGTTGGTCCACGTTGCCAAGTAACCAGGTGTCTTTCCTCTGTTTAAGACGGCTTCAAACTTTGGCTCCGGCTCCAGCCAGGTCTTGTCCTGAGGAAAGCTGTTCCCCTTTGCAGGTTGCTTCCATGTAAAACAACTCAACAGTCATGCCTGGCACTAATCAGGAGTAGAGATGGGTTCACTCTTCTTCTGAACGGGTGCTGGGCGGTACCCAGCCCTGCCTCCTCTAGAGGGCACCCACTCAAGGACAGCGACCAGAGGAGGCAGGGCAGGGAATCCAGGGCCCTTCCTCTGAGTGGAAGGGCCCACTGGAGGAGGCAGGGCTGGGAACCACCCGACATTCATTCGGACAAAAAAACAAACATGCGCAGACCACCAAACCAGCAGTCGGTGCCCTTCTCTCATCAGGGGGTATACAGTATAAATTTTAGAAATGGAGGGATGGATGGATCAGGAAGCCTGGATTAGAGTACTGTACAGTACTTTTTTCAAGTCCGCTCCCCAAAAAGTCACTCGCACGTCTCCCAAAGCCATGAGACATGAGAAATGGGTCTCTCTGCTCCCATCTCGCACGCTGGCCACCACCACTCTCCAAGAAAAGCGATAGATGCCTTCGGTTTTGCCTGTTTCCCCCCGGGTTAGCCCCTCCTCAGGCTTTACTAAGCCTCGTTTAAACCAGTGAGACGATTGATCTTGTAGAAGGAACGGTGAAAAGGTAGTAAAGCCCTTGAAAGCAGGACACAGAATAGCATCTGTGTGACAGACAGGGATCGACTGGGGGGTGCCCATCCATCTCCCTCTGCTCTACGACCCACTCTTAGATTTGCTGGCGGGTTAGTAGTTTGCTGTGAAAGAGGTGGTGTTTTTAAGGTGTGGGTGGATTGTGAATGGCGAGAAGAAAACTATGCATTAAATGGCACAGGTTTTCCAAGCCTGGTTATTTGCTGACCCCTTCTGGAGGTACATTATGAGCAAGAACCGTTGTCTTCAGCCACCCTGTCAAGGGATACATTAATACTCAGGAAGGGTGGATAGCACCCCTGAACAGATCCAGATCTCTCCCCCCCCCCAAAAAAACCCCTTCTAATTCTTTTTCTGCTTCATTCCCAGAGCTGTTTCAGTTTTTTTTTTCCTGGCAATGTTTTGGAGTTTAATTTATAATAGAGTGGTTCATAGCTCTTCATCTCTTTGCAAATGAACGATTTTCCAGTCCTGGCAAAATCAACCTTTTCACACTTCTAGTGGCTTCTTGGGAATCTTGATCCTCCTCTTAGAACTGCAGAGCCAGAAGAGATGGAGACCTTGACTTGTTTCACATCTGTGCATGAAAACAAAACAGCGGCCACATTTTTCTCCTCACCTCTCAGTGGTGGAGTTGTTTTTCATTGGTCTGAATGAGAGGTTTCACTCGGAGAACCATTCAAAGTTTCCCCAGTTGGTTTTGGAAGTCCATTTAGAAATCCAAGACCAGGAATTGGGTCCCGAGAGTTTTGTGTCCCGGTTCCAAATTAATGTGCAAATCTGTAAATTTGAATACTGAAAAGCAAAAACGGCTATATATTTTTTCAATTTTTGTACAGTGGTGCCCCACATTATGACGACCCC
Source organism: Pogona vitticeps (assembly GCF_051106095.1). Taxonomy (NCBI): domain Eukaryota; kingdom Metazoa; phylum Chordata; class Lepidosauria; order Squamata; family Agamidae; genus Pogona; species Pogona vitticeps. The sequence continues at coordinate 20,321,444 of NC_135789.1, read as the reverse complement.
GCATGACAATGAAATCGCTTGACGACGACTTTGTTGCGATTGCTATAGCGATTGCAAAATGATGGATCTTATGGGGGTTTTTTCGCTTAACAATGATTAGGTCCCTGCTTTGGGAGCTGTTCTTTTTTGCTGGATGACGATTTTCCCAGCTGATTGTCAGGTTTCTAAAATGGCCTCCTGCTGTTTTCCGACCCTTGTTTCAGAAGACAGGCATTGAAAATAGCTGATCAGCTCTCACAAAATGGCCGCCCTATGGAGGCTCTTCGCTGGACGAGCAGGTAGTTTCCCCATTGGAACACATTAACCGGTTTTCAATGCATTCCAATGGAGATTTTATTTTCGCATGAAGACGATTTCGCTGTGCAGCGATTTTGACAGAACAGATTATTGTTGTCATGCAGGGCACCACTGTACTGAAATACTAGACATTTGGAGATGTAGCACAACCTCAAAAGGTGTGTATTAGATACTTTGAAATTTCACTCTTTTTAAAGAAAAATGTCAGCATGCTGATTTGATTTGGGTTCCAGATCCAGATCAATGCATAAATTCGCTTTGCCTTGTCCAAGAACTGAATCTGGCTGTTACATTTCCAACTGGATTTCATATAAATAGCTTTGAATCATAGTAATTGAATTTGGAATTTGGATTCACCTGAATCTAGTAGACGGCATAGTCACATTGCAAGAATTTTGTATAAATTATATTGCTCATGAAAATTATAACAAAAGCAATTGGAAAAAATGATAGCTATAAAGAATAAAACATTAGAAGAATAAAATCCATTAAAACAATTTATTAAAAATCATGGCGAACAGTGGAAGAATAAGGAGAACACTCAAGAAAAAGCTTAATGTACTGCAGTAAGAGACACTTAAAGTTAGCCAATTTGATCAATGGAATTTATGGAGCAGTTGCCTGACTAAATCCCCATTGATTCCATTGGCCGACTATGTTGCAGCTTACTTACTATGCACAAGTAGGTGGCAATTAGAGTAGGCCAGCTTGAATTAAATGGAAATTAGGGAGAACTGACTGAGCAGATCTTTATGGATTCAGTGGGCTTACTCTAGTGCAGCTTTGTATGGCAATGGAACTAGCAGTTAAAGGAAAGTCCATTTGAATAAATGGAACGCATGGAGAAGTTGACTCACCAGAACCCCATTGAATCAATGGGGTTTACCTGCAACATACTGTGCTAAAGTAAGTTTCGATTACTCGTACCGTGGGCCTGTTTGAATCAAAGGAATTTAGTGGAATGTTGACTCACTAAATCCTCATTGATTCAGTGGGCTTACTCTACTGTATGGAGAATTAGTGCAGGGAAATTGCCCCAGAGGGAGACCACAACTGTGATACAAGTATATCTGCAAGTGGGATCTGAAAGGCTTAGGAATGGACCTCAAAAGATGGGAAATCTTGACATCTGAGTGTTCAGCCTGGAGGCAGGCATTGCATCACGGCCTCTCCCAATTTGAGGAGACCCTTGTCCAGCAGGCCGAGGCAAAGAGGCAGTCACGAAAGCAGCAAAATCAGGGAGCTAGACGGTGTACAGATTGTATTTGTCCTCAGTGTGGAAGGGATTGTCACTCTCGAATTGGCCTTCTCAGCCACACTAGACGCTGTTCCAAGTCCTCCATACAGAGCATGTTACCATAGTCTCTCGAGACTGAAGGATGCCTAATCCAACTCTCCTGAAGTTGACTATGCTAATGTAAATTGCAGGCACACTGGGCTCATTTGAATCAGTGGGGTTGACTCACCCCGTAGATTCCCTTGGCTTACTATAATGCAGGCAAGTTTGAATCAATGGAACCTATTAGGGAGTTGAGTCACCCAGTCCCTGAGACTGAATGGGCCTAATCTAGAGTGCCTGGATAGGCAGCTGGGATTTCATGTAATGATGGAGGCGCCCAGCACTGGGACTTGCCTAATCTCGGTGGGGAAGCCATTCCACATGGTGCACGCAACGACATAGAAGAGTTTATCCTGTGCGCCACAACCAAAACGAGCCTCACTAAGCCATCGTTCTGTAAGCAGATCCCCCTCCCCCGAAAACTTAAAAGACCAGACGGTCCCTAGGGATAAATGTGGCATCTCAGATCTAGAGCTGAGAAAGGACTTTGAAGTTCTTGGACCCAGCTATCGTAGAATCATAGACTTATGGGGAACGAAAGGAATCCCAAGGATCATTTTGACCAACCCTTTGGTCCGCAGGAGTCATCGATCTTTCTTGGTGAGCCCATTCTGGGGATCTGTGGAATCTCTGCTCGGTTCTTCTGACTCATAGAATCTTAAAACTGCAGAGCTGGAAGGCCATCTAGTCTAGAGCATCACACCAACAGCTGGTGGAGGTGCCACCTCTGTTTGGCCGGGAATCAAGTCAGACTTAAGTCACACCAGCGACTTGACTCAGATCCAACTCATTTTTTTTTAATGACTCAGGACTTGGTGCCAAAAACTCAGACCCGGACCTGAAACAGAAACTTTTTAAACCAAATGCTTTCCTTACACATATTTTCATGGGTATGTGTGGGTTTTGTTTGTGGGGGTTTTTGTATACAAAGTATTTGCTGTACCCGAAAAGCAAAAAGATTCAGACCACAGATCAATCAATCCCCCTTAGAACTCACTCAAAATAAGGACATGGTCCACCACCTTCTCGTACCTTAATTTCCTTCCCAGCTAAACGGGTGAACTCCGCTGTTTAATTCATTAGAGAGAGAGAAAGAGAGAGAGAGAGAGAGAAATGACTAAACCTGTTAAACCCAAGGCTTCCACCTCCCAAATACAGATGAGTTGGTCTGGGCTAGAAATGGCAGAGCTGCAGATCTCTTTGTCAATGGTGACCCTAGAGTTTCATTTAAGCTGTTCAGTCCCACTGCTAATGCGCTGTGTCAGACGTGGGATGATGGCTTATGGGATTATCCTGTAATATTTGCTTAGTGTGGAAGGTAAGGCTGGAAATACGTGTTCCTCTTTTGAGCGGCAAAGCTGGGCTCAATCTGTGCTCCCAGTACCCTTGCTTTTAGATTATCTGTAATTTCTCTGTGTGTCTCTTGGGAACTTGTGTATGTTTCAGCTGACCTAGCCAGGGGTGGATTTTTATCTGAAAGGCCTGTGAAATTCTGGTTCTAATAAAACAAGACTAATCAAGGCAACCATAGGCTTCCACAAATCCTGTCTGCCTTGATGCACGCAGCATGAAACTCATCATCTGTTTATTATTTGGAAAGAGAAAACAAGGAACTGCTTGTTATGAGCCAAACAAGATGTCTGGTGCTTCATAGGAAAAAAAGAGAACTACAGTATGTACCACTTCTAGTTTCAGCTTTGTGTGTTTTTCTGCCCCATAGTTTTTTGATGGTGTGGCCGCAGAGGCTACAAGGACAAAAAAAGGTTCTTGGGTCCACTTTTAGAGGTAGTAAACAAGATGTATTAAAGAAAGCTTCCTTCCTTCCTTCCTTCCTTCCTTCCTTCCATCCAGTCATACATTCCTGCATACATACATACACACACTAGCCCATGAGTGCAAGCACTACTCTGGGAGATTTACAGGTTAAAACATAAAATTCCCCAAGACTCCACATAACAATTACAGTGGGGTCTTGACTTAAGAACGGCTTGAGTTAAGAACATTTTGACTTAAGAACCACTCTCATAGGAAAATATTGACTTGACTTAAGTACTTAGATTTGAGTTAAGAACTGAAAAAAACCCACGTGGGAGGCAGCGAAAGTGCAAAATGTGAACTTTCAGTTAACTGTTGGCCAGTGAAAAGGGTGCCTGTCTGCTTCCTCACTCCTCCCAGCGTTTGGAGAGTGGATTGGGAGACAGTCTTCGGACTGCCTGGTACTGTCCTGCCTGGACTGTCTTTTCCCTGCCTTCCCTGAACCTTTCTTGACCTAAGAAAAAAAGAAACAAAATATCCCCCTCTAGTGGTTGTTTTAAAGAGGTACAGTACCCTTCTGTCTTAAGATCTGGAGTCTGTGCAGATGGCATATTCCCTCCAATTTTTCTTGAGCCTCTGTTAACAAATGTTTGATCCGTAAGAAGGTGGATCCTGTTTTGTCTATATTGACCAGCAGTACCCAGAATTTTCGACAGATGTCTTTTCTCACTTCTAGAAATTGGAATCTGTCTGGGAAAACAGAGCTCTGTGAATGGTTGATGGGTCTGTCGTTTTCCATGCTGGTCAAGGCGTGTTTCAGCTCCCAGCCAAATAAGTCTCAAACAAGAGAGGAGGGCAGAGATATCCACCGTCCAAAGTCAGTCCAAGGTCAAAGCCAGGTCAATCTCTACCACAGTCCATAAGAAAGATCCAAAGGCATAGTCCAAAACAGTCTAGGACAGCAATGGTGAACCTGTGGCCCATGTCAAACAGCTGGCACGCAGAGCCCTCTCTGCGGGCACGCAAGCCCTAAGTCGCCGGATCGCTACTCCCCTCCCCCGCTCCGCAGCCAAACCTCAGGAGGCGATTGCAGCTCGCCAACAGGCAGCGAGCCAGGATCTGGAGCAGCTGGCGCTGGCAGCAGATCCAGAGTTGGGTCTCGAGGTACTTTTGTGCCCGGGATTCCCCCTCCCGCAGCCACTTCCGCTTTTGCTGCCACCCCTTCTGGTTCTGCCGCTGTGACATGCTTGCCATCTGGTTGGTTTGTTTTTATCCCCAGTTCGGGCACTCAGGACCAAAAAAGGTTTGCCGTCACCGGTCTAGGACCACCCACAGATAATCTTATGCCTTCACTGTTTTTGAGACCATGTTAAACCTCTTTTGAATTTCAAGGTTATATATGTTGAATATTTGATGTTTAATACTTAGGTAACTAGCAAAGGGACGTGGTGGCGCTGTGGGTTAAACGGCAGAAGCCTTTGTGCTGCAAGGTCAGAAGACCAGCCGTCGTAAGAGCGAATCCCTGTGACAGAGGGAGCTCCCATCCCTTGTCCCAGCTCCTGCCAACCTAGCAGTTTGAAAGCATGTAAATGCGAGTAGATAAATAGGTACCACCTCAGTGGGAAGGTAACACCGTTCCATGTCTAGTCGCACTGGCCACGTGACCACCAAAACTGTCTATGGACAAATGCTGGCTCTACGCTTAGAGATGGAAATGAGCACTGCTGCCTAGAGTCGGACACAACTGGACTAAAATGTCAAGGGAAACCTTTAACTTTACCTAACTAGCAAAGATGAGCTAAATTAACAAAGCAAAAACAAAACACTGAAATTTATTAGCAAACAGAGATCAACAGTTAAAGAATATAAGGAAAAACTTCATAACTGTTAGAGTAATACAACACTTTGGAAGGTTGCGAGCGGTCCAACGCCGGAGGCATCCAAGATAAATTTAGACAACCACCTGGCTGATATCCTTTGATTTACCGTATTTTTCGCTCCATAAGACGCACCTTTCCATAAGACGCACCAATTTTTTAGGAGAAGAAAACAGGAAAATATAATCTGTTTTCTTAGCTCCATAAGACGCACAGACTTTCCACACCCCTGTTTTGTGGGGAAAAAGTGAGTCTTATGGTGCAAAAAATACAGTATATTCCTGCACTGAGCAAGGGGTTGGATGCAGTGGCCTTATAGGTCCCCTTCGAACCCATCATTCTGTGAAAGAATCATATATAAAAGAATGGCTGGTAGGAATGGGTAGTCCAATCTTTTTTTATAAATATAATTGAAATTGGAGAGACAGAGCAAAATGCAAAATCCCATTACTGGGTCAGAAAACATTTTTTCCCTTCAACAATAGGACCTACTTCTGGTTTATGGAGAACTTTCATTTCGAATCTTGTTACAAAGTTTGAATTTTCGGAGCAGTATGTGAAGCAACTTGGCTTTTTCAGAGAAAAACACTAATTAATGCAGGGGTTACTGGATTTTTGGGTTCAAATAGATGTAGGTTTATTAGGCACTTTGAGAATGGTGCCTCTCTATAGGAGGATCTCCTTGCTCTTTGAACCATCCATCTTATTTTGCTGATTTTCTGAATTTTGACTATAGGAAGGCCTTCCCGGAAGCGGCCTCTCTTGCTGTTTTAGAAGGCTGACATGGTGGGATCCCACGCAACAAAAGGGTGGAGGACTTGTTACATTTCACTCTCCCTTCTTTGCGGAAGACTGCTGAGGTCCGTTTTGGAACAGTTCCCTGGAATAGCTAATCAAGGGGGCTTCTCTCAGTTAGGGATAAAATTGTCACATTCTGGTGACAAGGTTTCTCGCCATATTCAAAAACAAACCCCACATTATGTAGGCATCCTTCTGTCTCGAGAGACGATGGTCACGTGCTCTGTATGGAGGGCTTGGAACAGCGCCTAGTGTGGCATGTTGTAGGAGAGCAGCCCCTTTCGTCTGAGAGCCCGCAAACCCCCGGGGGCAAGAAGGTTCTAGAAGTGGCCGGGTTTTATCCTCCTTGAAAGAGTAGGGGCCCCTGTTGATGAGAGAGGGCCCATTGCTGAAGGCAAGACATGGAGCCAACTCAACCCTTGGTGCCTTGCAAGTCTGGGGCGGGGTGGGGTGGGGGAGAGAACCGGTTGGAGAAGCCCTGCTCCTTGAGTCACCTCTGAAGCAAGAGGTTGGTGGTGGTAAAGAGAGGATGCTTTCCAAAGAAAACCTGCATAAGGGGTGGAGGACCTTGGAAAGATGTTTCCCTGTGGTGACAACCGGGAGGGAGGGACCCCTCGCAGCCTGCCCCAAGGCTTTCTCATCTGAGCTGTGGGTTTTGCCCCCCTTCGTGAGGATCCCTCGGTTCCTGACGTCCACCGTGGGGAAGGTCTCCTGCTGGAAAAGGGGTGGACACCCACAGCGGGGTGTTTCAATTGTCAATAAAAGACTTCTCTGCTCACCCAGGCATTTTCCAGATTATTTACATTGACATTTATGCCTTTGTAATCGAGTTAGATAATGGGGACGTGGTGGTGTTGTGGGCTAAACCGCAGAAGCCTCTGTGCTGCAGGGTCAGAAGACCAGCAGTCGTAAGATCGAATCCACATCACGGAGGGAGCTCCCATCGCTTTGTCCCAGCTCCTCGCCAACCCAGCAATTCGAAAGCATGCAAATACGAGTAGATAAATAGGTACCACCTCGGTGGGAAGGTAAAACAGTGTCCCCTAGTCATGCTGGCCACGTGGCAACGGAAACTGTCTTCGGACTAGTGCTGGCTCTACGGCTTGAAAACGGGATGAGCACTGTGCCCTAGAGTCGGACATGACTGGACTGAAAATGTCAAGGGGAACCTTTACCTTTAATCAAGTTAGATACCACTACTTTTCTCATTTTAATGCAAAGCAAAGTGCGCTGCTTATATACCGCCCCATAGTGCTTCAAGCACTCTCTGAGCGGTTTACAAGTTAATTGTGCAGGCTACACATTGCCCCCCCCCCCCAGCAAGCTGGGTACTCATTTTACTGACCTCGGAAGGATAGAAGGCTGAGTCAACCTTGAGCCGGCTACCTGGGATTGAACCCCAGGTCGTGAGCACAGTTTTGGCTGCAATACATTGGTTTCACCATTGCGCTACCAGGCTTGTTATTTTCAGCTCTTGATTTTATTCCACCAGTTGTAAACAGCTTTAAGGTTTTCCTTAAAAGAAAAAGTACTATTAAAATGCTTTAAGCACATAAAGCCTGTCCTATAGATTGGTTTATTTCAATCCACAAACTTGCTGAAGACTTCATCTTACCATTGCTCCCAATTTGTTGTTGTTTAGTCAAGTCGTGTCTGACTCTTAGTGACCCCATGGACCAGAGCAGGCCAGGCCCTCCTGTCTTCCACGGCCTCCCGGAGTTGGGTCAAATTCATGTTGGTTGCTTCGATGACACTGTCCAGCCATCTCATCCTCGGTTGTCCCCTTCTCCTCTTGCCTTCACACTTTCCCAACATCAGGGGCTTTTCCAGGGAGTCTTCTCTTCTCATGAGATGGCCAAAGTATTGGAGCCTCAGCTTCAGGATCTTTCCTTCCAGTGAGCACTCAGGTTTGATTTCCTTCAAAATGGGTTTGTTCTCCTTGCAGTCCAGGGGACTCTCAAGAGTCTCCTCCAGCACCACAATTCAAAAGCATCAATTGCTCCCAATAACAGCATCCAAATGTTATGCTTTTAAGTATGCTGGAAGCTAGATAATAACAAGGATGCCCAGAGTTTGGAAATGCTATCCCTTTTAAACGACTATTCCCATAATCCCCTGCCAGCATCACCGTAGGCCGTATGGATTCTGGATGTTGTAGCTCAGAACACTAAAAGTTCCACCCTCTGGGTTAACATCCCAGTCCTTCATGCTCAGCAGTTCTGCCCCGAACGGCAGCACCCCTGTCGGATTTCGGGTGGCTTATTTTCAGCAGCCCCTGGAAATGTCAAGGATGAAAGCTGGTCCTTCAGCACACAAGGTATTGCATGCAAAGAAGGCTGGCCTTTACAACACCAGAGGAAGCCACAGGGTGGCAGCAGGAGGCCAGCATTCAAAGCATGGCCCGCATACTGTATTTTAAAGAAAGTGTTTCCCTTTTTCTCAAACTCAATGGAGCTGTAAACAAGAATGAATAAATTGGCACGTCAGTCTAGTTCCCTTGCACATCGATAGCGGCAAATCTAATGCCTCAAAGGCAATGCAAGCTTTAAACAAACAGGCCCAGGTTCAAGCAGTGCCGCCTCTTCTAGTGTGGATCTATTCTCACTCATCCGAGAGTGTCAGACACATAATAATGGGCTCCACGGACAGGATGCCTGATTTTGATGGAGGATGAAGAAGAATTTTGGATGCAGGAATAGGGGAGACCTCTATCTGAACACGAAAGCAATCAGGCAGCTGGCTGGCTTTCGGTGATGAACCCTTGGAGTTTCTTAACCGTTAGAGCAGTACGACAATGGGATCCATAATCTCACGGAAGAAGTGGTGAGTGCTCCAGCGCTTGGAGACTTTCAAGAGAAAACTGGACCACCCTCTGTCCGATCTGCTTTGATTTTGAGTCCTGCGCTGAGTAGCAGATTGGACTCGAGGGCCCCTTCTGACTCCCGGATTCTAGGATTCCATTCATAACTCAGACCCATGAATTTTTCACTTAGGCTTGGTGATCATTTTGTATGCTATCTCATGACCTGTTTCTCCTAGATCTCCATCATTCCAGGTTTCTATGAAAGTGTTTCCACTATTGTGGTTGTTCTTGTCGTATAACAGCTGGAATCATTTCATGCACTGAGGGGCGTAATTGTTTAGCTTTAGCTTTTGCTCTGAGTAGATCTGTGGGGAGGAGTCTTTACACATCAAAATCCCAAAGTTTCTTCGCTGAACGGCAAAAGGCCTGTCAGTGGTGGCCCTTCTCCCTCTTTTCCCCAAGTTTAGGTTTCAAGGCTTTGCCTACGTAGGTAACAGTAAGTCAGCATTTGTGCATTTTTGTTCTCATTTGCATTATAGTGCCAGTTCTAACCTATAAAACCTTCAATGGCTTATGGATCCAAGCTGTCTCAAGGACCACCTCTCCCTCTGTGAGCCTGCTTGGGGGTTAAGATCCTCTAGTGAGGCTTTTCTCTCATTCCCGCCACCTTCACAGATGCATCCAGTGAGGACACAAGAGAGGGCCTTCTCTGTGGCTGCTCCCAGAGACTCTGGAACTCCCTCCCACTGGAGGCCAGCTTGGCCCCGTCCTTCTGCAAGCAGCTAAAAGACCTTTCTCTTCAGACAAGCTTTCCCTCAGTAAACCAGCTGCCCGTGTGTGGCTTTTAGATGGATTGTTATTCATGACTGCTTTGACTGGATTTTTAGAACTACTTGTGTTTTCCATGTTGAACTGCATTTCCAGACCCTGTTGTTCTGTCAGCCTTCCAGTTTCCACTGGTAAATGATTTATTTATTTGGCTTTAAAGGCTCACTTGAGCAGTTTGACTGCTGTTTCATTGGGTGGGGACACAGGAGAGGGCCTTCTCTGTGGCTGCTCCCATAGACCCTGGAACTCCCTCCCACTGGAGGCTAGCTTGGCCCCATCTTGGCTCCCCTTCCGCAAGGAGGCAGAGACCTTTCTCTTCAGATAAGCTGTCCCTGAGTGACTATCTGAGAGGAGTTTCAAATGGAGCGTTGTGCCTTGTGCTTGTGTTGATTTTGTTTATCATTTTTCGTGGGTTATTTGTTTGATTCTTTTTTAAATATCTGTACACTGATACTCTTCTAATTTTTAAAATATCACCTTTTAACTATGTAAGTTGTCTTGGATTCCTTTTAATGGAGAAAGGCAGGGTAAAATATTTTTAGTAAAATAAATAATTCTACATACCAGCGTTGCCCAATTTTCAGATGACCGCTGGCATCGCCCCTGACTGGTGGTCCTGCTGACTACAGCGGATGTGAGTCACAGGCCAAAATGGCTGGAGGACAACAGTTGGTGAAAACGTGCCCTGTTCGAATCCTTCAGAGACAAAGGTGACTATAGCCAGCTTGGGGAGCCGTGAGATTGGCAGAAATACACGAGGAGACACGAGGTGCCAGCAGGTTGCCGGACGTGTGGTTGGGGGTCTTCCAAGGCAGCTTCTCTGACAATTCCTCAGTCAGGGCGAGTGAGGGGAAAGTCCACGCAGTACAGGAGGCCTTACAGGGACCTCTCTTGGTTGGGACTAGAGAAGTAAGTTTGCGGAGTAAATTAAGGTAAAGTATAAATGATGCAGGACTCGCATTTTTGAACCAAGACGAGCATGGTTGACTTGTGCACAAATCAGCCATTAATAAAGAACTTTCCACTTTCTGAAAAAACCCCAAAGATGGCATGTCAGGGGTTACTGCAACCAGGGCTTACCACGTTGGTCAGCTGCCTCAGAGGAGGTAACGTGGAATTAAAGCCTGAAGCTCTTTTTAGTTTCAGCTGAACTTCTGGTACTTTTCGAGTTGTCCTCAGCATCAGGTCAAAGGAGGGTGTGTTGTTTTGAGTCAGGCCCAGCACCCCCTGGCTTCGGGTTGTTCAGGCCAGGGCGGGGGGAGAGACTGAGGAAAGGGCAGAAAGGAGAAAGTGGAGAGAAAGGAAGACCAGGGCCCGAGGGAGCAGAAGATGCCGCACCACCCCGTGGCATGTTGTAGGAGAGCAGCCCCTTTCGTCTGAGAGCCCGCAAACTCCCGGGGGCAAGAAGGTTCTAGAAGTGGCCGGGTTTTATCCTCCTGAAAGATTAAGGGCCCCTGTTGGTGAAAGAAGGCCCATTGCTGAAGGCAAGACGTGGAGCCAACTCATCCCTTGGTGCCTTGCAAGTCTGGGGCGGGGTGGGGTGGGGGAGAGAACTGGTTGCACGTTGGAGAAGCCCTGCTCCTTGAGTCACCTCTGAAGCAAGGGGTTGGTGGTGGTAAAGAGAGGATGCTTTCCAAAGAAAACCTGCATAAGGGGTGGAGGACCTTGGAAGGATGTTTGCCTGTGGTGACAACCGGGAGGGAGGGACCCCCTGGCTTCGGGTTGTTCAGGCGAACCTGCAATTGAAAAACTGGGTATTGGGCAGGGCCTTCCTGAGACCTATCTGGAGCTGCAGGGGATGGGAACTGGGGTCCTTCTGCATGCCCAGCAAAGCACTACAACTGCACGGCAGATCTTCCTCAGAAACATGGGAATCCGCCTCATTCAATGTTCATTGAATAGCAGCAGCGGTCCAGAGCTTCTGACAGGGTGGGTGGGTTTCTTCTTTGACAAGAATGGTCTGGAGAAACAGGGGTTGAGAAATGGGACTGTCCATCTGCGAAACGAATGCGGTCGGCCGCAGTTCCTCCTGTATCATTCCCAGGTGTGGGCATATTAAATAGATCAATGAGGCTGCTGTGGTCGAGACACATCCGGTGAAGGTCACTTGGGCCTCCTCCTTATCCTGCGTTAGCGGAGACGTCCTTGCTGCCTGAGGATGTGGACGAAGTCCTCGGGGACGCGAGAGCCACTCCCTGGGTGCTGGACCTTTGGCCTCCCTGGCTCATACAAGCCACCAAAAGGGAGCTGGCCGAGGGGGTGGGCAGAGTGGTGAATGCCTCCCGGAAGCAGGGGAGGATCCCAGCAGGTTTCAAGGAGGCAACAAGGAGAGTGTTGCTGAAAAAGCCCATTGGTGATTATCTCCTAGTGTCGGAGAATTACTGGCCAATCTCCAGGGCACCATTCCTGGACAAGGCCTTGCAAGGGCCATGGAAGGGCTTTCCAGCTCCATGAACCCCTGGTTGAGATGGGCTCTCTCAGCCCTTTTCAGTCTCCCTCCAGGCCTGTTTATGGGATGGAGACGGCTTCAGTCGCCCTCCCAGATGGCCTAATAGCTGGAAACAGGATGGAGGGAGTTTGTCCCCATTGGTCCTGCTCGATCTCTCCGTGGCTTTCAGTACTATTGGCCATGGTTTACTTCTGGACTGTCTCTCTGGGACGGAACTTGGAGCCACTGTTCTATGGCTCTCCTGGAAGGGAGAAATCGGAAGGCGGTGCTGAGGAACGCTTGTGTGGTGTCCCTGAGGGTTCTGTTTTTTGTTCTGTGCTATTGAACATATACGTCAAACTGATCAGAGTGGTTGTGCAGAGTTTGGGGGGGGTGGGGACGTCAGGATGTGGACGACACCCCACTCTATGTCTCGTTTCCATCTAAGATGTTGAAAGGCAGATCAGGGAATAGGGTTTCAGCCACTATTGGGTGGGGTTATTCTCTCTTCCTGGCCCCCACTGTTTGAATGAACATGTTTGCAGCTTGGGTGCTCTCATGGCTGGGTCCCCGATCCTGGATGCCTGGGTGTCAGCCGTGGCCAGGCATGCATTTACGTGGATAAAACTAGTGCACAGTTGTGCCTCTTCCTGTCGACATCTGACCTGGCAGCACGCTTTCCTCCCCCACCTCCCCAGGCTGCCAAACACTTACCGCACCAGGGTGCACTTCCCGCTTCTGCCTCCTCCAGCAGCTGCCCATTCAGAGGTGGGTCAGGGAAGCCCGCAGCTCTGCTTCTGAGTGGGAGGCCACCTGGGGACGCAGGGGTGGGAAGTATGCTGGGTGTGCAAATGCACAAAGGAGGCAGGGGGAGGGAAGTGTGCCTGCAGAACATCAGTGCAGGCCGCACGCCGAACTGGGCTGCATCTTTATTGATATGTTCTCACTAGGAGACGGCATTGGTAGCAAAAGCGATATAACATACTGTTGCCTCTGAGCAAAAAATGGGTGATTAAGAAAATGCAAACAAGGTTGCTGCTCTAGCAAAATGAATGGCTTTGGCCAAGGGGTTTGCTAAAAGAGTGAGCTGCATTCGCTTAGAATGTGTTCTGCTAACCTTGTGGAGCTGGAAGCCTTTTAACTGACCCCTCTCCTGCTTCCCCCCCCCCCCATCACATCACAGTGGTATTTTCCCCGTATGGAGCTCTCCTGCAACATTTTAGAAACACTGCCTTGCCTTCTTCAATGTCTCAGTCAACCCAAACCCGTTTAGAGTGATCTGGATCTGTCACGGACCCAATTCAGACCTTATGGTGTTAGCCCCGAATGAGCGTGGATCAGGCCTGAGTCCCTTTGGGACTGGACCGAACGAGTTTCACAGCCCTCGTAGGAACTCATATGTCCTCAGAGAGGATTGGTGGGTTTTTTTGTTTTTTTGTTTTGTTTTGTTTTGTTTTTGTTTTTTGGTCAAGTTGTTGGGTCTGAATCTCGAGTCTGGGTCCCTGTTAAAAAAAAAAGCTCCGAGGGAGGGCTCCAAGTCACCAGTCAAATCCGGCTCATTGGGGGTGGTGGTGGTGGTAAAAAAACCTCGAGTTGCTGGTGTGACGTCCGACATGACTGCGAGTCCCACAACTCGAGTCCTCCCCTCCCTGAGGATGGGCGAGTAGAAAGAGCAGGAAGCCTTTCTGGGAAACAGCAAAGAGAACAGACGCTCCAGCAGCCGGGGTTTCGAGACCAGTTGTTGTCTGTTTTGTGCAGTGACGTTTGCTCCAGGCTCCGATCTTTTCCTAAATGCTTTGAAGCAAACGTGACAGGCAGTGGGTGTCCTGTTTTCCATCTGGGCACTTTTTTCACTTTTATAGTTGACCAGGAGAGGTCAGTGACAGACAGGAGACCAGCCTTTTGGGGCTTCCCTGTGTTTATGTCTCTCATTTTCGGCTAGGGTGGAGGGCGTTTCAAACCTCCCCTTCAAGGCAAGGTTCAGCCTTGAGCCCATAAAATTGCAGTGACGGCTGTTCCCGACTTCCGATCTTTTCTTTTCAGTTCTTTTCAGTTCAAAGCCAAACAGAAGATAGGACCTTTCGTAAATTTCAAACGGCTCCCTTCAGTAAAAAAAGAACGGCCCTCTTTTCAGTGGATATTCAGCTATTACTGCATTCCTTGCTTCCATCCCCTTCATTGAAACTTACACAGGCGACACATTTTAGTCACTGCATTTTAATCAGAAATATTAAATGTTTAATATTTCAGATTAAAATACAGTGACTAAATTGTGTAGCCTGTGTAAGTTTCAATGAAGGGGATGGAAGCAAGGAATGCAGTAACAGCCGAACAGCAGCTGAAATACTAAATGTTTAATATTTCCGCACATATGGGCTGAAATCCTGTAGTAATTTGCAATCAGAGTAGGAATTGAATCAGTGGAAGTTGCATAGGTGATGACTCACTTAATCTCCATTGATGATGACAATGAAAACAACCACAATAATAATCTTAGAGCTGAAAGGGACCCTATGGGCCATGGAGGCACAGTGTGGGATTCGAACTCCCAACCTCTGGCTCCATAGCCAGAGACCTCAACCACTGAGCTCTGCAGCAGTCCCAGTGCTGTTCAACAGGTGCAGCTTAACACCGGATTTCAATTATTGTTTTTAGAACGTGGTGAAAGAAGGAAGAAAGGAAACTAGGTAGGGAAAACCTTGTAATTGGAAACACATTTCCCCCCGTAAATGATAGCACATTTCTACGGAAGCCTGCTTACATGTAAGATCCATTGAGATAAATGCAGGAAGGATGACTACAATGGACCACAAACCCGTTTACTGGCTAGGAGTGAAGGAATAATGTGAGGTATGCAAGTCCCCTGGGGGCTGCACACTGAAAGAACTTTGCCATGGTTGCATTGTCATCTGGACAGAGTCCCACTGGTGCATGGCTTGTGATCAGTCCATAAAAGTGTGTGCTTATCTTTACTAAGGCAAAAGGCACTTGTCTTGCACAGAGACATTTTGATGCAAATCTCAACATCCCCAGCATTTTCTGCCTGTTGTGAATTGGTAGAAAAAAAAGAAAAGATAGTTGGCCCCTCTCTCTCTCTCTCTCTCTGTTTTACAAATCAGCATCAGGAAATAAAGCCCAGGGAAGCCCATGGCACAGGTAAAAACTCCAAAGCCCTTGTCTAGAGAGGTGGGACTCAAGATGTGGTGGTTTAGGTGTGTGGGCTGCAGTTCCTGAAATTCTTGACGAATTCTGTGAATGGTGATCTGAAAAACATGAAAGAGCACGCCCCCTAATGAGCACTCTCCCTAACCTAGTTTTCATGGCTTTTATGGCACCTTCCTTTCATCCGTGCCTTTCAGTTTCACAAGACAGTGAGCTAATGAGCTACCTCCGTCTCTTAAAGCGTGTCCCAGTAGACGGGTTCCTCCCGTGTTCAACAGAAGAAGCAAAATGAGGGCAAAGTACAGTACAGGTTCCATGCAAGACGGCACGCTTCCTCTTGGGGTGTCTGCAATCCTAAATGTGACTAAGTGGGTGTTATCTCTACTGAGTTCCATTGGGTGGATTCCTATATAAATATATATTAAAACGTAGCTTTGGAGTCCTATTCTGTCCTACCAGCTCCTGCATTTTTGACTAGCGATGCCTTTCTTGTCTCATTCACATTGGGCAAAGATGAGGAACTATGAAGCCACTGTCTCTGCCCTGAGCAGATGGGAAATCCCTTGTCAAACCTGTGACTTCTGATGGGCTCCACTTGAACCAGAAGGGCATCGGCCGGAGGCGCCTGACTTTAAAAAGCTACCACGACCGTCTTCTAAGCAAATTCTAAGCAGAAGCGGACAGAACCTGAGAAGCATCTGGGCTGAGGCTGAGGCATCATAAAGGGTTGACAGGGAATATGTTTCCAAGTGCCCAGAGGGAGATCTAATAGAAACGGGTCATGAGAGTTTTGTATAACGTGATATCCAGGCATGAGTGAAAAATTCATGTGCCCGAGATAGTCCCAGAAGGGGCTCATCAGACCACTGAGTCAAACCCCCTACACAACGCAGGAGCTCAAATCAAAGCAGATCTGACTGGTGGTGGACCAATTTCCTCCTGTAGGCCTCCCAGTGGTGGAGCACGCAGCCACCTCCCCCTGAGGTCATGGGATCCATTGTCGTACTGTTCTAACAGTTAAGTCTTTCCTGATATCATGAATAAGTGTTCCTATGCTAAGGGAAGAAGCCTCTCAGAACAAATGGAGATTAGATTA
The DNA here is from genome assembly GCF_051106095.1 of Pogona vitticeps. Taxonomy (NCBI): domain Eukaryota; kingdom Metazoa; phylum Chordata; class Lepidosauria; order Squamata; family Agamidae; genus Pogona; species Pogona vitticeps. Next base: position 20,305,061 of record NC_135789.1, on the reverse strand, counting down.
GATTAGGCATCCTTCAATCTCGAGAGACTATGGTAACGGGCTCTGAATAGAGGACTTAGGAGAACGTCCAGTGTGGCTGAGAAGGCCAATTCGAGCGTGACCATCCCTTCCACACTGAAGACAGATACAACCTGTCCCCTGTCCAGCTCCCTGATTTTGCTGCTTTCGGGACTGCCTTTTTGCCTCGGCCTGCTGGACAAGGGTATCTTCAAATTGGGAGAGGCCGTGATGCAACGCCTGCCTCCAGGCTGAACGCTCAGATGTCAATGTTTCCCATCTGTTGAGGTCCATTCCTAAGGCCTTCAGATCCCACCTGCAGATATCCTTGTATCGCAGCTGTGGTCTCCCTGTGGGTTGCTTTCCCTGCACTAATTCTCCATACAGGAGATCTTTCGGAATCCGACCATCAGCCATTCTCACAACATGCCCAAGCCAATGTAGACATCACTGTTTCAGTAATGTATAGATGCTAAAAATTCCAGCTTGTTCTAGGACTACTCTATTTGGAACTTTGTCCTGCCAGGTGATACCAAAAATGTGTCGGAGACAACGCATAGAGAACATGTTCAGCTTCCTCTCCTGCCACGCACGAAGGGTCCAGGACTCACTGCAGGACAGGAGTGTGCTCAGGACACAGGCTCTATAGACCTGGATCTTGGTATATGTCAGCAGTGTCTTATTAAGCCATACTCTCTTTGTGAGTCTTGACAACGTGGTAGCTGCTTTCCCAATGCGTTTATCCAGCTCGACATCTAGGGAGAGAGTGTCAGAGATCATTGAGCCGAGGTACACAAAGTCATGAACAACCTCTAATTCTTGTGTGGAGATGGTAATTGAGGGAGGGGAGTCCACACCCCGGCCTATGACTTGAGTTTTCTTCAGGCTGATTGTTAATCCAAAATCTTGGCAGTTAATCCTTGCTAAAGCAATTCATGAGTTGTTGGAGGTCTTCAGCAGAATGGGCATCATCGGCAAAGAGGAAGTCCCACATGCATTTCAGTGATTAAAGAGCTTTCCATCTGAGAATTGGAGAAATGGAGAATTAGAGTGCTAATAGTAGCGTGAAAAATGGGTGGGGGGAGCATATTTTCATCACTTGGGGATACGGATAGCAGTTGTTTGCTTTAAATCAGCAAAGGAAGATTTTGTGGTCCATCTGGCTGACCCCTGTATGCTTTAGGAGGACCTGCTGGTTGGCCAAGTGCCTCTCCCCCAGATTGTCCTCCCATTCCACCTGCACCTCCAAAACACGGACGTTGCTGTGGGAGGCCCCGATGTCGTCAACGAGAAACGGGGCCTTCTTGGTAGCGGCCGCTTGGCTTGGCTCTGGTACTGTGGAGGTGTGCCAGCCCTCCCCTTCACAAGGCAAATGAAAACCTGGCTTTTCACCCAGGCTTCACAGCCTCACTAGTGATGCTGAGTGTTGCATCCGCTGTTTTTAGTGCTGCCTTCTTGTGAGTTCCTTGATGTTAGTTAGTTAGACACTGGGGTCTCTGGGTCATTTTCTTTTGGTACGCTTATTGTTTTTAATCAGTGTTTTTGTGTGTCAGTGTGCCTTTCTTTGGTAGCTGCCCAGACGAGGGTCTTGCCACTAGATGGGCAGGGTACAAGTTCGATAGGTAGGTAGGTAGGTAGGTAGGTAGGTAGGTAGGTAGGTAGGTAGGTAGGTAGGTAGGTAGGTAGGTAGGTAGGTAGATAGATAGATAGATAGATAGATAGATAGATAGATAGATAGATAGATAGATAGATAGATAGATAGATAGATAGATAGATAGATAGATAGATAGATAGATAGATAGATAGATGAAAGCCAAGAAGTAGCTGCTGGGATGGCGTCTCTGCCTCCTGCATCCAGATGATGGATGGCTCCTTTTCCCAGCTCTTGTGAAGCCGTTGACACAACTGGAGCAGTCCATTTTTCAAGCAAACGTTTCTCTTTCTCTCTCAGAAGTCACTTTGGTGGCTCTTTTATATGATCTATGGCTTAAAAATGAAATTATATACGTACTGGGATTTTCCATGAGTTTCAGAGAAAGGCTATCAGTACTTTTCCTTGCAAAGCAAAGAAGCCCTGGTGCTTGGAGATTGCATTTTGAAACAATTAGCTGCTGTTCTTGCTAAAAGACGCCTTCTGAAGTACTTAATGATAGCATGCTGTTGAGTCCGTTCCACACACTCCCCCACTCCCCACCCCGTCCTCCACTAGGTTTCCTAGGTATGAAGTAGGCAAACGTGGTTTCTTAGTGTCTCCTTCTGGTGGTGCTTTGGACCACTGAGCAGCTCAGCCAAGGCCACGCAAGAGAACTGTAGCAGCCACGCATCTTCTGAATGGTCCCCCAAGAGGCAAGCACGGGGGATTTGAACTCCTGGCCCCTGTGCCCACAGCCAGCTGCTCCAACCCACTGAGATAGAACAACTCCTTCTCAGTAGCCAGTTACCATTCTGGCTGAAATTTTTTTAAAAATTGCTTTAAATAAAACAAGTACAGTATTTTCTTTTCCTTAAAGTTCATGGAATCATAGAAGAGTTGAGTTGGAAGAGGCGTTTAAGGCCACAGAGTCAGTGTAGGAATAGAAAAAAAATGTACTTTTGACAAATGACTAGTTTTAAACCATTTTTTCAAAAGTAACTAATTACTTTTATTTCTTTACTTTTAGTTACTTTTCAGAGGAAAAAATCGCAGGGTCCAGAGCAGACAAACCAGGATGGGATTGTGTGCTTTCTCTGGATCTCTGTGTGCCCTGGCAGATCGGTGGCCCCCCTCCTCCTGCAGCCTCCACACATCCACGTCGAGAACCTGCTCGCAAAAGGTAAGAGATCCTTTTCTGCCGGCAGCTGACGTCACAGAGGGAAAGAAAATTCTGGTTTTGCTTGTGAGGAACCTTGTAATCGCAGGAATAACATTTTTCCAAGTTGCAGCTTGGAAATAGAAGACATGGCATTAGCTTTGGTTAAGTTACAACTTCAGCTGATGTCATATAGATACGCTTTAGTGGCTAGGTGGAAAACTGTTACAAGTCGCTGATAGTTACAAAAAGTTACTTACAAAGTGCTGGAAGTAATGGAATTGGAATGGAGACTCTAAGGCCATTGAGTCCATCCCCGAACCCAAGGCAAGAAACCAAATCAAAGTGGATCTGACCAAAGGTGGTCCGTTTTTTTCTTGAAGGCCTCCAGCGCTGGAGCGCTCACCACCTCCCCGTGAGGTCATGGGTTCCATTGTCGTACTGCTCTAACAGTTAAGAAGTTAAAATGTGCCTTATCCTATCTGGACGAGACACATTTTCCCATTATAGCTAGACACTAAGGTTCTGTGATTTAGGAAATGTTGTACACCAACATAGGAGATGTCTAGCTAGGCTTCTCCTGGAACAAAGGCTGCAGGGTGGAGAAGCTCATTGGCCATTGGGGTACTTGGGGGGGGGAACGGGGCACTTCTTCTGCGCTGGAGCAGCCATTCAGCTAGGCTAGAGGACATCTGTAGGAAGAAGGGAACTCCATTCCATTCATTTACCTGCAAGATGTCTCCCCCTTTTCTCAATACTCAAAGGACGATCTTGCAAAGTTCACTCTGGGACCAAACGTGGAGAAGGCCCTCCTTCTGTGGCTGAATTGTGATGCTGAGCCTTGGTGTTCCGTTCCCGGGTGGCCTGAGGGAAGTCATTCTCTGCTTCGTTCTCAGCACTTGGATATATATTTTTTAATTTTTAAGGGACACGTTAGGCATTTCACATTGCCGTATGATTAATGCGTCGTTCATGCTCTGCTAATGCATACACTCTGTTCCTTCTCGCTGTTCCCATCTGTGATACGGGGCCAAGAATACATGCTTCATATGCGGTGGGGGGGAGGCGTTTTCTGCAGCCTCTGGGGGAGGCTGTTTGCCACTTTGGGCCAAAAAAGGTGCGGGAGAAATTAGGTAAAAAATTACAAGTCATGTCCCCCTCCCCCGAGAGCACTGGAGGTGTGTGTGTGTGTCATCCGTGGCCACTCCTCACCCATCCTGAGTTACAGAGACCTTCTCGAGAGATGTCAGGGATGTCTCCGAGCGCTGGGAATCCTAGCACAGATTGAAGTCTGAACTGTGGTGACTCTTAAACTCACACCAGGGAACAGGATAGGGTGGAAGAGCTGAAGATGTAGCGCAACAGTTCCCAACCTTGGGTTACCCAAGTGTTCTCGGACTACAACTCCCAGAAATCCTGGCCAGTGCATCTAAGTGGTGAGGGCTTCCGGGAGTTGCAGTCCAGGAACACCTGGGGGGGCCCAAGGTTGGAAACCACCGATGTCTGGGATTGCTGTTGCCTTTCTTCATCCTGTGGCCCTCCATGGGGGAAGAGCCGTGATGAAGGGGGTAAGGCTGGGCTGCTTCATTTCTTCCCTCTCTCTCTCTCCTGGATGCCTGAGGTTGGCACCAAGCCTCACCTTCCTGTGCCAGGTAAGGGTTTCCTTCAGGGAGGGCGAAGGAGCCACCATTTGTCTTAAAAGGCAGCGGCGAGGATGCTTCCCGTTCTCACTGCAAGCGCCTCGTGCACCACTGTGGTAGCCAGGAAGGTCAGAGAGGTAGCCGATGTTCGGAGGAGGACAGATGGACCTCGGGGAGGGCGCTTGGAATTCTGTCGGGAGGAGTTGGGAGAAGAAGCTAATCCTGGCACGGCGTTTCATAGCCAAGCCGTTTGCTGTTTTTTTTAATTGTTGCTAGTAGTTTAGGTTTCTGGATGCAGAGCTGTTTGGATCCAGAAATCCCAAAAGATCTTGGCTTCCTCATTTTCTGACCCATTCTCTACCTGATGTTCTCAAGGGTTTTGGAGGCCAGCAAGTTACCGTATTTTTCTGTGTATAAGGCGACCTCCGCTTTCTGGCTACAGAGCCAGAAGGTGGGAGTTCGAATCCCCCATGGGGCCTCCTTGACAGGGACATCCCTTCCAGCTCTGTAGTTCTAAGTCTATTATTCAAAAACACCAGTCAATAAAAATTATACAAACCTTGACTGGCATTCTATAACAGATACAAGTTGTAACCAAAAACCTAAGTTTAAATATCGGCGCAGGATGTAGGCTGTTCCTAATATTGCCGGGTTTTGTAGCTCTGAAGGTGTTATTTCTGAGATATGCTACCTGCCTCTGTATTTTGTTAGTATTTCCAGTTCTTTATATTCAACTCTGGCATCCCCTAGAATTGCAATGTTGATTATCCAGACATTTCTTCATCCTATTACTGTTATGTCTGATGCGTAATGTTCAAGGTGTCTTATCCGTTTGGATCCAGAAATCCCACAAGATCTTGACTTCCTCATTTTCTGACCCATTCTCTACCTGATGTTCCCATGGGTTTTGGAGGCCGGCAAGTTACCATATTTTTCCGTGTATAAGATGACCTCCACTTTTCCAACCCCAAATAAGAAAATTTGATTGCTGCTTTTCCCCTCCACTTCCAAACCCTGCGAAAGCAAGATCAAAGGGCTGTGGAAGTGGAGGGGGAAAGCAGCGATGAAAGGGCTGCAGGATCACAGCCCTTTCATCCTGCAGCCCTTTTATGGTTGCTTTCCCCACCACTTCATAAGCTGGGGACTTTTGAATTATGGCTTTTGAATTACGGTTATTGTTCCATATTATGGTTGTTGTTGTTGTTGTTATTAAGCTGCAAGATACCAAGGAAGCAGCTTTAATATTTTGCTGCCCTTTCTAGTTCTTGCCATTCCAGTTCTTAAAACAGATGCTAAACCTTACCTGGACCATTAATCGTTGTTCAGTTATGTCACTACCCGGGTGTTTCCTTTTCTAAATTTCCATCATTCTTCTTTGAAAACCACGGGCTGTTGGGTTTGACTCATAATAACATGTCACAATTGCTTGATTTTCGGTGAGAGTCCAGGTTTTTCATTTCCCTTGTTCCAGTCACTTTGCACCCGCCTGTCCTGGGGCCTTTGTCCCCAGAGGCCCAGGGGCTCTAGCATCAGAAACGGTCCTTGTTGACCCGGGCGACGACCGATCCGGTATGGATTTCTTTCCTCTCATCCTATTTCAGGGTTGGTGGACTCCGTGGTTCTGGCTTCTCCACCGTGACCTGTCTGGCTGGGGAGACCCTTCAGCCTAGCTCTCAACCTCACTGAAGCACGCATGCCCCTCCGCCTCGACAAGGCCTGTGCCCATGGAGGGGATAATGATGATGGTGATGGTTGTTGTTGTTGTTATTCACAAACGCCAGGCAGAGTCAATCAAAATTATAAAAACATTGACTGGTATTCTATAATAGGTACAAGTTTTAACCAAAAATCGAAATATCTGTTAAATATTGAAAGATGATGATGATGATGATTCAAGGTTAATTCTTTTATTTGTCATGAATTGAAAATGGGTTAGTCCCAGCAAAGGTGGTAATGGCAGGACCCTCCACAGCATCCAAATGCTGGGGGTGACGTGCTTCAGACTGGCTGAGGAGAGGCTTTGGATGACAGGAAGTTAGCCTGCCAGGGAGGATCCAGCCGGGGGGGGGCGATCAGGGGGTGGGGTGGGGTGTTCCTGCCAGCACGGACCCCCTGCTCTCTTTATCAATACGTTTTTATGGGCTGGGAAAAGGGTGAGACCTTTAAGCATCCCCCCCCCTTTATGTTGCCCCTATCTTATTTGTTGATTAGTCTTTTAGTCATGTCTGACTCTTCGTGACTCCACGGACCAGAGCACGCCAGGCCCTCCTGTCTTCCACTGCCTCCTGGAGTTGGGTCAAAGTCATGTTGGTCGCTTCGGTGACACTCTCCAACCATCCCGTCCTCTGTCGTCCCCTTCTCCTCTTGCCGTCACACTTTCCCAACATCAAGGTCTTTTCCAGGGAGTCTTCTCTTCTCATGAGATGGCCAAAGTATTGGAGCCTCAGCTTCAGGATCTGTCCTTCCTATCTTATACATGACCACATTTTCTTCATCTCCATCATCTTCATGACCATTGTGGGTGCAATGTACGGGTCATGGCAGTTAGGAGCCCACCCAAATCCCTGCAACCTGCCCCCCCTCCCCACCTACCATTCCTTTTAATTGCAGGCAGCCTCACTGTGCTCCATGGTCCATGCAACACCTGAGTGTACCTGTGATGCTTTCCCACTCTTTGGGGAAGTGCCTTTGACATCCCCTGCATGACCATCAGATCATCCAGTGTCCAGAATTCCGAAAGACGGCCTGGGTAGTACAGTGATCAAAATGTTGGACTAGGACATGGGGGATCCCCTCCCCAGGGGACTGTCCTCTTTAGCCTGACCTCACAAGATCTGTGGGAGAATAAAGTAGGGAGAGAGAGGGAGAGAGCGAGCAGAAAGTTGGAAAGTGTGAGGTCCCTGAAGGAAAGGAAAGACATGGTGGAGCTGTGGGATAAACCGTAGAAGCCTCTGTGCTGCAGGGTCAGAAGACCAGCAGTCATAAGATGGAATCCACGCGACGTAGTGAGCGCCCGTCGCTTTGTCCCAGCTCCTTGCCAACCTAGCAGTTCGAAAGCATGTAAAAATGCAAGTAGATAAATAGGCACCATCTCAGTGAGAAGGTAAAACGGAGTTCCCTAGTCACACTGGCCACGTGACAACGGAAAACTGTCTTCGGACAGGCGCTGGCTCTATGGCTTGAAAAGCGGGATGAATGCCACCCTCTAAAGTCGGACACGGCTGGACTAAAAAATGTCAAGGGGAACCTTTACCTTTATATGTTAGTGATCTATGCCTGAGGAACAAGGAGCCGGGCGCCAAGTTTACAGCGTTGGCTGAAACTCCCGCCGACCGGCAGCAAGCCCTAAAACCATGCAGGGCCACCGTTTCCGGCAGATAAATGTTCAGGCTGTGCCAGCCCCCCTCCCCCAACAAGCCCATTAAGTTAATGAGATTGCAGAACGATGAAACGCACAGGTGGAATGATCACTGGCAGACTCCGTCGCTGGAGAAGTATTTAACGTGTTACCTTTTTCATCATTAGACGTTGCCATCTGTGCCGCACAACACGAACGCACCAAGCGGTTTTCTTCCAGGGCTGGTGAAATATTTGCTGCCGTGGTGCGGAGAACTCTGCGCCTCCTGATCCGTGAGAAGGGCCGGCCACTTGCACTTCGGAAGGCTTCGCTTACACAGAGAGGAGCAAAGCTTCACATCTCAAGGGGGAAGCGGGCACGCTGTGTTAGTCAGTCAGAAGCCCCCTGCACCCCCCTCGAGAGGCAGTGTCCGTACTGCGAGCGAAGGCTTGTCTCTCTCTGTCCCCCTGCCCCTTTCTCGCCACCCAAGGGTCCGCTCTGAAACTAGGGACCTGTGCTGTACCGTGGCACCCAGAGGTTGGTAGGCAGAGGTTGAAGAGGAGGGTGGAGACCTGCCAGATTCCTTGTTCCGCTCAATTTAGGCGGGACATTCTGGTAGTGAGTTTCTGGACCCCACAAGACTCTTCAGCTCCGACGTAAGAATGAGGCGAGACACCCTTTGTTCCTCCTGAGGTCTCCTCCATTTCTGCAGAACATTTTTGCGCAAAACGAGGGTGTCTCCACTGACAAACAAAAAACACACTTGTGTAGCCAACACTGGAGGACAAGCTGTCAGGAAAACAACCACAGTTCATCCAAGGGTTTCTAATTCTTGCAAAGGCAAAAACTGGCCGAGGTTTAGACAACAGTGTCTCTCACTTTCACAGACGTGGGGGAAAGTTGGGTGGTTTTTCATTTTTGCCTTGCGCCTGTTCCTCATGCTGGTCCATCCCCTTTGTTGGGCGACAGCACACCCAGAGTAGGCCGTCTGCCCCGCCTTCAAGGTGTCCGGCCTGCTGCCGTGGGTGGCGTGGAGGCCTTGTGAACTGGCCCTGAGGGTCAGACTGGCTCCGAAGGGACCACACAATGACTGTGGAGGAATGGGCAGAAAGGGGCACCGGTGAATTCAAGGAGGGTGTCCCAAGAAGTACAGGGCCAGCCTGATAACATGCTCAGACGACAGAACTTCAGAGAAACTTCAGTAATGTTTCATAGCATCCCAAGAAATCATCTGAGACTTTCAAGTGTGCACAGAATCACAGAATCATAGAAATGTGATATTGGAAGGGGCCTCCGAGGCCATCAAGTCCAACCCCCCCCCCCCGCTCAAGGCAGGAATATCATCAAAACATCTCTGCCAGGTGGTCATCTGCGTTTTTCTTGAATGCCTCCAGTGTTGGAGCGCTCACCAACTCCCGAGGTAACTGGTTCCTCTTTCATACTACTCTAACAGTTAGGAAGTCGTCCTGATATTCAACCAAAATCTGGCTTCCTGTCACTTGAGCCCATTGTTGCGTGTCCCACACTCTGGGATGGTGGAGAAGAGATCCTGGCCCTTCTCTGTAGGACAGCCTTTCAAGTTTTTGAAAAGGGCTCTCCTATCACCCCTCCTTCTTCCTTTCTCAAGGCTAAACATGCCCACTTCTTTCAGTCTTTCATCCTAGGGCTTGGTTTCCAGCCCCCTGATCATCAGCCTTGTTGCCCTCCTCTGAACTTGTTCCAATTTGTTAGCATCCTTCTTGAAGTGGGGTGTCCAGAACTCGAAACAATACTCAAGGTGAGGCCTCACCAGTGCCGAATAGGGGAGGGGGACTAGCACCTTTCGGGATTTGGAAACTATACTTCTATTAATGCAGCCTAAAATAGTATTAGCCTTTTTTGTAGACACATCACACTTTTGGCTCAGATTTAGCTTGTGATCTTATCAGCAATTCCAAGATCTTTCTCGCGCGTAGTTTAGCTGAGCCAGGTGTCCCCCATCTTGTAACTGTGTGATTGGTTTCTTTTTCCAAGGTGCAGGACTTTGCACTTATCCCTGTTCAATTTGATTCTGTTGCTTTCGGCCCAGGGCTCCATCCTATCAAGGTCATTTTGAATTTTGTTTCTGTCTTCTAGGTTATTAACTGTTCCACCCAGTTTGGTATCTGCTGCAAATCTGACTAGCATTCCCTGCACTCCCTCATCCAAATCATTAATAAAAAATATTGAAGAGCACCGGGCCCAGGACTGAGCCTTGGGGTACCCCACTTATTACCTCGTCCCAGTTAGAGAACGACCCATCAATCCTCACCCTTTCAGTACAATTCTGTATCTAACTGTGGATCCACCTGACACTTGATTCATCCAGCCCAGGCCTAGTTAGCCTGCTAATCAGGATCTCATGGGGCACTTTGCCAAAAACTGTGCTGAAGTCAAGATATACTACGTCTACAGCATTCCCTCTGTCTATCAGGTAGGTGACCTCATCAAAAAATGTGATCAAATTAGTTTGGCAGGATTAGTTCTTGACAAATCCATGTTGGCTTCTAGTTATGACTGCATTGTTTTCTAGGGGCTTGCACAATGACCACTTTACGATCTGTTCCAGAATTTTGCCAGGGATTGACTGGCCTGTAGTTCCCAGGTTATTATTTTTGGCCCTTTTTGAAGACTGGGACAACGTTAGCCCTCCAATCTGGCACCTCACCCATATGATTTCAAGAAAATAATGGATGGCTGTTCTGAGAGTTCTTCAGCCAATTCCTCCAATACTCTCGGATGCAGTTCATCCGGCCCTGGAGATCTGAACTCTTTCGAGGTGGTCAGGTCTTCCTTGACTATTGGTTTATCCATCTCCAGCTTCAATCCTGTCTCCCCCCCCACTTGCACTTTCCATTTGTCTGGTCGTTCATCGTCTGTCTTGTGGATCCCCTCTGCTTTTTCTTTGTCCTCTGTTATCATTTTTTCCATCTCCTTTGCAGAGCTGTGCCTCCCTGTCTTTGGTTTGTCTTTTGCGACTCACATTCCTGAAGAATGCTTTTTTAAAAAATTTCTTTTAGTGTCTCTAGCTAACCTCAGCTCATTCTCAGCTTTTGCCCTCCTAAAGCCATCCCTGCATTTCCTTGCTACTTGTCTGTACTCATCCTTGGTGGCCTGGCCTTCTTTCCACTTCCTTTAGATGTCTTTTTCCGGGTTTTGGATCCTCCCTGAGCTTTTTGTGAAGCCACACTGGCCGTTTCTTGCTGCCTCCCCCCTTTTTTTCTTGTTGGAATTGTTTGTAGTTGTGCCTTTAGAATTTCTTATTTTTTGGAAGTCCCGACCCTTCTTGGACTCCTTTTCTTGTTAGGCTCTCCTGCCATGGGACCTTCCTAATCCTTGTTTTGAGGTTATTAAAATTGGCTTTTTAAAAATCCAGCAGACGTGTGTGGCTATGCTCTGCTTTTGTTTCCTTTGAAATCAAGAATTCTAGAAGGACATCATCGCTCTCGCTTAGAGTTCCCCTTACTGCCAGTTCCCCCACCAAGTCATCTCTGTTGGTCAGAATCAAGTCAAAGATAGCAAATCCTCTAGTTTTTTCTCTCTCTACTTTTTGTAGGAGAAATTGATCATGGAAAAAAAAATACATCCTTCTAACAGGATACTTTCCCTGTTTCCCTGTTGCAAGTCTATAAAATCTCTATTACAAGGACGTAAAAGATCAGACAGGGAAAGCTTTTTCTACGTGTTTTTCATACTTACGAGCTGGAGGTTCACCTTTACCTTTTCTCCCCCCTAATTTTTGCCTTAACCTCAGATCCTTTAGTCCAGGGATTGAGATAACGACATTTTATAATGTTCCAAATATTCTGATTTTAGAACTTTGATTATTTCCTGATCTTGAAACTCAGGCTAGATACGTAAGATTATTTCCTGAATTTGGTAAGTCAGGGAACTCGTATATTCCTACACCAGGGATATATGCTGATCCCCGTCATGACTTGCGTTTAACCATAGTGTAGATTCTTTGCATAGGTCCGGCCGCTGGTCACTCACAGTATCTCCTTGGAAAAATGAGTGTCCACCCTGTTTAGTGTTGACCCTGCAGCAGCAGCATCCTATGTATTGCAATGTATTGCAAACCAGAGATTGGCACGAACTGGAAAACCTGTGGTTTGTGATGGTTTGTGGTCACAACCAGTTCGCAGTTTGCTTTTCAGGTTTGTGTGTGGGGGGGATGTTTAATGGAAGCTTGCCTCGCCGCCCGTGCGCATGTGCCCTGCCCCACTGAGCTGACTGGTGGGTGCCCACAGCCTGGGACCTTGAAGAAGCTGGGCCTGCTGCCAGTGTTCATGCACCCACCCAACCACGAACCAGCCCGGTTCATGGGTTTTCGGTTTGTGCCCTTCTCTGTTGCAGGCCTTGAGACAGAGAGAGATCCAAAATTCTGCCTGGGATAAGATTAAACCTGGAGAACCTGCAGTTACAGCTCTAAAATAAAGGCCACCAAATCGTAAACCAAGCTTGAAATGTATGGCTTTGCCTGGGATGTTTTAAGTCCGCATTCTTCCTCTGCCCATGGACAAAGGGTCGCCCGCTGCAAAGTGCTTCGTCTATTGCCTAAGGAGGCCCTCGGCACCTGTTTTGACCAGGAGAAAATTTATCCAGAAACATTGCAACCCCTCCGAATATTCTCAGAATTCATAGGTAACACTAAATACTGACTTAGGCTCTGTAAATCTTGGAGTAGGACATTTTGGATTTTGATCATGTTAGGGTTTTTCAGAATTTTAGTTTCAACTTTTAATTATGCAAACACCAAATCGGATCATTCCTAGGAGTTCCTTCAGCTTTATTTTTTACATTCAAAAACACAGATATATGGAGAGCAAATAGAAGATCAAGGTTTGCTTGTGAAATGCAAGGAGAATGTGGGGGGGGGGGGGGTCAGGGCATTTAATTAGCTATGGTAATGATTCAGTGAGTTATTCTACTTGCTACTTTGCTTATGCCTGACTTGTAAGTTGTACACTTTGCAATTAACACTGAATGAATGCTGCATCTTACTTTGTTTCTGTTAATGTACATGATGACATGCGGGGACTTCTGGCTTTTGGGGACTAGGCTTCTCTTAATGCCGCCTAAATTAGCCCTGGCCCCATTTTGTAGCCACTTCACACGGTTGGCTCATATTTAGTTTGTGATCTACAGCAGAGGTCCCCAACCCCGGGTCCGCAGACTGGGCCACGGAGACAGACCTTCCGCCCCACCCCCCGAATGCACTCACCCCTGCACAGACAATTTGTGCATACATGCACGCTCCAGCGTGCCCATGCAAGTGTAGCGCCACTGTTTGTCCATTCACGTGTGCGTGCGTGCCCGCACAAGCACCATGCTCCCGTTTGTGCATGCGCAAGTGCCACACCATCATTTGCGCAGGCACACGAGTGTGCCTGAACAAGCACCGCACTGCTATTTGTGCATGTGCACACGAGAGAAAGAGAGCATGTCTGCTTGTTGGCACATGCACATGAGCGCGGGGGATGCCCCACTTTACCCAGCCAGTCTGCGAGGTGGAAAAGATTGGGGACCCCTGATCTACGGCAATTCCAAAATCCTTCTTGTTTGTAGTTTTGCTGAGCCAGGTCTCCCCCATCTTGCAACTATGCAATTGGTTTCTTTTTCCGAGGTGCAGGACTTTGCACTTCTCCCTGTCGAATTTCATTCTGTTGCTTTCGGCCCAAGGCTCCACCCTATCCAGGTCATTTTGAATTTTGTTCCTGTCTTGCTGAGGTATTAGGGATTCCACAGCAAATTATTTAGTGAAATCCTTGTAGCTCTTGTCATGTAATCCTTCCATTGAAATTCTGAGGTGGTGGTGATGTTTGTCTCTTTAGTCCTGCCTTGGTTAGCACTCCAAAATATATCCCTCTCCCAACCTCTGGCCTTTTCTTTTCTGCAGAGTGATCTTCATCCAGTTCTGTTGGTCTTGAATGTGTCCAGAGGTTGGGAAAGGGATATATTTGGGAGCAGAACTCCCAGAATTCTTTGCCCAGCATTCCACAATAGACGGTGATGGCTAGTGACCAGATATGGGGGCGTACCCAGCACAGCTGGACATAACCCAACCACTCACCCATCCGCTGCAGCTGCCGTCTCCGTGCTCCCTTCCAAATCGCTCCAGAACTCACGGTCGACTAGCCACTCCTCAGCCTAGCAGGGAGGCTCATCTTACCTTCTTCTGCCAGGAGTGGCTAGTCGACCGTGAGCTCCGGAGCGATTGGAAGGGAGTGTGGAGCTTGTGGCAGCAGCAGACAGATGAGTGGACAGGCTGGCCCCAGGGGGCTGGACCCTTGTTATGTCCACCTGTGTGCGGGTATTCATATTCATATACGAATATCCCCATCTCTACGGGTGACTGCAATTTCATAGGGCTTGTACATCCACTCCAGGTTTGGGTAGGAACTTTACAGCATCTCTCCAAGGTGCTGAAAGTCTTTGAAGACAGAATTAGCACCCTGGATAGCTGTTGCAAAAGTTGAGGCCAAAGTCAGAGAAGACACACCTCTCATATAAAATCGGAGTCATTGGCTTCCAGGGCCGAGACAGTTGAGAGATGATGACAGTTTTAGTCCCGAGAGTAATTCTTCCAAGGCCTGTAGAGTCAGACGCGTGGTGTATCTGGCCTGTTTTCTGAGTTCATCTCCCAGCTGTACAGCCTGATGATGAATTTCATGGGTTTTCCCCCCCCCCAAACAAAGTAGGTGCGCTTTGAATAAACGACACCCTGCTACAATCCATGTTCTTGTATGAATCAGAGGCGCCTTTCCAAGGTTACATTTCATCAAATATAAATATACAACCTGTTTCCTCTCTAGCCTTGCTTTTCAGTCTATTTATGATGCTACTGGGCCATGTAGATGAGAAGAAAAAGCAGAAGTGATTTAAGAATCTCATATAAAATTTACCAGCCGCTAAATTACCTGTGGCAATATACTCTGGAAAGGTTACACCAATTTTAGCAGAAAAGAGTGTGCTAGCAAAATGTAAGGCATGCAATGAAAAAGCAACAGCAGCAGCTGAGGAGAACGTAAAGTAATCAAACCCAAAAGAAGTGTTTCTGAAGGAATGATTCACACACCCCCGTGACTTATCAGAGGCGTTCTGTCTTGTACCATCCAACGAGAGCAGCCATGGTCTCTGGTTTTCCTAGTCGAGTGAATGCTACCTTCTGTTCTGAGGAATCTATGCTTTAACCACTTTTATTGCACAGATGTATATTTTTAAGATGGTGCCATATCATTCGTCTGTCCTGTCCAGTCAGTTCCTATGAATGAATAACGTCCAAAATGTTCTGTAATTAACAACTCTGCTCAACTCTTGCAAACTCAAGGCAGTGGCTTCATGTCTGAGTCCACCTCTCTCTCCCTGAGTTTTCCTCTTTTCTTGATAGGTTGTATTTCCTGGTCTTCACCCTATCTGACCAAAGTAACCCCGGTTTAGTCATTCCTGCTGAGAGCTCAGGCTTGATTTGATCCAGAACCCATTGATTTAACTTTCTGGTGGTCTACGATATCTGTAAAGCTCTCCTCCAGCATTATTTTTCAGAATAATAATAATAATAAAATTAAAAATCAAATCTTTCCCTTAAACATAAATGACAAATATGATCATATTTCTTCACTGTCTAATTTTCATATCCATAAATTCAATTATTTAAAAGAAACCCTCCAGTTTCTGAATGTGGAATATTGTTCTTCCTATATCCATGATTCAAACTGCCAGGAAAGGCTGCACAATATTACACCTGCATTGCCACCAGGAAAAACTAGACACAGAATCCCTTGTTCATGTCTGTTTGGCCAGAAAGGAGTTAAAAAGTTCTCCTCCTGAGAGTCATTTCTTCTAGTCCTGACTGAGAGAGTCAAAAGTGTAGATCTCGCTTCCAGGTTCACAGGCCTCAATAAAGTTGACATGGTCTAGAGGGGCGGGTAAAAATCAAATAAATAAATAAATAAATAAATAAATAATAAAGTTTCTATTTTTGGACCGTTCACTCTGCTAAGGCACTTTCTTATAAGTATGTCACTGTTTTACCTACTTGAAAGGCCTTTTTTAGCTTCACTATTTTACCCCCCTGCAGCCTGGATTCCTTCCAAATAAGAAAAGTGTCTGGGACTAACCATTCTCTTTCAAGATAAGCAAGATAGGTATTTGGTCTAAATCTATAGATTAAAAAGGTCACATGTCTGCACAAGGTGTGTGTGAGAGAAACAGTTTATTTTTTAAAAAAATCAAAACTCGAACATCCATTGCCAGAACTTCCCCAGATTTGGCACAAAGCAAGAGCAGAGAATCTGGTAGAACTGATCCAAAGTGCAGTTTCAAAATTAGACCGTTTTTGTTTGGGGTGCCAGCATTTTTATAATGGCCTTGTGGAAAACGGCCTTGCCCTGCTGCACAATATTGATGGCTGCACTCCCGTGACAGTAACCACAGTATAGACGATCTTCACCTTGGTCTCCAGTGACATGTTTTGACCCATCAAAATCTTTTCTAGTTCGTTCCTAGTTGGACTTCTTCCTCTCAGTCATCCTCCCATTTGTGGATTCAAGATTGGATTCAATCTCTTCATGGTTGACATAAAATATAGTTCTTCGATAGTCGTCATGGTTCTTGCATTAGAACCATAGCCGCCTAGAGTGGTCTGGTAGTCCAGATAGGCAGGGTATAAATTAAATTAAATTAAATTAAATTAAATTAAATTAAATAAATAAATAAATAAATAAATAAATAAATAAATAAATAAATAAATTTCAGCTGCAGTCCCACACATTACACAGGAGGGGAAAGGTGATCTACAGATTCCAGTCTCGATGGCCAGGATCAGGGGATTCTCAGTGGCCACTTCCAGTGGCAGAAAACCCTCCCCGTCCTGTGGGAAATCAATATCTTGTGACTCAGGGATTAATTAAAACCTGACATTCAGGTGAAATACCACCAGCAGCCACTAGGTGCCAGCCTTTCCTCAAGCCTTCCCCATTTGTTTCCCCGAAGGGCCTTTAGGCAGGACTAGGCGGTGCCTTCCTCTGCAGGAGCCTCAAACTCTTCCTCAAACTCTGCTGAGAAAGAGAGAGAGAAAGAGAGTGAGAGAGAGAGAGAGAGAGAGAGACCTTGTTTACCTATGAACAAAACACACACACACACACACACACAAGTATATATCAAACAATAGTAACAGAAACATAAATGACAAATATGATCGTACCTCAAATGTACACATACAGTGTGACCTTCAGAAATACATCTTCATAGTATATTTTCATCTGTACCTTTCGTCTTAATTTAAATCCCGTGTCTTGCCTCCTTCAGACGAATCAAGGACATTGAGTTTCAGGAATTGTGGCATGCAGCTGATAAGACTTCTTCTCTGTTATCTCTCCAGAGCCCCTTCAAAATGGGTCAACCTGCTGCTTTCCTCATGCTCCTTAAATGTCCATAAAAGCACAGGGCCTTTTCTCTGGCCAGATGTAACATCATGCCTGGTGCTGCCTTGTATGGTAGTTATAACGAAACCCCTTATTCTGAAAGATACTGTCTATGTGAGCCGGGTGCTTTGGAAACTCTTGCACTCTTTGCAGGCTCTTGCGCTGTCCGCTTCATCAGGACTGCCTGCCGCAAAAAGGATGTCACCTCAATACTGGGGGGGGGGAAGGGGGGAGGAATCCAATCTGGACAAGATCCGTTTTATGTTATCGGTGGAGGTGCTTGACATTATGGAACAGGTCGCTGTTTTCCTTGAGTCAGTTGTTAGGAGGCGAAGCCCTGAACCTAACAAACTAGTTTGATTTGGTCTATTTGCCAATAAAGGTTATTATTATGATAATAACCTCTTTCCAAAAATATAAGGAGTTTTGTGTCGAGGTATAACCTTTATGTTTAGTAAATACATGTTCTATAAAAACTTTCCAGATCCCATTAAAAGTTTTTTTTTCAATAAATCATTTTCTAACTTCCAGTTTGCAAGTTGATTTATCATTAATAGCTAGGATTTATCCCTTTGTAATCTAATACTATTTTAAAAAACTTTTTCTCACATTTCTCTATCCATTTACTTCTCTCTTCATCATCATCATTTGCTAGTATAAATTTGGATTTATTCCAGTTTACCCTTAGCCCCGTTACTCCTGCCCTGGCACAGGACAGCCTATTCAGGAACGGAAGTGCTGTCCCCGAAGTGTTTCTGAGGGTGCCCTGGACAGCTGTTCGCCATGGGAAACACACGATCCATTCTGCAGCCTGCCTTCCCTGGGCGTAATGCCCGGCAAAATGACATCTGTGTAATTTTACATCCCATGTTGAGGAACCAAAGGATCACAAGACAAAGACCCCATGTCATGAACCTGCCGGTCTATACCAATATTCGGGTCAGCAGCCGACACCCATCTTGACCAGTAATTTTATTCCCCAACATAATACGAGGTATTGTTTCTTTTAAAATGGCAGCAATGATGGTAGAATTGGCATCGACAGGGCAAAATCAGGACATGCAAATTTAATGCAAGTCTGTACACTTTTTTTGGGGCTATACTGAAGTTTGACAGTATGCAGGAATCTTCGTCTCTATCCATTCTTGCATACTGTCCACCCACCTCGAAAGCGGATTGTGGTCTGCCAGAAGCTTTTGTGTGTGTGTGTGTGTGTGTGTGTGTGTGTGTGTGTGTGTGTGTGTGTGTGTGTGTGTGTGTAAAAGACACAGAGTAGTCAGGTGATCTGCCTGTCACCACCAGCAGGGGGTGGCCACAGCCCGTCTGTCATCTGTTCTCCGTTCCCTCTTTTCCCCCTTTCCGAATGCATGCAGCCGGCGCTGACCTCCAGCTAGGAAAAGGCACCCCATTGTCTTCCAGCTAGTCGGCATTCTGAGCAGGTGCTCTGCGGAGCGTGTGCTGTTCCTGGTCTAAATGCCTGCGGTGATACTTACAGCCGAATGCTATGAGAAGCTGATGAAAGATAGCAGCTGAGGACAACGGGGAGTTGTCCAATCATTTTATCTTTTTAGGGGCAGACCCACATGGACTGCAAACGATTCTTTCCCGGCACCATCCCTCGTAGTTTGAGACCCCCCTGAACCATCAACAGGGGTGACCCAAAGGGCAGAGGCGATTAAAAACAGATGACTTTGTAAAATGTCTCCTTTCAGGAGAAAAGCAAGTCCCTGATTTAAACATACATGGGAAACAGTAACAACCAGCTGTGTTAGAACTCGGGAGTGGCTTGCTCTCAAGGTTAAGGTCTTATAGTCCCTCCTCAGTCGTGCCAAAGGACAGGTCGGACTTGGACAGTTCTACAAGAAAAGACCGAAGAATTTGCAAATACGTAGTCAATGTATTTCAATTGTTATTTTCATTTAATCGGTTTTATTGTATAATTTATTTTGTGTTTTAATTCTACTTCTCTAACACAGTGAGCTGCCTTGAGTCCCCTTATCAGGAGAAAGGCAGTCTATAAATTAGATAGATCAATAGATCGATAAAGGTGTGAGGATAGGAATAAATAGTTATAGGAAGCAACGGGATAGATTTGGAGATCTTTATATGACTGGAAGCCGGCTTAGGTCGGCTAAGCCGAGACTCCTCTATCACATGGGCCTGGGAGACACTGCTGATTCACAAGGGAAGCCTTGGGGTGAGCCATTTATCTTACCTTTCAAGCAGTTATAAAAACTTCTTTCGACCAAGTAGAATGAGTGATTGCTCAGCACTTGGGGAGCTCAGGCGGCGGCAGGCACTAAAGCAAACATAAAGCAATATTTACAGTGGCAACTAGGCAAAAAGAATATTGTATCTCTGTAGTGGAAAAGAGCACTTAGAATACTAAAATAAATAAAATTATTTAGGTGCTAAGAAAAGGGATGTATTTAGTCTTCCTAACAGAAGCTCAGCCTTTACCGTTTTCTATGGTAGAGTTGGGAGGAAGTTCAAAATAGACGAGTTCTCGATTTGATGCCGCAAATTCTTCTATTGCTTCTGTTCCCCTTGGAGAGTTCTAGAGCCAACGTGTTGTGGAATCCTAGAATCAAGGAGTTGGAAACGGGGCCTCTTGAGGAGTCCTTGAGGAGCCCTTTTCCTTTGGTCTCAGTGCAGGAGACCCCCATCCAAGTAGGGCTGACAGATGGTTTTCTCCTGAAGGCCTCCAAGTGTTGGAGCGCTCGCCACCTCCTGATGTCACGGGCTCCGTCGTCCTACTGCTCTAACAGTTAGGAAGTTTTTCCTGATACTTAGCGGAAATCTGGCTTCCTGTCCCTTGAGCCCATTATGACATGTCTTCCCCTCTGGGATAATTAAGAAGAGGTTGTGTCCCTCCTCTGTAGGACAAATCACACAGTCTCCATTGCCTGTATACAAATGCCAGAAGTATAGGAAACACTGAAGAAGAACTTCATTCAGGAGGACAAATATGACTTGACAGGGAGAGCGGAAACTTGGTAGGACAAACTTCATAACTGGAACACAGAATCCAAGGGTAGAACTTGTTCAAAAAGAATAGAAAGGGGGCAGGGTTGTATTATCTATCTATCTGTCTGTCTGTCTTCTTATAATCTATCTATCTATCTATCTATCTATCTATCTATCTATCTATCTATCTATCTATCTATCTATCTATCTATCTATCTATCTATCTATCTATCTATCTATCTATCTATCGTCATAAATAAATAAATAAATAAATAAATAAATAAATAAATAAATAAATAAATAAATAAATAAATAACTTTATCCCACCTTCCTCCTTAAAAGGACCCAAGGCAGCTTACAACAATTAAAAGACAGTATTTAAAAGCTAAGGATACAAATATGAAAAAAGAATTAAACAAACATTTTATTAAAATGGTAAATAAGGTCAATATTAAGACTCTTTTAAAACAACAGAGCACAACAGTCCATTTAAAAACTTATCTCTAACCACCAGTCATTAAGCGAAAGCCTGCCTGAAAAGAAAGGCCTTTTAGCTGCTTGTGGAAGGAGAGCCAAGATGGGGACCAGCCTGGCCTCCAGTGGGAGGGAGTTCCAGCGTCTCTGTGAGCAGCCGCCGAGAAGGCCCTGCTCTGTGTTTTCACCAAGCGTGTCTGTGAAGGTGGCGGGACTGAGAGAAAGGCCTCCCCTCATGATCTTGACTCCCAAGCCGGCTCACAGAGGGAGACACGATCCCTGAGGTCGCTTGGACCCAAGCGGTTAAGGACCTATTATTGGCTGGAACCAGCACCGCTCTGGATTGTGCCCAGAAACGGGTGGGCAGCCTGCAGAGCTGCTGTCACAGGGGAGGGAGAGGTGACCCCTGCGCACCAGCCCCAGTCCGCCCTCTGGCGGCTGCCTTTTGGACCCATTAAAGTTTCCAAACATTTTCTACAGGCAGTCCCACGTAGAGATTATGATGAATAATGGAGCCCCCCTCCGTGTGTGTTTGTGTGTGTGTGTGTGTGTGTGTGTGTGTTAGTGCAAAGTGCCTGCCTACTGCACAGGTCTGATGATGTTTTTGTTGCCTGATGGTTCACTGAATGTCTGTTGCTTTGACTGTACTTTGTTTTGAACAATCATCGTGCCTGGGTAGAGATACAGTCTTTTAGATGGCTTGGTCTAAAGCCGTTTAGGGCTTTATAGGTTAAGACCAGCACTGCGGATTATGCCCGGAAACAGACTGGCAACCAGCAGAGCTGCTGTAACAAGGGGGTGGTGGTTCTGGGATCTCCCCGTGACCAGCCCCAGTCAGCCATCAGGCAGCTGTGTTTTGGACACTCTGGGGTTTCTGGACACTTTCCAAAGGCAACCCCACACAGAGCGCATTTCAGTCATCCAGATGGGGTGTCACTAAAGCACGTATCACCGGGGCCAGATCCGACCTCTCCAAGAACAGAGGCAGCTGGCGCCCTAGTCTTAACTGTGCCAAGGCTACTCCTGGCCACCATGGAAACCTGGGCATCCCGGCTCGGAGACGAATCTGGGAGGAGCCCCCCCCCCAAGCGGCTCGCTTGTGTTTTCAGAGGGAGCGTGACCCCCTCCAGCACAGGCTGCAACCCTATTCCCTGATCTGCCTTTCGACGGACCGGGAGCCCCTCCGTCTGGTCTGGATTCCGTTTCAGTCGATTCGCCCTCCTCCGTTCCGTTCCTGACACCAGACCCTGGTCTAGAACCGAGAGAAGTTCCTTGGAGTTTGACAGGAAGGGAGAGAGAGAGAGTTGGGTGTCATTCACCTACTGGTGACGCCGGACACCCTAACCCTGGACAGCCTCTCCCGGCGGTTTCCTGTGGAGGTTAAATCGCCAAGGGGGCCAAAGAGGACCCTAAAGGACCCAGCAGGCCCACGGCCGGGGTGTCAAACAAGAGCTTCCCCCCGGTCCCATTTTCTGAGTCCTCTCTTCCAGGAAGGCCGGGAGCCCCACGATTCAGCGGAGTCTCCACGTCCCATCCCAGAGATGTGGACCAGAAGGAGGCCGCGGTCGAGGGTACTGGAAGCCACGGAGAGGGTCCAGCAGAACCAGCAGGGACACCCTTCCCTTCTCTGGTTCCTGGTGTAGGTCGACCACCAAGGGGGTCAAAGCAGGCTCCGTCCCGTAACCAGTCCTGAAGCCAGACTGAAAGGGATCTCGGTGTCATCCAGGAACTCCTGGAGCTGAGAAGCCATTACCTGGTCCAAGACTGGCATATTGGGGACTGGCCGGTCATGATCCAGGACTCTGGGGTCCTAGGAGGGCTTCTTTCCAAGCGTGGTCCTACTGCGGCCTCCTTCGGGCAAGCTGGAAATCCTGCCCAGCGGCAAGGAGGCCTTCGCTCCCCCTTGGACCCACCCGGCCAGTCCCTCTCTGGCTGCTTTTAGAAGCCAGGATGGGCCAGGGTCGAGCAGACCAGTGGAAGCCGTCACCGCGCCGAGGAGTCCTGCCCACATCACCAGGCTGCAAAAACGGAAGCTTCTCCATCAACACCGGACAAGCAGGAGCGAGAGTGACTTCTGCAGGACCTGCATATTAACAGCAGCGTCCAAGTCAGAGCAGATCTGAGCAATTTTGCCTGCAGAGTGCTGTGCAAATTCTCCACAACAAGCTGCAGTCTGTGCAGCCATAGTATATGTCAAAAATACATATTCCTGCACCAGAAATATAGGAATATTGGATTAATATAATATTAGGGGGACGACAACATGGTAGTCGCTATCTGCTCCTGATCCCTCAATCAAGGAGAAGATGCAAAGGAAACATTTGAAAAAACAAATTGCATTATGATGTAGCAGTCATGGGAGATTTCAGCACTGCCTTATGCTATTTAATTATTTTTTAATGTTCAAGAGTTTTTCGTTAACTTGTAAGGGAGGAAAGGAAAGTATTTAATTATCCTGATACCTGCGGGGAGGCGAATTCTGCCAAATACGACCTTTCCAAGAAATTCCTGGCTTGTGTCAGTGATCATTTTCCCCTGCAAAAAAATGGAGGCAGAAACTGGAGGGTTTGTGGAAGGAAATAGCAGTAAAGGGGGACTCCGGCAGAAAGTGGGGACGTTCTCCTTGAGTTCTTGATTTCAAAGGAAACCAAAGGAATGGGCAGCCACTGGTGTAGGCTGCAGTTTAAGTCAAATTTAATACATTTAGAACAATGATAAGCCAGCATTGCACAAAGTATATGGTAAAATTACTGATTTTAGAAAAATGACTATGAAAATTTTAAAAAAATCTCCACAGGTTTTCAGTGGTCCAGACAGAGCCCACAGAACAAATACATGACTGTACAAGTTTCTCTCAGTCACACCACTCCTTATAGTATATTTAGTTTTGAGTTAGATTTACCTCACTTCAACTGTCTTAGAGTTTAGACTCCTGGTTTAGAAAGAATTAAAAGAGTATCTCTTTTACTTACAAAATCTTCATGTCAGAATTTTTTAAAAAACACATATTCAGTGGCTACATATTATATTATCTTAACTTGCTAGCTTCATTAGCTTCTTCACTAATCTTATTGGTGACATAAATACTCAGAATATTGACATTACTTAAACTGTCCCTAATACAGTTGCTGACCCACTAGAGACTGTAATTGCTAAACAGACACCGAAACCTAACAGATCCTGACTGAAGTAAAAAGTCAGGAAATAGAAACTGAGGTACAGTGGGAAACAATCTGTTACTCTAAGTGATTGGCATTTACCTGAAGTTCCCTCCCATCAAAAATCTATTAAAGGTTTAATATGCAGCTTGCTATCCCAACAGTAAGATCCCATGGCAGGAATTGAGAAAGAAGTCCATGATGGGTGGGAGTTTCTTTGACAAAGTAAATTCTGAAAGCACAACTACAGACAATCCTAACAAGAAAAAAAGGTGGAAGACAGAAGAAGTAAAAAGACCAAAGTGACTTCACAAAAAGCTCTGAGAGGATCAGATAAAACACACACACACACACACACACACACACACATATACACACGTAGGAATTGGAAGGAGGGCTGGAAAGAACTGCAGGGATGGTGTTACAAAAGCAAAGGCTGAGAATGAGCTGAAGTTAGGAAGAGATGCTAAAAGCAAAAAAGAGCATTTTTCAGGTATGTGCCTAGCAAAAAGACAGAGGAAAGAGTGGCTCAGCTACTCAATGGGGATGGAAAAAACAATAACGGAGGACGAAGAAAAGGCAGAGGGGCTCCGTTCCTGTTTTAGTTCCGTCTTTTCCCATAAGACAGACAATGAACTTCCAAACAAATGGGAAGTGCAAGTGGGGGGGGGGGGGAGACAGGATTGCAGCTAGCGATGGATAAACCAATATTCAAGGAAGACCTGACCACCTTGAACGGGTTCAAATCTCCAGGGCCGGATGAACTGCATCTGAGAGTATTGGAGGAATTGGCCGAAGAATTCTCAGAAATGACAGAGTGCAGGGAATACCTAACTGATTTGTGGATTGTGTAAAACTGGTTCAAATAGCTAATACCTTGGAACACAGAAACGAAATTCAAAAAGGAAACTTCCTATAAAGAAAGACTGACTGGGCCTATTTAGCCTTGAGAAAAGAAGACTGAGGGGACAAGGGATAGCCCTTTCAAAGACTGGAAAGGCTGCCCTACATGAGAAGGGACAGGATCTGTTTGGCCAGAGTACAGAACATGTAATCATGGATTCAAGCGACAGGAAGCCAAATTTAGGCTGATGGTCAGGAAAAACGTCTTAACGGCTATAGCAGTATGGCGATGGACCTGATGATCCCGGGAGGTGGTGAGCGCTCCGATGCTGGAGGCCTTCAAGAGAAATTTGGAGAACCACCTGGCAGATCTGCTTGGATCTGGATCCCTGCCTCGAGCAGGGGGTTTGGACTCAGTGGCCTCACGGGTGCCCTTTCCAGCTCCATGATTCCAAGATTCTATGATGATATTGGTGATCTAGGGCTGAGTCAGCAACGAGGTGCCGGGCGCCACGTTTACAGCTCAACCCAAGCCAGCTCTTTCCTCCACTCTGGCCGGGGCCATGGAGGAGCATCTCACGGAGGCCCCGTGGGCTTTGTCGCATCGCCTGAAACGCCCGCCGACCGGCAGCAAGCCCTAAAGCCGTGCAGGGCCACCGTTTCCAGCAGATAAATGTTCAGGCTGTGGCAGCCCCCCTCCCCCGACAAGCCCTTTAAATTAATGAGATTGCAGAACGATGAAACGCACAGGTGGAATGATCACCGGCAGACTCTGTCACTGGAGAAGTATTTAAGACGTTACCTTTTTCATCATTAGACGTCGCCATCTGTGCCGCACAACACGAACGCACCAAGCAGTTTTCTTCCAGGGCTGGTGAAGTATTTGCTGCCGTGGTGCGGAGAACTCTGCGCCTCCTGATCCGTGAGAAGGGCCGGCCACTTGCACTTCGGAAGGCTTCACTTACAAAGAGAGGAGCAAAGCTTCACATCTCGAGGGTGGCGGGGGAAGCGGGCATGCTGTTCCAGTTGGTCAGAAGCCCTCTGCACCCCCCTTGAGAGGCGGCGTCCATACTGTGAGCGAAGGCTTGTCTTTCTGTCCCCCTGCCCCTCTCTAAGGCCCGGCCGCCACCCAAGGGTTCACTCTGAGAGTAGGGACCTGTGCCATAGGGTGGCACCCAGAGGTTGGTAGCCAGAGGTTGAAGAGGAGGGTGGAGACCTGCCAGATTCCTTGTTCCTCTCAATTTAGGCGGGACATTCTGGCAGTGAGTTTCTGGACCCCACAAGACTCTTCAGCTCCGACGCAAGGATGAGACGAGACACCCTTTGCTCCTCGTGAGGTCTTCTCTGTTTCTGCAGAACATTTTTGCGCAAAACGAGGGTGTCTCCTCCAACAAGCCAAACAAAATGAAAAACACTCGGGTGTTCTGGTGAAAGAATCGTACTCCAAGAATGCTTATTAATGGTTTATTCTCAAACTAGGAGGAGGTACCTCAAAACTCAGTCCTGGGCATGGTGCTCTTCGGTTTTTATTAATGATCCGGAGCAGGGGGTGCAGGGAATGCTGATCAGATTTGAGGATGACACAGAATTGGGTGGAATAGCTAACACCCTCGAAGACAGAAACAAAATTCAAAATGATCTGGATGGGCTGGATCGCTGGGCTGAAAACAACAGAATGAAATTCAACAGGGACAAGTGCAAAATGGGGGTGGGTGGGTGGGGAAGATCATACACCTAGTTACAAGATTGGGGGGGTGTCCTTGGCTCAGTAATGCTGTGAGTGAGAAAGATCTTGGAACCGTTGTAGATCACAAACGGATTAAAGCTAACTGTGTGAGGTGGCTTTTTAAGAAAGTGCCAGTGCTGTTTTAGGCTGAATTAACAAGTCTTTAGGCACATCATGAGAAGGCCCGGTTCTCTGTAAAGTTAAAGGCAAAGGTTCCCCTTGACATTGAGTCCAGTCATGTCTGACTCTAGGGCGTGGTGCTCATCCCCGATTCCCAGCCATAGAGCCAGCGATTGTCCGAAGACAGTTTCTGTGGTCACGTGGCCAGCGCGACTTAGACCCGGAAAGCTGTGACCTTCCCACCGAGGTGGTGCCTATTTATCTACTCACATTTGAATGCTTTCGAACGGCTAGGTTGGCAGGAGCCATTTCTCTGTAAAAGGTAACAATACTGGGAAAGGTTGAAGGCTGCAGGAGAAGAGGACCAGATATGAGATAGATTGACTCCACAGGCTTGAGTTTGCAAGAGCTGTTGAGGACAAGACACGCTGGAGACTCCTCACGCCTAGGGTCGCCTTGAGTCAGAGATGGCTCGAGGGCCCATAACCACAGCAATAAGTCTCCAGGCCCCACGAAGTCCTTGGCCCCCTCTCTTCAGCAGGCGCTAGGCTTCTTCTTGGGTCCTGTTTTGGACATCGGACTCTAAAGAGGAGGCTGACCCACTGGAGCAACTTCAGAGGAGGGCCACCAGGGTGAGGATCCGGGGACTGGAAGCCAAGCCCTCCTTCGGAGGAAAGACTCAAAAGAGCTCAGCCTGTTGAACAAGACTCAGGCCGTTCCGACTTAGGGGTCCCTTGTCCTGGGTTTTCCAAGGAGAGAGTACTCAGCAGTGGTTTCCCCCTCCTGGCTTCTGGGACCGAGATGGAGATCATCATATTGGGTGGATCGCTGGACATTTTTTAGAGGGAATTCTGCCTAGCCGGGAGGGGATTACACGTCCCCTAAAAGGCTGGGTTCACGGTTGGGGGGGGGGTGCTCTTGACCCTGGCTCTCTCTCTCTCTCCAGGGAGGTGCAAATCTCTATGGTTGAAATGTATCACTTATTCAAAAGAAGCAGAGTTAACAGGAAAGATGCAGGAGTAGCATCTTGTGTAACAGCAGCAAGGAGATACAGTACTATAGGAGTGGATGCAGGAAAAGCTGGTGGAGAGAGTTTGGGTGAACCCTAGAGGAGAGATTGAAGGCACCACCACAGAGATCGAAGCGTCGCCTGTGAAGGAAGGGCGTCCTGCCAGCTCCCACTTTGGAGGCAGGCCGGACGGAGCTAAAGAGAATTAGCAGAAACTTTTGGGCAGGGAGCGAAGCACTCCCGAGTGAAACTCCATCCTCGGCGGGGGGGGGGGGAAGGACACAAGAATAACAATAGTAGTAAAAGAAGACGCTCTCTTGGTTTCTCTGTGACCCGTCAAGACATTGCGCTTTGCAAATGGCTGTAAAAAGAAAAACAGAAAACCACTGGATATTTCTCCTGGCATTTAGGCTTGACATGAAATGCTTCTAAGACGTCTAAAAATAACTATTAAAAGTAATTTTAAAATGTGACTAGAAAGCGTGGCTTAATACACCGCAAAGCGGTCTTGCAACTCCTCGTTCCATTGCTTGGGTGGGGCTTTGCAACTATGGTTGGACTCTGGGTCGTGGCCCCTGGGCTTCTTGCTTTCTTGTGAGAAAGCAGGAAGCATGTTTCGTTCCTCGTCCAGGTCACTTCTTCGGTCTGAGAACTGCCAGACTGAAGAAGCGACTTGGAGGAGGAGCGAAACGATTCAGCCTGGCAAGAAAGAAGTCCAGCGGCCACGACTCCACTTCCAGATCCTGACACCTGGAGGATGGAGAATCTTCACAAATGTCTGAGGACGGCAGTATCTCGGGGGGGGGGGGGGAATCAGTTCCACCATCACCACTCCATGGATGCTGAAAAACGTGGAAGTATACATTATACTATATTATATTATATTATATTATATTATATTATATTATATTATATTATATTATATTATATTATATTATATTATATTAATTATACCGTGTTTCCCTGAAAATAAGACAGGGTCTTATATTAATTTTTGCTCCAAAAAAAGCAGTAGGGCTTATTTTCAAGGGAAGTTTTAATTTTTTTTTGTGTACAACCATCTACATTGATTCAAATACAGCCATGCCATCTTCTTCTAGTTGCTGCACAAGGGTGGAGGGCGGGGTTTAACTTAATTAGGGTTTATTTTTTGGGGGGGTAGGGCTTATATTACGAGCATCCTGAAAAATCATACTAGGGCTTATTTTCAGGTTAGGTCTTATTTTCAGGGAAACAGGATATTATATTATAATACACTATAATACACTGTGACTACAGTATACTGTATTCACTATACAGTACACTGACTGGTCTCTGACTCCCTATAGTGGCCAGTTCTAGTAAATACCCCCTGGAAATATGTATAAATTAGACATGGGGGTTTCCTATTCGAGTCCTGGGGGATACGAATATAAAGTTTGACACCACAGGTGCCAGGGTGGTCCATTCCCACCCCCTATCCCCGAACCAGGCTGGTCATGGGCTCCTTTCAGCGCACATGTCCGACAGTGGCGACATCGCGCCAATCCCGGTTGGAGTCCCGCCGGTGCCGTCCTGCCTCTCCCCTCAGCCGGATGCTCAGCCGCTGAGGGGGAGGCTTGTCTTCCCGCCTCCTTGCTGGAGTGGTCGGCTGAGGGGAGAGGCAGGACAGCGCCAGCGGGACGACATCCACGTTGGACATGATGTCGCCATGGTCGGACATGTGCACTGAAAGGAGCCAAGGACTGGCCTGGTTCAGGGTGGGGGGTGGGAATGGACCGCCATTTATTTATTTATTTTATCAGATTTAAACCCCGCCCATCTAGACTTGTGGTGTTGAGCTTCACATTCGTATCCCTCTAGATAGTATAAATAAGTGCTTGAGGGGTTTTTTATTTACTGTTTTTCAGGCAGCAGATAAGCGAATCAGTGGATCTTGACCCAATGGATGGTGGGCCCTACCGTACTTATTACATGACCCTTAAATTTGACCCAATAAGCAGGTAGTTATACATAATCGTATTACCTGTAACATATATTTTTTTTGGCCAAGATCTGCTGAAGTCTTGCTGTCCAGAACTGTTTATCTTAGTTTATTTTTATATTATATGTAAACCTCCCAGAGTAGACCCATTCTAGATGGGCAGTATATAAATCTAATAAATAAAAATAAATAAATAAACTGAACCCAGATCCCCAATGAATTTTGAGGTAGGAATCCATGTATTCTTGATCTTGTTGACAAAACTGAACAAGACGTATTGACAAATTCATATCATCTGAAGGATTCACCTGGACGAGTCGCAGGTTAAAACTCAGTTGCCTTCCCCGTATCAGAGAACAGGCGGATAGACAGGTTCATTTGGATGTATATCCAAGTGTATACATCCAAAGCCCAGAATGTATATATATATGTCTTTTGAAAAATGTGCATGGATGGAGAAAAAGCTCTCCTTCCAGTGTGCAACTGAATCAGAAGAATTTTAGAAGAGGTAGGCAGCCAGCCATGCTAGTTTGTGCTAAGTATATCCGGCAGAAACAAAAATAAAATTTTGAAAATTATTTTAAAAATAAAACAAAAACCAATGAAACTGAAAATATTGGTTTTGCCCAACAAGCTTTCAGGTGGAAAATGGGAAATACTGAAAAGGAGAATGACTCAAGGAGACTGTTCTCAACCTAGAGATGCAGGCGATGGAACCTGGGAATTTTCTCAGGCTGGTCTTGGGTTTTTCCGCTGAGCAACACCCCTGCGTATGCGTTTAATTTATTCCAAATATTTCTGTCCCGCCTCCCTCCCCGAAAGGACTGTTTCCCCCCCATACTGGGCTTCTGCTTACAGATTCTGTTTCGAGCAATAGGAAATCAGATGAGCCACCCATGGAGTGAAAGCGGAGCAACGAAGGGAGGGATGGTCAGTCGTGAGCGCGGTGGTTTCGCGAAGCGCAAACCCAGCCGTAGTGAGGGAGGGGGGAGCAGAGGAAGGGCCAACTTGAAATTATCTTGTGGAAAGCTTTTGAGAGTCGCCGGAGCTTGATCAAACAATTTTCAAGGTCCCCGTGATTTAATTTTCTTTTCGACAGAAGCTTCGGGGAAGAAATTGAAGTTGGCACGAGCAAGAGAAAGGCTGAGCTGAGCACTTCTATTACTTACAGAAATATTAGCCCGGAGGAGAAGAGAAATGTGCCAGCGCTCTCATGAGCGAAAACAACCCTCGGAATTTAATAAGGCGACTGCCGTGTGTCACCTGTTTCTTCTCTTAGCCGCTCCTTCTGTTTATATTGCCACCGGTTCCACCATGTCTTATTAGGTTTGGAGAAAAAGAAAAGCCAATTTGATAAGAACGTAAGAAGAATCCTGATGGATCAGCCCCGAATGTCTCGCCGGTCAGCATTCTTTGCTAACAGCCGCCCAGATTCTTCTGGGAAGGCAGAAGGAAAATGCTGGGCCTGCTCACCCCGCTGGCTCTCCTGTTTCTCAGTATCTGAGGTGTTCCACCTTGCTCCATGCCGTCAAGTCACCTCCAACGTAGGGTGACCTTGTGAAGGAGCTATCTCTGAAAGGTCCTCTCCTCAACGGCCCTGCTCAGCTCTTCCCAAATTTAGGGAGTCGGTCCATCTCTTATTTGGCCTTCCTCTTTTCCTGCTGCCTTCTGCCTTTCCCAGCATGACGGTCTTTTCCAGGGATAATCCTGCCTTCTCATAATGGGCCCAAAGTAGGACAGCCTCAGGTTCAACATTTTCACCTCCAGAGAGAGTTCACCCCTTTTCAAGTGAATCATGTTTTTTTTTCCTGTCGGCTTTCTCGGTGGTCCAACTTTCACACCTGTACGTGGTGATCAGAAATACACTGTGGATGATCTTGGCCTCGGTTTCTGGTGACACATCCTGACCCTTGCCAGTGTCTTCAAATTCCTTCATTGCTGGTCTTCTGAGTCTCGGTCCAAGATATACAAAATCTTTCACTGTTTTGGTTTCTTCATTGTTGAAATTAAAGTTGTGCAGCTCTTCGGTCGTCATAATGTTTGTCTTCTCGCATTCAACTGCAGTCCTGCTTTGCCACTTTCTTCTTTCTCTTTCACTAAATGTTTGTTTCAGATAATTGCTATTTCCAGCCAGTAAGATGGTGTCGTTTTCATATTTTCAATTCCTGACGTTTCTTCCACCCATTTCCACGCCTTCATCTGAATCCAGTCCAGCTTTCTGTACGAAGTGTTCGTTGTGTAGATTTGGCAGAGAGGCAGATGAAATGCTCCCAGGTCTGACCCCTTTTGCTTAACCCCAAGCATCTTTTTAGAAGCTACCCATGCAGGAGAGCCCGCCACCTTCTGAAGGAGTCCCTCCCTTCCTCTACTCTGTCCAACAGCTCCTGCCATCAGGAGGCTCTGCCTAACGTTTAGCCAGTGTCTCTATTTCCTGGAATTTGGATCCACCACCACTTTCCGGCACAGCAGAAAGCTGGTCCATTCCAGGAACAGCAGATACTTGAAGGCGTCCCTCGCTTCACTTCTCAGCTTTCTCCTGGCTGCCTATGGGAACTCACGCCTCTCACGGATATCACGGGTCCTTTCCTAACTTTCACATGTTCTTGTTCTCTTAAAAACAAACATGCTAAGCTTCTAGATCTTCTTTGTGAAGGCAAAAGGAAAAGCGCACAGGAAGTGTGATATCATACAGTAAACAGGGAGGGCAATGGGTGCGTCCAGCCCTAGAAAGAGGGACGCATGTGCGTGACTGGACAAGCTGGGATATTTCATAGAGTCGTCAAATTCTCAAACGATGGTCTTGGAAGGGGCCTCTAAGGGATGTTCAAGGGAGTGAAAGCAAACCTGACAGAGGGCGGTGCAGTTTTCTCTTGAAGGCCTCCAGCGCCGGAGCGCTGACCTCCTCTGTTGTACTGCTCTAACAGTTAGGCTATTCAGTCTGAATCTGGCTCCCTGTCGCTTCAGCCGGTTCTTATACATCCTGCACATCCTGGGATGAGGGAGAACAGGTCCTGCCTCTCCTCCGTTGGGCCGCCTTTCAAGTCTCTGAAGGGTGCTCTCCTGTCTCCCCCTCGGTCTTCGTTTCTCCAGGCTAAGCATGTCCAGCCCTTTCCGTCTTTCCTCCTCATAAGGCTTGGTTTCCAGCCCCCTGGTCATCATCCTTCTTGCCCTCCTCTGCACTTGCTCCAGTGGTTCAGCCTCCTTCTTGAAGCAGGGTGCTTAGAACTGGACTATTTGCAGAAGGATTGAAAATGAAAGAAAGGGCCCTCGAGCTCAAGAGGGCTTAGCGTACGACAGACACGGAGCCTCGTGGCTACCTTTCCTCGAGACACGCTCAGCATCTGGAGAGGTCGACGCGTCCTCCCTCCTTCTCTGCCCTCACCCCCCCTGCCACCCTTTCAGCTCCCATGAGAAAGCAGCGTTAGACTGGTAGCCCTTTGCCAGCTGAGTCAACACATCCCTCGGCCATGACCAGGAAAACCTCTTTTAAACAACTCATTCGCATAGTGTTCATAGGCCTTCATGTTATTAGGCAAGCCCTCAAACCAGGAATTGTTAGTCAGGTGGCAAGTGGTGTCAATGACCAGGGATCAGCAGCACCAATAAATGTTGCATGCAATACTGAAGATGATGGGGGTGGTGGCGGTCAGCAGGCACAGCTCCAGGGGTCCAGAAATAGTCAGAGGAGGGATGCCATGAGTGACGGAGGGATGGGCTGTAAGTCCTGACTCCGTCCCTCCTCAGCCAAGTCAGGAGAAAACACACGGAAACCATTCTCACAGAGAGATCACAAAATACACATTCGTTTCTTCGTGGTACGTTTCTCAGAGTACAATATTTGCAACACTTCAAGATTATTTTATTTTTATAAATCTGTAAAAGGCATCTTAGCAGAAAATGTGACAAGAGTTGCCTTCTTGTATTGGGGTGGTTGTATCTTTTTGACTTGTCCTTGTGTGTGTGTGTGTTGTGTGTGTGTGTGTTGTGTGTTTTGTGTGTGTAGGAATGCTTGACTCAAAAAAGAAAGGAAAAATATTAGTTTTGGATTGAAATGTTGTTGTGGAAAATACAAGGAAAAACCTATTTGCCTTGCTCTTGCACTGAAAGTGAGATTTTGCATGGGATGGAAAAATCTAGATAGGCTAGTTTTCAAGGTGAAGGGATATATTCGTACACGGGTGTCACTTGTCTTATGAGCTTTTTATTGGCAGAGTGTGAAAAAAAAGGCTAAAAGCCCTTGGCTACACAATGGATAAAAGCTCAGGGACCTAAAGAGCAAAAATTAGCTTGAAGTTTCCCTGTAGGAGACCACCTCTTATTGGTGAGCTCTCCTCAACTGGCACTTACTGTCTCAATAACTCATTCACTGGGAAAAGAAAAGAATAAAAAGGTTTCCATTTACTCACAGTTCTTCATAGATCACAACCAACAGCATTCTGTAGAAAAATAGCTCCATACTGACTCACTACATGACTAGGCTGATTCAAGAAGAACAGCAAAAACTCTACAGAAGACAGGCATGGCTCTCTTCAAAATTCTGATGCCAAGAATTTTGGATGGACCGTCACCCCATCCAGAAAGGTCCCTCCCAGCCAAAACCTCTCACACCGGCAACGCACCAGGGTGGAATAATTCCAGTGTTTTCCTCGGAGGTCAAGTATATGCTTAGGAGGCTGCATGTAATGAAGAGAACCGGCGAGGGAGACCTTCCTTCGAGCCCTGCTGGAGCAGGTGGAGTGGAGAGAGGCAGGGAACACGAGGGCCGGGGGTTCAAACTCTTCTCCCCCTTCTGTTAAAAAAAGAAGTGACACCAGGAGGAGACGGGCGGACGTTCAGGTGGAATGCCTACGCAAATGGAACATATCAGCATTAGGAAAGAAATCAGCTGGCTATGGTGGTTTTTAAAATAAGATGTTCTTTTTTTCCTGGGGGGGGGGGAAGAAGAGACAAAGCCTTAAATCCAGGTCTGCTCCCCCCTGCCCCCGCCTGCCTGCCCAGCCCGGCCATTTGACTTCTCCATCAGAGCCAACGTCTCTAATCCAATACTTTTCTCCGGTCATCTCCTTTCTTTCTGTAGCTCAAGGTCAAATATAATTGGATGGTGGATAGATGTGCTGAGCTGAAGAGAACCTCCCGAATATCTTTCCTTCGAAAATACTGTAGGTTCCAGAAAATGGAATTAAGGATGGATCTTTTTGACACTTCTTGCTAACAGCCTGGCGCTTCTCTGTGGAGCCCTGAGAGGGAGGGCGGTTGGATCAGAAGGGGGGGGGGCTCTGACAAGCTGGCGCCTTGGCTTGTGTCCACCTGGCAAGGCAGGGACCGGCCGCCGGGCAAGGGCTGTGCCTCAGAGAAGGCTGTGCCGCTTCCCCCGTTCATCGCAAACACGCCGTGGGTATCCCGGAAGGAAGGAAGGAAGGAAGGAAGGAAGGAAGGAAGGAAGGAAGGAAGGAAGGAAGGAAGGAAGGAAGGAAGGAAGGAAGGAAGGAAGGAAGGAAGGAAAAGGAAAAGGAAAAGGAAAAGGAAAAGGAAAAGAAAGATGGACGGAAGATAGGAAGGAAGAAAAAAAAGAATGTAATGCTCTTAAACACGATCAACTCCTTCACGTTCCTCATTAATTATTATTATTATTAAATATTATTATAAGAGTTAGACAACTCCCTTTCTCAAGATCGTCGGAGTGATTCAACAAACTGGGAGGAGAGGGGAGGATTCTGGAAGGCTTTCCTGGGTGAGTTACTTAGCTGGTGTGTTTTTTTCTTGACCTTCCAGGGGAAAAGCAAAGGAAATCCTTCCAGCGAAGCCGCACTCCTGGCGCCGGACACAAGCCGGAGCAGGGGATGTAAACTGACTGATCCTTCAGCTTGGATGGCCAGGTTGTCGAGGAGCTTTCTTCGGTTCCTTAATTTTTAAAATGTGTTTATACAATCCCCCCCAAACGCACACACACACACAATTAGAATGAGAAAAAGAATACCAGTATCTAAACAGGCTGTACTTCCTCCCCCCCCCCCCCCCGCGGGACCCCTTGGGAGTCACAGCCTAGACCCTTTAGCCCCATCTCCCTCCCAGAATGGTCTCGACTCTGAGCCCCCCTTCCCCTGTATGAATACATGATGGATACATTCTTCTTCCACGTCTCTCGATTCATCTTTCCCCCTCTTTACTTTTAAATTAAAAACATTGTGTATTTGCCTGGAAAAAAGGCCAATGCAATTTTAGGCTGCTTTAACAGGAGTATAGTGTACAAATCCCACGGGGTATTCGTTCCCCTTCCATTGAGCCCTGGTTGGGCCTCACCTTGAGTTTTGTGTCCAGTTCTAAACAGCCCACTTTAAAAAGGAGGCCGACCAACTCGAGCAAGTTCAGAGGAGGGTAATCAGGATGATAATCAGGGGGCTGGAAATGAAGCCCTAGGGAGGAGAGACAAGATACGCCACAGGGATTACCTATGGGGCATAATATATCGCATAGCAGTTCAGAATCAAAGTGGGGAGACTGCAGTTCATATTCCCACTCAGCTGTGAAGCTTACTGAGCGATCTTGGACCAGATTGTTGTTCTTGTGGCTGGTGTGGTTATAAATTCTTTGGGAAAAGCTTGGGGTACAAACAAGACCCAGGTATCAACAGAGCAGTTCGTCTGATCTTGGAGTTGTTGCTGATCGCAAGCTGAGTGTGAGCCCACAGTGTGATGTGGCTGCAGAAAAGGCAAATGCTATTTTGGGCTGCCTTAACAGACGTCTAGTCACCGAATCCTGTGAGGTACAAGTTTCCCCTTCTACTGTATTATGTACGGGTTAGGCCTCATCTCGAGTCCTGGGTCCAGTTCTGAACACCACACTTTAAGAAGGAGGCCAACAAACTGGAACAATCTCAGAGGAGAGTGACAAGGAGGATGATCAGGGGACTGGAAACCAAGACTGAAAGACTGAAAGAACTGGGCATGTTTAGCTGGAGGAAAGAAGATGGAAGGGTGATAGGATAACATGTTTCAAAGGCTTGAGAGGGAGTCCTACAGAGGAGGAGCAGGATCTGTCCTCCATCAGCCCAGAGCGTAAGACATGTCATGATGGGCTCAAATGAGAAGAAGCCAGATTTCAGTTGAAGCTCAGGAAAAACTTCCTGACTGTTAGAGCAGGATGAAAACGGAGAACGGAGGTCCTCCTGGGGAGGTGAAGGACGAGCGCTCCAGAGCAGCACCAATGATTTCTAGTGCTTAAGGTTCCAGGAGGGCTCAGGGACCCAAGAAGCCACGAATGGGCTGGGAAGGAGGCGGAAGGTGGAGAAGCCGAGAGCATGGACTCTGGTGGGAAACCTGCCTTTCCCAGTCCCAGCCTGGATCCGGCCCCAGCCGGGAGACAGGGGGTGATGCTGCCGCCTGGGCTGAAGGCATGGGCAGACCCCTGGCGCTTGGCTTGGCTCTCTGTTTGGCATGGGTGAGCGGAGGAATCCCTGCTACTGGAGCTCTTACCTGGAAAGAAGGAAAGGGGTTAAAAAAACACAGGTGCTGCCTTTTACACGGGGGGGGGGGGGAGGCGGGGGCGGAAGAGGACTGGCGGGCAGAAGATCTTTTGACTTTATTTTCATTTTATTTTTCTTTGATTTGATTTGATTTGGTGTGTGAAGAGTGATGGAGATTTTACTGTGGCATTTTTCAAAAACTGTGGGTCATGTACTGTACTTGCGTGCGTCCGGTGTTTGGGGGAAAAGTTAATTTTCCGGTTGCATTTCCAGTATCCTCCAATCCGTCTCCTAGCCACTCTTGGTTGAGGGGGGGGGGAATTCTGCTGTTTGTCCTTTGAGTGTGAGGGTGGATAAAGCCAACTCCTGGCCAAGGGAGATGCGCTAGAAAAATCTCTGCTGCCATTCCAAACATGTCATCTCCCTGGTGAAAAAAAAAGGGTCCATCTTAGTCCTGTTTCGAAGGAGGAGGTGGGCCAGAGGCTTGCTCAAGGAACGGTAATACAGAAGAAACCCTCACCCCACTCCCACGCCATCCACAGAATCAGTATCTGCTGATTCATTATCTACTGCCTGAAAAAAAAATTAATTTAAAAGATTCTCAAAAATATGTATATACCAGGAGTGGCCACCAGAGGGAGGCCAAGGCCATATAATGTATAGCATTCAATAGTGAGTGTGGTTTTTTGGGGGCATATTCTGGGGAGCCTTGAAACGGACTTCCGTGGATACCGGGGTCCTCCAGTGCTCCTTCTGTTGGATTCCGGTGAATCTCACAAGATCTGGGCGCTCTGTGGTGACTGGGAAGCTTGCACAGATATGATGTACTTGTGTAGATGGTGCTGATAACATGCCATGTCCCCTTGCTGAGTCTCTCCCTCTCTCTCAGCTGCCTGGTGCCACGGGCGGTGGCGAGTGCGAGTCCTTGGCCAAAGGACCTGCCCTTTCTGTCACCAGCTTCAACGGTGGAGGGCGTGAGCCCACCTCATGCCCGAAGTCCTGTGGCTGAGGGTGGCTCCAAGAGGCATTTGTTTACTCACCACATTCCCACTGATTTAAGTGCCAAGGAAAGTATTACAACACAGGATTTTTTAGGGGGGAAAGGATGCAAAGGATGAAGGTTTTCTTTCCCTGGCACAACCTTATTTAACAAAAGATCTGGAAGAATTTCTCTGTCACCATTAAAGCAGGAAGGCAAAACAACCACCTCTGGACCTGATCAACCTTGGATTACTCATAGCCGTTAGGATATCTGGATACTAGACCCTTATATTGGACGGAGGACACTGCTATTTGTATGCACTCCAGCCTCATCAAATTTATTTATTAAATTTATTTAAAATATGCTTATCCCACCTTTCACCTTAGAAAAGGAGTGAAGACTACTTTGGGCATTTAAAGACAGTATTTAAAAACAAAACAATGAATATGCAAAGGTGACGTACAGCATTAAAACAGAATATTTGAAGCTAAAAACCCTAAATATAGAAATATGAAAGAGAAACAACAAAACACCCTTCTTAGAAATGGTAAACAAAAGTAATACTAAAAACCCAGTTAGAGCAATGAAACATAACTGTCCATCTCAAAAGATCGGGCTCAGGTGGCCGGTCATTGAGGGAATCTTTGCCTGAAGAGAAAGGTCTTTCCTCGCCTGCTTGCAAAAGGACAACCAAGATGGGGGCCAAGCCTGGCCTCCAGTGGGAGGGAGTTCCAGAGTCTCTGGGAGCAGCCACAGAGAAGATCCTTTCCTATATCCCCACCAAATCAGAGATTCATAGAAAAGTGATATTGGAAGGGCCTCCAAGGCCCTCAAGTCCAACCCCCTGCTCAAGGCAGGAATACTAACAAAGCATCTCTGTCTGGTGATGATCCATGTTTTTCTTGAAGGCCTCCAGCGTCAGAGCGCTCACCAACTCCCGAGGTCACTGGTCCCATTGTCACACTGCCCTAACAGTTAGGATGTTTTTCCTGATAGTCCACCGAAATCTGGCTTCCTTTAACTTGATTGTGATTTCTATCATCTTAACACCCGAGCTAGCTCATAATGGGAGAGGCGGTCTTTGAGATAGCTTGAACCAAGGACCACCTAGGGATTTAGAGGTCAAAACCACATTTAAAATTGTGCCTGGAAACAGATCGGCAGCCAGTAGAGCTGCTGCGACAGTGTAACTCCTGCAACTGGTTGCAGTTTTTTGGCCCCGCTGAAGTCTCGTGACACTTCGCAGAGGTAGCCCCAGGTAGAGCAGATTACAGTAATCCAGCCGGGATGTAATTCAGGCATGTGTCACCGTGGCCAGACCAGCCCTCTTCAGGAACAGTCTCAGGCGCTAAGCTTCTCTCCTGACACTTCCTGAATGTGCTGGATCGGCTTCTACTTGTCAGCCATCGGCAGGAGCATCACGGATATCTCAAATTCCTCTCCTGTGGTATTAGCCCTTTTTGTGGGTGGGTACCAGCATGTAAAGTTAAAGGCTTTTAACTTGTGATACCTCATAATGGCACCACTGGATCCTGCGGCACAACGTAGGGCTGTGGCTCTTCATGGTCACAGAGCAGTACGACAGTGAAACCAGTTACCTTGGGAGGCGTTGAGCGCTCCAACACTGGGGGCATTCAAGAAAAACTTAAGATAATCCCCTGGCAGAGATGCTTGGATGGTATTCCTGCCTTGAGCAGGGGGTTGGACTTGATGGCCTCGGAGGCATCTTCCAACTTCACTTTTCTATAATTCCCATGATTCTATGATAGCAGTGAATGGCCCCAGGTGTCAGAGACGGTGTGCCTGTGGACGCCAGTTGCTGGGAGTCACTGGTGTGGTTGAGGTGGTGGTGATGTGTTCACGCCTTGCCTGGAGACGTCCCGCGAGCATCCGGGCAGCCATCGTCCGAGCTGGGTTGAAGAGGCTTTGTTTCGATCGAGGAGGATTGTTTGTAGAGTTCTCGGGGTATCTGTTCTGGGACCTTCATTTCCCCAGCAGAGCACCTCGGAGCTGTAGCATGGCCAGGTGGGCCACACCGTAGCCACGGACGATACCCATGGCCCCAGAAAGCCAATAAACCGAGACGATCAGAAAAAAGAAACTGCTCGTGATCTCTCCGACCCGGGAGAAAAGGTTGGAGGCGGTTGTCGCCTCGGAGACGTTTGGTGAAGCCCTCTGGCCTGGTCCGTCGGCAGAGCCGCCTGGAGAGGCCATTTCTGCCACGCTCCAGCCGTCGTCCTTGCCCCCTCGCTCTGCTGTGTTCGTGGTGCGGTGCGGCCATGGGCCGCTCTTCTGGCGGAATTAGAAAAATGGCTCCGTCTCCCGTTTCCCTCTGCCTTCCCCACCGTTGCCTTCCCTGCCCAGTGAAAAGGAGGTAGGTAATAAATTAGTGTCTCTCGGTTGTTCTGGGTCCTGATCCAGATGATGGATCGATGAGGGTGTCTTACACGTGGACGTGTGCCCTTGAAATCGGGTGTCTCCTCTGATCCCCACACTGTCGCTGCCCTTGTTCATGTGAAGTCCCGTTTGTGCCACCTAATTCACCATTCGGTGAAGGGATGGAGCAAAACATTATTGATTAGCCACTTCCAGAGGACGCTCATCAGGTGATTTATTTGATAGACTCCCCTCCCCCCCCCACGCCTCCATAGGTAGCAATTTGGTCACCTTCACAAGGGCATTGGCAGAAGGAAAACTGGCTTCCCAGTGCTTGAAAAGGACCTCTCTTCTCCCCCCCTCCCCGCAGCAGTTAAATGGTCAAGTTCAAGTTTATTGTATTAGCTAAAAATTGTCACAATTGTTTAAAATACAAATATGATCAAATAAAATCATGATTTTAAAAACATGTTAAATGGGCTACATGTACTTCAGCCTGTTCCTGGAAAGGTGTTAAAGAAATTCTCCTCCCCCTCCCCCTCCCCCCCCCAAAAAAAAGGTGTTTAAAAAGAGTGACAACAAAAAGCCAACACGATGCTGTTTCAGCCCAAGTACACGGCTGGGGCCTGCCTTTGGCAGGTTGTAAAAAAATGGTTCGGTTGGTATGTTCCGAAGACAGACATGTTCCAAGGTGATAGCCACCTGCTTGTTATATGAATGAATGAATGAATGAATGAATGAATGAATGAATGAATGAATGAATGAATGAATGAATGAATGAATGAATGAATGAATAAGGGGAAACAAACTTTCCTAAGGTTGTTGTGGGTTTTTCGGGCTTCTTGGCCGTGTTCTGAAAGTGGTTCTTCATAACGTTTCGCCGGTCTCTGTGGCCGGCATCTTCAGAGGACAGCAAACTGTGCTCTGGGTAGGCTTGAGAGTGGATGGAGTATTTGTGGTTGTGAGAAGGCTAGTTTGTGAGGTAGGCTATTGTCCTAATCAGGAGATGGTTGATTAATGTGTTTTGTTGTGGATGTATTGTTTTGATAAGGAGGGGAGATTATCTGTCCCTGTGGTTGATGGGTGTCATTAGCTGGTCTTTTGTGTGGAGTAATCCCCTGACCTTGTGGCTGGGTAGAGTTCGTTGACCTTTTGCACTCTGTGTTTTTGAGAGCTGGGAGCCAGGTTTTGTTGAGTTTCAGACATTCCTCCTTCCGGTTGAATTTTTGTTGATGCTTGTGGATTTCAATGGCTTCCCTGTGCAGTCTGACGTAATGATTGCTGGTGTTGTCCAGTATTTCAGTATTTTGAAATAGAATTTCATCTCCAGTTTGTTTTATGGCATGTTCAGCTACTGCAGATTTTTCTGGTTGTTTTAGTCTGCAGTGTCTCTCATGTTCTTTGATTCTGGTGTGGATGCTTCGTTTTGTGGTTCCAATGTATACCTGGCCACAACTGCAAGGTATCCGGTATACTCCTGCAGTGGTGAGGGGGTCCCTTCTGTCCTTTGCTGACCATAACATTTGTTGTATTTTTGTGGTGGGCTTCAATACTGTTTGTAAGTTGTGTTTTTCCAGAAGTTTCCCTTGTGGTTTCCTCAAAGAGACCGACGTCCTGGACACGATGTGGTCCTTCGGCCTGGCATTCAGTCGGGCCTTCGATACAGCCTTCCATGGTTTGATCCGTGCTTTAGTTATTAATCTGTTAACCTCATACCAATGTTTTATTGCTAATCTCGGCTCCTTCTCAGCTTTTGCCCTCCGAAGGCCATACCTGCATTTCCTGGCTCCTTGTCTGTCCTCCTCCTTGGTGGCCCGGCCTTCTTTCCACCTCCTATACGTGTCCTTTTTTGTTTTTAGCCCCTCCCCAAGCTTTTTGTGAAGCCCCACCTTTTCTTTCTTGTTGGAATTGTTTGGTTCTCTAGTTTCTCTCTCCGCCTTTTGCAGAGGAAAATGATCAGCCACACAAAGCCAGTAATTTCTTGGAAGGGCCAGCCTTGGCAGAATTGGCCTCCCAACCGATATCAGGATTATCAAACACTCCCATCACTAACGACTACATTGCGTCTCTTTGAAATGCTTGCATTTTGCTTTCTACGATTTCATCTACTACATCATCTTCTGGATTGGGTGGCTGATAGAACACTCTTTTTATCTTTTTTTGCTTGGAGGCTCTCAGTGGGAGAACCAAGATCATCCTCCAGTATTTCAGCGGAGGAAGATGTATTTTGGACATACAGTATATCACAAAAGGGATGATACGCCCTCACGTTTCATAAATATTTTAGTCTATCTTTTCATGCGACAACACTGAAGAAATGGCACTCGGCTACAAGGTAAAACAGTGAGTATACAGCTTGTATAACATTGTCAATGTGCTGTCCCCTCAAAGTAACGCAACACACAGCCATTCATGTCTAAGCCGCTGACAACAAAAGTGAGCACACCCCTAAGTGACCATGTCCAAACAGGGCACAAAGTGTCAATATTTTGTGTTGTTCGTCGTTTAGTCGTTTAGTTGTGTCCGACTCTTCGTGACCCCATGGACCAGAGCACGCCAGGCCCTCCTATCTTCCACTGCCTCCCGGAGTTGTGTCAAATTCATGTTAGTTGCTTCGCAGACACTGTCCAGCCATCTCATCCTCTGTCGTCCCCTTCTCCTCTTGCCATCACACTTTCCTAACATCAAGGTCTTTTCCAAGGAGTCTTCTCTTCTAATGAGATGGCCAAAGTACTGGAGCCTCAGCTTCAGGATCTGTCCTTCCAGTGAGCACTCAGGGTTGATTTCCATCACAATGGATAGATTTGTTCTCCTTGCAGTCCAGGGGACTCTCAAGACCCTCCTCCAGCACCACAATTCAAAGGCATCAATTCTTCGGCGGTCTGCTTTCTTTATGGTCCAGCTCTCACTTCCA
Organism: Pogona vitticeps; assembly: GCF_051106095.1. Lineage (NCBI taxonomy): Eukaryota > Metazoa > Chordata > Lepidosauria > Squamata > Agamidae > Pogona > Pogona vitticeps. The sequence continues at coordinate 20,261,861 of NC_135789.1, read as the reverse complement.
TACATCACGACAGGAAAAACCATAGCTTTGACTATTCGGACTTTTGTTGGCAAGGTGATGTCTCTGCTTTTTAAGATGCTGTCAAGGTTTGTCATCGCTTTCCTCCCAAGAAGCAGGCGTCTTTTAATTTCGGGGCTGCTGTCTCCATCTGCAGTGATCATAAAGGTAAAGGTAAAGGTTCCCCTTGACAATTTTTGTCCAGTCGTGTTCGACTCTAGGGGGCGGTGCTCATCCCCGTTTCCAAGCCATAGAACCAGCGTTTGTCCGAAGACAATCTTTCCGTGGTCACATGGCCAGTGCGCCTTAGACACGGAACGCTGTTACCTTCCCACCGAAGTGGTCCCTATTTATCTACTTGTATTTGCATGCTTTTGAACCGTTAGGTTGGTGGGAGCTGGGACAAGCGACGGGAGCTCACTCCATTGCGTGGATTCGATCTTATGACTGCTGGTCTTCTGACCCTGCAGCATAGGCTTCTGCAGTTTAGCCCGCAGCGCCACCACATCCCTTAGCAGTGATCATGGAGCCCAAGAAAATAAAATTTGTCACTGCCTCCATGTCTTCCCCTTCTATTTCCCAGGAGGTAATGGAACCAGTGGCCATGATCTTAGTTTTTTTTAATGTTGAGTTTCAGGCCATTTTTTGCACTCTCCTCTTTCACCCTCATTACAAGGTTCTTTAATTCCTCCTCACTTTCTGCCATCAGAGTGGTATCATCTGCTTATCAGAGGTTGTTGATATTTCTTCTGGCAATCTTAATTCCGGTTTGGGATTCCTCCAGTCCAGCCTTCCGCATGATATATTCTGCATATAAGTTAAATAAGCTGGGGAACAATATACAGCCTTGTCGTACTCCTTTCCCAATTTTGAACCAATCAGTTGTTCCATATCCAGTTCTAACTTTTGCTTCCTGTCCCACATATAGGTTTCTCAGGAGATAGATAAGGTGGTCAGGCACTCCCATTTCTTTAAGGACTTGCCATAGTTTGCTGTGGTCCACACAGTCAAAGGCTTTTGCATAGTCAATGAAGCAGAAGTAGAGGTTTTTCTGGAACTCTCTGGCGTTCTCCATAATCCAGCGCATGTTAGCAATTTGGTCTCTAGTTCCTCTGCCCCTTCGGAATCCAGCTTGTACTTCTGGGAGTTCTCGGTCCACATACTGATGAAGCATACCTTGGAGGATTTTGAGCATAACCTTGCTAGTGTGTGAAATGAGTGCAATTGTACGGTAGTTGGAGTATTCTTTGGCACTGCCTGTGATGAGATGTGTTTTTATGGGTAAGCCTGTCTCAATAGAATCAATTTTAAATTAGGATTTCTGTGTAGTTTCTGAGATGAGCCACCGTGGCTATCTTTTATCTAGCTGCTAAGGAGAAACATTCCTGGTAGCCAAAGCATTTCTGTAGCTCTCATGGGAATATGGGGCGTGACCTGTCCAGAAGTTTCTGGCCCTTGTGTACTCTGGGAGGAAGAAGCGATGGAGGAGAGAAAGTAGTGTGTGTTCCATCATGGATTACAAATAGTTTCCTCTGCCATGGACTGAGGGGAAACACCTGGATTGCATCTACAACAGCTTGTGAACCCAGGACACGTGAGATGGACTGTTACCCTTTATATTAGTTAGCATAGTTTCATTTCTTTATTTTTCTAGCTGGAGTGGGGGAGGAATTATCTGTGCCTTGTATTGAAAATGTACCAACTAAATATTTGGTTTCTTTACTTTAACAACTTTTATTAATAAAACAGTAATGACTGATTTCTATCTAGAAGCATTGTTTCTTGTTCAGACTAGCTGAGGAATATTAATTGGCCTTATATGTTCGCTACCAAAGATTTCTAGAGCCCAGATTAATCTGAGTATATCTCATGGTTATGTCTGTGTTGGCTATTTGGCTTATTAAAGGAGTGTGGCTTTTGGAGAAGAAGGAATAGACAAGACCCGGCTGAGATCCCCTGGGCTCTACTCAGCAGTATTGTGGTTTGTCTGTCTTTCGGATCCATCCCATTCTCCGGAACCCCGCGAACGTCTCCTTGGAGATATGGGCGGTGTTTTCACACTGCCTTTCTTTGGGATTGGGATGTAGACTGATCTTTTCCAATCCTCTGGCCACTGTTGAGTTTTCCAAACTTGCTGGCATATTGAATGTAGCACTTTAACAGCATCATCTTTTAAGATTTTAAGTAGTTCAACTGGAATGTCATCACCTCCACTGGCCTTGTTGTTAGCCAGGCTTTCTAAGGCCCACCTGACTTCACTCTCCAGGATGTCTGGCTCAAGGTCAGCAACTACATTGTCTGGGTTGTCCGGGATATCCAAATCTTTCTGATATAATTCCTCTGTGTATTCTTGCCACCTCTTCTTGACGTCTTCTGCTTCTGTTAGGTCCCTCCCATTTTTGTTTTTTATCATGTTCATCTTTGCGCAAAATGTTCCTCTAATATCTCCAATTTTCCTGAACAGATCTCTGGTTTTTCCTTTTCTGTTATTTTCCTCTATTTCTTTGCATTGTTCATTTAAGAAGGCCCTCTTGTCTCTCCTTGCTATTCTTTGGAAGTCTGCATTCAATTTTCTGTAACTTTCCCTATCTCCCTTGCATTTTGTTTCCCTTCTCCTCTCTGCTATTTCTAAGGCCTCGTTGGACAGCCACTTTGCTTTCTTGCGTTTCCTTTTCTTTGGGATGGTTTTTGTTGCTGCCTCCTGTACAGTGTTACTTGCCTCCATCCATAGTTCTTCAGGCACTCTGTCCACCAAATTGAGTTCCTCAAATCTGTTCTTCACTTCCACTGTGTATTCATAAGGGATGTGGTTTAGATTATACCTGACTAGCCCAGTGGTTTTTCCTACTCTCTTCAGTTTAAGCTTGAATTTTGCCATGAGAAGCTGATGATCAGAGCCACAATCAGCTCCAGGTCTTGTTTTTGCTGACTGTATGGAGCTTCTCCATCTTTGGCTGCAGAGAACATAACCGATCTCATTTCGGTATTGCCCATCTGGTGATTTCCATGTGTAGAGTCGCCTCTTGTGTTGTTGGAAAAGTGTGTTTTTGATGACCAGCTTGTTCTCTTCACAAAACTCTATTAGCCTTTGTCCTGCTTCGTTCTGAACTCCAAGGCCAAACTTCCCTGTTGTTCCTTTTATCTCTTGGCTCCCTACTTAACATTCCAGTCCCCTAGAATGAGAAGAACATCTTTCTTTGGTGTCAGTTCTAGAAGGTGTTGTAGGTCTTCATAGAATTGTTCAATTTCAGTCACAAAATATTTTGTGTGGCCACCCTTCTTTTCCAGCCTTGCCTTAACCCTCCTGGGCATAGAGTTCCCCAGAGCTTCACAGGTTGCCACTGGTGTCTTCTTCCACTCCTCCAGGACGATATCGCAGAGCTGGTGGGTGTTAGAGACCTTGTGCGCCTCCACCTTCCATTTGAGGATGCCCCACAGATGCTCAATAGGGTTGAGGTCTGGAGACCTGCTTGGCCAGTCCATCATCACCTTTACCCTCAGCTTCTTTAGCAAGGCAGTAGTCATTTGGGAGGTGCGTTTGGGGTCATTATCATGTTGGAATACTGCCCTGCGGGAATCATGCTCTGCTTCAGTAGGTCACAGGGCATGTTGGCATTCATGGTTCCCTCAATGAACTGTAGCTCCCCAGTGCCGGCAGCACTCATGCAGCCCCAGACCACGACACTCCCACCACCATACTTGACTGTAGGCAGGAAACACTTGTCCTTGTACTCCTCACCTGGTTGCCGCCACACACGCTTGACACCATCTGAACCAAATAAGTTTATCTTGGTCTCATCGGACCACAGGACATGGTTCCAGAAATCCATGTCCTTAGTCTGCTTGTCTGCAGCAAACTGTAGGTGGGCTTTCTTGTGCATCATCTTTAGAAGAGGCATCCTTCTGGGACGACAGCCCTGGAGACCAATTTGAGGCCATGTGCAGCGTATGGTCTGAGCACTTGACAGGCTGATCCCCCACCCCACCCCTACAACCACTGCAGCAATGCTGGCAGCATTCATATGTCTGTTTCCCAAAGCCAGGCTCTGGATAGGATGCTGAACACGGGCACTCAACTTCATGGAAAGGCCTGTTCTGACGGGAACCTCTCCTGGTCAACTGCCGGGCAGCCTTGGCCACCCTGCAGCCACTCAGTTTCAGGGTTTTGGCCGTCTTCTGATAGCCCCGAGGCCATCTTGATCTAGAGCAGCCCTTCGTTTTCTCAGATCCCCAGAGCGTTCGTGACCACGAGGTGCCGCGGGGAACATCCAGTGACCTGTCGGAGAGAGCGAGAGCGAGAGCGAGAAGACCGGCTCCCCCTTCACCCCTGAGACTTGTGAACCTAACGGGTCTCCTGCCACCAGGGAGGGAAAATGGCGTCTTCGGTATTTCCCTTTCCCTTTCTGTTCCTCTTCTTAGTCAGTTGGATGAGAAGATTATCTGGGCCTTCAAGTCCTTGAGTTCCATAGTTTTTCGTGGCTGTGTCTTTTCCCCCCACAAGGATGAGAAGACATGGATATCCATCCACGGCTTTTATGAGTGATGTCAATCCTGCCGTCCCATCCTTGATCCAGGGAGACAGTATACCCGGCGAGTCCATAGATATTCCTTTTATGCTTCAGTTTCAGTCCTACACAGTAGGGAGGCATTGTATACTTCTGCCAAGTCTGGCCCTTCGAAGAAATTCCTGGCTTTGTGTGGCTGATCATTTCCCCCTACAAAAGGTGGAGAAAGAAACTAGAGGACTGACTATCCTTGACGTGATTGTAACCAACAGAGACGACGTGGTGGAGGAAGTGGCAGGAAGGGGTACTCTGGGCAAGAGGGACCCTGTTCTCCTAGGATTCTTGATTTCGAAGGAAGAAAAAGTAGTGTGTATGTCCTGATGCCGAGTGACAAATTTTAAAAGCTTGCGTTTCCCATATCTCCAGGGTGCGGAGACTAAGCAGCTCATTGGTCCTTGTTTCTATATATTTCTTTGCCTCTCCCCACTTAACATCATGAATCCTATTGAGTGCTGTTGCTCCTCCTTCATGTCTTGATTTCTTTCTTTGGCCTTTCCATTTCTTTCTAATGAATTATGAAATGTCATTGAGGACCACTGAACTCAGGATGCTGCCGCACGCTGAGTCAGACCAGTGGCCCATCCAGCCACAACGGTCAACTCTTGACTGACCAAAAACTTTGCAATCACTATTGAATGAGATCTGTTCCAATGGGAATTGAACCGGCGACCTTTGGAGGCTGGTAAACCGTTTATGTCATTGTTGTCATCATAAAGCATTGTCAAAATCGTATACTTGTTTCTAAGCAAAGCTTAGTTTGTGAGGTCCATGTGGGAGAGCGTCCAGGACCGTCGTCCTCTGGCCAAGCCTTTTACATTCTAAACATTCAAAATGTGCCGCATGACGGTCAGGGACCGGCCCTTCCCTTGGTAGAAAAGATGCTCTTAACTGCATAACAGCCCTTCCTTTTTAAAAGTTCAGAACCGCAGCTCTCACTAGAGGGAAAATTTCTATGACATGTCATCCCCCCCCCCGGCCACCTAGATTTCAACCCCTAAGTGAGTTCAAATATGTTTATGAGTAATCTGGCCTTGCTCCCCAGGTTGCCCATCCACACATTCAAACTCACCTATAAGTTCAAATGTACATAGGATGCAGGGGCATGTCATAGAAATCCTCGCCTTAGAGATCACCCTTGGCTTAGCCTACTCACCCCATGGCTTATTCCCTTGTGTTGATGGCTTGATAAGATATTTACCGTGACACAGACCCCATCTCTCTTTTCCAAGCTTCTCTCTCCTGTAGGATTCAAGCCATGAGAGTCGTTTCCCCGAGCACAGGGGCAGCTTGCGAGGGGAACAACCTGCTACCTACAATCCAAGCACATTCACAGATAACAAGCCGGTGGAAGGCAGTCATACGGGCCCCCCTCGTGCCTTCCTCTTCCTCCCATCAGAAGGCTGCACGTACTGTACAGTCTGTCTGCCCATTTTGTTTCATCTTTAGTCACTCAGCTGTCTCTTCTCAAAAAGAAAGGGGGAGAAGAGAACGGGGGGGGAGCTGAAAGGTGGTGCGTGTAGATCATCGCAAGACCTGTGCTTGAGCAAAATTACAGCAAGGCTGACACAGCACCAAGGTACAGAACGAGTTCTACTCGCTCGTTAAGCTGCAGAGCTGCACTCCCCACCGCAAAGGGACCCGGCACGGTTTCTGTGGCTAAACATGACATGCAGCCTGATAAGCAAGTGGAAAATAATGGCTGCACAAGGGAGCTGGAAGCAAAGCTTTCCTGAGCTCATGATTCAACCCACCTTGTCTTACCTGCCTCAATTTGGACTCACTTTTCACTCTTGGTGCTTGAACTGGACGCGCCCGACTTTGGTTTTTGGTGGCTGGCCTTGGGCTTTGAGTTCTCTCCTTCGCAGGCCTTGTTCTCTGGCAGGACTCTGCTTGTCTCATCCCCGGCGGTGCTTCGTCTTTGAACTCTGCTGGCCTGGATTGCCCATGGCCTGTCTCTGGATTTACTTCCGGCTTACCTGGAACCTGAGCGGTGAGTGGCACAATCGTGAGCAGAGGGCAGGGGCCAGAAGTGGCTTTCCTCTTAAAGGGTAGCACTTCAGAGTCATTACAGGAGAGAGGGAACAGAACACCGCTGGACTAAGCTGGCTTCCCTTCCGTTGATCCTCCTCTGCCCATCAGTTCCAGTAGGCACAGCCTCCAGGATTCTGAGCCACTTCTTTTTCTCCCTCTTGTCTTAACACTGTTGGAGTATTATTTACAACCTCACATGCTGTCTGTAGTGGCTGGGAGGAATTTTTCTGGCCTGGGGTGATTGCTTATCTATCTATCTATCTATCTATCTATCTATCTATCTATCTATCTATCTATCTATCTATCTATCTATCTATCTATCTATCTATCTATCTATCTATCTATCTATCTATCTATCTATCTATCTATCTATCTATCTATCTATCTATCTATCTATCTATCTATCTATCTATCTATCTATCTATCTATCTATCTATCTATCTATCTATCTATCTGGCTGGCTGGCTGGCTGGCTGGCTGGCTGGCTGGCTGGCTGGCTGGCTGGCTGGCTGGCTGGCTGGCTCTCTACTGAGTGTTCTACTCCTCTCTTTCATTGTTTGGTGGCAGTTGTTTGCTGTTGATCTGTTTGGTTGCTACTATGTATGCAATAAAGAAAGCAGTATACACAAGTCGGTAATTTCAAGCAACTCTAAGTAAAGAAACACTTTTATATGCTTCTCAGAGTGAGTTTTCGAGAGTTTAAGTGCCAGTTGATGAGAAAGGAGTATTCTCCTCTGTGGATCTCTATATATTTTTACTGTGTAGCAAAAGGAGATTTTTACAGGGTAATTAGATACTCTGCAACAGGTTTGGGGCCGAGAGACCAGAGAGACAGGCCGTTAACAAGTATTTTGTGGTTGTTTTGCCTTGTTTTTCAAAAGATGTTTTCATTTTCCTGCTGCCATGTTTTTACATGGAAAAACACCTCATAACTGGCTGAAGAAAAATAGATGTTTCTTTTCTGAGATTCTTAACTAAACTTACTCAAAAAGAGGGGGAATGGATCTTGATTTTTGGGAAACTTCCAAAATTAACAACTCTAAATTTCTTTCATTGGAAACAGAGGATGCAGTTTAACCTCAGATCTTTAAAGACACATGGTTGTTTAACAGAGATAAAGACCAAAAGATGCACAAAGGTAAATTGGAAGATGAAGATTCCGTACGAAAACCAATAATTTCACAAAGCCTCTGAGATGAACAGATGATATATATTAAAGAATGTGAAATTACTGGACAGATGTTAGAAGCACTTGAGAGATCTTATGGTTTCTTCAGTTCTAAATCAGAGACATTATTTATTAGGGAACTTGTCTGGCTCTAACAGCAAACAAGATTGTGAAAAACGTATTTCTCCTCTATTAACAACGTTTGGCAATTGAATTTTAATTGGCTTCGAACTGACTTAGAGACAGAAAGTGGGATTTCTCACAACTGAGTGAATGTTTGGGTGCTTTTCTTCCTTATTTTGAATAGCCAACAGCTGAGTTTCCAAAAGTGTTTGCATTGACTGACAGACGAGGGTATAGACCGAAAAGGCTATTGGCCTTTTCGGTCTATACACTGCAATTGGCTCAAATTACATGCTACTTATTTATGTTAAATATTTTTCCTCTCCCTTCTTCCAGACCCAAAGCTGTGTACGTCATTAAACGACAGTATTTAAATGATAAAAACAGCACATACACAAATATTTTAACAGAATCAAAACAAAGGCCACACTAAAAATGGTGAACAAAATCAACACCCAGGACTGGTCCCATATGGTTTTTCTGGGGTGATCTTTTTGGAGGTGGCCGTGTTTTGTGCCCTGACCTTCGGCTCCTCTGGCTCTTCAGGTTGTGCTTCCTTTCCTTCGTGCCACAGCCACCCCTGGTTCTTGCTCTGTTCCTTTTCCCTGACATTCCCTCGATGAAGCCGCGAGGGAGACGGGTCGCTTTCAACGGGCATGGTCAGGCTCCCAAGGAAGACGTCGGTTTTACAGCTGCTCCTGAGCAGCTGAGCCTCTAGTGGCCGGTTGGCTACGGAGTGGAAGGCAGTCTTGGGCTACCCCAGACACTGGTGGTGGCTAGAAAGAAGACAGAGCCACCAGAAAGAAGATGGCAGCTGTAGGACCCGTCTGCAAACTGGCCCACTGTCAAATATCAAGGGCCATGGGCTTCTGGTTTTTAAAGCTTTTTTTCCCCAGCAGCCCTCTATTGGCATGGTTTTTTTTTAACTTCTGTATAATTTTTATTTGCTCTCTCTTACCTCCAGAATGCAAGATAGCATCAACATTATGCTTCTAGGCAATATTTTTAAACCAATTGCAACAAAGTTCTTGAGTGGACTCACACCAAGAGATAAGAAATCGTAATTCAGCCACAGGGAACAATGTGTTCTGGCTGCATGTCAAAGCTGGGTTGGGTGTATCATCCTCAACCATAGCTGTGGAATTGGAACTATGATGCTTCTGAGACAGTTGAGATGATGCTCTCCCTGTGACAAAGGTTAAATGCCATTGCTGCTAAAATGAACTGAAAGTGATGGGCAGTTGGGAAGAAGCCAGGTGGCAAAGCCTTCTCCCAGTCAGTCCTTCCTTCCTTCCTTCCTTCCTTCCTTCCTTCCTTCCTTCCTTCCTTCCTTCCTTCCTTCCTTCCTTCCTTCCTTCCTTCCTTCCTTCCTTCCTTCCTTCCTTCCTATTTCTATATATCATAGAAATTAGACAATTTCAAAGCAGTGTACAAAATAAAACGCATCACTTACTCATCCTGGAAATAAGGAGACAAGACACAGGCAGTGGGTTTAACAAGGACCACAACTTTGTTAACTCTTTAACCGTGCCCCAGCCCTGATCCCCGCCGGATGAGTCTCCAGCCCCAGGCCCGTGGTGTCATGTGGACAGCCCCTTTCTGGAGGCCGGCTGCCCCAAGCCTTGTGACCTTAGGCGGCTGCCGGCCATGGGTGGCCACCCATTGGCCCCACACACACACTAGTATCCCAGCAATAGGATCTCTGGATCCGAAATGTCGCCATGTTGGGTTCGGTAACAACCCTCATGTGACCGTCTGCACAATCCACCGTGGCAGGGATTGCTCCTTGCCCTCCCCAGGCTGACAATAAAGTCTCTGTGTGTTTTTTTTTCCTTTCAGCCCCGTAGCCCAACCCAGAAGGTGGGCAGAAGGCTCCCAGAAGCACAGCCCCCCCCCGGCGGGGGAGCGGGGAGGCCTGGCCCGACACCGCCCAAGCCGACAGGCCCTGGTGCCGTGCAGCCATCCTGATGCAGGGCAGCCCCAGAAACACCCGGGCTCCACCGCCTTCTCCCGGCGCCGTTGCTGCTACCGGGCACCTCCAGTCTGGCCACCTCCCGGCCGATTCCCACACGGCTGGGCTGAAGAGAGAAGAGCAGGGGCGCCGTGCTCCCCCTGGCGACAGGCCTGCTGGCTGGCGGGAGGGGGGGCAGGTGTCACTTCGGGAGGGGCTCCTCTCGCACCCTCTTCGGGCGCGCCCAGGGGTGCCTGGCCTGCCCTTGCTTCCTGATCTGGGCATGTCAGGAGAAAGCTTTTCCCCTTTGGTCAGGGAATGAGGACAGAAGGGAGTGAACGGGGGGGGGACACCCCAGACTCTCTCTGGGGCTGCCAGGCAGGCCTTCCCAAGGGCACAGATGAAAAAGACCTTGGGTCTTATCTAGTAAAATAATTCTTATGGACTTGGTCTAAATGGGTACTTTTGGCAAATATAAATACATTACAATCCGGGGTATGCTTCTCTGTAACATAAATATTCCAATCAACCAACGGTACCTGCAAAGGTCAGCTCCCCGTTGGCAAGCCGTACAATTGTAGTTACTATAGTGTTCAATGTGTGCCCAGAGGATGGGGGGGGGGGGAAGGAGAAAAGCACTTAGATTATAGTTCTTGCAGTGTGCATCAAATCGCTGGTTTTGACCTGACCTTTGGAAATTGGTCCTGTTATATCTAATACCTCATTTTTGTCATTTCCACACACGGCTCCCGCATCGCTTTCTTTTTTTCTTTTTTTCTCCCCCATGAAGGCTGTCTTGTAGGGCGGCCTGCAAGCAGCATCAGCAGGGGCGGGGGTCCGGCCATCCCCGGGCTTCTTTCACTGTCACCCAGATTGTGCAACCTTTGGGGGCACGATAGATGGGAAAGCGGGGCGAGGGGACAACCCAAAGGGTGGAAATTGGGGCGGCAACAAGTCAAAGCCTTCTAAGGCCACCTTTCCTGGAGAAGGGGGAAATCTTGCATTTTTGTTTAATTTTAAAAAACTAGAGTCTCACCACTAGGCGTATGCATTTCTCCAACACAAACATTATGGATGCGTAATTTCTGTAAAACACCCCTGAATTCTTCTAAATGCACCTATGAAATAAAGCGTTTTCATCTTCCTCTAAAAGCCTGCATTGCTTCAAACTCTTCTGTCCCTGGTGTCTGCAGAATTTTTCTCGCCGGGAAAAGGACTTCTTCCGCCGTGGCAGGAATCCTGGTGGTTTAATTTGGCCTGCGTTTGTTCCCCCGTTCGTGGCTCATCCCATCTGTAATCCCCCGTCTTATCTCTGGACTCCGGGCAGGACGAAATTGCTTCTTTGGGATGAGAACTTATGCTGGGGTGGTCGTCTTAAACTCTGTAATTCTTCAGTGCGACTTCCAAGCGGGATTTTTGGGCTTCATAATTCATGTCCATCATTTTATTGCTTCTGATCGTGGGAGCTGATTTGCTCCCGAAGGGGTTTTCCTTGCCCAGCGGTGGGCAAACTGGGCTAAAAACAAGTGCCTGCTTGTTGGGAGGATATCCTCTTGAACGCAGTGGGACACGCTTTCCGGGAAACAGGCAAGGGACGGCCCCGTGAGTCTGTCTCTGGTTCATCTCACCTTCGACAGGTTCATCAGTTGTTTCTGTTTTATCTGTAGTGTCATAGAATCTCAGGATAAAGGAGTTTGGGAAATGGGTAACAAAAGTTTTTGAATTTCTGGTCATTTTTCTGCCTTGGGGGAATTATGGTGTGGCTTTTTCTTTTCCTGATGGATTGAAAATGGAAGTTTTTGGAAAAATCGAGGTGGAGGGAATGAAATACACTATTAGCTGTAGCACCATTTGCACTTTATTTCTGGAACATGACATACCATATATTAGGTGCAACTTGGTTTGACATAACAGTATTATGTTTGGCAATTAAGAGTTAGTCAGTTAGTTAGTTAGTTGTGTCCTGAGCCACAGAGACTCTCTCTTGCTTCGTCAAAATTGGTGTCTTGTGCACAAGTGTCTCCCGCAGTGAATCCTGGGAGGCCCTGGAGTGGTTCTTTGCTTGGCTCTGCCCCCGAGCCCCGGCACGTCCCGATATCCTTTGCTTGTGCTTCGGTCCTGGCTTGGCCCCTCGGTTTTGTCTTTTGAGTCTGGTTCCAGTTTGTGTCTCGCCCCCAGCTGCTCTGCTCGCCCTCTAGTGGTGAATCCCTTCCAGGCCCCTGGGTGATGCCACACGACACCCGAACCGCCTTTTAATCATCCTAAACAGGAAGGACATATTCGAGTCAGCCCGGGCCACCTACCCAAGGGCTGCCTCAGCTTTCGAAACCAGACTGGGGGACGTCTGCAGAGCCCTCTTGAGAGGAACTTACTGGTTGTTTTGTGACCAGAATAATTTGTGTGCAAATGGTGCAGAAGGAGGGTACCTTCTGCCCGGTTGCCTGGACTTCTAAAATGTTTTAAAAGTATTGGATGGATGGCTGCTTGTCTCAGCCTCATGTGGAAGCAAGACCATTTTACTAGGCTAGCAGGCAAAACCCAAAGGAGGAAGAAATGATGATGATGATGATGATGATGATGATGATGATGATGATGATGATGATGATGATGATGATGGACAAAAACCCATGGCACCTTAAAAACCGTTATATTTTAATGTACGTTTTTAATATGTTTCTTCAAACATATTAAGAGAAATACAGTAGGATGGTGGTATCCCTGGGAGACTACTTCCAGGCCTCCCTGTGGATGATGAAAAACACATAAATCTCAAATGTTATACATTTTACAGTCTCTGGTTCCATAAGCAAATGCCTGTAATCAGGCTGTTGAGTCTCTTGAGGCTTGTTGTTGTAAGCAGTCAGTGTTGATCTTTTTTAATTGTCTTTTTTAAAAAATTCTCTTGCCAATGTCTCTGATTTTTTGAGACTGCAAGTGCCAGTTGATGAGACCGTAAGGGGTGGTCTTCTCTGGGGAGATTTGAAGCTGAATCTGCTCTCTTAAGTCCTGCATTTCTGCTGTACAGCTAGAGGTTTTTAATCAAAATTCAAAACTCTGCAACATGTAATTTTGCATATCTTTGATTCATGAAGCAAAGAAACAAAGGCCTGTTCCTCCTTACCAAAAATACTTTTGAGGCATGAAATGCAGTGACCGTCGTGGTTGATCCACCACCTCAATGCTCTTGTTTGGATGAGAACAAACCTTTCCACGGGTGCTCTTTAGTTAGTGTTTTCACTCATACCAGGGGTCCCACAGTCACTCCCAGCCGAAGGGTCAGGAGCCCTGAGGAGGTCCAGGACGGGCCCAGCAAAGAGCCAACGGCTCCCCAGAGCGGAGCCACTCGGTGGGAAAGAAGGATGCCAACGGATCGCGCCAGAAGCCCTTGAACCGTCTCTCACGGAAGACCTTCTTTAGTGCTGAGCCTGGGAAGCAACCGGAGCGGACCCGGTCGGCTCATTTGGTGTGGTGGCAACGCCGGTTGAGCTGCCCTTTCCACCCGCCGGACGACACATGGTGGGAGATCATCTTCTCCCTGGCCGAGAACCAGCAGAAGCTCTTTCAACCAAAGTAGCCCAGCCGTGGCTCGCACAGCAGGGCCGAGGGCAAGAAGACCGGCCCATGGAGGAGGGCCACCCCGTGCGCGAGATTGGCTCCCAGAGGCCCGGCTCTGAAGGGACTCGCTCTGGTTGCCTGGGTCGCGTCAGGCATACAGAGAAGGACCCTTCGCTGCTCGACACTTCCCTCAGGAGGCGCCATTTAGTTCTTGGGGTAGAAAATAGGCTTCCTGGCTTTTTTTGCAGACAAATAGAAGCGACCATCTTCCTTAAAAGTTTGTATGGTTTTCCTTTGGGAGGTGACTCTTCCGGAGGGGGTGCCAAGCAACGTTTTGAACTGGAATCAACATGGTGGTGTTTTTAAGATGTACTGGTTGTAGATGTTGGCTAAACAAGAAGGTGATTGGCTATTCAGCTGTCCCTTCTGGTCTAACATGTTTTCTGATTCTAGGCATTTGGCTATTATGGGATACCCTTGCTTCTGCACCCACAGACGTGTCCGTGGGCAGGGGGCATCTTCATGCCCTGCTGTGTACATCAAAATCCCCAAGGGCTCAGAGGGCACCCCTCAGAAGCCACACGATTATAAGATTACGATTATTTTTTTACCCGCCAAGGCTTTCTTCCACATCGTGCATAAATTGTCTTGGGATTCACGGAGAGAACCGTTGGACAGTAATCGAATCCTGTATGAGAATCTGGCTATTCATGTTGCCGATGTGAGAGAGGGAGGGACACAATCCTCCGTTGCTGGCATCAATGACAGCCAAAATGGGCCGCCGGGCACACGGACTCCCGAGGGAGGAGAGGGTGAAGAGCAGCCACTTCTTCCGGCCGGGTGATGCTGGCAGCCATGACATTGTGCTCATTTGTGTCTCTGTTCTGGGACTTAAAAGATCCCCAAGCCCCCTCCTCCGTTCTGCTGCATTAATAGGGAGACCTGTGGGATTCAGAAGGAAGCTAAAAATATGTATTTAACCTAGGCTAAACGATCCTGCTGTGTTCTTTGGCTGCTGGGAGAGGATGGGGTTCTCTCGTTCCCAGGAGCCGGCCGAGGGTGCCGGAGGGACCCAGTCTTTGCATGTTCTAATAGGCTGCTTTATTTAGAGAAGGCAAGGGCTGGTTTCTCTGCAAGACCTGAAAGCATGAATGGATTTGGGTCATCTCCAGCTGTTCATGACTGTATTTTTAATGCTGTGAAGGGGGGGGGGAATTGTGAAACCACATTGATCTTTTGTCGTTGTTGTTTTCTCCCACCCTCTGTTCTTGTTCGAAATGCTTGTAGCGGTGCTTCTGGAATTTCTCTTTTAAGAAACTCCCACCCATCTTGGACTCCTTGGGCTGTTCGGATCTCCTGCCATGGGGCCTTCTTTATTGCTCTGAGTTAATTAAGACTGGCCTCTTTTAAATCCAGAGTGCTCGTGTAGCTTCTCTCTCCTTTGGTTTACCCTTGAAATCAAGAACCCAAGTGAAACTTTCCCCCAGAGACCCCCCCCAACTGCCGCGTCTTCCACCAACTCATCTCTTTTGATTACAGTCAAGTCAGGAGTAGCCTGCTCCTCTGATTTCTTCCTTGCAAATGTCTCTCGTTCCCTTTTGTTAAAATTCATGGTGGGTCAGATCAGACCCTTGGCAATTATGCGGCATAGAATCCCACACTTCCTCGTCCAAGTACCCTCGAAGTTTGTGTGATGGGCCACAGAGTTTGGTTTGTTTGCCGGGTTGTTCTGGAAGTACAGAAGCAGAAGGAAGCGCATGCCGGGCTGTGCTGTCCATTAGAGCCCCACTGGATTGTCTGAGGCACCCTGTCGGAGCAAGACCAGCATCAAGGAAAAGTCACCCTGATCTCGGCAAGGATGTGTTGGAGTGAATGTATTCTATAACCCTAATCGGCTTACGTTTATGCTCACAACGATCAACCATGCCGGCCTGACAGGGCTGCCAACATTACGTGGAACGGCATTTTGTTAAATTGTTTTGAATCACTATTATGATGCCTATTCACTAAGTGGTGGAGGAAGGGTGAAAAGAGGAGGATAGCTCAGGGTTCGAGTTCTGACTGTGGACCGCTTTGCCTGGTGGTGGTCTCTGTGCTTATATTTCCACTTTCTCAGGGCATATTTATTGCATGACTTGGGTGAAGAGAGAAGGATACGGCCATCGGGAGAGAGGGCGCAAGGGGGGGGGGAACTAAGGAAAAGGACAAGAACAATAGAAAGTGGGCAGAGGGGAGAAGATTCCCAGGAATAGGAAATCACTGCGTGGCTGTGGCCTCTGGAGCATTCCCCGCAATTGGGTGGCAGAGACAGCTGTGTTTGGCTGCAAGTCAGAGGGCCGACTGTGGGTGGCAATATGAAACGGTGTGGCTGAGTTTAAGGAATGAACTGGGAAAAGCCGTTTCAACAAAAGGACATGTTTTCAGCTATGGCGAGGTGGATGGCCATCCAAATTTATCAGTAAACCAGGGTGACCCACTAAACTGTGGCTGACTGTAGACCACCCATACTTCATATTTGCTTCTATCTGCTGCTGCTTCTGCTGAGATCCTTCTCAGGAGCCAGAATGCTTTATTACTATTTTATTATTTATTTTGTTTAAAAGATGTCTGCCCTGCCTTTCTCCTCGAGAGTGTGAGTCAAGACACAGATCTCTGAAATCTAGACAGCCTTTGCTTTCAGAGAGGGAGAGTCCGTTCTCAGGTACATTGCCCGGTATCATCTGGGACTTGCACACCGAGTAGTAGCTCATCCATCTGCTTTAGCCTCTAGCTCATTTTTTGGAACTTTTCTGCACACACATCCCTCCACCACATATTTTTGTGCCACGTAAGTCAGTGAGGAGTTGTGAAGAATTTGAAAGGCCAAACAATCTTATAGAAGTCGGGTTTATCCTAAAAGTATGGATTTCATTTCATTGGCACAACTTTGTTTGACTTTATCAGGCAAAATACAAAGAAACAAAGCAAAACAAGACAAAAACATGGGGCACCTTAAAGACTATTACTGTATATTGTAATGTGATCTTTCGGGGGCAAGTCCACTTTGTCAGACATACGGAAACAGAATGAAATGTTGAATGAAGTATCAGTTTCATACTAAATATTCATTGGCCCTTGGTTGCGTGGTACATTTACATGTAATTTAGCTTAGGTTGTTTTAGGGCTCTGTTGTAAACATTCCTCAGGAGACAGAAAACAGACACCAGGTCTGGACAAAGATGAGGGCGGGAGAGGAGGGTTCGGGATGGGATTTGAAGATTTGGGATTCACTTACAACTCAAGAGAGAGAGAATTTTAAATATAAAGGTGAAAGAAAAAGGCAGAGAAATCCCAAGTGTTAATGTAGGGAATATTGACAGTTTTTCTCTTTGGGCCTCGTGATGAGAGATGGGCTTGGTAGTTGTGAAGAAAATAACAGTGGCAGAAGTACTACATTTGGTAATGACGGATGAAACCTTGGCTTATATTCAGTCCATTTATATGGGTGTTCATCATGCGTATAAATTTTACCTCAGCTGTTTCCCTCTGTTTTCTCGCTCTGTAGTGCTTCTTTTCCAAAATAGCAACTTCCGTATCTTCTGCAGAGTGTCCTGGTAGATCGAAAGGGTTGGAGACAGGTTCCTGACTGTTGTGGTTTGTGTAAAGATTGCCCTGTTTGTCCTAGGTAGAGTGCAGAGGGAAACTTTTGGCAAAAGAGGACACAGATCCCGTTCAACAGGGAGCAGGTGAAGATGCACCTTAAGTCGTTGTGTGTGTCATTGTTAGGCCCTGTAATTGTGTCACTAGAATAGATGTGGGGGGCAGAGTTGGCGTCTGGGTCTGTGGCAAGGGTCCAGTCCCCCTATCTGTGTTGCTGTTTTGTGGCCCTTTCTGTGTGTTAGGGGTTGTCTGTAGGCAGGTGTGGGTGTCCCTCCCACCAAGAGCTTGAGAGGGGGAGGCATCTGACTTTGTCTCCGCGTTCTAGGTCCTTTTGACCTATTTTAGAAGATGGAATCATAACCCCTGTTTGCTCTTCTCGCCTGACATCTCTGTTTATAATTCAGTGAACTTATCTGAAATCTGTACTAATGTCTTTTATTCCTTTTGCATTGTCTCCCACCTCCTTCCTACTGAATCATTATACAGGATCAGAAATTTTCAGAAGATGAATGTAGAGGGGATAATTTTAGAAAAATGTCAAATGCAACACTACTTGATTATTGAAGCACTTTATCAAAATGGCACATCAATTTTTTCCCATTAGGCAGGTTTGGCTTCTGTAGGAGAATTGTGAGATGTTCTGCTCTTTTTATTTTACATAAAGATACATATTTTCTGTATTTCCTCTTAACGGCTCAATTTAGACCAGGAGATGGAACTTGCAGCCCTCCCAGTGTGATTTGACTAGAGATCGTACCAGTCCCTGCTGGTGCAGAGAAGTGTTGGACTTCAGGGTCACCTAGAGCAGTGGTTCTTAACGTGGGCAATAATGCCTCCCAGGGGGCGATTTCATTTTTCAGGGAGGTGGTAGAACGAAAAGGAGCGGCATGGGGGCGAAGGAACAGAAGGGGGGCGGTAGGGGGGCGCTGGAGCGAGCCAAACCTCTGAAGGCGGCTGCAGCCGTGGTGCTGGAAGTGGATCCAGTGCCACTGCCGCCAGACGATCCAGCTCTTTCTGCCTGCCACATCTCACCTTTCGCCCTTAGGGGAGCACTGACTGTGGATCGGAGGGGGGGGGGAAGGAAAGGGTCTCTCGGGTCCCCGTCCTCGCCCGGTGAAGCACTGCCTTGCACCCAGGTGAGGAAGGAGAGACAAGCCCCGTTTGTCCGTCCTGCCTTTCCGCCCACCTTCCCGCCCATTGCAAGGGAAGCACGGAGAGAAACGGATCGGTTTGGGGTGGTGCGGCAGGATTTCTAGGGATGGGGCTGGCTCGGGTCATCCTGGGTGGGTGGGAATTTTCTGGCTTTTCTTGTCCTGTTGTGGCTGGCTGGCTGTCAGGGGGGGAAGAAAGTTCACCTAGCTGACTTTAAATGGCTTTGAGGGACGTCGGACTTGAGATCTTCCCCCGTCTTCTCTGTGAGTAAATGTTGCAATCCATTTCCAAGGCCTTCAGATCCCTGTTTTTATCTTCATTTTATTTGTTTTTTAATATATCATTTTAAAGTGTTAAATTTAAATTACACAGTGCACAACTTTCTATATAAACAGAATGGAAACCCGGTGAAAGTTTAAAATTCAAAAGGGAAAAGGGCGAAGTTGAGAAATTTATCCCTCTCTAAAAGTGTGAATGAAGAATCTTGAGGAATTCGATTGTTGTTAATTCCAGGACAGAGTCATGGAGCTGGAAGGGGCCTCAAAGGCCGTCGAGTCTAACCCCTTGCTCAAGGCAGGAATCCAAACCAAAGGATATCTGCCAGGTGGTTGTCCCACGTTTCTCTTGAAAGGCCTCCAGGGTTGGAGCGCTCAACACCTCTCGAAGTCATGGTTCCACGGTCGTACTGCTCTAACAGTTCGAAAGTTTTTCCTGATATTCAGCCGAAATCTAGCTTCCTGTCCCTTGAGACCATGGTTGCATGTCCTGCACTCTGGGATGATCAAGGACAGGTATGTTATTTGCTGAGATAAAAATATATAAGCATTCCCATCATCTACCAGAGAAGTTACTTGATTAAAACATGAAATAAGTTGGGCAGATTTGGTCTTGACCAATCCATGTTGGCATCCAGTTATTACTGCACTGTTTGAAAGATGCTCGTAGAGTAACTGCTTTATAATCTGCTCCAGAATTTTCTCGTCTGTATGTCATGCTGACTGGCCTGTAGTTCCCAGGTTCCTCCTTTCTGCCTCCTTTTTTTTTTTTTGGCCCTTTTTGAAGAGAGGGACAACATTGGCCCTCCTGAAGTCATCCAGCACTTCATCTGTCCTCCACGATTTCAAGAAAAGAATGGACGGTGGATCTGAGAGTTCCTTCAACACTCCTGGATTCCATTCCTCTCCAGCCCTGGAGATCTGAACTCGTTGATCAGTCTCAGTTTCTAATCGTGCCCCCTCGACTTCAACTTCACATTTGGTAGAGGGTCATAGGCTGACTTTTGGGAGAAGAAGTTTTTGTAAAGCAGGAATTGAGCCCCTCCGGCCTTTTCCTTGTCTTCGGTCATCACTTGGTCATCCCACTAAGCAGCTGGGCCCCTGTTACTTTTTTGTTGTTTTTAGCATCTGACTTTTTTGTGAAGCCACATTGATTTTTTTTGGCTGTCTTCCACCTTTTGTTGTTGTTCTTCTTGTTGTTGTTGTGGAATCCCTTGTCATTCTGCCTTTAGAATAACCTTTTTGAGAACTCCCACTCATCTCAAATTCCTTTTCATGGTAGAATCTCCTTCCTTCCTTTCTTCTTTATTCATCTCCGAGTGTTGCACAATTTAGAATTGTGGATGTATATGAAATATAGGTAAAATTAAACACAAATTAAATGTTAAGGGACCCAAAGAATAGCCTTCATAAAAAGGCACCAAGGAAAGGAGGACACAAATCTGTACAAACACTCTTGGTGTTTGTATTGATTTGTGACCTGCTTTCCTTGGTGCCTTTTTATGAAGGCTGTTATTGGGTCCCTTTGGAGCTGCTCGGTTTGTCCCTCTTATAGTGAGTGCAAAAGCACCTTCATCTGCTTTTACCTCCCCGCTTGCGTCTCCCTCCCGCTTCCCGTTCAGTTCGAAGCCCTCCTGATGACATTCTCCATGCTGTGGCCAAACACATTCTTCCCAGGCCTTGTGAGGTGTGAGCCGTCCCTTGCTAGCAGCCCGTCTTCCAGGAAGCTTAGCCCCTGGTCCCAAAAAACAAAATCCCTCTCTTTGACACCACCTTCGTATCCAGTCCTTCACCGGGAGAATTTCCCTTTCCCTTTGTATTCCTCTTTCAAATATGGGTAGGAGGGATGAGAAAAGCATCTGGGCTCCAAAATTGTAGAGTTTCCTTCCCAGAGCTTCTGGTGTGATCTCTTCAAAGTTGTTCTTGGCTGTTTCGTTTGTTCCCACATGGATGAGAAGAAAGGGAGACGGATCCGTGGCTTTCAGGAGTGATGGCGATCCTTCTGTCACATCCCTAATCTGTGCTCTGGGGAGACGGGCACACCTGGCGAGGGTCCATGGATCTTCCTGGCATACTTCAGTTTCCATCCCACGCAAGAGGGAGTCTCCTGGTGCAACTTCTCTCTTCTTCTTCTTTTTCTTCAGTGCCTCGGCTTGGTGGAGCTTCCCATTCCTTCTGCAGGGCCTCCTCTGGTACGTCTTCTGCTGCAGGTTGTCTCACAGAGTCCTCTTCAGGAATTGGAAGGTGTTTTTGCTGTTCCTCGGGCGAAGCGTGTCTCCTCCTCCTCCTCTTGCGCCCGTGACTCTCTTGGGTGGTGCTTCCTCCACGATGCTTGTTCTCAGTGTTGTTCGCCTCCTCTGCTTTGTCGTTCTGTTCTTCCGCTTCCAGGGCCTCCTTCGGCTCCTCCTCCTCCTCCTCCTGCTCCTCAAGGGTCCTGTCTAGGCAATCTTCGTCTTCTCCTGCAGCCTGAAGAGTGGCCGCCCACTGCTCCTGTTCTCTCACTTTTTCTTCCAACAGGGCAACCCATTGGCACTTGCCGCGTCCGCACGCTGGGTTGTTCTCAGGCACAACAACACACGTTGCACGCTCTTTGCAGGTCAACACCTCCAAAGTGTCACACACACACACACAGACCCTCCATCATCCCAGTCGCCTTTTCACTTTTTTTTTTGGTCCTTTTTGTTTTCTAGTCTGCCTTGAAAGACGGTTGGGAAGTCCACTAATATATAATTATATCCAGAAACAACCAACCAAACAAAAAGCAACTGGCCAGACAAGGTGCAGATCAAAAAATAATTACAGTATGCTTTAGATTTTGCATTTCTCTAGACTGCTAGAATTCTGTTCTCCAAATCCGTTCTAACAATTTTTAAAAAAATGCATACTTTTGAGATCCAATAATTTTAAGGTTATATGCAAAGTTTATGCAAAGTTTGTTATAGTTGTAGGGATACAGCACGCACAGAAATGGCAGGCATTTTCCACTAGAAGTGAGGCTAAGTGAGTAAGGACTCCTTGGGCCTCAGCGGTGCCTTCAAAGGGTCATTTGGAAGAGGAATTCATCAATGTTATTGGAGCGAAACAGAGCTATTAGTTGACATCTGTTGTTTTCCTTTGCCAAGCATCCTACTCAGAAAGACTTTTTCCTACAAATCATCCTGTCATCTCCATCCGGCATCTTTCCACATTTATCTGTAGATAAATGGTGTTCTGTGAACGGCCTGCTTCTGTGTATGGAGCAGCGGTAAGACCTTACGGGTTCATTGTTTAAAGGAAGGGGGGAATCCACACTGTGTCAGACCGTGGTGTGTAAGTTTATTGCCTTCGTGCCTTCCCTTTTGTTTTGTAGATCCGATTCTTGATCTTTCCTTGTTTGAATACACATGTCCCACCGCCCACAGAGGGGGCACCCCAGTCGGATGAATACACACAGAAGACACAGAAAAGCGGCTCAGGATGACCTTGATATTTTGCTACTGAAGCGGTCTCCTTTAGGGTAGGAAACCTGCCCACCGACTGGTCTCTCTCTCTCAGTTACACTGATGCTTTCTAGGAGCAGTCCTAGGGGAGTTATCCTGACAATATCTAATAATCGCACCTGCCTACATCGGGACAGTGCTCAAAGCCACCCCACTGCCCCTATGGTTGATCTGTTTTTGTCAAGCCTTTGCTGGCATTTACTAAACTGACATTGGAATGGTGTGGTCCCAAGACCAATTAAGAAACATTTGTCAAATAAATTCTCAATCAATTATAGTCTTTTAAAAAAACCTGCCATGTTAATCGGAGGTGATTTCAAGGCATTGTCTCGGGGTCAGAAGCAGGACGCTGCCGTGCCCTCCTGTCTGCCTCCCTTTGATTTGCTAGCCGTTTGGCCTTTTGGCAGCACATGGAGGCGGCTGCATCGGGGAGAAGGGATTTATGCCACTCCAGCCACCAGGCAGAGCCTTTCCACTAGAAGGGATTAGGCTCTCGTTTCAAGTTGGCCAGATGCACACGTTGGACGGCAGAGGCATAAGCATTATTTTTGGCCCTGACCGTCCGTGGACCCGGAGCCCAGCCCCACTGCAAATAAAATCTCCTGGTTAAATCAGGTCCAGCATGTTTTAGGTCGATTTAAAATTGGGTGATTCCACGACGAATGTGCAAGTACGGATCGATTTGAAAGGGGACCGTGTTGTTTTCATCGGCAGTGAGATGGTTTTGCTCCTCCACCAGAGGTCCTGCTTATTTAAATCAACCCCGCATGTGTGATTGTCTGCTTCCCCTCCTGCCTGCTTTCCTTTCCACCTTTGCGGGGGGGGGGGAGTCAGGATGAGGGTCTGGAATAATCATCTTCAGTCAGTCATCTTAGAACTGCACGGCTAGAAGGGACCCTATGGATCAAGGAGTCCGGCCCCTGTCAAAGGAGACCAGCGGGGGATTTGAATTCCCAACCTTTGGCTCTGCCGCCAGATGCCTCCACCACAACCAAGCAGTGCCTTCCTCCACGCTCCATCAAAGAAGCTCTGAAGGGCTGCCCTTCCATTCTGGACTCTCACCTGCAACCCCCCCCCCCCCACCAAGGCAGAAAGGAAAGCAGGAGGGCGGGAAAGGAAAGGCCGCTAGCTCTTCAGAGCTGCTGTCAGGGAGTGTGTGTCAACCCCATCCTCTGCTGGGCAGCGGCGAGAATGGGAGCAGCCATTGATAACCCGGTGGCTGTGACGTGACTATAAATCACTCTAAACAACACGGCTACGTATTCTCATCTATCCCAATGTATATTGGAAATGTCCATGACCCCGTGGATGGGTTTTCAGCTTTCAAGTCAACAGCCCCAACGTTTTTCTTAGCCTGTTCCCTTTCCTTGTTTCCTTTTGCTGTGGAACCTTTGGCCAAGGTCCCTGGAGGTGATCCCTCACCGGTTGTTGTTGTTTAGTCGTCTAGTCGTGTCTGACTCTTCGTGACCCCATGGACCAGAGCATGCTAGGCCCTCCTGTCTTCCACTGCCTCCCGGAGTTGGGTCAAAGTCATGTTGGTAGCTTCGGTGACACTGTCCAACCATCTCGTGTTCTGTCATTCCCTTCTCCTCTTGCCCTCACTCTTTCCCAAGAAGATGGCCAAAGTATTGGAGCCTCAGCTTCAGGATCCGTCCTTCCAGTGAGCACTCAGGGTTGATTTCCTTCTGAACGGAGAGGTTTGTTCTCCTTGCAGTCCAGGGGACTCTCAAGAGTCTCCTCCAGCACCACAATTTAAAAGCATCAATTATTTGGCGGTCAGCCTTCTTTGTGGTCCAGCTCTCACTTCTGGGCATCACTACAGGAAAAACCATCGCTTTGACTATTTGGACTTTTGTTGGCAAGGTGGTGTCTCTGCTTTTTAAGATGCTGTCGAGGTTTGTCATCGCTTTCCTCACCGGAGGGGATCCCAAATAACGGAAAGAGAGAACGACTGTCCCAGACAGCAGCGAGACCTTAGCAGAGCACGGACATGAATACACGCACACACCCAGACACGGAATGGAGATTCAATGGGCACCAGTGGGTCAGTTACAGCTGAATAAGCTTGGATCCATACCTTGATGGCAACCAAACCAAGGATGGCAGGATTTGGTTGTCGGCTAGATGCTCAACCCCTGGAGGATCCACTTTCAACGTTTTAGATCTTTCCATGGGCCACCTGTGTAGAGAATCTCTGATGAAACAAATTGGTTCTCCCCCCCAAAAAAATATCTGGGTGTCCTTATCCCAAGTAATTTGTCTAAAATGGTTTCACTTAATCTTTCAATCCTCTTCAAACCTCTTGAAATCGTGGCATCCACTTTACATGAAAGAGGGGCCTCCCTCAAAATGGTCCATCTTCCCAAACTTTCATTTTTGTTCAGTCCATTCCAGTTTCTGGACAGTTATGTCTTTGCTTGGCAAAAGCTATCATTCATTTAAAAATATATAAGAAATCTGTAAGACCTGGGGATTCTGATGCCCTCCTCCCTGGAGGCGTAGAAATCTTCTGCTTGAAGATTTACTGAAGATTAGACAAATGTGAAAGCCTTATTAACCATTATAATAATGACCCCCTTTGAACGTCTAAGCTGAAAGAGACCCTGTGGATCATCCAGTCCAGCCCCTGTCAGGGAGGCCCCATGGGGGAATCGAACTCCCAACCTCTGGCTTCACAGCCAGAGGCCTACACCCCTGAGTGAACTAGCAGTTCAGACATGGAAGCATGGTTTCCTCTTGGAACTGATGAGAAACAGAGCAGTCACTGGAAAAGACTCCCTCTCTCCTCAGAACTCTCCAATCTTGTCTTTCAAAATGCACGGGGAATCTGGAGTGGGTGGCAAGGAAAACCCATTTCCATACCCTTTCTATTAACATCTTTTAAATGCCATCTTTGTTTTCACCACACTACACTGAACAGACTTAAAGACCGAAAATGTTTGTCCCGTTTGAGAGTTTCAAGTGAAATCGGACATTCAACTGCGAGGTCCCCTTGAACCACTTCCGGACTCCTGGCTCCCGGTCCACCAGGTTGCTTCCCATTCCATGGAGAAAGCCTTGGTAGGGGTATCCTTTGGCAGCACCTGAGCACAGCATTATTGGAGACAATGAAAATGATACTAAGGGGTCAACATCTGAGATTTATAGACCCCCCTTATAGGTAACATCTCAGTAAAACAGAACTGGGAGAAGTGATAGATAATGCAATATTAAGGACAAACTCTTATAGTTGGGTGGAAGGCACAGTCCCTTTCCTTAAATATAAGACACCAAGGTCTTAACACCCGTGACACCTTGCAGATACCCACTGAGCACAGCATTTCTCTCTGCACTGGGTCTTCTCCCCCCTTTTTAATTGATGAAAATCTGGGGTTGATACATAAATTCCTGCCTTCCGTCTCTAGCTGCTTAATTAGAAAGCATTTTGCATTGAAAAGATTCTCCGTCTCCCTCTATGGATAGATTGGCCTGTCAGCTAAGGCTGCAGAGGGACACCAGCGGACTTAAATTTTCTTCCCTTTGACATCCTTGTATTTCTGATGTAAATGAGAACAAGTAACAAATGCTTTCCTTCAAATGCTTTCCCATTAAAACTTGTGGAATAATATACTGGACAGGGGACTTCATTTTGCTTCACTGTAGAAAATTTACACTGCTTGCAATCAATGTCTCAATTACCAGATGTTTTTGCTGTAGATTTCTTTTCCTTGTTATATGTTAAAATGCAGTTAAAATATTTAAAAATCTACATCTACGTGTAGAAATCCCTTCATTAAACTGGCTTTGTCAATTTGTCAGCCTGCAATAATATCATTAAATGGAATTTTTACAAGTCTCATTTTACATTTAATGCTAATAACTATTTCCCCATAGCATTTAAAATATACCTCCATGTGCCATTTTTCCACATTTGTGCTATACAAAATGTTTTTAAAACCCCATTTGGCAGCCTTTCAATCAGGGAAAGCTTGCCCGAAGAGAAAGGTCTTTTGCTTGCTTGTGGAAGGAGAGCCAAGAAGGGGCCAGGCGGCCTTCCAGGGTCAGGGAGTTCCAGAGTCTCTGGGAGCAGCCACAGAGAAGGCTTATTTCTCGTGTCCCCCACCAAATGCACTTGTGAAGGTGGTGGGACTGAAAGGAAGGCCTCTCCTGAGGATCTTAAGCAGGCTCATAAAGGGAGATGCCTATTTTACCTCTCTGTCCACTCTCTGCTTTCACCCAGAACAGACTACAATATCCATTGTCCACAGGTATGGCCTGTGGTCCAGTTGCATGTGTTTGATCATGTTCTGTAGTTTCTCAACTTAAAGAGTTAACTAGGGCCGAATCGTCTGTTAACGATAACCCTCCATAGAAGATAATTCCTTAATTGCTTACTGGACTTTTCTCACCTCACAGAGCTTGCAAATTTTTTGTCCTCGTGTCAAGGTGTGAAGATTTGTGCATATACAGTGCTACAATAATTTAGGTGAGTACCGGAAAAAAATGCAATCCTGAAAATGTACATTGTGCTTTAAACATGAGGTTGGAACAGGTGTAAAAGTCACAGCAAAGCATTCAGCCAGCTTTTTAGCTAAGTCTGGAAGCAAGGTCAGGGCACTATAACATGGTTGTGCAAAAGATTTTCTTGTCTGACAGCAGAAGGTGCAAACAAATGGTAAGAAATACAAAACAAAGGAGGGGGGGGAATACCTCCTAAAGTGTGAATGGAGAAAATGGGCTCCAGACCCGATGAGCCCACCAGCATTTTATGCCCATGGCATGGTGCCCGCAGAGTGAAATGCTACCCAAGCAACTGGCTGATCCTGCAAGTGCAAAACAATCACTATTATGTGCTACGAGGGCAACTTGCCAGCTTCATAGAGGACAAGAGTCCTATTTTGCCACCTTGGCAAAAGTAATAGAGATTTCCATTGGAAAAAAATGTATAGGGATCAGTAACGTACTGCACCAGCAAAATTCTGTGGTTTACGTTTGAAGGGAAATGTAAACCACGGGGAAGAATATAAATACAGGGAAGCAAAGAAACATACAAGAAGAGGACATTCCACTGCCCACCAGCTGCCAACAACAAAGACCTCAGAGAGCAGGAAGGTGCCCTATACCGCAGCAGCAGCACGTTAGAACAGATGGAGGACGGCACTGGGGAACGCTCAGATTGGACCTGCTTTGACTTGGATTCTTTCCTCGGACGGGGTTATGGGCTCAACTGTCTCGGAGGCACCTTCCGACTCCTTGATTCTCGGATTCTCTGAAGATCCAAACGGCCTTCACTGGGTGAGCACCTCGAATCTTTTCATGTGTCTCTCATAATATGCTTAAAGGGTAAAGATTACTTATAGCCATA
Source organism: Pogona vitticeps (assembly GCF_051106095.1). Classification (NCBI taxonomy): domain Eukaryota; kingdom Metazoa; phylum Chordata; class Lepidosauria; order Squamata; family Agamidae; genus Pogona; species Pogona vitticeps. The sequence goes on along the minus strand of NC_135789.1, from coordinate 20,234,582 downwards.
ATGTTTGTTAGTTTTTAATGATGGGTTTTTGAGTGTTATTCTCTGCTTTTTAGACTATAGGCTCCTGCATTTTTAGAACGTGATTAAAATATTCTTATTGGTATTTCTAGTATTTTGGATTGAAATCAGACTTAAGTATTTGCCTGCAACTTAAGTTTAGTTTTCATATACAGTATTTTCAGGCATTTGTGCCTACATTTTTTTTCACAGCAGTAGGACTTAGGATGTTTTCTACAACTTTGAGGAGTGGTGGCACATATGGAACATAGAAGCAATGTAGATAAATTAAGCGCATAGAAATAGGCAACCTGATGTTGCCTGGGATTATTGCGACAATGAAAAGACTTATCCCTTGACACCCAGATGCATTTCGACATGTCTGGTTTCATTCTGGAATTAACCCTTTTTTCAAGGGTAGATGCCGGCTGTGGTGAACACAGGCTTCAGATTTTTCCCTAGAGGTCTATAAAGTTCTGTAGGGCGCAAGGAGATGTTCAAGCACCAGACTCTCGAATTCGTACTCTTAAGGAACTCTTTGTTTGCCAGTCTAATTTTTCCAGTTGTGCTGCTTCCGCACATTTTAGTATCTTTGTGACTTCACCGTAGTCTGTGAAATTGAATTCTGTTTTGTCATTTTATTGATTATTAGCAAGTTGTCCACAGAAACCTGTTATCTAACACAGACTTGAACCTGTGGAAGTCATGGTCCATCTTTGGTGGGAAACCTTCTCCCACAACCATATAGCAGAGGAACTTTTATTTTTAAATAAATCACTTGATGGAGATGCTTTGATTGTATTTCTGCCATGAGTGAAGGATTGGACTTGATGGCCTTGTAGGCCCCTTCCAACTTCACTTTCCCATGATTTCCCATGATAAAAGGTAAAACAAAATAGATGATTGTGAGGAATCCTCTCTTAGGCACCAGATACCAGGAAACATTCTTTGCTTTAAGAATTAGAAATGATCTGTTGTACTGGGAGAGCAATGATGGTGTTTCAGATAAACTCTGAAGGCCTGTCCCACCGGAAGGCCCGTGTCGTTGTTGGCATCAGTGGTCCGTGGCCAGGTCCACAGTGGCTGCCCTTTGAAGGCTGGCACTTCTTCCCAGAAGCCACCACTGCTTGTGCAGGCTTCCTCCTGTGCTTTGGCTACCTGGACTACCTGGCTTGGGCAGGGCAGACGGACCTCTTCCCACCCTGGAGAGGACATAGAGCCAAGACGGCGTCGGGTCCCCCAGAGCTTCTCCCTCCCTCCCTCCCTCCCTCCAGATGTTGTCAAGGGAGGATGATGGGTGCTGGTCTCAGCACAGCTTTGTTGGATAGTTTGAAACATGGTGGCCTGCTTTGACAAGTTGAGAGGCAGAAGGGCCCCCGTGAGGGAAGGATCCCCCTGGACGACTCCCCCTTTGTGGGACGAGGAGCAGAGAGACTGTGGGACCATCCAGCTCAAGGGCCCTCCCACATGTTCTGCGCATGGGCAGCAGATGGGGCTTCCCCCCCCCATGTCTGTCCCATTGGTTGCCAGGAGGCAGGCGTCTGCCCTCCATGCTGGTGCCAGGGTTTTTGGTACCCATAAAGCAGTGTCTGTTTTTATTCTGATCATGTTGTGTACAGAGCGGCTATTTCTTGTGTGACGAGGCTTTGGACAGAATTAGGCTTGACGGACAGATCGGTCAGCACCACCCCAAAGAGGAATACCCTTTCAGCCATGGGTTGTTAACAGTGGGTGAGATCCTGATCTCCCTGTGGAGGGATGAAAGGGCAGCCTGGTCAACAGGAGACAGATGGTCTCTAAGACCTCCACCCCTGTTGAGTGCATGGCACGTGCATGGCCTCCCTGACCTCTCTCTCAAACCACCTCTCTTCTCGGTCCAAAATGAGTCCGTCCGGGTCATCAAAGGAGTGTCCTTTGTCCTTAAATTGAAGGAACACACTGCAGGGATACGTGCTGTTTACCAAACCCCCTTTTGAGCTTTTCGGACACACCCGCTATAAAAGGAATGACCAGGTTCTTCCGTCTGCTTTGAGTCTCAGACTGTTCACTTGTCCTCCTGGTTTGGGACATGGCCTTGTTGAAGGCCCATTTTGGATATCCACAGGCCTTAAGGGCTCTCCTCAGAGGTCCGGTGAAGGCCTTAGATATGATCTGTCTCCTATAGAATCATGTTGCCCTTTCATCCCTCCCCAGAAAGATCAGAACCACACACACCAGAAAGACCACCGTTAATGACGGTTAACAACCCGTGACAATGGGTGGAGAAGGACTGCAGAAGTGGGATTATCCCTCACCCCCAGCCCTTTGTCCTTCTGAGGAGCCTATTTGGACCAGGGGGAAGTGAAACCAACCTGGAGGATCTATCCGGGGGTCTCCTATCAACTCTCCTCAGACTGAAGAAGCGACTCAGAGGAGTAGTGAAACATTTCAACCTAATAAGAAGGAAGCCCAGTTGCCATGACCCGACCCAGAAAGCACCTTTGAAATGTGCCTTTGAGGTTTCAGGAGATGCTTTAAATTCCCCAAAGATCAATTTAACGTCCATCACCAACTCTGTTTTAATTAGCGGCATTAGGTCTTAGGTCTGCTTTCAGCGAACTGTAGGATTTGGCGACTGAGCCGCAGCTGGTTTGGATGGGCCACGTAGTCCCTTTCCCCTCCTCTCTATAGTTTTGAGGTTTGTTTTTAAAACCTTATCCTGATCCATTTCATAATATGTTTAATAATATTTTAATAGCATAAATGCATGCATTCTTAACTTTACTTTGTTTTTTGTTTGGGATATAACTTACTAAAGAGATATGAGTATGGATGAAGCCTTTGGGGACCCGGCAGGTGTTCAGGACATGAGCCGGTGGTCCTCCAGTTTAGCGCTGGGTGAGAGATGGGTTGTCTGAGAGGGGTTTTTAAATGGATTGTTGTGCTCTGTTAGGTTTGAATGTGTTTTTAGTATTGATTTTATTTACTGTGTTTAATATAATACCTTTTAAGTCCTATTTTAATATTTGCATTTTGTTGTTGTTTAGTCATTAAGTCATGTCCAACTCTTCATGACCCCCTGGACCAGATCACGCCAGCCCCCCCCCCCGTCCTCCACTGCCTCCCAGAGTTGGGTCAAATTCATGTTGGTAGTTTTGATGACCCTGTCCAGCCATCTCATCCTCTGTCCTACCCTTCTCCTCTTGCCTTCAGGCTTTCCCAACATCAGCGTCTTTTCTTTATGCTTTTAAAATGTAAATGTTGTCTTTTTAATGATGCAAACTGCAAAGGTAGGATAAGAATATTTAACATAAAATAAAATAAACTGGTAAGAATAGCTGAAATCTGGGAGCAGGTTCCTACACTGATCCTTATAGGATCCATGTAAGAGACTGAGGAGTTGCCTCAGAAAATCCCCACTGATTTAATGGGCCTTCTCTAGTTGTGACATAGCAAGGTCACATGTGGCAGAATCGCCCATCTCTGCTTTGGGTGCTCAGACAATGAAGGGGAGATAGGATGGCCCTCGAAAAGCTGTCCTACAGGGGAGGAGCAGGATCTGTCCTCCATCATCCCAGAGTGCAGGACACGCAACAATGGGAACAGGTTAAAGGATGCCAGATTTAGGCTGAGCATGTCAGGAAAAAACTTCTTTACTGTTAGAGCAATGATGGAACCCATGATCTCGGGAGGTGGTAAGCGCTCCAACACGGGAGGCCTTCACGAGAATATTAAGACAACCGTCTGTTGGATCTGCTTTGATTTGGATGCCTGTCTTGAGCAGGGGGTTTGGACTCACTCAGTGGTCTTGGAGGCCCCTTTCCAATTCCATGGTTCTAGGATTCTGTGCTGATGGATTCGATGTGCCCTCATTTCCCAGCCGTGGCCAAGTGGGCACCGAGATGAAAGCTGTGAATCAGGAACATCTGGGAAGTCATGGGCTTCCTCTCCCCATGTGTATTATCGTCTATGGTTTTGGAATAAAAACTGGAAGATCGGCCAAGGGAGCCAGACAAGTGTTTGTCAGATCCTGCCCTCTGGACAGGTGTTAGAAGGAGAAGGTTGCGAAATGAGTTCTTGCTGCTCCTCAGCTTTTCTCTCTTGTCCCCCTTGGGAAGATAATTCACTGCTCATCACCTGTTTTCTCTGGGCAAACAATGAGCAGCTAATATCTTCTTGCAACAGCACAGTTCTTTTGTGATGGATAACAACCACAGAACATAGTTATTAAATGATAAACTTCATCCCTCTGTTCCATAATGTTCACAGCGTTTTTGCTTTTCATTACATTGTGCTTTTGCTTTTGATTTTTTTTTAGAGAAGTATTTTATGCCAGCCACCTGCTGCTGCTGCTCCCACCACACACACACACATACACAGAGAGAGAGAGAGAGAGAGAGAGAGAGAGAGAGAGGGAGAGGGAGAGGGAGAGAGAGAGGTTAACTTGTGTGCATGCATTTGCAATTATACATGGACGCCATGTACATCCCATGTAGCTCAGTGAGTTTTTTGCAACATACATACAGAACAGGGGGAGCTGTAACAGCAGGTATTTGCAGGCTTGGGGGACCCGGGAGAAATCATCATGCAAAATAAGTTTAGAAACACTTTCCGGCAACAGTCTGACATTTCACATAGGAAAATGCATTAGCCATGATCATGAATGGACTGTAATACTAACTTTAAAAATAATTAAGTTGTTGAAGCTACAGGCGAAGGAGTGAAAGGACCCTAAAAATAATTAATTCGCTAAAGCTACAGGCAAAGGAGTGAAACGACCCTCCATTAAGTTACAGTTGTGATGCAAAATCCCTACTTTTCCTTCAGGGGGGAGTATTGATGACAAGTTGTTCATGGTGTGTCAGGAGTCCTTTCCAAGGGGTGAAAAGAAGACCCCTGGGGGAACTCAGGACCACCCTCAGTGTTGTGTTGTGACTCTTGCGAAATGTCAAGTATGTGAGGGCACAGAGGTGCCCTAAGAAGTCCCAGGATGTGCCAACTGGTGTGTTTCCTCGTCAGTTAATTAGGCTCCCAACTGTTGTAACATGTTTCACAGGTATCATTTTTCTTCCTTCCTTTTTTGAATGCTTTGCACGGTGTCAAGGATATAAAATAGCTTCATCTTTTCAGCCAATTGCTCTATAATCATCTTTCATTCCAGCAGCATCTGATTAAAAACGGATTAGAAACGGAAGGGCGAAAGAGGAAGGCGCCTGTCTCTCAAGTTCAGGGTGGGGGGATCCAAAACCCAGATGGGTCCCCCCAGGTGGAGGTCCATAGTCAGCTTCATGTGCGCGCGCGCGCACGCGCGCACACACACACACACACACACACACACACACACACACACACACACACACACACACACACACACACACACACACACACACACACACACACACACACACACACACACACACACACACACACACACAAAATTAACCCTGAACCAGCAGCAGGAGCAACAAAGTACCTTATCAGTGAATATTTGACTATTTGCATTCATTCAGAATATCCACTGGTGGGGTCATTTGCTACAAACAAAGCGTGGAAGCCTGACTCCACCTGTTATCCCTGAGTTGCCGGTTGGGTAGCTAGCTCAGTACAGTATGTTAGGTTTCTGGCTGCGGAGCTGGAGGTTGGGCGTTCCATTCCCACCACTTGCCGCCGCCACCACCCCGTGCCTCCCAGAAGAAGAGCCAGCCTGGGTAGCCTTGGGGTCCAAGCGGCGTGGGCACCCCCGGAGGAGGGGAAAAGGAAACCGCTTCCGAGTCCTCTCGACTCGGAAAACTCTTGTTGTTCTGCCTGAGTAATGTAGACTCCTTGAGTCCATGAATGATGTCCGGGCCAATTTCTGCTTCTCTAGAGTGCCCATAAACATGCCCGATCTTTTCTTGAACCTGAAAAGTTCATCGTCCAGAGAACGGTTGCTTGGACAGCAGGACTGAATATTACCGGCCAGGCTTGGCGTGGCTTCTTTGGTGTTGGCCCCCTCGCTCCTCGGCTTTCGGCAGCACCGATAGGTGGCCCGTTTGAGGTCTGCCTTGAGCTCCCAGAAAACGGCCGTAACATCTCACAAAATATTGTTTCCACCTCTATCTAATAGAGCTGTTACCTATTGATAAATTAGTCAATTTATCAGCGGAAGGAGCGTGAGTGCATTGCACGATAGGTGAGTTATGGCCACAAACGCCCTGTGTTTATTTAATGAATTGATCTGCAGGTCACAACAACACAACGGAACCTGAAACATGCAGAATTCTGGGACTCAATTTTATTGCATTTCTCTAAATCCCACCTGTTTTCCTCTCTCGTTCTTTGAGGGTATTGATGCATCAAAAACTGTTTCTTCTTGCATGGAAATGTGCGTATGAGGTTTTGCTGTACCTTTTGTATAATGTACTCATTTATTTACATACTTTTCTTAATTAGCCAGTTTTTCTACATGCTAGTGATAACAATATTTATTTATTATTACGCATTTAAAATATTTTTATCCTGCTGTTCGCTTTAAAAGTACCCAGAACAGCTTACATCATTAAAAGACAGGAATAAAGCTAAAAACAGTGAGTATACAAATACTAAAAAGGATCAGATGAATACTGTACTAAAAAAAACACACCAAAAAAGTGACACCAAAACACATTCAATACAGTAACATACAGCCATCCATTTAAAAAAAGCCTACTCAGGAAGCCAGTTGCTCAGGGGAAGCCTGCCTGAAGAGAAAGGTCTTTTAGCGGCTTGCAGAAGGAGAGCCAAGACGGGGCCAGCCTGGCCTCCAGTGGGAGGGAGTTCCAGAGTCTTTGGGAGCAGCCACTGGGAAGGCCCTGCCCTGTGTTCCTGTGTTCTCGCCAAATATACTTATGGAGGTAGCAGGACTGAGGGAAAGACTCCCCTGATAACGATGTAAGAACAAACAATAACAAGAAATGAATAGGAAGGATGAAGAGCAACTATTCAAATATCAGTCTTATTCTGAACTGAATGGAAGCATGACTGCACATCTGATCTTTAAGAAGATCAACAAGAATCCTAACGTTAGAGAGACAAGAGGAACAAATCACAGCAGAGACTCGAACAGCTCCGTCTAGAAAGGACAGGTAAAAGCGTGACCTGGGAGTGGGAGAGAGGAACGTTCCCGGCCTCCAAGATCCATCACAAATACATTCTGGAACAGAATCAAGATCATAAATACGGTTTGATAGGTGGAGGCAAATGCCCTGAGCTCCTAGCAATTAAAAACTCATTAAAGAAGAGTTAATTCTGAACATACAACCGATCTCTCATTTGATCAGGGTGAGTAGTTAAGCGCAGTCATCTCCTCGCATCGTGGCCTTTTTGACTGCCAGAACAATAAATTCACATCAGGGCAATTTGCTTTACAGCCAATCTAAAGGCGGTAAAACTGGGAGGCAGCCAAAACGTATCAGCCACTTCTTTTTCTGCATTAAGGCTCCCTCCCTCTGCAATTACGCACAGCCGCCTTTTGATTTGTTGTTGGCGCACTCCAGATTCCATCCTCCTTAAATTAACCATGGTGTTTGGGGAGGGTGGGAATTGTAGTCAAACAACATCTGGAGAAGAGTGGGAAAACCTGCTTGAGGCTGAGGGAGAAGCGTTTTATCTTCATTAGGGACATGAAGGGTATGAATTGAATTTGTCATCCTTGTCCGCAGAGGCTGTCTTGCCCCAACCAGGAATTTGAAAGCCCAGCCAGTTTCCCTGCCTCCAGAGAGAGCGAGATGGATCATAGATTGAGACTTTTTTTTCCATTAAAGTCTCCTCGTTGTTGTTCTGTGCTGTCAAGTCGTAACTGACTTGCAGTGACCCTAACAGGGCTTTTAGGGAAAGTGCAGTATTGAAGGAGTGGCTTTGCCAGTTCTGCACCCCCAGTGAATTTCAATGGCCGAGTGAGGATTCGAACCCAGGCCTCCCAAGTCCAGGTGGTGCAAGGCTGAGAAGGAGCCATTCGGGCTCCTACGGTGTTGCTGGGCAGGATGTGAATCAGTGGTCTCTGTTCTCTTTTAGCGTCAAGCCTGGGGGAGCAGAGGAGAAGCAGAGAGACCCTCAGGAGGGGGCGGGCTGGGGCAGCAGCTTTGTAATCCCCAGAATCTCTTGGCCCAAGCTCAAGGTAGGGGTGTACATGCTCATCCCCATCTCCTCCCTAGTTTTGCGCTACTTTTCTTGAGTCCACTTTGTTTAATTGTTAAGTTGTGACCAACTCTTTGTGACCCCCTGGACCAGAGCATGCCAGGCCCTCCTGTCTTCCACTGCCCCTTCTGGAGTTTGCTCAAATTCGTGTTGGTCACTTCAATGACACTGTCCATCCATCTTGTTCTCTGTCGTCCCCTTCTCCTCTTTCCTTCACACTTTCCCAACATCAGGGTCTTTTCTAGGGAGATTTCTCTTCTCATGAGATGGCCAAAGTATTGGAGCCTCAGCTTCAGGATCTGTCCTTCCAGTGAGCGCTCAGGGTTGATTTCCTTCAGAATGGATAGGTTTGTTCTCCTTGCAGTCCAGGGAACTCTCAAGAGTCTCCTCCAGCACTACAGAGTCCACTAGCAATGTGGACATGCAAAGGTGAGAGGGGCTGAGGAAAGGCAAGACCATCACACCAATGGAGAGCCGCGGGCTACCTCGCCTGACCCATGGACCTAGCTTGGTGGCAAAGGGGCTTGAATCATTCAGAGAAGCTATGGGCTATGCCGTGCAGGGACACCCAAGACGGACACGTCATAGTGGAGAGTTCTGACTCAGCGCAATCCACCTGGAGCAGGAACTGGCAAGCCACTCCAGTATCTTTGCCAAGAAAACCCCATGGACAGAAACAAAAGGCTAAAAATATGACTCTGGAAGATGAGCCTCTCAGGTCGGAAGGCGTCCAACATGCTACTGAGGAAGAGCGGAGGACAAGTACAGGTAGCTCCAGAGCTAATGAAGTGGTTGGACCAAAGCCGAAAGGACGCTCAGCTATGGACGTGCCTGGAAGTGAAAGGAAAGTCTAATGCTGCAAAGAAAAATACTGCATAGGAACCTGTAAGATCTCTGAACCTAGGTAAGCTGGATGTGGTCAAACAAAAGATGTTGATGTTGAAAGGTCTGCCTTGGATTCGTATTGACATCATTCTATCATTTTTGAGATTATATCCCCTTACAGCTTTTCCCACTCTTTTGTTGACTATGAAGGCTACTCCATTCCTTCTATGGGATTCTTGCCCACAATAGCAGATATGATAATCATCTGAATTGAATTCGCCCATTCCCGTCCATTTTAGTTCACTGACGCCCAGGATGTCAATGTTTATTCTTGCCATCTCCTGTTTGATCACATCCAGCTTACCAAGGTTCATAGATCTTACATTCCAGGTTCCTATGCAATATTTTTCTGTCCAGAAATACAGGCTGTACGTCAGGATGATCAGATGTTACGGCACATCCAGTTGCTTCAGAAGGATCCATAATTTTCCATAACCAACACAGCTTTTATTATAATCAATAAAAAGGACCTCTTTTCTTCTGAAATTGTCCGGTGTGCTCCATCAGCCAACATATATTTGCTTTCCCCTTTTTTTGAATGCAACATCAGCATCTGGCATTTCTTGTCCCTTATTTTATAAATGGCTTTGTTTTAAAACCTTGAGCATCATCACGGGGAATTTACGCAATGGTTCTATAGATACCATCGCTCTTTGGCCTCTGCTTTCTTCGGAACTGGAATTAGGTTGAATGTTTCCAGTTGGTGAGCCTTTGTTTTGCTTTCCAGATTTGTTGGCATGTTCTTGATCGGATTTTGATAGATTCAGTTTTTGTTGGTTCAAACGCCTGCATTGGTGTACTACTCCTTCCTTAGCATGCATGGGGACACAGAAAGGCTGCCTTATGCTGAGGTCAGAGCATTGGTCTTCTTAGCTCAGGATCGCCGTCTTTGACTGGCAAATGACTTCCCAGGGCTTCAGGTCCTGTGTTGCCTTGAGATCCCTGGTATTCCTCAGGGGTTTTTCACCCAAGTACTCAGCAGGCCTGACCCTGCAGTTCTTCTGAAATCAGGACAATCAGATCTGTATGGTGGTTTTCCAGCTTCGCTCAAAGCCAAAGAAAGAACAAGGAAATGGTAGATCTGCCGAATGGACAGGATAGGGAATTACTAAGATGCAGTATGGAAGAGGGCAGAACTGGTGAATTCCTCCTTTGCCTTTGTTTTTGGACAAACGGAACACAGTGCGCCCCCCCCCCCATGTAAAAAAGGAATAAAGATGGAAATGGGAGGGCTTCTGTCCCCATTGGACAGAAACAAAAATGGGACAGGAGTTCCCAGCAAGCCTAAGTGAATGTAGGTTTCCGGGCCCAGATGAACCCAATGCAACACCATTAAAAGACTGAGGATATGGAACCTCTCTCATCAGGCAAGCCTTGCCTCAGTAATTAAGCGACCTGTCTATGTGATTTTTAGATGGATTGTGATGTAGTACTGCATTGACTGGATCTCTAGTGCTACTTGTGTTTTCCATTTTTTGTGTTCTCCATTTCTCAGAGTGGCATTTTCTAAAAATATTTGTATATTTATTGTTCTTAGCTCCAGTATTGTAATTTAATGTTGTGAGATACCTCTTTACTCATGGTTCTTAGCTTCAAATGCTATCCTTTAGTGATGTTAATCGCCATTGTATACTCTTTGTTTTCAACTTCAAATATTGTCTTTCAGTGTTGGAAGCCGCCTTGGGTCCTTTTCAAGGAGAAAGCTGGGTAAAAATATTTTAAATAAACAAATAAATAAATAGATAAACAATCTTTGAGAATTCCTGGAGAAAAGCTGATGCTGTGAGCAAATGTCCCTGTCTTCAAAAAGTAGAAGAAAGAAGACCTGGGCAACTCCTGAACGGTCAGATGGGCATCAATGTCAGGAACAATCAATTACAGCCAGACACTGATTTCTAAGACTCAGGATGGGCTTCTTAAAAACAAGTCAGTCCAGGGTTTCTTAAAAACAAGTCATGCCCGACTAATCTTGCCTCATTTTTTTTTCTAGAATCACAAGGTTGGTAGATTAAGGGGAATGTACAAATGTACTGTATCTTGATTTCAGCATGCCTTTTGACAAGAGGTCCATTATGAAATTCTTGCAGCCAAGCCAGTAAAAAGTGGGCTGTGGTTAGGTGGACTTGTTGGTGGATGACTGGCTGCACCCAAAGAGTGCTCACCGTTGGCTCCTTGAAACGGCCTGACAGGTTTGATGCCACAGGGTTCAGTCCTCGGCCTGGCATGGCTCCATCTCTTTATAAACAGCTTGGAACTACTTGTGGATGGGGTGCTCCTTCAATCTGCAGGTGGCACCAGATGACGACTGACTCAGGATCCAAAGGGAACTTAGATTTAAAAAAACAGGATGTGTTTTCATCTGAGAAGTTCTGTTCTATATCTACTGTGCTTCGGTCAGACCTTGCCTCGAGTATTCTGTCCTGTTCTGGTCAACATAATTTGAGAAGGACCTTGAGAAGCTGGGACACATCCAGAGGAGAGCAACCAAAAAGACCTATGAGGAAACCAATTTCTATGAGGAAAGGCTGAGGGGACATGGCACGTTTAGCCGGGAGAAAAGAAGCCAGGAGGCAGTAGGATGGCTCTCTTCATGGGTTTGAAGGGATTTTGTGGAATCTAGAGCAGGCATTTTCTTTTTCAGTAATGGAGTCAAGGTACAAAGAAGGAGATTTGACTAATATAAGGGAGAATTGCCTAACTATGAGAGGGGTTTGACAACGGAATCAACTCGTACGGGGCTGGGCTGAACTCTGCATCATTGGGGATTTTTTAAGGCACCTATGGGGGATGCGTTAGGTTTCCTGCACCGGCAGGCGGTTGGGCTTGATGACCATTGGAGTCCCTTCCAGCTCTACAGATCTCTGATTCTGGGACAGTGGTATTGAATCCAAAGCAGACCATCGTCTAACCTGTACATCAGGATAGAAGATGCTCTGGATCTGATCAAGGTGCTCCAAAATATGGGCCCCTAGGCCACTTGAACTCCTTTAAGCACCCTTGGCAGTTTAACCTTGAATGTAACTCACTGGGCGTGCAAAGGTAGATGTAAATGTCCTAGCCATGTCATGGTAAGGAGAAAGTGGTAAGAGTCACTGCAGTCGGCAGAACGGCCCTCAAAGCATTTCCAAGGTGTGTGTGTTTAGTCGTTTAGTCGTGTCCGACTCTTCGTGACCCCATGGACCAGAGCACGCCAGGCCCTCCTGTCTTCTACTGCCTCCCGGAGTTGTGTCAGGTTCATGTTGGTTGCTTCGCAGACACTGTCCAGCCATCTCATCCTCGGTCGTCCCCTTCTCCTCTTGCCATCACACCTTCCTAACATCAAGGTTTTTTCCAAGGACTCTTTTCTTCTCATGAGATGGCCAAAGTACTGGAGCCTCAGCTTCAGGATCTGTCCTTCCAGTGAGCACTCAGGGTTGATTTCCTTTAGAATTGATAGGTTTGTTCTCTTTGCAGTCCAGGGGATTCTCAAGAGCCTCCTCCAGCACCACAATTCAAAGGCATCAATTCTTCGGCGGTCTGCTTTCTTTATGGTCCAGCTCTCACTTCCATACATCACGACAGGAAAAACCATAGCTTTGACTATTCGGACTTTTGTTGGCAAGGTGATGTCTCTGCTTTTCAAGATGCTGTCAAGATTTGTCATCGCTTTCCTCCCAAGAAGAAGGCGTCTTTTAATTTCAGGGCTGCTGTCTCCATCTGCAGTGATCATGGAGCCCAGGAAGATAAAATTTGACACTGCCTCCATATCTTCCCCTTCTATTTCCCAGGAGGTGAGGGGACCAGTGGCCATGATCTTAGTTTTTTTGATGTTGAGTTTCAGACCATTTTTTGCACTCTCCTCTTTCACCCTCATTACGAGGTTATTTAATTCCTCCTCACTTTCTGCCATCAGAGTGGTATCATCTGCATATCGGAGGTTGTTGATATTTCTTCCGGCAATCCTAATTCCGGCTTGGGTTTCTTCCAGTCCAGCCTTCCGCATGATGTATTCTGCATATAAGTTAAATAAGCTGGGGGACAATATACAGCCTTGCCGTACTCCTTTCCCAATTTTGAACCACTCAGTTGTTCCATGACCAGTTCTAACTGTTGCTTCCTGTCCCACATATAGGTTTCTCAGGAGACAGATAAAGTGGTCAGGCACTCCCATTTCTTTAAGAACTTGCCATAGTTTGTTGTGGTCCACACAGTCAAAGGCTTTCGCATAGTCAATGAAGCAGAAGTAGATATTTTTCTGGAACTCTCTGGCTTTCTCCATAATCCAGCGCAGGTTAGCAATTTGGTCTCGAGTTCCTCTGCCTCTTCGGAATCCAGCTTGTACTTCTGGGAGTTCTCGGTCCACATACTGCTGAAACCTACCTTGCAGGATTTTGAGCATAACCTTGCTAGCGTGCGAAATGAGTGCAATTGTTCGGTAGTTGGAGCATTCTTTGGCACTGCCTTTTCCAATCCTCTGGCCACTGTTGGGTTTTCCAAACTTGCTGGCATATTGAATGTAGCACCTTAACAGCATCATCTTTCAAGATTTTAAATAGTTCAACTGGAATGCCATCACCTCCACTGGCCTTGTTGTTAGCCAGGCTTTCTAAGGCCCACTTGACTTCACTCTCCAGGATGTCTGGCTCAAGGTCAGCAACTACATTGTCTGGGTTGTCCGGGATATCCAAATCTTTCTGATATAATTCCTCTGTGTATTCTTGCCACCTCTTCTTGACGTCTTCTGCTTCTGTTAGGTCCCTCCCATTTTTGTTTTTTATCATGTTCATCTTTGCGCAAAATGTTCCTCTAATATGTCCAATTTTCCTGAACAGATCTCTGGTCTTTCCTTTTCTGTTATCTTCCTCTATTTCTTTGCATTGTTCATTTAAGAAGGCCCTCTTGTCTCTCCTTGCTATTCTTTGGAAGTCTGCATTCAATTTTCTGTAACTTTCCCTATCTCCCTTGCATTTTGTTTCCCTTCTCCTCTCTGCTATTTCTAAGGCCTCGTTGGACAGCCACTTTGCTTTCTTGCATTTCCTTTTCTTTGGGATGGTTTTCGTTGCTGCCTCCTGGAAAATGTTACGAGCCTCTATCCAAAGTTCTTCAGGCACTCTGTCCACCAAATCTAGTTCCTTAAATCTGTTCTTTACTTCCACTGTGTATTCATAAGGGATTTGGTTTAGATTATACCTGAGTGGCCCAGTGGTTTTTCCTACTCTCTTCAGTCTAAGCTTGAATTTTGCTATGAGAAGCTGATGATCAGAACCGCAGTCAGCTCCAGGTCTTGTTTTTGCTGACTGTATAGAGCTTCTCCATCTTTGGCTGCAGAGAATATAATCAATCTGATTTCAATATTGCCCATCTGGTGATTTCCATGTATAGAGTCGCCTCTTGTGTTGTTGGAAAAGAGTGTTTGTGATGACCAGCTTATTCTCTTGACAAAACTCTATTAGCCTTTGTCCTGCTTTGTTCTGAACTCCAAGGCCAAACTTCCCTGTTGTTCCTTTTATCTCTTGGCTCCCTACTTTAGCATTCTAGTCCCCTAGAATGAGAAGAACATTTCCAAGGGGTGGGACTAAAATCTCGCCATTTCTTTGCCAACAAGTGTAAATCTTCACTGTGCACATCGATTGACGCTTAGCCCATATAAATTGGTACCTGGAGGGGGGGGGGTCCACCAGATTACACCAGAGTGTCTCATTCATCTCCTTCAAAGCCAGCAACGAAGTTATCTATGTTAAGGAGGGAACTAATTGATTCCTGGCCATTTTCCATTTGGAAAGCTCTTCATTTTTTAATGTTTTCACTGCTCAGCATTCTTCGCAGATTTTTCCTTTATCATCTACATTTTAGCCTGCCACATTAATCTTATAAAACAGTTTTTCCTCCCTGCAATTAAGCCAGTCTATGAGAAATACCGTTTGCAGCATTCATTTCATTCTCTCAGAATAATGCTGTGTATAATATTGTGATGGAGGCCCTGTGCTTTGTGGAGACATGATCAAGACAGTTGGTGAAAAAATATGGAGCACAGCACTTCCCTAATTGAAATGGTAATCACCTTTGAATGGATCGGCTTGCCCGCGCTCTTTTAACAACATCAGTAATGACTGGGGGAGGTTGGGGGGGGGTCATCGTTTTAAGAATGAGGCAGTGGCTCCCTCCATTTGGGGCTTTGATTTTGATCTAAAAGCTGTTGTTTTCAGATCTATTAATTTTAAAATATGATCACCCCGCTTTCTCCTTGAAAAGGACTCAAGGTGGCTCACATCCTTGAATGACAATCTTTAAAGCCGAAAACAATGAGTATACCAGGGTGGTTTGCATCATTAAAAGGCAAGGCGTAAAACTAAGAACAATGAGGCAGTTCAGGACTGTTTAATTATCAGGCCATGGGAGAAGGGAACCGTACTAAGACTGCAGACTATGGAAGAGGGCCAAAGCGGTCACAGGGTAGAATTGGGCCCGTCTTTCTACCTAGAAAGAGAAGAGATCTGTGGGCAGAAGGGTATTTTGGCGCATCTGCTTGTTCCGGGTTTGGGAACCTCCAGAGCCCTTGGTCTCTTGGCGGTCGGAAAGGGCCAAGGGTTTGACTTGGTAAGGGGAACTGGCATACTTGTCTGAACGTCTTTTTGTCGTTAAGTCGTGTCCGACTCTTCGTGACTCCACGGACCAGAGCACGCCAGGCCCTCCCATCTTCCACTGCCTCCTGGAGTTGGGTCAAATTCACGTTGGTCGCTTCGATGACATGTCTGAACGTCTTAGGCAGTGGATATCTCCCTAATCCATTATTTCCTCACTGCAGGCGATGCCTCCACCAATATCCATTGCAGATACTGTATTCCACTCTGTCCTTGCGTTCCTTATGAAAAGGAAGATGAGGCCCGTTTTAGAACTTGTCTGATATCTGTGCATTTTTTAGGAATGCCATGAAGATCTCCAACCCCATGATGTGAGAGGGGGGCTTCTCTCCTCTCCTCTCCTTTCCCCCTGCATGGAAGTCTCCCTGCACCTGGCAACTTTCAGGTCTTCCCCCAACTGGTCATCAGCAATCAAACCACCCCAACCACAGAGTGTGCTGTACAGCCCTCCTTTGGATGTTTGGCCCCTTTTCCCCTTGACTTCTTCCCCCCTCCTGCTTCCTACTTGGTTTCCAGCAAATATGTTCTTTGAAAGTTCTCGATCCGTTTCCAGAAATATTAGGGTTCAACGGAGAACTACAAAGAAAGAAGGTACTGTTGAAATTAATTTTGCGAATATTGTATAATTATATTTATTTTGAATGGGAGTTGTACAAAAATGCAGTAATGAGAAGGGGAGAGAGATCCTAAGACAGAGAAGATGGAGTCCTATGATTTCTTCAGTGCTGATCATCCAACCACGAAGGCATATGAACATAGAATTGTGTTCTGCAGCCAGTGCTTTCTCTTCGTTTGTGTCGGAAGCACGACTGTACAGTTAATAAATAACTCAGCTAATTTTTACCCAAGAACCGGCAACACCAACACCATTGGGGGCAGTTGACATCAGATCTTCCATGATTCATGGTGAGAGGCTCAGAGTTCACCGAGATTGCATAGAAGTCTATTGGTGCATAAGCCCCATTTTCTTAGAGTCCACTTACTTACTTACTTACTTACTTACTTACTTACTTACTTACTTACTTACTTACTTACTTACTTACTTACTTACTTACTTACTGTTCATCTGATGTGAGAACACTCTAGGCCATGTACAACAGAGAATAAAGCCGGTAATCATAATACACCAAAATAATAAAACAAACAAAATGAAAATAACCCAAAATACAACTACAATGAAATGAAATGAAATAAATATAATTCAAAATTACAGCCATTAAAAATAGGCACGGCCGACGGCTAGTGACTATGTTATACTCAGCAGCTACTAAGTTTGAATGGTTTGAAAAACCTGCCTAAATAAGAAAGTTTCCAAATGTCTCTTCAAAGTGAGACCAGAGAAGGGGGCGGGCGAATTTCTGATGGCAGTCCATTCCGTAATGGAGAAGGCCCAGTTTAGTTCTGCCGGCTGATTAAAGGTCTTCCAGGGGACTCCTCCGCTCTCCCTGGAGCCTCCCGGGACGTGGGTGGGGGGCAGAGAGGCTTTCCTGGGGTCCCATTCATTCTAAGTGGTGGGTCGTCCCTTTCCCCCAAACTTGGCTCTTGAGACTCTCTTATAAGAAGATCAGAAAAATACTTCTCCTTGACTTTAACGTGGGGTGACCGGATGGTGACTGAAGAGGGTATGGTCATTTGATGTGGCTATTAGCTGCTGCCTCTCGTTGTACGGCTCTGGGTGCAATGCCGGCTAGGTTTTTATCCCTTTGGGCTGGCCTCAGGGATCCCGTCATGGTTCCACAGCTTCCACGGAGTTCTGCCTGGACTGAACGTCTACGATATGGAGCTGGTGCCTTCGCCAACAGAGTGGCAGAAGGCCAAGGGTGTCGTTTCTTGTGTTTTGCTGTGTTTCTTACTGGTCAGATAGGTCTGAAGTGACACTTTTCTCATAGGTCTAAACACCTACAGTATGTGTTGAGGGATAAAATAAGAATCTTAACTGGACATTCTTCCAGGTAACCTGGAGTTCCCAAGTCTTCCTCTGAAATGAAAGGCATATGTTAAAGTGTTTGCAGGGTTGGATTTAAGTTGGCTTCTGTCATAACTTATTTTTCTAATGACTCTATTAAGGTGCTCTATCCTCTGAAGACTGCAGCATGTTTGGAATTACCAGCAAAATTATAACTTTTGGTGCCTTGAGGGGATCCTTGGGGTAGATGTTAAAGCAGTCTGCTGCCCTGAGGGAGAGCATTCTTTTGAGTCCTCCCATCAGTTGCGCTGTCCTCCCAAATTAACAACAACAACATTTTGCAAAAGGATTGCTATTCCTTAAATTAGTTTACATATAATCCTTGGTTAGATTATGGCCTGACGTTTTTTGGGCCTGTGCGTTCTTTATCCAGTTTCAAAGTAGCCGCCGCACGTTCCTTTCTCCACATTTTTGTAATCCTGAAAGCGTTAAGGCAACTCTCAAACCATTCTTAAGGAGTCACTTTTTTTCCTACAGTGTTGTATTTGTTCCATGCGAATGTCATGCAGACCTGCAGCCTGCATGACATTTTTTCCCAGCTACAAATAGCTTTTTCCAATTCACTTAAGCGGAATGGTCCTGTGAGTTCATTAGTCTCCAGCTGCTTGTTTCTTTAAAGCTTAAACCCTAATTTCCTGGGGCAGTGTTCAGATCTCCCATTAACAAGGAGGAGTCCATGGGCTATTTGATTTGCTAGCCTTGGCCTCTTCCATGTTGCTGTGCCAGCTGTGGGGAGTTTGGAGAACACAAGGTTTTCTTCTTACACACACACTCACAGACACAGACACAGACACACACACACAGAGAGAGAGAGAGAGAGGTAAGAGATGCCTGTATTAAACTACTAAAAATAAAACAATTAATGCAGGCATTAATGATGAAGGGATTTTTACTCCATAGAAGCTTGCTGTGTACACACACACACAGACAGACACACAGACACACACAAAGGTAAGAGATATCTGTATTAGACCACTAAAAATAAAACAATGCAGGCTTTAATGATGAAGGGATTTTTCCTCCATAGAAGCTTGCATTAATTGTTTGATTTTTAGTGGTCTAATAAAGGTGCCACATTCTTCTAGAAAGGCAAGAGAAAATATTGAAGAAAAGAAAAACAATCATGTTATTAAGCTGTTTTTTTGTGTGTGTCCCCAATACGTTTTCCTGTGTGGACCCGAGCTGTATACAGGCAGGAACCCCTCCTTGTTGGACATGTCAACCTGGCATGAGCAAAGCAACCGAGGGATGGCAGGACAAGCCATTCTGCCTCAATGTGCTGACATGCTTTAGAACAGTGGTGTCCACCCTTGGCCCTCCAGATGTTCTTGGACTTCAACTCCCAGAAATCCTGGCCAGCAGAGGTGGTGGTGAAGGCTTCTGGGAGCTGTAGTCTAAGAACATCTGGAGGGCCAAGGTTGGACACCACTGCTTTAGAACAACTGAATCTGTGTAGGAATTTTGATTTTCATCTCATTTCACCGCCAAATATTGGGTTTTCCACAATAAGTCCATATGCTCTTTTCAGATTTTCATTGGTTCTATTTTTTATTGCTGCATGAGAGTGTTTTTGTGCAACAGCCCAATTCAGCATTCCATAAGGCAATTTAAAATAAAATAAAATAAAAATAAAAACTAGGGGCACTCCAAACAAAAAAGTTGTAACTGCACTTTGTATCGGCACTAAATTTAGCACGGATAGAGCAGGCAGACTTTTCTTGTGCAGTACAGGTGATGGTTTTTGAGTTATGATTATTCAAAAATAAAACTGTTTTACACCCCCCATGCAGGTATCAAGGACCTTTTCTGTCTGCAGATTTTAAAACAGATCAAATACATTGAAAAGACCAAAGTTGCTTACCTTGAAAGAGAATGGTTAGTCCCAGCCCCTTTTTTATTTTCTCTTCGTATTCCCCTCCCCCGCAACATTGCCCTTTTCTGATAAATTCTAATAATCCAAGATTCACCCTCTTACTTGACGCAACATTCCACTATGCTTTCCTTAATATCCCCAGGCCCTCTTGGTCATAAGAACTAGGGAGGTAAACAAACCTTGCTAAATTACTAGTTCTCTTTAAGACTACCTCCTTGGTATTTCTTATCATATCAGATTTCCTGCCTCCAGTGTCACAGTAAGTATTTTTCCTGTTGAAGTTTCTGCTATTTGTGCAAAAACGTCTCTGAGCAAAATTAAGGCCCTGTCTTTGTGGAGCAAAGTACACACACATAGAAGGACTGGTTGATTGATTAAAATGCAAACTACACATCAAAAGCTTCTTGTTTTTAAAAGCTCATAGAAGAGAACAGGAAATATCTACCGAATCTTATTTATTTATTTATTTATCTTGATGCATAACTTGTATTGTCATCAGGAAGCTACTGTTAGAAACAGGTGACACAAGATTTTATCTCCATCATGTGTTCAGTCTGTGTGCAGAACATATAGGAAGGCTGGACTAATTTAACAGGAAAGAAGAATGAAAATTGATGGAAGAAACTTCAATAAATTAAAGTTTTTCTCTTAATTCACCAGACAATTGTATAATGATAAAGAATAGTTGAAAGTACAGTATGTTAGTCCAGCCACAAAGCCAAAAAAACAAACAAACCAAAAACACAGTAATTTTGCAGCTTAAACAAGTGAACTTCTGAATATTTGTTCTGTATTATTTTTAAAGATTGTTTTAAAATATTTTTTACAACCAGACATATGATTCCTTTGCCAGTATGGATGCCTGTTTGGCCAGGAAGGAATTTGAAAGCTCTGCTCCCCAGAGTTAGCTAATTGGGTCTTAACTGGCAGATTGCCAGTTAAATTCAGATTGCCTTATCCACCCTTTGGCTGATTTCTTCTTTGAAACTCTTGATTCAGGAGCCTGGGCTCAGAAATCCTGAGGGAACTGCTCTGTGCTTTTATAATGCAGAAATAGTTTGAATATGCCTTGCAAAACTATCTGCGAATTCCCTGGAAGACTGTTGCTCAGTTTCTTTCTTTAAAGCAAGCTTTAAAAAAGAAAAAGAAGAAAACCTGTCTTATGATGGTTTCTGTAACCATCGTACCTGCAAGCCTGCTCCACAGACTCTCAGACTTATAGCAAAGCGGTTATTTTTTTTTCTTTTGGAAAGGTCTTTTTGGAGGATCAATATTTCCACTCCCGCAGCCTGGATTCTTTCCAAATAAAAAAGGGCTGGGGCCAAACATTATCTTTTAAGATAAGCAAGATTGGTTATTTTCAGTTTTTAATCTGGGGACATTAAGGGCCCCTTGTTTCTGCATGGGGTGGTGGTGGTTTAAAACAGCTTTACTTAAAAAAAAAAATCATGAGTTAAAAACCCGTTGCCCCAAATACGGCACATTGCAAGAGCACGCGGTCTGGTCCAAAGTCCAGTTTCAAAGTTATACATGTTTGTTTGGGCTGCTCCCCTTTCTAGGTTGTTGTGGTTTTGCAGCAGCTCCCATGGGCTCAACGAGCCAGCCATGAAGCCGAGGAGGGAAGCCGGGCTCCCTTCCCACAAGATGGATGGTGCCCTCGGGGGGGGGGGGAGTGGGATGGGCCTGCTGCCCTTTGCAACTCCTGGCTCCTCCAGGATGTTGGCATCTGGGCCATGGAGAGATAGATGGTCACCCACTTTTAGCTGATTTAATTGCTCCCTTCCATTAACCTTTGGCTGGCACGCCAGGGCCAGCACAGGACAGCCTGTTTCAGCCGCGCGGGAACCGTTCCAAGGGAAAGGCTGTTCCGGGCGAGTTTGCTTGTCGGGGGACTTGCTTCTCCGTTGCACCTTTTCTCTCCCTGGATGTGAAGGCTGGCAGGAAAATGTGGGCTCTCTTGGAGGGGGGGGCCTCCCCGAGGCATCTGGTGGGGCCCCTGGTGAGAGACAGGGAGCTGGACCCAAGGGGCCTGATCCGGCCCAGGGTGCACCTTCCGAGGTTCTGATGTTTTCTCCCTGCTCAGCTAGAAAGCCAGTCCCCGCAGGAAGCCTCCCTCTGGCCTGACAGCTGCAGGTGAAAAAAAGAGAAGGGTTAGGAACGGCATCATTTCTTTCTCTCCCTCCCCCCCCCCCAGGGAATTAAAACGGTGGTGGGATAGTTGAACGAGGAGGACCAAAGGTTGCAGTAAAGGTGATCTCAAGCCTGTCTTGGGATGCCCGAGAGAGGCCGAGATGACCTTTACCGCAGCCTATCTCGCTTCAATTTATTACCATTTTAACTCATTTGGTTGGCACGCTGCCTCATGAGGGAAACCCCGCTCCTCGTTAAGGGAGTCAACGGCAACTTTGACCATCCCAACAGGTTTAATAAGCGATCGTTTGTGCCAGAGGCCCTCCAGGTTGAAGGGCTTGGGGAGTGGCAAGGGGGGGGCGGTTGTCATGCAGCAATGAGCCCCTCCAGCCAGGGGTCTCGTCACTGCCCTGTGGAGGCCTTCGTCCCGCCTTGCCGCGTCCCCCTTCACCCTCCCTCAGCACCCCCCCCGGCTTCCCGCAGTGGCCCGTTGAGAGTCCAGTGTGCTTTTGGCACAGGCGGGGCTGCTGGTTCCGTTTCCCCTCGACATCGCTCTGGTCACGAAGGAAAGGGTTTCTCAGGGATATTTTCTGGACCCCGGGGCTCCATCGTGATCCATCCTGGGAGCGCCACCTGCCTTGCAAAGGCCTTGACGGGGATGCACCTGGGAGGAGGGCCCAAGGAGCTGCCCTCCTTCCCAGGGCATCATCATCATCATCATCATCATCATCATCATCATCATCATCATCATCATCATCATCACAAAGTGCTTATGAGGTCAGGAGAAGGCCCAGAATGGGATGGTGACGTCGTTTGTAGGCTGAAAACCAAGAAGAGACACATTCCAGCCCTCCTGCTCGTGGCCACCTTTTCCTCACCCACCTGCAGGCTCGACCACCTGACCCACGAAGCACAAAATTGCAGGATCATCAGATTTCTAGGCCAGGAGTCAGGGAACTTTTTTACCTTTAACCCCCCCCCAAAAGAAATTTATATAAGCCAACATTACCCCTTGATTTTTCTCCATATATTTAAGCAAGCTTGATGAAGCCACGCTTTTTTCCCACCTTAATTCAAGTCTTGCCTCTTCCTTTTTTTTCATAGTTTTGAGTCAGTCTCTCTCTCTCTCTCTCTCACACACACACACACACACACACACACATCCACCCACCCTCTCTCCCTCCATCCATACATTTTCTACATACATTTAAATAAGCTTGATGAAGCCCTCGGTCTCTTGCATCTTCTTTCCCTTCCTTCTCTTGCATCTTCTTTCCCTTCCTTCCCTTGTTAACTAGATCCTTTCCCTCCTCCTGCTTGCTTGCAGTCATCTCCAGTGGAAGCAGTCATTCACAAGCCCCAGATTAGTTGACTGCCCGGGGCTATTCCACAGCTGTAATCAATCAAGCAGGCTTATCTCTGATCTCTGAAAGAACAGATTTACAAGTGCCCTCCTGCAACCAAGGAAGTAACAGGGAGACATTGGGATTGACATAGCAGCATGAGAAAATATGGTGTCCATGTAGCATAGATGGGCCGGTTTCTTTAAAAAAAATAAGTAGAAAACTTGTAGGTTCTTCATCAAGCATAGGATTGAGTGGGCCCATATCCTGCTTTCTGTTTCCCTTTTAATTTCCTGACCACTAGGATTGTGGCTTGAGTTTTGTAAAAATTGCCTTTATCTGATGCTTTTACCATGTGTGCGTGCATGTGTGTGTGTGTGTGTTAAAGAGAATGTTTCTTGCTTACAAATTCTGGTCTCTGTTGATGGCCTAGGGCAGGCCTGGGCAGGATATTCTGGAAGCAGAGTGTGTTGTTTGAAACGTTTCAGCAACCGGTGGCTGTGCACCCTCTCTGCCAGCCAGGCGGTTGCCCTTAATTTAAAAGATGCAGCTGATGCAGGTGCTGAATCGGCACATAAGGCCATCATGCGTTTTGCTTTTAATTTAGAAGTAGAAAATATTTTTCCCCTTAGAGGCAATTAAGAATGACTCAGAAGGGTATGCATTTGAATCTGAAGCCTGTTAATTTTTTTTTTAGCTTCAGCGGTGTAATTACTTAAAAGGAGAAGCAAAGGGAGAGGATGGGAGTTTGTTGTGATCAAGCATCGGTAGGAGTCGGAAGTGTTGGGGAAGGAGGGATTCCCTTCTTATGCTCCTGATTCTTGCGACACCAGAGGGCAGGAACGGATATACGGTGTGACTGCACCATTCAGCCTGCCATAAGGCAACTCAAAAGCGAAGGGGAACCCAAACAGAAAAAAAAGATTATAACTTTGAAACTACAGTGGACCCTTGACTTACAGACGGCTTGACTTACAGACTTTTTGAGTTACAGACTTCTCTGGCCGCAAAATTTAGGTTTGACTTGCAGCCTGAGAATTGATTTACAGACCAGAAAAAAACCAAAATGGAACAAAAATGGCCTGTTACGGGATTAATCGGTTTTCAATGCACTGTAGGTCAATGGAGACTTGACCTACAGACTTTTTGACTTGAGAACCGCCTTCCAATACGGATTTAGTTCTCAAGTCAAGACCCCACTGTACCATTCACACTGGTGGACAAACAGCCCTGACCCTTGTTCTGGGTTTGGGTGAGGAGCTGTTAAACTGCTAGAAAGAGTGAGCATCTGAGATGGTCCCTTCCGTGGTGTCTGTCTGTGAAGGGTCGCGAGCAGAAGAGGGGATCCTGTAATAGACCCTCTGGATGGCGGCCAGGGCCGTCCTCAACTTCCAAGCTGCCCCTTGGCTAGGTAAAGCTTGGCATCTCTTTTTTCCTGCTGGCAACGTGAGCACAATATCATGCAGCAATATAGCGCCACTTCCTGGCTTTTTGAATCATGGATAGAGAAGCACAATATCCCACATTCATAAACCAGAGGGTTTTTTTAAAAAAAGAATTGAGCTACCCACTTGGATAGCAAGGGGTACAAAAAGGGATTTAATTCTCCCAGAAAAGGTGGGAGAAGGGGGAGCGAACCTCTCTAAGCTTTTTTTCCAGCTCCACTGGCTTAGTTGCAAGAAGCTGTCCAGTTCCCTGGACAGGTGGTGTTTGTTTCTCACCCAATTTTCCAAGGCAAGGGATTTTTTTTGGAGGATCCAGCCTTTGAGAATTCCACCACAACTGGACCTGATTCTCACCTCCTGGGGACTTTGACCTTTGAAACAGCTGCATTTCACCTTTCAGCTGGTGCTCGGCTCAAGCTTGGCTCCTCAAACTGTGTTCAAAGCCATGTTTTGGGAGAAATTTCAAATACACATTTTATATGCTTTCCCTCTAATCCTCCGCTCATTAGAGATATAACATAGAAAAGACTTACAAGTGAACTGTGGAGGTAAAGCAGCGTAGTTCAGAGCTAGACTCAGCCATCCTTTCAACTGTCTCCGAGCGATCCCTTTCTCAGGGTTTTGTAAATCATGTCTTCCAAATCATGGCTCCGGTTCTAACATGAGAAAGAAGAATGCCGGTTAACCTCGGAGCAGCAGATCCTGGAATCTGAACAGGCGTGACAAACTGGCTCCAGCAAGCCGTTCCTTCTCTGATTTCATTCTCTTTACTGCGATATGGGCCTAATAATGATAACTTCACAGGATGCGATGGAGCTCATTTCTCCAAACCGCCTGCCTTCCATCTGTTTGGCACTACAATTCCTAAGAGCCCAGGCCAGAAGGGAAAGATGAAATAAAAAAATTTATAGGGCACCAGGTTGGGGTTAGTTATTCTAAGGCTCATCCTGAGGTGGAAGCTCTGAAGTGCGCACCTGGATGGCAGGTGCATACAGGGATGTATACGAAGTACCTGCTGGATCAGGTCAAGGCTGCTTCTCGCCTAGGGTCTGCCGTGGCCAACCTGATGCCTCTGCAGAACCCACCATGATAGCAGCATGTTGCTCCAAAGAAACACCGGTCAAAGCCACCGGGTCTAGGAAAACGCTTCTCTTGAACCACCGTGGCGGAAGAGCCACTGCTAACCTTTTTACGCAGCTGTGCTCCCAGAGCTACCGCCTACAGGATGGAGTTGAAGCATCATGCATGCATCGAGACGAACCAGAGTCACAACTACATTGGCTGTGGCTCCAGGGATTCTAACACTGATTGTATTATTTTAATAATGACTGTGGTTTTGTTTCATTTGTTACTTTTAGTGCATCCGGAACCTTTTTAGTAGTTTGCAATGACAGCTCTTTAAAATTTCATGACGTAATGAATTAATTAACTCATTAGAGAAGGAATTAATCACACAAACTTATCTCAGGGCTTACCTGATGATTCTGGACTTTGTTTTGTTGCTACGTATCTTCCCATCTCGTGACAGTGAAACCAGGAGGTTGTCCTGTCGGTGGGAGAGCAGGGGTCTTGCAGAGAGGTCCATCTCCTAAATGTCTCTCCATCCCTTTTTTGTTTTTTCCAAGCAAAGTTCAGAATTACAACCTCCTGCTTTTTCCAAGCTTTTTTAGCAGAGCACCTCTTCTGTAAAGGACATTTTGAGCTCTTAACATAAGGGACATCTGTTACCCCTGCAGGAGGCAGAGAGGATGACCCGGTCCTTGGCGTGCTGGATGACAGAGGGACATGAAGGAGGATACAGGAGGATGCAGCGGACAAACAGGATGGCCGGTAACCAGAGCAGAAAAAGGTAAGAAAGAGGAGGCTGTGTACCTTGAGATTTGTTGGGAAACAGAGAGCAGATACAGATAGAAACCGAGGTAGCAGCTCTGTGGCACTTGCTTGGATCTACATTTGTATGTTGCTGGTAGAAAAGTAGGAGTCAAACATTAAGCAAACCTTGCGTACCTTGAGCAGTGCCATTCCCTACGTCGTGCATGCCTACAATTGTATAATCCGTCTGAACAGCTGTAGTGACACAGTGTAGTGATGCCTTATTGTAGGGAAATGTCAGCTACCCCTGCCCTGCCTCTTCCACCCCCCTCCAATTTCTCTTTTGAAAGTGGCAAACTTTTGGAGTTGAAGGCCAGCAGGATCTGGAAGGCTAAAACTTGCCGGCTGTGGATGAAAGCCTTCACTCTCCATCACGTCCCGTAGGGCTTAAAACAGGAACCGCAAAAATCTAGTATCTGTGTGTCTTCTGTTGTCCTGGAGAAAGATTAAATGAGGGACAGAGTCGCGGCTCTCTAGAATGTCACATAGAGATCAAGAAATGGCACGCTGTTTCATAGCTGCGTCTTCTTGAGGTGAAGGGAGAGGGGGGATTATATACCACTGTCAGCATGCGCGGCTGTGATGTGGCCAGTTGGTGGTACTGATCCTGCAGACAATGCGTTGCTGTGCCTCTGGCAGAACTACCTTGTGGCAGAGGTGAGGAGCCGGGATGAAATTGGCGTTTGGGGTCTGGATAGGAACAGCTCAGTCATAACTGGATGCTGATCGGTGTGCTCACAAGAACAATGTGTTACCGTCCTTCCAGCAGCAGAAACATCCAGAGCACAGACGATGGACAGAAACATGAACGCATACATAGTGGCGCTTTAGGTGCTGTCCTGGAATGGTAGCGCATGTCACAGCAGCCATCATCCTGGCACAAAGAACCCCAACAACCAGACGTCTTACTCGCAAATTATTATCTCCCGCAGATCCCACGCAGTGGGGAACTGGGTGCTTGTTGGCTAGTTGGCTGCGTTTGCTCGTGGTAGGGAATATTTGTTAAAGTCTTCATCCTTGTTAATGTTGGCAGTCTCATCACAATAAAGACAACTCAACAAGGACTTTTCCAGCTCTGGGAAATTCCTCACTTCTCAGCAAGAGTAAGAGAAAAAAAGTGCTTCTTTCTTCTCATCCTTAATTTGCTTTAACTAATCTGCAAAACTAATACCCTTTCTGTCCAAGAAGCGCGGCGCGCGCGCGCGCACACACACACACACACACACAAAGAGCTGGAGCAGAACGACTATGAAAAGACACACAGCTCCTCCATCTGATGCATCACATCCTTTGACAGGGATTGCAGCAAAGCCACAGCCTTCCTCATTTTACAACATTTTCCTAAAGCATTTTTGTTGCCGTTTGCTTAATTAGCCCAAAAATTGGGCTGCACTCATTTTCTCTTGCCAGAGCACCACATAATACTTCCTCCTCCTACAAGGTGAGGGGAATAATGATTGCAACCATCAGCCAAGAAAGGGTTTAGACCCCTTGTGTGGGGAATGGCTTGTTATCTCTGGCGCTGGCTTACACTTGAATGAGTATATCAACCTGATGCCTTAAATGCTGTAAAGATCAGTTATTTTGTTGGTGTGGGAAGTCTTTCCTGCGATTCAGATGACAACTTTGTGTCTTTGTTGTGTTCAAAGTTACCGGCACCGGTTCCTCACCTCGTAGCCCCCTTTTGGGGGTGATCCATACGTACCTAGGCACGTCCTTTGACAACAGACATGCTGTACTTCCCCATGGATAGATCTGGAGACAAACCAGCTTGGCAGACTCTCTTGGCGTGGGCCCTTTGCGAGTCAAGTCTTTAAGCATCCATAGGTACCCCATTGAAGTGGCACAGTAGGTCTCGGGTTGGTGCAGTCCCATAAGGACCGCCATGAGAGCATTCCCAACCTCCCAAAGACTCTCCTTCACATGCATGCTCTTGCGCTGGTTGCAAAATCAGTCATTTTGTGGGTTGCTCTACGGCGGGGGGGGGGGGGGAGGGCAGGCCTAAAAACAAACAAACAAATACAAAAAACCCATTGTTTGACTGTCCTTCTGCAGACGTTATTTTCTCATCAGTTTTTTACCACTGTGTTTTAGTATGTTGCCAATTGAAGACATACTACAATGAATGGCTTGAGTTTTTATGACGGTATTGACATAAATGTTGTGTTGATGTGCATTGTGTTGTGTTTTGGACATGTTAGGTTTTCACTCAAGAAAGCAGCAGTTGCTGACTATGGGATCCCTCCTACCCCCCCCACCCCCACCCCGGCTCACCTGGGGAGGTACTTCTCAGGCTGGCAATGGTGACAGGCGGGCCGTCACACTGAGCGCCACGCGGACCCACGGTCTTTAAGTGGGACCAAACTTGCTTCACCCCCCAGTTTTCGCCATCTTTTGGAAGATGATGCCATGGGCGAGGGGGGCTCTTCCCCCATTTGCGAAAGGGACCCTGTGAGCCACCTATTATTTGGCATGGGGCTCTTTGAAAAGGTCACTTGAAAGGTGTTACATCATTTAAGGTTTCTCCCCCTCTTGAACACTATGCAAAGTTTAAAGTGTGCAAAAGTGCTTTTTAATTTTTGTTCTTCGTGGATTCTCTTTTGCTTTTCAAAGGCATTCTTTTATTTCTTCTTACTGTAAATCCCTTTGAGGCCTATTTTGGAGGGACTGTGGTGCTACACCAAGAAAGTAACGCACATGACCACACCGTGCGGGACCCCAATAGGACAAGCAGGACCTAGGAGGGCCACGCCAGCGCTTGGGAAGGGTTAAGACTCTCCCCCGGGCACAATATGTACAAGGGGGGCTTTTGGAGAAGGCATTTTGTGTGAAAACAGCCAAGAGTCTTATGGCACATTGGTTGTAGCCCAGCATGTACAGGTACCCATATCCCTGACAGTATAAAAACTTGCAGGCTCCTGGTCGATTCGCCTCCATTCGCTTTATCGAACGCCTGAAGTGTTGTCCTTAAAACAGCCTCCAAGAGTGCTTGTAGGGGGTCAAAAGAAAATTAAGTACAGACAATGTGAATTGCATTGCCAACAGTGGCTGGTCCCTCTTGTCAGTCGTTGCTGATGATCACACAAATGCCTGCTGGTGCGGGGAGCTTCCCAGAGGCCTCCAGAATACAAATCCACCATGTCATCAATGTCTTGAGTAGAAGAGGAGGACAACAGCTGAGAAAATATTGCTTTATCTTAGCCAGGATAGATGCTGGCATACTGTGGAGCTTTGGCAGTGCCCACCCTTCTGAAGATATATATTCTCAGCCAAGCTGAAATAATTGTGGCCAAATACTCAGGAAGAACTCTATAGCAATGCATTCATCCAGTTTTCCTTATGGATCTGCTGGATGGATCTGACTTTATCTTTTCCCTCTAAATAACTAGTCCTTATGAATGAGGGAGTATTGCAGTATTTCAGGGAAACGGACAACAGAAGACACAATAGCTATCGTGAAATATTGAATGGTTATTATGTTAAATATAGCACCTTTATTATTTGGAGTAACAGAGCAGGGCTAGAAAGAATAGGTGAAAATTGTTGCAGAATTTTCAGTTTCTTTCAAAATTCCCTTTCGTTGCACGGTAAAAGATCATAAAGCAGAATAACTTCAAGTTCCTCGGATGGTCCATTCCTTTCCCATTAACTGGCAATTACAGTCTCAAGAACTCACTCTGAGACAGTAGGAGGAGAAAGAAGAAAAACATTTCATTGCTTGTAGTTTTGAACAGATGAATAGCAAGCAAACAACATTTCTCCCGAGAGACTAAAGAGAGGGAAAGAGACACTCAGCAGAGGGGCGGGGCTTCCTTTGAAGGCCGTAAGGAACCATTGGTTAGTGCTGATAGATTGACAGTCACCGCAGCCCAGAAAAGTCCCCTCCCAGCCACACCGAGTATAGACAGCATGCATGCTTCTAAAAACTCCACCAGAAATTACAAGGAAGAAATTTCAGCTAAATGTCCCAAAAAAACGTTCAGATACTTTGAACCCTATTGGGTGGCAGAGGAGCCTTCTTTGGGAAGGCAGGATTTCCTTCAGTGGAGATTCCTAAACGATGGCTTTAATCCAGCAGGTGGTCACAATTGGAGTCGGCCAGCACTGAATCAGTGAGTCAACACCTCTGTAAGTTCCATTGATTCAGTGGGCCTACTCTAGTTATGACTTAAGTCCTGGATTCCAGGCAGAAGCAGTACAGTACAGTACAGAAACCTTTATTGGCATGCTGCATAAATAAAACGATAAAACAATAAAATACCGGGGAAAGATTCATTACTGGGGGGAGGAGGAACCAGAACATCAAAGTTGGGGCCCCTCGTTTTGGGGGAACATGTTGCGGCGTCTCTGGATAATGGCCTGGACGTATCTGGCGGTTGATAGAGTGACTTCCTTGCTAAGGTCACCTAGAAGGTATTGTATTTTCCTCAGGTCTGCCCATCCGGAATGAAGGGGGAGAAAGACCATCTGATGTGACAGGCGGATATCCTTGTAGAGTGTACAATAAAATAGCATGTGCTGCAGGGATTCAGTCTTTCCCTGCCCACATGGGCAAATTCTCAATTCTGTTGGTAAGCCCCTATACCTGCCCTGCGCTAGACTTGATGGTAATATGTTACATCTAGCGAGGGTGAATGCCCAGCGGTCTTGTGGCTGTTCTAGAAGATGAAGGTAGTTGGGTCTGCATCCGAGGGTGAGAGGTAGCTGGAAGTACAGCGGAGAGCAGACTTTCAGGGCCGCGCTAAACAGCGTTTGTCCTTCTATGTCCAAGACCCTGTTTTTGATGGTTTGGAAGACCCTAGAGGGGGGTATTGAGCCCATTAGGTCTGGTGACAGCCCTAGGGTCTTGATTTTCTTTAAGAATAGGGCCAGGCCTTTGGGTAACAAACTGCCAGGCAGAAGCTAGACGGCCACGTGTCGGGAATTTTATAGTTGGGCTGCATCCATGAGATGACACTTAGCCTCTTCTTCAGAGTGCCAGCTCTTTCCAGAGTGCTTCAACCCTAGACCACCAGTGCCAAGAGTTTGGCGTTCCAGCCCAACAGCCTCCGAAAGGCTGTCCTTTCCGCCCCTTCCCTGGACCAGTCTCCTCTTTCCAAGTGTGGAATTGGAACGGACGGCCTCTCACGTCCCTTTCAGCTTCCAGTATCTTTGAGTACTGAATCGTCTCCATCCATGAATCGGGGAGAAGGGACGAACGATGGCAGGATCTGCAAGCCCAGTCATTATTTGCTGCTGCCTCATGCGATGTCATCAAGAGAGTATTTGCTGATCCAAATAAACTGCTCCCTTTGTAAGCAGACATATGGTGAAATAGTCTGCTGTAATGGTATCGACACAATAATATCCCTGGCAGGGACTCTTGTCTGGGGAAATTGTCATTTTTCCTTGGGCTTTTATATGAAATGTAATGCATTCCAGATGGCAACTGCAGTTTATCTTGATTTTGCTGGATAGTTAATTTTATGCCTTGCAAAAAGCCAGTGCAGAGGGCTGTGGGATTCTAATAGTAAAAAAACACCTTTCTCAGGACTTTTAAGTCCCTTTTAGTTCTGTTGACCTTACTTATTCTCTTGGAAATAATGGTGACATCAAGCCCAAATATTTGAAGCACCGTTGGACAGGCACTTTTTGCTAAAGAAAAGAAAACCCATAAAATGATCACTTTCCTCTTTATAGACCTACCCTTTCCAAAACACATCTGGTCGGCTAATTAATTTTGGAAGGCAATGACAAACAATTACTTTTATTAACTACTACATTCAGCCTATGCTGTATTTCATATGGTTTGCAAGTATTTATAATAGGCTGCTACATGGAATCCATGGCTATTGCTTAATTTATTCTGCCCTTTCTGTCGTCTTCTTCTTCTT
This sequence comes from Pogona vitticeps, assembly GCF_051106095.1. Taxonomy (NCBI): domain Eukaryota; kingdom Metazoa; phylum Chordata; class Lepidosauria; order Squamata; family Agamidae; genus Pogona; species Pogona vitticeps. The sequence continues at coordinate 20,202,445 of NC_135789.1, read as the reverse complement.
TTTGGCATTCTGTATACTTTTTTTAAAAAAACACGACATTTTTTCAGGTCAAAGCGACTGGTCCCGAAGGAAACCATTTGTATTAAAAAGTTTGCAAGACAGCCCAGGTAGGGTGGGTGAAAGTGAGAACGACGGGGCCTGCCTTTTGGCTCCCAAACTGGAGTACATGAGAAATGGGAGAGGAAGAAAAGGGAGACCTGGAAGAAGGGAGAGCAAATCGAGGCGACCGGGACAAGGGAGTGGGGTTGTGAGAAGGCGGTTAGCTATTCTTAGAAAGGAAAAAGCTGGTTTGGACAAAGCGGTCCACGTGGATTTTATATTGTGAGAAAGTGGGGCACTTTCCCAACTATAAAGTTCAGACTTTTTTTTAAAAAAGTAATTCAATTCTGTTACACTTTAACAAATAATTTGTCGCCTTAGTTGGTAGGGGCAACAGCTTATATCCTCATCCTCCTCTTGGAACGGCAGAACTGGAGTGAACCCTATGGATCCTTGAGTCCCGTGGCTGTAAAGGAGGCCCAGAGAGGAATCGTCCAACAGAGAGGAATCGCTCTGCAGCCGGACACCTTGACGCCTGAACTCTCCTGCCAGCTAATCATCTTGTGGCTGCAGAGCTGGATGGGACCCTCTGGATCATTGGGTCCAGTCCCTGTCAAGAAGGCACATCGGGGGGGGGAATCGAGTCCCCAACCTCTGGCTCCACAGCCAGATGCCTACACAGCTCAAGTTCTGTTAGGATCCTTTTAGAAATGACTAGAAATTGCCCTTAAAATAGACCTTTGAGACCTGACTAGAAAATGGCACTCGTCCCACTAAAAAAAAGGCCTTTGTTCCCCTTGGCTCTGTTGTTGTTGAAATGTGGCTGAACGACAACCTCAGTTCCAAAGAAGCTGCTTTGTAGCTTGACAGATTCGCTAGCACGGTTTGTGCCCCTCAGAGAGCAGGCCGGCGGTTTTATTTGGGGACCCCCATGAAGGTGACCTTCCCGGGTCTTGCCGGCCGCCCGGCTCTCCTCTCGCACGGTGACCGGATGGCGTTTGGGAAGTTTGGCTTGTGTGTCTGATCCCCCCCTGGAGAGTGAGTCAGGCCTTCGGGACAGGGTTATCCTGGACCGGTGGAGGCAAGCGACCCGGGGAGCCTTCTCCGTTCCACCCAGGGAGTGGGGCGTCCTCCACCCATGGAGCTTCTCGGAGCTGCAGACCCAGATTTTTCAGGGCTCCAGGGGGCGTGGAGAGCTGCCAGGCCCAGGCACGGCTCGCTTTTCCACCATCAGTCGGCATGAAAAGACACCAGGGACGGAGGAAGTGGGACTGCTCTGCGTCCTTTCCTTACTCATTTCGGATGCCTGGAGAGGGCCCGAGAGGGCCCAACTCAACCAGCCGTGGGGGATCAACTAGGCCACTGGTTCTTAACCTTTGTTACTCGGATGTTTTTGGACTGCAACTCCCAGAAGCCTTCACCATCAGCTCTGCTGGCTGGGGCTTCTGGGAGTTGCAGTTCAAAAACACCTGAGTAACAAAGGTTAAGAACCACTGAACTAGGCTTTGCTTGAAGCAAGGCTCCTTCTAGCCGTGGGAAGCGGTTTCTTCCAACAAACCCTAGGGATGCTTAACCCACATTTCCGGATTCAGACAGTATTCCAACCATTGGAAAGCCATCCAAGCCCAGAGTAATTTTTCCAGACTCTGGCTCCCCAGATGTTGCTCCAAAATCCTTCCTGACCATTTATTGGGATGATAACTAAGTTCTAATACTTAGAACCTAATGGTATCAGGATATGTGCCATGAAGTGAAGGCCTGAGGAAGCATTCCAGCTCTCTCTCTCTCTCTCTCTCTCTCTCTCTCTCTCTCTCTCTGTGTGTGTGTGTGTGTGTGTGTGTGTGTGTGTGTGTGTGTGTGTGTGTGTGTGTGTGTGTGTGTGTGTGAGAAGAACGCAAGAGAATATTTGTTATGATTCAGCACAGAAAGAAACAGATCTCAACTTGGACTGCTTGTGGAGTGGTCGGCTATGATGCATTTCCGGGTGATCCCATGGCAGATGTGAAAACGCTCTCCAGCCTGGCTCTGATTCATGCCCAGGGTGGTCCTTTTTGGTCTGGCTGAAAGGTTTCTACTCGGAGGTGGATTGAAGCTCCTGTTAAAGCGATCCTTTCCATTCCAGAGCAATCCGTCAGGTGCCGCCTTCGCACCCAAAGCGATGGAAGCAAACCGTATGAAACTCAGAAATGGTGTGAAGACAAAAGGATCTTCTTCCTTAAGATTTTTTCCATTGGTACCTCTACTCAGAGGAGGACCAGGCAAAGGGGGGGCGGAAACAGACAGCTTCTGTGATCAAGGTTGTTTACTCATTTATTGACGGGGACAAATGTCTGTATTCCAGAGGGAAGGGGCCACGATCCAGCCCGATCGGTTCCTGGTGCTGACTCTTTTGACCAGCTTGGGTGTCCCAATTTGACATCAAGGACTGTGAGGAGGGAGCAGGATAGCCAGCCAGCTATTCTGCAGGAGAGAGATTTCGCTAAGTCTTGAGGAAGTTGGAGTAGTTTTGAAGAAAGGCTGTGATTGGGATGGTGGGTGACGATTGCCACCCTTTAGACTTCCTGCAGGATTTGTTGGTTGTTTGGTTCAGGCATTCCAGCTTCTATGCTGGCCCATCGGTGCAAACCGTCTCTTCTAAGCAGTTCACAATCCATCAATAAAACAATTTCAGTCATAGCAATAAACCCACAAAATGCAATAAATACAATGAAAAACAATAAAATCCAATCTCTAGCTGAATTGCTGAAACCTACATTTAAATAAATTAAACAAACTGAAAACAAATTTGATCTTCTGAGGTCAATTAGTCAAACACTATTAAAAGGCAGCTTTGTACAGTTCAGTTTTTATTAACTTCCTGACGGAGTCGGATGAACCTCTGGAGGAAGCTTATGCCAGAGGGAAAAGGGGGTCACGGCTGAGAAAGCCCAGTTCCTCCTACGTGCTTTTTCGGCCCCCTTCAGCGGCACCATGTTGAGCCCCAAGGACAGCAAAGAGCTGGTGAGGTGGGCAGCTGTTTCGCAGGAGAGACCTTCTGACAAGGGATGAGATTCGAAACCACGAAGGGTCGTAACCAGTGGGCATGAAAATCGACAGGAAGCCATGATGGGTTCCGCGATGGGGGATACTGGTACCTGTAATCAATCTGGCGGCTACATTTTGGACCTCCAGGGGTTTCCATCCTGACTTCAAGGGAAGCCCTGCCTAGCAAACATGACAGTCGTCTAGTCTAGAGAAGACCAACACGCAAACCACTGTTGTTAGACATTTCTTATCCAACTGGGAAATTAACCAAATGTGATAAAAGGTACTCGGCTTTAATGATGTGAGTAGCCCATTCCACTGTCATGGTACCTGTCTATCATGGGTTTGGAGGGAAAGTTCCATCCTATGGGGAGTGGAAGGCGGGACATCAGGAGGAGGGGCTGTACTGTATATATATATGTGATGCGTGTGAGAGACACTGGGTTGTGACGAAGCAGCAGCTGGGAAGAAGGAGCTGTTGTGGGAGTCTGTGTGTCAGACAGGGTACTACTGTGTGTCAGAGTACCAACCTGATAGGTTCAGGTGTCTGTTGGTTAGCCAGAACTGATAGGTTCAGGGTCTGTGCTTCAAGTTAAGGGTTCTGGGTGAACCAAACTGTATGCTTGTATGAGTGAGAATAAGCCACGTTATTTTATCCTATTCACCTGATTGTTTATTTTTTCCTGTGTGTATTTAAAATAAACCTTATTCTTTTATTGTTTAAAAATCCATCCCTGGTCTGTGTGACTTCTTACAGGGAATGGTTGGTGGCAGCTTAGTGTAACTGTGTGGCAGATCCCAGTAGGTCTGGGTTTGTCACATTGATTGGTGTCCAGCGTGTGGGATACGACTGGTCCAGTTGTCCAGCGGTCCAGCAAAGCCTTGGCAAGTGTGCCCAGAGCAAGGGGGGTCTAGTCAGGGACAGTCTGAGGCGCGTAGGTAATCTTCTAGGTGTACCTCACGGGGAGGTGCGCTAGTAGAAGAACGTGCCAACTGGGGAGACTTAGATTAAGGTGCTCTGAGGCAGCCTAGTTTTGGCGGGAAAAAGCTGAGGCAAAACTGCGTAGCAACAGCGAGCTAGCTTGCCAGCTGAGAGGCCCAGCAGAGGGGGGTAGGCTCTGACTCGATACTGTTGCAAGTTAGTGCTGAAGAACAGCAGCCTAGAGAAGGCTGGTTCGGAGGCAAAAAGGAAAAAAGTGGTCGTTTTATTTTGAGGCTTGACTTTTAAAGCAGCCTGTTCTGAGGGGGGATTATGCCCTTGACTCGAAGCCAGATGGCCGAAATGAGTGAAGTGAAAGACCCCCAGATTGACCAAGGTTCTGAGGATGAATTTGGCTCAGTGCAAGGTGACAGCACAGGAGAGCAGAACCCAGAACTCAGAAAATTGCTCATAGCCCAACAGCATGAACTGAGGATGAGGCAATTTGAAGTGGAGGAAAGGTTAGAGAGAGAAAAAATGGAAGAAAGGGAAAGGGAGAAACAGAGACAATTTGAATTGACATTGGAGAGAGAGAAAATGGCGTTTGAATTAAGAAAACTGGAACTGATGAACCAGAACAATAATAACAATAGGGATTCTGAGGGAGGCCAATTGTCTAAAGCTGACCTGAAGAAATTCCCTGTGTACCACAAGGGAGATTGTCCTGAGGTGTTCTTTTCCTTAGTGGAAAGAGCGTTTGTGGACTTCTCAGTGAGGGAAACTGAGAAGATGACCATCATGCGATCTTTAATCAGTGGTAGCCTGGCTGAGGTCTATGCCGAGATGCCTGAGGAACTGATGAAAGATTTTGCAGAGTTTAAAAAACTGGTGTTTGCCAGACATGGGATAAATGCAGAGCAGCTGAGACAAAGATTCAGATCCCTCACCAAGAAACCAGAACAAACTTTTACCCAAGTGGGGGCCCAATTGGTGAGGCTGCTTGAGAAATGGCTATCGCAGGAAGGGACAGAGACCTATGAGCAGCTTAAAGACTTGATAGCACTGGAACAGTTCTATTCAGTCCTGCATGGGGAATTGAAATTCCAGGTGAGGGAAAGGAAACCGAAATCTGTGGCAGCAGCCGCAGAGATCGCAGATTTTATTTCGCAAATCAGAAAGCCCTTGGGTGAGGGGAAATCTGTAGGCAAACCCAAAGAAACCTACAGCAAGTACTCTCAGGGACCAGGGAAAAGCCAGCAAGGGGGAGGGGCCCATGGTGAAGGGAAGCCCTCAGACATGAAACTAAGACCTCAGATTTTGGAGGGAAAACCAAAACAAGATGAGAGAGAATCAAAATACACCAGAAAATGCTATTTCTGTCAGGGAAAGGGTCATCTAATCTCAGAGTGTGAGAAATTAAAGCAGCTAAAAGGAATGGTGCCTCAGAATGCTAGTGGGACCAAGCCAAAAGCTGTGTTCTGTGTCCAGAAAGAGCAAGGCTCAGTGTCACTGAGGGAGCCTGTTGCCATGGCTACTCAGTCTGGAACAGCTACCTCTGCTGATCAGGCTGAGGAAAATGGTCCTCTTATAGAGGTAAAGCGCTGCTTGCTGATAAAAACAGATTCTCCGTTGTTTGAGACAGCAGGGGTGGACGTAGGAATACTTGACCGTCAGTATAGGGGGCTGCGGGACACTTGTTCCCAGGTAACCCTGTGCCATCCAGATATTATTCCTAGGGAGTTTATAATCCCAAATGAGAGCATGAAGGTGGCAGGGATTGAGGGGCAGGTAATCTCTCTGCCAGTAGCAGAGGTGCCTGTCAACTTTCAAGGCTGGAGGGGAGATTGGCGGCTAGCAATTTCATCGACTCTGCCAGCAGCCGTGCTCGTGGGAAATGACCTGGCTGAACATGTGAAACGGGTGCTAGTGATTACACGCTCACAAGCCACCACAGGGACAGTTCAGGGGGGTAATGATGAGCCAGAGACGGAAGCAGAGGGGAGTTCAGAAGCTGTGGTGGAAACCTTAACCACAGACAGCAGATTTGGACAGGAGCAAAAGGCAGACGCCACTCTCCAAAAGTGTTTTGAACAGGTGACTGACGCCCAGCTAACACCTGAAACCCCAGTGAGATTTCTGGAGAAAAAGGGGATTTTATATAGAGAAACCCTGAGGAATATCTCAAAAGGGGGAGATGGGATCAGGAGTCAGCTGGTGGTACCTGAAAAGTATCGCCCCATGATCTTACAAAGGGGTCACTCTGACATGTTTGCTGCACACTTAGGGGTGAAAGGGCCCCTTGATTTGATCAAACAAAATTGGGAGCAGATCACCCAGGATGACCCACAAGACGTTGTGACATACATAGACACCTTGATGAATGACCTAAGGAGAAATCTAGAGCTGGCAGCAGAAAACCTGCAAGCTCAGAAGGTCAGACAGAAAACATGGTATGACCACAAAGCTAGAGAGAGGCACTTTGACCCAGGGGAGGAAGTGCTTTGGCTTAGGCCCTGCAGAGAGAATAAACTGCAGCTCAAATGGGCAGGACCATATAGGGTCATTTCCAAGATGTCAGACCTGAACTACCTAATAGAGCAGGAGGAGAACCAAGCAAGGAGGGTGGTTCATGTGAATGCCCTAAAACCCTACTACAGAGGGGAACAGAGGGTTTTATTTGCGATAAAAGCAGCTGAGAGTGAGGAAGCGGAATTACCCTTCTGGGAGGGTAGAGGGGAAGTAAAATACAACCCAGAGGAGGTAAAGATCAGTCCTGCACTCACCCAAGACCAGCAGCAAGAACTAAAAATGCTGCTTAATAAATATCAACAGGTGTTTTCCAACAAGCCGGGGATAGTGAAGGGAGTGATGCATCGGATCCACACAGGGGATGCACCCCCGCAGGCAGTATCCCCATACCGAGTAACGGGACCCTATAGGGACAAGGTGCGGAAGGAGCTGGACGAGATGCTTAGGGAGAACATAATCGTCCCCTCTTCTAGTCCTTGGTCCTCTCCGATAGTCCTTGTGGACAAGCCTGATGGGAGCATTAGGTTTTGTGTCGATTACAGGAAATTAAACCGTGTAACCACTCCTGATGCCTACCCAATGCCCAGGCTAGACAACCTGATTGAAACCATAGGGGGTTGTCGGTTCATCTCATCATTGGACCTGGTAAAGGGATATTGGCAATTAAGAATTGATCCCAGGGATCAAGAAAAGACTGCCTTTTGCAGCCCTTTTGGTCTCTATGAGTTTCGAGTCCTGAGCTTTGGTCTCAGAAATGCACCAGCCACATTCCAAAGGCTGATGGACCAGACCTTAGCAGGGCTCAGTGACTTTACAGTGGCCTACATTGACGACATAGGGATCTTCAGTAATACCTGGGAAGATCACCTGATACACCTGGAGTTAGTGCTGCAGAGGTTAAGTGCAGCAGGGCTAACAGTAAAGGCCAGCAAGTGTCAGCTGGGTAGCCCAGAAATAAAATACTTGGGTCACATGGTAGGGGGAGGAGTGATAAAACCCCTGGAGGCCAAAATAGAAGCTGTTCGTGATTGGCCTAGACCCAACACCAAGAAAAAAGTCAAATCATTTCTTGGGTTGGTGGGCTACTACAGAAAGTTCATCCCGAGGTTTAGCGAGATTGCGGCTCCGCTGACCGATCTGACGAGGAAGACGGCTGATGACCGCATCCCGTGGACCAGCGACTGTGAGGCGGCGTTCCAGAGGTTGAAGGAGGCGTTAATCAACTATCCTGTCCTGCGTGCTCCAGACTTCGACCGGGAGTTCATAATCTACACCGATGCGTCTAACAGCGGGGTAGGAGCAGTTCTGTGCCAGGAGGATGAGAATGGTGACCAGCATCCAGTGTCCTACCTGAGTAGGAAACTTCAAAAAGGTGAGAGACATTTGGCAACCGTGGAGAAGGAGTGTTTGGCCATAGTCTACGCGATCCAGAAGGCCAAGCCTTACATCTGGGGAAGACATTTTATTCTGTGTACTGACCATTCACCACTGCAATGGTTAAAGACAATGAAAACCCACAATAGCAAACTTATGAGGTGGGCTTTAAACCTACAGGACTATGACTTTGAAGTGAAAGTGGTCAGAGGGTCAGTGAACTGTGTTGCTGACGCCTTATCAAGAAGACCTGAAGAATGAAGACGGCGAAAGAACATGGACTATGTGTACATAATGATGACAAGGTTAAATGTACCTGTTTTTTTGAACTTGGTTTGTATGAATAAAGGTAAATTGATGTAATGTATTTGATAAATGTTTAAATGCCTAAATGGTAAATGTTTAACTTAGAATGTAAGTATGAGTAAGTATAATATGGTATGTATAACTGTTGTTGTGTGTTTTATCAAGGTTGTTTTTTGGTGAAAAGCACGTTAGCTTTCCCCCTACAAAACAACTTATAAAGAGGGGAGGTGTTACATACAGCACTGATGGTACCTGTCTATCATGGGTTTGGAGGGAAAGTTCCATCCTATGGGGAGTGGAAGGCGGGACATCAGGAGGAGGGGCTGTACTGTATATATATATGTGATGCGTGTGAGAGACACTGGGTTGTGACGAAGCAGCAGCTGGGAAGAAGGAGCTGTTGTGGGAGTCTGTGTGTCAGACAGGGTACTACTGTGTGTCAGAGTACCAACCTGATAGGTTCAGGTGTCTGTTGGTTAGCCAGAACTGATAGGTTCAGGGTCTGTGCTTCAAGTTAAGGGTTCTGGGTGAACCAAACTGTATGCTTGTATGAGTGAGAATAAGCCACGTTATTTTATCCTATTCACCTGATTGTTTATTTTTTCCTGTGTGTATTTAAAATAAACCTTATTCTTTTATTGTTTAAAAATCCATCCCTGGTCTGTGTGACTTCTTACAGGGAATGGTTGGTGGCAGCTTAGTGTAACTGTGTGGCAGATCCCAGTAGGTCTGGGTTTGTCACAGGGTCCCCTGAGCGTCCTGCCTCTCCAGCCCCACTCGCCCCAGAGGGCCAAGGGGATGCTGGGTTGGGGGGGGGAGAGGGATTGGTAAAGTCCAGAGAGAGTCTGGGGGACGCACCCATGACAGGACAACTGCCCCCCCCGAAGCCAACATACCCCACCCAACCCCTTGGGGAGGTTTCCACTTGGGAAAGAGGGAAGGGAAGAAGCGGGGGGGATCCAGGTTGGATCTGCCCCCTTGAAAGGAGGGGGGCAACCCATGGCAGGAGGGGCACTGGGTGGGGGGACAGGCTAGAGAGCAGCAGGGGGTGGGGCTGCCCTCCCCTCCTGCTTCTGCTCCTCCTCTCCTGAACACGTCCAGAGCACCCTTACCAGAGATGGAGATGTTGGAAGAAGGGCTCCCTGTGCCCACAGATCGGGCAGGTCCTCATCGGCAGGAGGACCGGAGGCTGGCTTTCCAGGAGGCCCTTCCTCTGGTGGAGCCGGTGGACCCGTGGGCACGCCGATGGGTCATCGGGACCAAGGGCGGCCCCGATGGCCAGCCAGGCACCAGCTACTGCGGCCGCCGAAAGGGCCACGCTGCATGGCCCCAGCTTGGCCACGGCGGCCGAGAGCAGGAGCACCCCGGCCAAGGCAAGGGACGCTCCCAAGGAGCGCAGGATCTGCCAGTGGCCCCTACGGGGCAGTCCTGCCAAAAAGCAGGGCAGTGGTGTGTGGGGTGGCACCACCTCCCAGGCTGAGAGGGGCAGGCCCCAGGTCGCCATGAGGAAGGGTTAGGGGCAGCAAAAGCAGGACCAGGAGCGGGATGAGGAGAAGGACAAGGGGAAGGAGCAGGAAAGGGATCAGGATGAAGGCAAGGATCGAGGCAACGAGCAGGAAGATGAGAAAAATCAGGAGAACACAGAAAAAAGCAGCCAGGAGCGAAGGGGGGTTGGCGAACAAGAGAGGCTAGCAAGGGTCCAGCGGAATGCCCAGAGATAGATGGCCAATGGGCACGGGCAGAATGCCCCAAACAACAGGGGGCGCCCCGAGCAACGGTTGAAACCCTTGTCCTGGGGGTCGGACTTCTCTTAGGCCCCTCCCCAGGCTGTGTTCACCTGGCTGCTCGCTGCCCCACCCCCTGGGAAAGAAGCCTGCCCGCCTGGACTAGAGGAAGGAGGTTGGCATGGCCGACAGGTGGGCCCCTCCCACAGCCGAACGTAAGAGGGCAAAGGTGCAGAACTCAAAATGTTCCACACGCTGACCCAAGGCATTCTGCTGCTTGAGGCCCAGGTTCTTCTGCTGCCTGAGGCAGGGAAGGGGTGCAAGGAGCTGCCCTTCCTCCCCCTCCGTCCAGCTCTCTCCATCTCGTGAGCAAAGAAATACCTGTCCCGTAGGGCCAGCTGGGGATAATGGGAGTTGTAGTCTCACGGAAAGGGGCATTTCTTCCAAAAGCGATGGTCTCTGATGTGGGAGGGATGTCTGATGGGGAAACCGGCTGAGCCTCTGGCGTCTCCCTCCGGCGACAAGGGGGCCTGGACGCCCATAGCAGCCCCCCCTCTGGGGTGGGAACTGGTGGGGGCCCTTGGGGGTCCCCAGCCCAGGCCAACCATGGGAAGAGCGTGGGGGCCTCTGGAAAATTTTGTGGAATTAGTGACTGATTGGTTTGAAGAGATGCCTTGGGAGTTGCCTGCGCGCTTGCTGGGAGGCCAGACCCCTGCCCTCCCCCCAGGATCTGCCCTTGGAGGACCCTCGGATGCCAAGGGGCGCCTCCCCTGCTCTGGCTGGAGGGGAACGTCTGTGACCCCCAAGGAACCCCGAGGAGTGGGGATCTTTCCCTCCAGGGCCCCGCCCGGGGCTGAGCGCCCTCCGTCCCCCTGGGGAGCCTCCTCCTCCTCCTTGGGCTGGATCCTTCTCCTTCTTTTGTCTCCTCTCCTGGAGGGGTCCCGATCCTGAGCTCTCCTCCGGGAGGGAGGGAAGGCGCTCCTTCGCCTGAAAGCAAAAGTGCTCCCCAGGAGGGTCCTGGCCTCGGGCAGCCCCCTCCCTCTCCAGCCCCGACTGTTCTGGGGAGGAGGAGGGGAGCCCAGAAAGCTCCTGGCCTCCGCCTGGCCCCCTTGCTCCAGGGATCCATGGGGTTTCCCAGGGGAGTGGGCCCAGGGGAAGGCCTGCCCCATAGCCAAAGGCTGTGGCCTGGGACCCTCTCTGTCCTCTCCATCTCACCCCCCCCCCCAATGTCTTCCTCTGGGACCCTCTGCGCGCGCTCTCTCTCTTGCTGGCTCAAAGCCGGGCAGCCCTCAAGGCCAGATCCTGACCCTCCAGCTTGTAGGGGGAAGGATCAGGAGCCAAGCTGGAGACGTCTGGGCACCCCACCCCACCCCTCTCTGTTTAGCTTCTTGCGAGATTATTTCCCCTGTCCCTGCCAACACTGGTGGTGGTGGTGGGGAACTGTTGATTCAGGCTTTGTCTGCTTGAGGAGGGATGTGTTTTGCTGGGAAAGAGGATGCTGCGGCGGGGGTGGGGGGAACAGGAGAGGACACCAGGCAGCAGCTCCTGGGGGTTGTTCAGGCCTGGGGGTGCAGATAGGGCGGGGGGCAGCCCTCACAGCACCACTTGAGAGGGGAAGGGGACGAGGGGGGCCAAGGATACAGGTCGCCCCAAAGGGGTCCACGTACTTAAAATAGCTTGGATAGCTGTGGTAGTGGCCCCCCCATCCCCTGGGTTGGAAATGCAGCTGCTCAATGCCCGATGGGTCAGTGGGAGAAAAACCACATGGCAGGTGGCAAGCCCTGATGGGGATCTACAATCTCCAGGCTTCAAAAGAAGGTCCCTCCAAATGCCAGATGCAGGCGAGTGGGATCAGGAGACCGGGATCTTGTGGTCTCTCTCTCGTGGGCTCCCAAAGGCATCGGTTGGGGCCACTTGTGAGATAAACAGAGCCGGACTAGAGGGGCCCGTGGCCTGATCCAGCCCAGGGCACATCTTCTTAGGTTGCCATGTTCTTAGGAAGCTGCTTCTGTGTGCACGACGACAGTCGGGTGGTGGCCTACGTGGGTGTAGGAAGCTCTCCTGGTGGTGACCGAGTGCCTGCCCTGCCTATCAAGGCCACCTGAATCTGTGCCCCTGACATGGTAGAAGGGGTGCCCCCCGTCTGTTTGTGTGTGTGTGTGTGTTTTGGCCACCTCCCCTCCCCCTGTGCTTCAGCTCCATGGGCTTTCTTCAAAACGAAGCTGTTCTTAACTAGCAGGCTAGAAGAAATCTGGGGTGCTCGAGGGGTGGCACGGAGCAGCTTGTGGCCTTTCTCCCGACGGATGGCGGGGAGGCGTTGCCATAACAGGGTTCACGTTGTCTGTGTTGCCGCCAGCAGAGGGGCTGCTCCTATCAATTGCAATGGGGCGGGATGTTTGGGGTTCGGGTATCAATTCATTTCTAAAGCCCTGTTGCTTAGCATAGTGAATCACGCGAGCGTAGGTTGGCTCCTCTGCAACTTGCATGGATTCAAACAGGCACGCTTGAATCTCACTGCAACTCCCCGTTGCAGTCAGGAAGTCACAGTCAGAACATATCCGTTTGAATCCATGGGATTTATGGAGGAGTGGATTCCCCAAATCCCCATTGAGTCAGTGGGCCTACCCTCGTGTGACTTACCGTGTTAACCAACAGGATTTGGGTCAATGCGTTCTTGTCACTGTTACTGTCACAGTAACAAAAACACATTTTGTCTGACCAGACCTTGGCTACCTGGATGCCTCTATGGGGGTCCCCAAATGTAATTCATCTAGGCGGGAGGCTATTCAGCATCCTAAGACTGTTATAAAGGCTTCGCACCTGTGGCCTCCAGACATGGTTGGACTACTGGCCTCATAATTTCTGACAAGTGTTCAATTCATGCTGGCTGGGGATGATGAGAGTTGGATGCCATCCATATCTGGTGGGCTGTAGATCCCCCAAACGTGTTCAGGAAGTCTGCCCAGCGTCCTTTCATGGACGACTCCACTTGACCCTTGTGGATTTAAGGCCTTTATGGAGTCAAACCGTCTCATATGCAACCTTCCTCTTTTCCTTAGGCTTCCTGTTTTTCTTAATATCATTGTCTTTTCCAGATACTCTTGTCTTCTCAGGTCAACCTCAGTGATTTTTCCTTCTCAAGAGAATTCATGGTGGATCTGATCTAGGACCCACTTGTTTCTTGCTCTGGCAGGCCAGCACCACCCGCCACAAGGTCTCCTCCGTCACTCTTCTTCAGACCCCTTCAACCTCTTCCTGTTGGCTCTTTTCATCCTCGAACTTCCACATCCTTAAGAAAGTAATTAAGAAGGTCGCAATGTGGATGATCTTGGATCTTGGCTAGGATCTTGTTTCCAGATGCAGTACCCACTCCCTGCTTGCTTGCTTGCTTGCTTGCTTGCTTGCTTGTCAGACAGCAGCATGGGACGGCGTGGATGATTCTTCTCAGGCCTACGATGGAGAGGTGAGAGAGAGGGTGCTCTCTCTCTCTCTCTCTCTCTCTCTCTCTCTCTCTCTCTCATTCTCTATCCTGCTGCTGCTGCTCGCTCATTCTACACTGTAGGAAGTCCATCCATTGTGAGAGAGGGCCACCTGCAGTGCTCAGCAAGCACACCTTGTCCAGGTCTCATGCTCAGTGATGCTAGCCCTCCATACCAGAAGGGCTTCTCTTCCTTGAAATCCCCAGCATCTGGAAAAACCACTCCCTGCCTCGGGGGTGCCTGATCAGGAGATCTTCTGGCTGAGAAGGGCTCCAATGACATTTGCGAACAATCTTTACGGCTTCGGTATTGCTGCCGAACGGCCGCCTGCCTAGGACAGTGGTGGAAGCCCATTTCCGAGCCTGTGAAGGAGGCCTCTGCCGCTCTGCCATTTGCTCGAGCATCCGGTTGCTTGCGTCTGCCATGTTCGTCCTGCTGGGAAGGAAACCCTCTTGGTCCTGCTTGGCTGGCAGTCCCCAGCTGGACCTTGGCCTTCTGGTGGAAGCGTCTCCTGAAGCTTTCGGGAGTTCTCCAGCAGATCGTGGGAGTGTCAGAAAAGCTGGGAAGTGTCTGGTAGAGGCTCTGGCTGATGTCGTGGGTGCCCAGAAATCCTTCACCCCCATCTCTGGCCTCCTTGAGTACTGGAAGCCTCTTGGGAACATGGAGAGAAAGGACTATCAAAAGCAGCGCCGGCCGCTGAAGAGGTCAGGCCTGCTTCCTTGTGTTTTGAGGGCTGGGCTGGGCTGGGCTGGGGGGGGTCTCTCCGCCCGGCCCCCAGGATGTGCCTGCCGCCCAGCAACAAGTTGCTGGGAGCAATTGTTGCCTGCCAGCAACAAGACAACTTGCTGCTGCTTCCTTAGAGGAAGAAGCATGCTGCTGCTCATGATGCTGCTCATGATGATGATGAACCTGATCCTGGATGGGTCACCAGCACCACAGCTGAAACCATGATGTATGGTGCTGGCATAAGGGATACCCCTGTGGAGGGTTTCGGCTGCTGTTTTAGCAAAGCAAAAAGCAAAGTGTGCTGCTTATATACCACCCCATAGTGCTTCCAGCACTCTCTGGGCGGTTTACAAGTTAATTATGCAGGCTACATATTGCTCCCCCCCCCCCCCAGCAAGCTGGGTACTCATTTTACCGACCTCGGAAGGATAGAAGGCTGAGTCAACCTTGAGCCGGCTACCTGGGATTGGACCTCAGGTCGTGAGCACAGTTCTAGCTGCAGTACTGCAGTTTAACCACTGCGCCACGAGGCTCTTTTTACGTTCTCCTCCTGTGAAAAAAGACCAGAGGCAGCCCCCTCCTCCTTGGGCTGTGTTGCCTCCGAGACCTTCCTGTGTCCGTCCATCCCCACCCCCACCCCCGTGAGTAGCAGCCTTCCCTGGCTACTGGTTGGTGCCCTTTGCCTGCTCCCGCTCCTCACCCGGATCAAGTAAAGCCTTCTGGTGGAAGGAGAGAATCAGGAAACCACCCCCACCCCCGCAGTCCCTGCCGCGGTGCCCTGCCACACCTCTGGAGTCTCACCTTTGGACCTGAAAGGTTCTGCCTCAATCACTCCAGGAGGGCGCCAGAGGGCACGGCAGCTGCCTTGGCAAGGGGTCTCGTGGTGAACGGCACGTGCCTTGTGCCCACAGCACCGAGATGGCAGAGGGAGGCTCTCCTTGGAGACAGTGAGTCAGTGGAGGGTAGGAGGAAGGGGCCATGGAAACCCATGTGAAAGCAAGAGCGAGGGGAGCTTGGCTGAGGCAGCCAGCCAGCTACAATAGGACAACAAGAAAAGCCGGAAAAGCTGCCGAATTCCCACCCACCCAGGATGACCCAAGCCAGCCCTGTCCCTAGAAATCCTGCCGCGCCACCCCAAACTGACCCGTTTCTCTCTGCGCTTCCCATGCAACAGGCGGGAAGGTGGGTGGGAAGGCAGCGGGGGCAGGGAGGCAGCCCAATTGGCCAAAGCAAAACGAAGCGCCGAGGAGGAGAACCTTTGGCACTTTGTTTTGCTCCAGCAAAACGGGATCTCAGAACGGGTGGCTCACCAGCCCGGTTCATTGGTTTTTCTGGTTCGCACCCACCTCTGGTCCTGTGCCATCAACTCCCTTCCAACTTATGACAACCCTATGAGTTCGTGGTCTCTAGAACGTTCTGTTACCCATAGTTCTGCTCAGCTCTTGCCACTCAAGGTGGTGTCTTCCTTCGTTGGCCCAACCTTCCTCTGACATGACATTCCTCTTTCCCCCGTTGCTTTAGGCTTTTCCCAGGAACGTTGCCTTTTCCAATGCGTCTTCATCTTCTCACGGTGTGGCCGTAGCACAATGTGTTCCATGCAGTCCTTTTCGCTTCTAGGCCGGGTTCAGACATAACCTAATGTAAGGTCCGCTTGTTGGTCTTTCTGGCAATCCATGATATCCAGAGAGCTCTCTTCCAACACAACATGATTCTTTATGTTTAGTTTCACGAATCCACGGAAAGTAATCGGGAATACAACTGGGTGGATGATCTTGGCCTTGGTCTTCCATGAAGTGTCTTTATACAGTTGAGGACCTGTTCTAGTCCCTTCCTAGCTGCCTTTTCGAGTCTCCGTCTTCTTCTTTCTCGTCCGAAGTCTCCCTTTGGATTAGTGATTGAACTTCAGGTACACAAATCTTGAACAATTTCAATTTCTCCATTGTCAACAAGCAAGTTATTTAGTTCCTTTGTAGCAGTGATTTTTCTTCTTAATGTTCAACTGTACTTTCTTCCTCCGTCTTCACCAGTCATCATTGCTGCTTACTGCCAGTAAGTTGGTGTCATCAGAACATCTTGCATGATTGATACGTCTTCCACCAGTTTTCACTCCTCCTTCATCTGAATCTAATCTACTTTTCCATAGGGTGGGTTCTGTAGGCAGACTGAACAGACTCTTTTCTGACACCTTTGCCTATGAGAAACCGTTCTATTTTCCATACTAACAGGAGCCTCTTGTCCAGAGAATCGGTTATGCACCAGGACCATCCAGTGTTGACACACCCGTTTCTCTTCTCTTACAGCAACCAACCCATAGCGTTTCATGACCCACACAGTCAAAGGCTTTGCTGTCGTCTGTGGATTGCTCTTCTATTGACATTCTTTTGTATGCGCCAGTAGCCAATGTATATTTGCAAAATAGTCTCTAGGACATTTCCATTTTCTGAATAGGCATGTATTTAGTTAATTTCTACCCAGCCTTTCTCACTGTAGACAGACCCACGGTGGCTTTGATATGATATAAATGACACATAGATTAAAATAAATACAACATATCACAATACTGTTTATTATTAAAACTAAATAAAATATCTTAAAATAATATGAAAATACATTCTTTTTTAAAAAAATAGGAAGACAGCTTCCCCTTTAAAATCACTTTCTGAGAAGCAGCGTCCATCTTAAATGCCTCCCTGGAAAGAAAGCTTCTTCGGCCACAGGGAGGGGAGCATCCTGGTCTCTGGTGGGAGGAAGCTTCCCAGTCTGGAGCGACCACCCAAAGAGCCATTTCCCCCTATATCTGAGTTAAGAATATATGTGGGGGCAGTGGGATCAAGGGAAGGATCTGAAAGGATCTGGGACCTGCTCAGATCGCCTGGACCCAAACGGTTTAGGGTTTTATAGATGAAAACCAGCCAAGGCCAATACTTTGCACCCAGGACCTATGTCAACGACAGCGTCCAAATCAAGAGCAGAGCCAAACCATTTTCTCTACCAAGTGTTGAGCAGAGTCTTCACAGGGGGTTGATGAGTGGACCACGTTCACTTGTGGTGGGCCCCGGCCGTGGCTCTTGACCACTCGAGGCAGTGGCAGCAGACAACAAAGGCGTCTCTGGTGCCGCCACTTCACGGAAGGAGGGCTTCCAAGGAGCTCTGCCTCATCTTCGGTCTCGGCTGCACTGAAATGGCCTCTGCCATCACTCTGGTCTCTGTCCCACTCCAGCTCCCAAATAAACCAGGGGACCTGTTTGGCTCCACTCTGTGGGAGGGAGGAGACCCTCCGGAGTCATTGTGTCCACCACCCTGGCCACGTCCCCAGGTCAACCCAGTCATCCTGGGTTTTGACAGACTCACAGAACAAGGCAACAGGAAATTCTCCATCAATCATCCCTTGAGATACACCAGCCTCCTGGGGCGGACCATTTTAATCACCCCACCCCCTTGCAAAGGTTCTGAGTTCCAGTCAGTGTAAACCCCGTCAGTGCACCCATGTTCATGGAACTAGCGGAGTTCCTCCACGCCCAAATTATGGCTCACCTCAGAGTGTGATGGGAGCCAGAGTGGGGCCGGAGGCCACTTGAGACAAAACCTTTGTTGTCATGGAAGACACAAGTCCTGAGTCACTCCTAACGAGGCGGCCTCCACAGGGACGTGGGAGGTTCCCCGGGGGACTCCAGGGCCTTCCCCAAGACCGGCTTGGTTCGCTCAGGCGGGGGACCTTTGTGCGCTTTACACCAACAAAAGGACGGTGGGGTCGTGGTGCCCACCTTCCGATACACGGACTCAAACCCAGCCACTGGCAGGAGGGGACACCTGGCAAGGGGAGAAGAATCCAGACCAATCCCTGTGCACCCTCTGCCTTTGCCTAGCCAGGCCTTGCCTAGTGTTTGACAAAGAGCCCAGGGGAGGGGTGGGTGGGGGTGGGGGTAGCACAGCGGCACCCCTCCCTCCCGGTGGCTTCATCCACAAGGTCTCTGTAATGCAAAACAGGTCCAGTCCATCCTTTGCTTTGCTGTTCACGGACCTGGCGTTCAGCAGCCACTGGTTCAGCCCAGGGGCTCTCCGGGTTATTCCGACTGGAACAGAGGAACGGCTTTGGGGCAACCCATACTTCTTGCCCTCCCTTCTTCCATTAGCCTGTAATGGCGGCCCCCTCCCTCCCTCCCCCTTGCCTGCATGGTTTGGAGGACCAAGGAGTCTGCCGAGATTGGAAGAGATCAGAACACCTGTGTCAGCCTGGGAAACATTGTGCAACCTTAGATTCCCCCCCCCACCTCCAAGGGGTACAAAGTCTATCCCATCATTAAGAAACAGTTGGGAGAAAGACATGCGGACCCCATCAGCCACATCTTCCTGAGTTGCTTTCCCCCCCTTGTATCTGGCTGGTGCCTTTCCTCCCCTTTGTGGTACAGAACTCACCCCTCTTGCACTCCTTCTGCTTAAGAAGAGAGGTTTCTCTACTTTTCTACCTCCAAAAAGCTCTTCTGTACCTTTAAGTTTACCCTCTCTTATTCCATAGCAGTGCTTCGGCTCTTTCAAGACCATCTGAATTCTATTTTTAGCTGTACCACCAGGATCTCTTCCTGAATTCCAGCGGCCCTTTCAATTACTACAGTCAGGATTTGGTCCAAAACTCTCTTCAGGTGCCTTCAGATTAAGCCCAGCTGCCTTCTCCTCTGTCTCCATGCCCCCACCAAGGTAAGACCTTGTTTTCCTTACTCGCTCTGCTGCAGTGTTTTGCCACCTTTTGAGTTAAGCAAGCAGCCTTTTCCCACAGCTGCATTCAGGGGAGACTTGCACAAAAACCCAATTATTTATTTATCTACAACCCTTGTTTTGGAGCTTGTTACTTCAGGTCATTCAAGCCCACCCTGGTTTAACCTTCTGCAGGAGGCTGGAGAACAAGTCAGCTTTAAAAATTGTTTGACATAAATAGGGCATTTTGCAGCCAAATCCATCTCTCTCTCTCTCTCTCTCTCTCTCTCTCTTTCTGGTCAACTAAGCTGTGCAGGTTTTGTAACACTCAGGATGTCAAGTTCATAATTCAGTATATTTTTAATTTTTATTCTTCGACATTAGTTTTAAACAAAGAGATTTTACAAATCAAGCTCGAAATAAAAAGACAACTTGAAAAAGAAAAGGGATCCCACACAAAAAGGTGGTACAGCGTGCATGTCCCGCGTATGCAGCAGTTTGGAGCTTTCTCCTCCACCATGAGCTGTGGGCACCTCCTCCCACGGGGAAAGGAGACGGGAAAACAGGCAGATCATGACTTAATCCATCATCATGGCCGCAGTTTGGTCCCGGTTTACTGGGCACGTCTTGCTGTACTCCGTAGATCTGACTTCTGAGTAGACAAGGGCTTGCACTCCACATCCTTTGCACGGGCTCATTGCCTCCGGAAATAGCTTTACTCCGTCAGTTTAAGCTGTAGCAACTGGGCCCCTTTGCCTCTTCCCCTCTTCGTTGGTTCATTTTGCTGGCTTTAAAAAAAAACTGTTAGTAGCCATGGACTGTCCAGAAATGAGCTGAAAGGACCCACCGCTTGCAGAGTTATTATGGGGCATCGTTGCTTGGCACCGATTCTTCCCTTCTCCTTGAAAAAAAGAAAATTGTCTGGAGCATTTTTTTTAAAAAAAGTTTATCTTTATAGTAGGTGAAGACATTTGTCTGTGATATTTCATGAAACCAAATATAGAAGTTGTGATCCAAAGTTCTGTGGACGGTATCTCAAAGGTTTATTGTTACATGGTGGAATTGGGAGCTTCCTTCTCGCTATTGTTATTCTTGTTGTTGTTCCCTGCCGCCAAGTCACCTCCAACTCATGGAGGTGGCCCCATGAACGAGCCACCTCCGAAGGGTCCTGCCCTCAATGGCTCGGCTCCTCCGAACTCAAGCCTGGGGCTTCCTTGAGGGTCTCAAGTCTCATCTTGCGACTCTGGGTTGGTAGATTTTCCAAGGTCACGTCACCGACTGTTTAGAGAACACTCTTCCCCACAGGATGCTGCTGTCCAAAATCTGTGTGGGTTCAGGGCCAGCCCCTGTGCGTGTTTCTGTGCGTGTGCACGCGTGTGTCCATTCTGGGCTATGGGACACCCAGCAAGAACCCAGCAAAAGCAGCTGCTTTGTGGGGGGCTCATGAACGAGCCCCTCTGTGCACTGCATTTCTTTCCTTATTCAGTGTTTCTTTTTCACTCTGTGGAAGAAATGTGTGCCTCCTGGTGGGGTCCCATAAAAATCCCATTCTGCTCTGGCCCCCTAGCTGTGCCCCTACTCTATATAGGCGTAGGGGGCATCATAAGCCATATATATATATATATATATATATATATATATATATATATATATATATATATATATATATTGAATTGATATAGCTTGTGCCTTGTTAAGTGTCATAGGGTTGCTTCTGGCTTATGAGGCCCCCTAATCAGGTTTTCAGGTATGTGATGTATTTATAGGATGGTTTTGCCGTTTACACCCCCTCCCCATGAGTTGCCACAGCCAAATACGGATTTGAACCCAAGTTTCCCGAGTCTTTGTTTGACACTCAGTGCACCGTGCCCTACTGGCTCTCAGATACAGTTCAGGGATAGGAGAAATGGTTGCTAAATTTCTTGTTCTCATGAATTCAAGCTGTCTTAAACAGGATGAGGCATTATTTCCGTGAGGGATTTCTCACTTTGTGTCAGAATGAGGCCATAAGCACTGGGTTTGTTTTTTGTTTGGTTTGGTTTGGTTTTGTTTTTCCCTATCAAGGTCTCTGCAATTTGCACAAAAGGTCTCTGCGCAAAACTCTCCCCTGTTTTCTTTGGGAAGCAAAATGCACATCTTGCAGAGCAAGCACTGAGGAATTTGCAAACAAACCTCTTCAGGGCTTCCAGGGCTCAACTATCCTTGTACAAAATAAACCATATTGGAATGGAAGGACTGTTACTGAGAGGAAGATACCTTGTCTTCTTGTGGGCACAGAGGTGAGATCTCGTGGTGCCTCCTTCTCAGGTGAGGATGGACGACTCTTGTACAACTACTGCTGGCTTGGAAAGGACAACGTCAAAGCTCTCGGCCATGTCGTTGCTTAAGGTCAGAAAGTCCATCAGAAATGGTGGGAGGCAGCCCAGCTAGTACACCACTACAGTGGGCTTAAATAAGCAGGGATTCAAGGGTAGACTCAAGAGGAAGGATGAGATTTCCTTCATTCGAGGACCTCCAGTCTTGGAAGTTGCCTAGAATCCCCCAAGCAGATTTCTGGGGCCGGGAGTGGAGAAGCTCAAACATAAAGAGGCGTCTTTCTCCCGCCATGCTTTGCTTCATTCTGTGGTTCTCTGGCTGGGAAAGAAGAAAGGAGCAACCCTTCAGTCCCAACACACCTCCTCCCAGGAGCCCCTCCGCTGCTCCGTGGGAAGGATAAGGGCCCCTTTCCCTTGGACTCTAAGCCGTGCGACCAAAGGGCCTTCCCGTCTTCTTCCCCGTTGGAGCACCCGTGGAACGAAGCAGAGACGGTGGAAGCAGAAGGATGTGACTTCTGCCTTCAGGCTTTCAGTCTCCTCGCCTCAGACGCCTCCCCGGGAGATTCTAGGCAACGTCTGTGACTGGAAGGCTTAGAATCACAAAGATCCCATCCCTGCATAAGAGCCGAACCTTCTGGATGGACGGACGGAAATCTGCAAATTTCACTCCTAAAATAGTTTCCTTTAACAACGAAATTTATGAAATGTGTATCCTCGTTGCAAAGAGGGAGCCCCCAAATGCCCACCCCATCTCTCAAAGGGAGATTCGTGGTAGTCTCCCCATTGCTCAGTGGGGGCTGTGACCATCCATCGCCATCCACTGCGGCCATGGCTTCCAACCGTTCTGTTTGGGACGAAGCTTCTGCCTTCTCCTCAGAAGTCATCCCAGAGGAGTGACGCCTGGGATGGGGACCTGGGGCGATTTGGGACTCCCTGTCGAGTCCAACTTAAGTTGCATCGGCGGACTCGACTCGGACTTAACCCAGTTTTTGTTTGTTTGAAGACTCAGACTTAACTTGTGACTCTGACCTGTTTTCCTCGAGTCGCATTGTCCAGTCTGTAGCCCACGCACCCTCCTTCTCTCTCCCTCCTTCCCGGCAATCAATAAGCAGTACTTGTAGGGGAGGTTTTGGGAAGGACACAGAGGGGCATACTGCCACGGTTGCGCCCCCCACCCCTGCTCTGGAGCCCCTCCTAGGCCTTGAGCAAGGGCCCTGCACCCAGATGCATGCACGCTGCCACAGTTTGGGAGGGATGCTGTTGCTGGCACACACTCACCCACAAACACACACAGATGGTGATTCCTGCTCGGCCATTGCGGGGAGCAGCAGCAACGGGGCCAGCATGGAGGTGGGTAGCAACAGAGGATGTTGCTGCCACCGGGACATCCAAGAAGGAAGGGGAGTGGAGTGGCCGGGGCAGGGGGAACTTGCCAGGGCTTTTGGGGACTACAACTCCCAGAATTCCCCAGGCAGGCACTTGGGGCTTGGACCCAAAGACTTGCCAGCAACCCTGGGTGCAATACTTTGATCTGGCGAGGGCCATGTTTCTTGTCTGGAAGAGCAGCATCAACCCACACCAGTCAAAGCAGGTAGAACCCATGCTGCTCCACAAGCCCCACTGGGTGTGGGCAAAACATGGGCAGATTAATCTGCTGGTGGATGGCACTCTGGTATGCGTTGATAACCATTTTACATGTAAGGCTGCAATTAATCTGGTTAGCTCTAGATTTGCTGCAGATTTCCTCTTGCCACCATTAACAAAGTCCACTCTTGAGCAAGGCAACGCTGGCGCAGGAACTCCATCGAGTTGGACAACTTGGCCATGATGGGAGAAGCAAAGTGTCATTCCCCACACCCCACACCCCCTTTTTTTGGCCACAAAACTGGAAATGCTTTTGAAATGATGGGCATTTGTTTCCGGCTTTGACTTTGGTTTATAGGGTCCTTGGCACCTCTGGGAAGTCTCCCGGGGTGGACGATGAAACACTTCTCTTCTCTTCCCCCCCGCCCGGCCAGGGGAATCTAAGGGGCAGGTGCTTTGTGGAGGTCTTGGCCACACCGCAATGACCCATTTCACCCCTCTCTCTCCTTTAGATGTCGTCATTAGGAGCCACGTCTTTTAGTCCTCCTTCCACATGGGCAAAGAGGCAGAAAGTGGACACAGTGCTGGGAAGGTGATCCCTTTCCCGCCCCCCCCCCCCCCAAGTAACACAATGGTTCTATTAGCCGGTTAACGTTAAAGCACAGACAGAAGGTTGGAGGGTGATCACAGTCCGTTTCAGCCTTCATGATATTTACCGGGTCGTGGCCTCGCTCGTCACTCAGCCCTTTTCTGACCCGTAGAAACCATGCAAAGAGTGAGCAAGAAGCTGGTAAGCCACTGCAGTGAAGGGGGACGTTTAGGAGATTGAACCCACAGAAAAGAACCAATTGAAGATGTGTTGTTAGGCATTTTTGCTATCCACCCTGCTCTGGTGAGGGGTTGGAATTCTTTTCTATTTTATTTTATTTTTTATCCGGCATTCTTGGGACTCTGTACGTCTGTGAGTCTACGGCCTTCCAGAGACATCTATGCCGTTTGGTCCTCCACGGGTTTTGAGGAGCTAAGGTAGGTCCTCCTTGAGGAAAGTAAGAGTTGGCCAAAAGGAGAGCGGAGAGGATAAGATACTAGAAGCTTCTGCTTGTTGTTATGAGGTTGAGCTTGTGAGTTATTGTGACTGTGAGATTTCCAGGTAATGGTTTCAGACAGACAGCATTGAAGAAATGATAATGTCTTTGGTGAGGAACCAGTTCTACATTTATCAGTCTTGGGAGTATGATGTGGTTATTTGAACACTTTATTCAAACATCATCATCATCATCATCATCATCATCATCATCATCATCATCATCATCATCATCATGTGTCATCAAGTCAATTCTGACATGGGTTTTCCATCCTGGGACCACCAGACTCTTGCAAACAGGAAACCGATTTGTGACAAAACTTGATATCCTCTCTTTGGAGGTGGGGGTGGCACAGGGAAACAATCCAGAAATGAATTGGTGTCACTGGCCATCATCATCATGTGCCCTCAAGTTAATTCTGACTCACAGTACAGTATTACTTTTGTGGGGTTTTCCAGGCAGAGAATAGACAGAAGTGGTTCCCCATTTCCTTTTTCTGGAGACTTTTCTGGGCCTGCGCAACTTCCCCAAAGCCTGCCAGGGTCGTTCTTCTCCTGGGAGGCCCATTGGGGGAATCGAACTCCCAACCTCTTCAACCAGGTACCTCACCTTTTTGAAGATCAGGACAACGTTGGCCCTCCTCCCATCCTCTGGCACCTCTCCCGTTTCCCATGATTTCCAGAAAAGAATGGGTGGCGGTTCTGAGAGTTCATCGGCTAGTTCCTTCAGTTCTCTTGGATGCAGTTCATCCAGCTCTGGAGATTTGAACTCGTTTAAGGTGGTAAGGTATCCCTTGACTATTGGTTTATCCATCTCCAGCTGCAGTCCTGTCCTCCCCCCCACTTGCACTTCCCATTTGCCTGGAATGGGGGGGGGGGCATAGCCATAGAAAAAAACAAGCTAAAGTAAGAATTGGGCACTTCTGCCATTCCTTTGTCATTGGTTACCAATTTTCCATCCATACCAAATAGCTGAGCCACTATTTATTTTCTCTCCCTTTGGCTATACTCATACCTGAGCAATGTGTACCTGAATCCCACCTTGCTCATCTTGGCTCCTTCTCCGCATTGGCCTTTTTAACGCCATCCCTGCAATTCTTTCCTGTTTTCCCACACTGGAGGTGAGAACTCCTGTGGGGGCTGGACAGTTTGCAGCAGGTTGCCTTCCCATGTCTTGTCTTGACAAACAGGGTGCGAACAAGACACAGATAAGATACCCTCATATCTCTTGTTGCAACCAAGGTCTGAAACGAGAGTTTAATTTTCCCACCCACTCACCCACATTCGATCAATATAGGAAACCATTACATTGAAATACTTCCCTGCCCCGCCCCCCGCCCGCCCCCCAAGGAAGGAACCAGATGAGTTTTCCAAAGCTCTCTATTAATCTTTCCTCTGTAGGCTGTGAATTGAATCACAGTAATTCCACATATGTTAATGGAAAATACTGCTGGGAGGCATTAATAGCAATTCAATCTGAAAGATAGGATTTGCTTTGGTGCAATGTACGTTTGGGATTAACGGAAGGCACTTTTCAAAAGGAGTTTAAGTTTTAAGTAGAAACAAGGAAGCACATTCCTTAAAATAATCCTATGAAATGCAAGCCGAGTTCACATTTACGTGGGTTACGTGTATATCAACAATTAGAAACCTTATTCGTCTGCCCTCCAACAAGAAAGGGGTTTCTTCTGTAGGAGATTAATCTGGCAGGTTGACGGTCTCCACATGCATTTTACGTAGCCTCCGTCCAGTTTGTAAAGGCATTCGAGAATTTCAAAAATCAAAATTTTCACTGGCTTAATTCAGTAAGAACACCAATGGTGAACAACGAGGCTGTTGTGTTGCCCCTAAAAGTAGTAGTCCTGCCACTGGACCAAAAAGGTCCCACCTGGGCACAGACGAGGTTCAACCTAGAGCGCTCTTCCTTGGACATGGTTTGGTTGTTAAGCAATACATCACATCAGACTGCGACCGACGTGGCTCAGATCGTGTGATCTGTTTACCACGTGATCACACCGTGAAACTGTTTGGTCGTGTCTCTTAAGGTTCTCATGGTGCAATTCTCTTAAAAAACTAGCCCGGTTCATTTGCCACCTACAGCAACCTGGGGATCTTCAGCAAAGGCTTTGCCTTTTTTGTTTAATACTGACAAGATTCGGACAGATGGCCGACGCTGGGGCTGCAATCTCTGCCATGCTGCTGCTGTTGCTTCCTCCAGCCTGCCTCTGGCCTTCAGACACACACACACCCCACAACACTCTGGAGTCCTCTTATATGTCCGTTTTGGACATGCATTGCCTTGAGTTTCCTCTCCTTACTGTTGAAATCTTAATCACTTCGGCCAATTTGGGTTTGTTCCAGAACTGATTTGGTACAAATCACTTTAATCCTGACCAATTCATTTTGTGTTTCACTGCCCTATTTTGTATCGTTCATTTATCTGGATAGTTTAAAAAGCACTAAACAAGTATACAGTATCTTCAATATATTCCAAAATGGATCCCTAAAAGACAAGAGTTTGAGTCAAGCGATAGGGAGGGGGAAGATGTGAGCAGAGTTTTTCCGTGGCCAGCTTTAGCTTCCAGCACAGAAAAGGAGCATTTCAGGAGCACTCTGTGGTCCCTGTGCTTGCCCGTGGAAGAGCCAACAAGATTCCCTGGCTGCTCTGCTCGTTCTCCCTGAGCAGCTGTTTCTTGGATTATTTCCTGCCACTGTCGCTCACATGTGGTGATCTCTCAGCTGCAGACAGAAACACATTACAGTCACTTTCCTGTGTGGACAAAAAACTCTGAGGGGGCCTGAAAACAGCAAAAAAGGAAAAGGACACATATAGAAAGTGGAAGAAACGCCAGATCACAAAGGAAGAGTATAGACAAGTAGCAAGAAATTGCAAGAAGATTGCTTCCGCCAGTGAGTAACGAAGCTTCACGAGAGCCCTCTGTATTAGAGGAAGAGGAGGAAAGATATATAGAAGGCCTTGATTCCACTGTGTCATGAATGCATCCCCCAGAGAGTCCTTGCCCAGCCCCGCTCTGGATGCATACGTGATGAACTTGGCATTGAGATGAGACGCGAAGATGTCCACAGTGGGAGTTCCCCAAAGGTAACAAAGTTTGTGGAACACTCGGGTGTTGAGCTCCCACTCGTGTGTTTGATGTGGGAAACGGCTGAGATGGTCTGCCAGTGCATTCTCTGTTGTTGATACATGTATGGCTACCAGGAATACATGATGTAGGTAGCACCACTCCCAAAGATGAACGGCAAGATAAAGTAGAGATTGTGAGCGAGTCCCTCCTTGTTTGTTGATATAGTACATGGTCGTGGTGTTGTCCGTTATCACCTGAACACCACGACCCTGCACCATGGGAAGAAAAGCCCGAAGTGCCTTTATGACAGCTATCATCTCTAGATGGTTGAGGTGTAGGTTGATTTCCTAGGAGGACCAGAGAGCATGCACCTTGTGTTGGCCATAATGTGCTCCCCAGCCTGTTGGGCTGCCGTCTGTAGTTACAGTGGGGTCTCGACTTACGAACGACCCTACTTGCGAACAATTCAACTTACGAACGCGCCCTATAGGGGAAATAAGAACTCAACATATGAACTTCCCTCGAGTTACATACAGGAAAAAAAGTGCCCCCTCCCTCCCCTTAGAGGCTTCTGGAGGGGAAAAAAGGGTCAGAAACTTAAAAATAAATAAAAGAAAGTCACTTACCAGGCCTTGGTATCCCCCAAACAGCAGGAAGAAGAGCAGGAAACAGCTAAAAGCCGACACCCAGAAGGGAGCCTGGCAGCCATTTTGTGATTTTCCCTGCTCCTGCACCCTCCTCTCCCCGCCTTTCACCTGATGGGCTGGCTCTGAAGAGACTTGGGGAGGCTTGCTCAGCACCTAAAAGGCCTGCCTGTGTGTCTTTGTGCTGAAAAAATCAGCACGACATGCTTTAAAACATGATTTAAAATTGGCTTCGTTGAAAAAAAAGATTTCTAAAGTGCTTTGCAAACTGTTCCCTGCCTTCCTCCTAGTTTCCTGAACCTAAGGGGAAAAAAAGAAAAAATATCCCCCTCTAGCGGTTGAAGGCGGAATAGCAGCTTCCCATTAGTTTCTATGGACGGAAAAGAGCAGATACAGATCAAATGGTTTTCAATGCATTCCTATGGGAAATGCAGATTTAACCTGCAAACTTTTTGACTTGAGAACCGCCTTACAATACGGATTAAGTTCTCAAGTCAAGACCCCACTGTATAGGTTTCAACTTGGTGGCACAGAACACACACAGAGAAGGCAAGAGCTGTTCAGCAGTGGAAGATGTCAACCTAGGATGTTGGTAGCCGCCTGGCTACGGAGTGCTTTACTGGTGGCGGTCCACCAACCCCCTTCCCCCCTGATATTCAGGAAGCATTTTAAAACATTGCTTTCTAGAGAAGTCTTTCAGGATTTCCTCCCTCTATAACTGTTGGTTGTACGTTATGTGTTTTCCTTTCCTGGTGTTGCCGTCTTAGGTGTGGCGTGTGTGGCGGTGTGTCTTCTAATGTTTCTGAGGGGGTTGGGGGTTGTATTGGCTCTTGTTCTGTGTTGCTATATTCTGTTGGAACTATCCAGAGTCGTAGCATGGTGCTAGATGGGAGCATGGTTTACAAGTGAAACAAACAAATAAACAAAGGTTTTGGAGAACAGGTTTGAATCCCTGCCTAGCCAGGGAGTGGAACTGGCGAAGACAGTTTTTCCAGGTCTCACTTACTTTGAAAGCACTTTTGGAGTTCACTCAAAGTCGGTTCCAACTTCCCAGCATATCACGGACTCACTCACTAGAGGTGTTCTTTTGTCATCTGTCAGACAGATGGGTAAATAAATACAGTAAATAAATGGAAACCAAATGCAATAAACGTTTCAGTGATAGGAAGCAGAATACAAGTTAATAATGAGTTGATAATAATTTCTTTTCGCTACGTATTTGTTAACTATGAAAGGGTTGTTCACCAAACTCGTATGATGGCCTAAATTAATTCCTCAATACTAGGCAAGGGTCCTGCTGAGTGAGCTATAAAATGTATTACCAAAAGAACTTTGAAAAAAATACTTTGCTCCAGGGGAATAATTTCAAAGGCATTAGCCGTTAACAACCACCTTGGGATCAACGTATCTAGGCGGTTTATTTCTGAGTCTTAGTATTTTTTTTATCTTTGGAAGACATTTGTACCTCATAAAACGTAGTGCAGTAGCATATTAAATATTTTTTATCTTTTTTTCTGGTTTGATCTTTGGTGGACCGCAGCCCCATTTCTCAGTGGTCGAGTACTCCCCCAGAAGGCAAATATTTACCCACATGTTCCAGGGGAAAAGATGTTATGATGATGATGGAGCAAGTTCAGAGGAGGGGAACAAGAATGCTCAGGGGGCTGGAAACAGAGACTTATGAGGAAAGGCTGAAAGAATTGAAGAAAAGAAGATTGAAGGGGAGATAGGAGAGCACTCTTCAAAGTCTCGCTAGGCGGTCCTACAGAGGAGAGGCAAAATCTGTTCTCCATCATCCCAGAGGGCAGGAGACGCAACGATGGGCTCAAGCAAAAGGAAGCCGGATTTCGGTTGAATATCAGGAAAAATTGTTAAAGTAGTACGACAATGGAAACAACCTCAGGAGGCAGTCAGCACTTCAATGCTGGAGGCCTTCCAGAGAAATGCACCCGATGCATAATGACTCACGAGGAAGTCCTTGCTGTGGGCCACAGGGCTCCTGCCTAAAGCGAAAGGCAATGGGTGGGACTGCAGGCCTCGATCCACCTTCGGTTCCTGTCCCAGTTCATCGGGGCTGCTAAAAGAGGAGATAAACCCATGGAAAAACAGTGGGGTTGGACCCCTGTGGGAAAAGGCCATTTTGGGGGGGAGTCGGCCTTTTCCTCCCAAGCTCAACCTGCACACCAGCCTGGAGCACCCCAGGGTGCAGCCTTATCTGGGTAAAAGCGCAAGCAGAGGCACTAGGGGGTGGGGGTGGGGGTGGGGCAAAGGAAGGCACCCTTACTCAAGGCCAACTTGACCGGGGGCAGCCTGGGCTGCTCCGCCATCTTCCAGCCCAGGCAGGTGAGCATGGCTGCCCCACCCGCCCGCCCGCAGCTCTGCTCCGCCTCCTGCCACCATCCCTGATGGCTTGGCCAGCTGAACCAGTAGCCTGTCACCAGCAAGCCCGTACAACGCTCGGGTTTCAAAAGAGCCAGATGGACCTCTGCCTAACCTTAAGGGACCCCATTGAGTCAAAGGCCTTTGTATCTCATGGTACAGGGGACAGGAGGTTGAAGGAGGGGTCCCATGATAGAATGAAGGCACGATGCTGGACTCTGGCAGACATTCCTGCAAACCTTGAACTTTTCCTGAATTTATTTTTGCTGTGTGCAAACGGTCCCCTAGGCCAGCAAAGGGGGGAACCCCCCCTCCCCAGTACTTAGCAGTTATAGGAATTGATCCTGGATTTATCTTTGATGGTACTCTGCCATGTTTGGGATTTTTTTTCTTTCACCATTCGTCATATGGAAATTTGCTGACAAACAAATGGCTTGCAGAGAGTTTAAGAACTTTCAGAAAGAGAGAGCTTTAACTTGGCATCATCTACAGCTTACATCATTCTGAACTGAAACCTTGGCAAGTGAGTTACGTTGCAGACTAAGCCATGGGAACCAATCTTTCCAGTCTAATATTGAACATCAGAACTTTTCAGCATAATATAACAAGTTGCAAAATCCCAAAATAATGCAGTGTTGTAGTGTTGCCATTAACCAGCTGCAATCTCTACGCAAGTAGGAGAACCGCAGTGGTAAGGGCGTACGTCATTTCTAGAAAATTCTGGGAGATCCGTCTTAAGATGGAATCGACTCCATGACCCATAATCACAATCATGATTAATAATTATTGTTCTCCCTTCTTTGACGCACACCTTAATATGGTGAGAGCCTCTGAGTGTGTTGCAGAAACCAAGAATGATGCCTTCAGAAGGCCAGGATCCATGATGAGCCTGGACCCCGAGCAGGGTCACCCAAGGTGGAAGGGTCACAGCCGAGGCACCAGACCAAGAGATGTCCACCCTCCTCTGGCGTAACAGCCCCCTCGGCAGAAGAGAAGGGATGGTTCCAGTGGGGGTGTGGATGGGTAAACATCTGGAATCGGAGCTACTGGGCAGCAGTGATAACTGAAGGAGACACGGATGAAGGAGGCAACAGTGGTGACACTCAAGCTAACTTTTGTTAGTAACGCGCAGAAGGCAGCAATGCAAACCACTGCTGAAATTTTCTTACCTTGAAAAACATATGATGAGACAGTCCAAAATGAAAATAAAGAGAGAGAGAGAGAGAGAGAGAGAGAGAATGCTGGAAGATGAGACCCCTAGGCCAGAAAGCACTGAGGAACAGCAAAGAAGAAGTGTGAATTGCACTGTTGCTAATGGTGCATCTAGATTAGGGCTGAAAGGACATCTAGATGGCTGATGTGCATAGAGTTGAAAGGAAAGTCTAATGCTGCACAACACATACAGTGGGAACATGAGAAGTATGAATAAAGGTAAACTGGAAAGTGCAAAGCAAGAAGAGGAATTTATAAGTATTGCAGTGCTTGGTACTGGTGAACTAAAGTGGACTGGAGTAGGATATATTCAGTCAGACAACTATGAAGTGTTCTACTCTGGAAATGACAAATTCAGAACAAAAGGAGTGGTTCCAATAATGAGACAAGATGTAGCACAGGCAGTTAGGGGCTACAATGTGAAATCTGACTATATAATATCAATCAGATTGCGGAAAACTACTAGCATAACCATCATTCCAGTCTATGCTCCAACTACAGATGCTAAAGAAGATGACATGGAAACCTTTTTGCAAGCACCCAGGAGCAAATTGGTTGCACACCCAAAAGAAGACATGCTTATACTCATTGGTGATTGCAACACAAAATTAGGAAACAAAGCTGAACCAAATATTGCTGGAAAAGTTGGTCTAAGGATCAAAAACTAAGCAGGAAAATGGCTCAGAGAGATATTTGAAGCCAACAATCTGTTTATTGCAAATACATGCTTCAAGAAACTAAACAGAAAGCTATTCAAATAAGATAGTCAATACAGAAACCAAATAGATCCAGAAGCAAAAATGACAAAGCTGTGGCCATCCTACTTTAAGCACATGGTGACAAGGCAAGATTTGCTGGACAAGACAATAATGCTGAGAAAAGTTGAAGGCAGGAGGAAAAGAGGAAGACCAAATAAGATATGGGCTGACTTCCTAAAGGAAGCCATGGGCTTGAATTTACAAAAGAGCTGAGCAAGATTGTTGAGGGCAGGAGACACTTTGGTGACTTGATGACACCAAACAACAGCAAGGACAATCATGGTTACATTGTGGATGTGTGTCATCCCTGTGGTAAAAGCCATTTAACTTGGTCTACAAATGCTGTGATCCCTCAAATGAATGTTTATTGAATAGGAATCTGGCATCCCTTTTGAGAGACGCCCCACCCACCCCCATACAACCCATACCACTGAAGAACCACGAGTGGCCCCGCGGGGCGCTGTCATCCGCAGTGTCAACAAGGAGAGGGTTCTGTTCCCTCCTCAGGACCGTTTCCCCCAAAGAACCCTGGTTTTAAAGATGGGCTTCATGGTGTTTCACTGGATGTATTGATAGCAACACAGCTGCAGTTATTGTCTGTTCTTTAAAGGGGTTAACACAGCACATCTCAAAATAAAACGGAGAACAGTTCAGTCATTCTAAGGTTTTCAGAAATATTCAGTGGTTTTCTTGCTAATAAGAATCCCCTGTTAGTGGTGAAGGAAATAGCCCCCTTTTTTACTTCCCCAAACTGAAAAAGAAACTTACTAATGTCCGTCCTTCCTTCCTTCCTTCCTTCCTTCCTTCCTTCCTTCCTTCCTTCCTTCCTTCCTTCCTTCCTTCCTTCCTTCCTTCCTTCCTCCTTCTTTACATTACTGTATCATCTCTTTCCCGCCTTTCCCTCCTACTTTGCTTGTTTCTTTTCTTCCTTCCTTCTTTTTCTCCTCCCTTCCTCCCTCATTCCCTCCCTATCTCTCACCTTTCCTTCTAACAATCAGCAGCTAATTTCTTTCTTCCTTTTTCCTGCACTAGCTTTTTCATTCCTTCCTTGATGCCTCCTTCCCTCCCTCCCTCCCTCCCTCCCTCCCTCCCTTCTATGCATTGTCCATTCCTTCCTTCCATTCTTATTTCCTTCATTTCTTCCTTCTTTCCCTCTTTCTTTCTTGCTTGCTTGTTTGCTTCCTTCTTTCTATCCATCATGAGCTCCTTCCTTCCTTCTATCTATCATCAGTGCCTTCCTTCCTTCCTTCCTTCCTTCCTTCCTTCCTTCCTTCCTTCCTTCCGGGGAAGATAAACAGGCAGTGGCACTTGAAACAAAATGGTTCATTTTGATGTGAATGAAATGACTCCTTGTCAGTTTGGTGGAGCCCGGAGTATTATATAAGCCAATCTGTGGATTTTTCATGGACTCATAGAATCCAAGTGAAATGCAACTCAATATCTCTTTACATAAATAATTGAGACCTGGATATCAAAGATAAAAAAAAGTAAGGGTGAGGAAGGGAAAATCTGCAAATAGCAAATTTTACCGCATGTTTATGTGATGTATATTCTCTGAGAATATTTTTAAGATGTACGTATATTTCAAAAATATTTTCCACCTCTGTTTCTAAAGAGATCCCAAAAGGATTTTAAATATTTTTCCTTTTTTAAAAGAAAGAACAGACGGTGATACCCAGAGGGGGAAATACGTTGTTTTCTAAATGGTGCCTTAGAATGACTGTAAATGCCTAGGAACAAATTTAGTCTCTCTCTGTTGTTGTTGTCCGACTCTTCTGTTTTTGTACTCCTATACTAGTCTCAATTATGGGTATTTTAAGCAGCAAGAATCTTAGTTCCAGAAAGGAAAAGAGGCGTCTAGGGGGCAGTAGTAGCTCCTCTCCAGTACTTGTGGGCCTGCTTTGAAGTAAGCTGATGAGTTTACTATCAGGCTGTGGAGATGGAGTCTTGTTATAAATTTAGCCCGTATCTTTCAGTTAATGAACTACTTTTTTTCAGTCCCTGAGCCAGAAATGCTGCATCTTCTTCTTGGCTTGTCAGCATCTTTACTTGACTGCGCTCGGCATCTACCGTATGCTTTCTACTCCAGAGTACTGATTTACAGCGTGCTGCTGCTGCTGCTGCTGAGTAACTACTACAGCTGCTTTACTATCCAATTACTGAAGCCCAGTAGGGTCCTCCTAGCAAGTCATGATTTTAGCCCTCTAAATGCTACCAATTTCATGGAAAAAGAGAAAAGAAAGACGGAAAGGGCCAGGAGCTGGGGGGTGGAGGGTGGGGGAGGCAGGGGAGGAAGAGTCTCCGGGCTTGTTTAAATAAGCTTGCATGGTGTTCTGCCTTTGCAAGTCACTGCACTTATTTTGGCTCCTTTGGGACCGTTTAACCAACCAGCCACAGCCACCGAGGCAGCATGGGCCGTGGAAGGCGCTCGCTGGGCATCCTCGTCAGGTAAGACTTTGCTTTCTGGCCTGAAAATTGGGGAACGGAGGGAGAAGGAGCCGAGGGGGGGTCTCTGAGTGTGGGGGGACAGATGGGGGGGTCATGGGTCAGGAGGTTTTCTGCCCCACGTATCCCTCCTCCTGGTGTGGCATTCCTGTTTTTCCTTTCCAAGTTGGGAATTGGTGGATTGATGCCTGTCTGGATCCTGCCCTCCCTCCCTTGCAGCAGCTGAAGCATCATCTCCTGAACTGTAATTTGTGGGGACCTGACCTTCTTCCCTGCGAGGGGGAGGCGGGCAGCCTCAGCAGCCGTTACGTCCATCTGGAGGCCCCCACCTTCCATCACCTCTCGGAGGCTTGTCACTCCAAGGTGTGAGAGCCCTGGCTTGTTGTGGGTGGAGTGTCGGGAGAGCGCACAGTGGGCTCCTTGTGCCAGCCTGTGCCAGGCATCTCCCTCTCTCTCTCTCTAGCAGTGGCCGGCGAGATCCCAAAGGGACGCTTAGCAGCAGACCTTGGTGGATGGAGAAAGCCACCTTGTTCTTTCTCCCCAGTATTGCACCTTGGCATGGCGCATGGTCTGCCCACCCGTGATAACTGCCATCGCTCGCAATCACTGCTGGACTTATTAATATAACCCAGCCATTTTATGCACTGTAAATGATTATCCTCATATCTTCAAATAACTGATTCCATTGTGTTATTCATTGATCTAGCAAGTCAGCATGAACCATTTGGTTTGGGTTATTTTTGAAGGATGCACAACATATTGAGTTCTGCTTTCTTTATCCCCCCACACACATACACGCACAAATACATACACACACATACAATCTATGTTCATTTGACTCTGTTAGCTGTTTTGTAAACCTAACGAATAATAACATTCTCTCTCTTTTTTTTAACCATGGGCTGTATTTTTTGTCCAAATGGCTAATGGCAAATGCTGTAAAATTGTAATGGATTTACTTGGCTGTTGTTAAGGACCTCTTGGTCAAAATATGACGTAAAGGGAGAATATAATGACATTTATGAATTGCTTTTGCTTTCCCCTCACCCTCCCGTAGCACTGTGCTTAGCAATGGACTGCCTTCCTCTCTGCCTCCTTGCTTCTGAGCTGTTTAATAAACGCAATCATTTCCATCGGAGAGTTGGGCAATGTGTTGCCATGTTGCTTCTTGGACCCTCCATAACTTTGAATGGGGAATTCATAGGTGAAGGCAAGGACCATATAAAAAACTCAGGTAGAATTCAGGCTTTGGATAAGGGGAGCATAAAAAGGCATGGCTTTCCTCTGGATTTAAAAAGGCATGGAAGCAATGGCGGTTTGGTGCAGATGTGAAAAGGATGAAATCCAATTTCCAAAGAAGTGTTTGCTTTTTAATGAGATGGTTCATGGTTAGCACATCATGTACTAAGTGCAGGGTGACGGATGATGCTCTGCAAATGATGCTTTCTGTGGCTAGAGAATGTGCACAACAGATAGTTTAAACAATATATTTCACCACATAATTTTTTTAAAAAAGGTTTTTAATTAAAAAATAGTAATTTCAATTGGTTGGTTTTTAATGTTTGCCTTATTCTAGTTATTGTGATGAAACAGACTAGCATAGCTATCTATGGTTAGGCCTCAACTTGAGTCCTGTGTCCAGTGAGTGCTTCTACACTGGAGACATTCAAGAGAAAATGGGAAAACTACCTGGCAGATAACCTTTGATTTGTATTCCTGCAGTGAGCAGGGTTTGGACTCTCAATGGCTTTAGAGGCCCCTTTAAACTTCATGATTCTCTGATGCTAGGAGCTCTTTTAAAATATTTTTAATTTATTTTGATTTAAGATCTTGGCTGCATTGTTCTTGTTTGCAGTAGACCTGTTGTTTTTAATATCTCTTGCTCAGGTTTATGATTGTGCAATAAAGAAAGTGACACTGAGGTCAAACTAGACATTAAGGGGAAGGTGTATTGTAGATTGTTTTCGCCTCAGAATCATGCCTTAGCCATTCAACTGGCAACAGAATTTGGAGCTGACCTTCCAGTGGCCAGTCACTAAATAAAGTGCAGAGAGAGCAAATTATGGAACTGAAGAAAATCATAAGGAAAACTTGAGGCAGCACCATGTACGGTATCTAGTTTGACCCTTAGAAATCCTTTTCTTTAACTAGCTCAAGAATTCAAGAAGTCTACTAACCTAGCTGGTTTGCTCTGCAAATACCAGTAGCTGAGTCTGAATTTAAGAATCGTGGGCCCTGCCTTCCATCAGGTCCGATCACTGGTCCGTCCAGTTCAGTACTGGCCAGGCAGCAGGTGGTAAAGCTCTTGTCTGACCACATGGTGTTTGGCTGCAGTTCGGTCCCTTTTGACCATTGGCCATGCTAGCTAGGAGGATGGGGGTTGGGAGACATTTGCAGCCGGAGGACCATAGAAGCGCCCTCCCTGATCTTCGAAGAAAGGCCGAGGCTTGTCGAGGCTTTAGAAAGGTGCCTTTCCTGTCCTAGCTAGACATTTCTGGGTTTTGCAGCCTTTGCGGACGTGCCCAGGCTTTAAGATCATCAGGAGGAGCCTTTCTCTCGGTCCCGCCACCTTCACAGGCACTCTTGGTAGGTACAGAGGAGAGGGCCTTCTCTGTGGCTGCTTCCAGAGACTCTGGAACTCCCTCCCACTGGAGGCCAGGCTGGCCCCATCATGGCTGTACTTCCTCAAGCAGGCAAAGGTGAATTGAAGGGTATCAGCTGACAGAGAATGTGGATGTGCTACAGTATGTGCTACAGCACTGTACTGTATGTCCTGTAGAACGACAGCATTTTTCCTGGTGGGAAGACGCAACCACGTGCTATGCTTCAGGCGGATCATGTTTAAGGCCACCAGGCAAGGGCGCCTTCAAGAGACCGTCTTCACACCATGCATGTTGTGTCTTTAGAATTTCGGTCTCCTTTACCATGGAGTTGGGGGGACACTCCTCCAGGCAACACTCCAAGGCAAGAAACTTTCCGGGCTGCCGGCGATACGCTTGCACCCTTTGCTTCTGCCTCTAATGCATATTGAGGGACCCCCAACACCCTTGGTGCTGTGTGAGGAAAGGTTGAGTTATACCCACTGTGACAAATAGGGAACGAAAGTCCTAGATCTTTAGGTGGCTAACAGAACTGACGGCAAGTATCGAAATGATAACACGGAAAGGATTTGGGGTACGGTTGGGGATTTTGGGGAACCCCATGGACCATCCAAAAGCAACAGCGGCCGGTCCTGGAGGCGACCCAGGTGAGGAAAGAGAATTTTAAGCAACTTGGTTGACATGTGATTTTTCCCCCGTGGGAGGCTCTGGGACCATCTGGAGAAGTGCCTGCGTTCTTCCGTGTCATCCTTTTCCCGTGACAGCACCGAGGGAGCCCAAACAACCCAAGGAAAAATGGGCAGAACATTTGGGTCTGAGCGAGATAAGGCCGAATAACAAGGTGCACGTGGGGGGCACAGTGCAGAGCATCTTTCCCTCATGAGCGAGAATTGTAAGGAAATGAGCAGCCATTAAGGATCAAATAGCAACTACTTCACGTTATCTGCCCATTTAACTCAGGCAGAGCGGCTCTTTGATGTGCTGTATGCGGATAGTTATTACACACAATCTCATTCAGCACCAGACCGCCCTGTCCATTTTTCTGTCCCTTTCCAGCAGCCTCAAGGTTGCACCTTTAATTGGCTTTCATGGCGTTGTCACCGACCGTGTACTATGGTTCAAAATGTTTATTCCTGAGTCAGCTTAGCTGGGTTTGTCAGACAATCCCGTGGCAGAGGAAGCCACGTCCTTTTTAAAAAGTACAACGGTTGCTTCTTAGAAGGATGGAAAAGGAAACAATATGAGCGGGAAGCCTCCCAGTGTCCATGGAGACCAAAGGACATTTGGGTGGGAGAGCCAGGAGGCTGCGGAGTCGACCTCTGCAAGGCACCATGTACACACCATGCTCCGACATAGCACATGGCCAACAGATCTCCACAAAACTAGGGTGGCAACTACCTGCTACTGTCTGCTTAATGTTGCTTTTACAACAGGCAAGAAAGAAAACTAGGGAGCAGATTTTTGGATTCCTTGGATGGCAACCCCATGATTCTACATTCTGGGACTTCTCTCTGACAGTCAGATTTCCTGTAGCTGCTACTAAATGTGACTCTCCTTGGAGAAGGATCTCAGCTGGAAGGCTTTAAGGCCGAGCTCGGCCTACCTCCACCCAAGCTTCCTGTCCCAGCCCCAGCACGAGATGGGAGCTTCCTTTCTGAACAGGAAGCGAGGCAGGGCTAGGCCTAGCTCAGCCCCAAATGGCTGACCTCCCATTGAGGTCTTCCTGCCTCCCTGTTTTGGTGGTGGTCTCTCCTTCCCTCAGTCTTCCCAGATGAGCCACATTTACAGGTTTGTAAGATGTCAGGCTGTTGGGAAGAACTCCCAGAATGGAGGACTATGGGGTTTGTAGTCTGAGAAATCTGAAAATCTCATCACCATGGCAACATGGAAAGAAATTTGGAGTGAGAGTCCCTATTGCTCTCAAACTGCCGCCTCTCTTATTTCCCAGACTGGCTGGCGAACCCCCCCCAAAAAAAACATGTGCATCAGCGTAATCCTGTGTAAGGCCTTTGAATTACTGTGAAGGGGGCTTTTGGGAGAAGATGGCCCTTGCCGGTGAAGGCTGCCATTTTCCTTACCAGAAGCCCTTGTTGGACACCACTCAGCTGACGGCTGCTGCCTGCTAAAAGGAATAATATGTCAACAGATCCCTCCACACATTAAAAATTACTGGTATGGTTGTATTTAATATACAGAATGTGGAAAGATAAGTTATTTAAACAGCATCACAACCCAATATAAAATGAAATAGAACTCTACTACACAACATTGTGGGCTGAAACACAAGTGTTAGCGTTGTTATATCTTTCCATGGAACAGGGTGAAGGATAGCAACAATCAAGTAATGTTACTTCATGAATCAAAGGAAACCAGTGTCCTCAAAATGACCACAACTCTGTGAAAATTTTAGAACCTTAACCTTGATGTTAATTTTTTCGTCAGGACCAGTCAGTATGAAAAACCAGTGTTTTGATCTCGCTTTGCAATTGACTGCAATGGACACTGTAGCTGATAAATCATAAATATGTATTACCTTTTGTCTGTTTCATGATGAGTTGACATCTGTAAGAATGAAGAACAGGGCACTACAGTTATTGTTCAGCTGGTTCTAATTTCCAATTCTTTAAAAATTAATTCAAAAAAGATGAAACCTTTTGGACGAGCCTAGCATGTACAGTATGTAACTATGGACCAACGAGTTAATGTTTCCGCCAATATTTGGCAGCTACAGTAATTCTTCTTCCAGATTTGTTTTTAAATACTACAGAGTTGGCTGAAATAGGGGATCATTTTAGCTCTGTGTTCAAACCTCCGATTTTGGGCTCACTGTATGTTCTGCTCGGGTTTTAAGGCAAAATCTGTTAGGACATCAAGCCCAGCCTGTCTAAAAATAGTTCTCATTGTGTGAAGATGTGTTTGTCCCATTATCCTATGCCTCTTTTTGGATGAGAAGATGGGGAGAGGATGGGGGCGTAAATGCAATGGCACTCTGACCCACGACGGCCCAAGGTTCCTGCCCCACCCATGGCAATGTCTGGCGAGGGGGTCCCACCATTAATGAGCAGGGAGAAGGTGAGCCTGACACCCAGAATGAGGCCCTCATGGGGATGTCAGCTCTGGGGATCGAGTGGGGCAGCCCTTGGACGAAAGAAGGCAACTGGTCCGTCCCTGACAGATAATGGTGGCTGTCAAAGCTGCCTGCCACCGGTGGAGGCAGAACCCTTGCAGAAGTGGACGAAGGAAGAGGCAAACTGGAATAAATGTGGGACCAGCAACCAGAGGCCCTTTCGAGGGGGGGTCGCGAAAGGCATGGGGGAGAGGAACTCAGGGAAGGGGAACCAGCATCCACTGCCAGGTGGAGAGAGGAAGGCGTTGGCGAAGGAGCCTGCGGAGACGCCCAAGAGAGAGGGGGTCCAAGATATTCTGGGCAGAGGAACCAGGAAACACCCCCCCCCCTATGGACTGGGACTCAATTTACGCCCTCCCTGGCTGTCCTACTGGGGAGAGAGAAAGGGAGGTGCTGGAGTGAGGTCAGGAGAGCCCACACTTATCCAGTGCTGACATGGACAGAGGAAGCCGCCGTGCGAGCATCACTGTCAGGGAGAGCAGGAGGAGAGGAGAGCGGGAAGCTGGGACAGGCGGGTTCCCCCACGTTAGGGGCACAGCAGCCCCCTCTCTTAGGAGCAAGGCAGCCCTGGAGGAGCCCCATCTCTGGGCTTCAGGAAATGGACAAGCTGGGAGCCTGGTGACAGAAACTGGGGCCCATAGGGGGGATCTCAGCCCTTCTCAGAAGAGGGGACTGGGGGCCAAAGTACAGGGGAGGAAACAATGGTGGTCTAGGGATGGAATCAGGACAAGGACTCTACGCAAGCGGTTCACCTGAGGGATCGTTTCCGCCCCTCCAACTTCCAGTCCATCCATCCATCCATCCCAGGGAGTCTGATCGTGGGGGTGTTTAACGGACCAAAGGATGGGGAGGGGGATGTCCTGCAGAAGCCGACAGGGTCGGCTGGGCTCACAAATACCAACAGGCAGTTGTTCTTGGTGTCTAATGTTTGCATCCGTATTATATTGCTGGGGTATTTGGGCCTCCTCTGTAAGGGAGTCTTGCCAGTTCATGAGCCGCCTGGGTGAAAAATTTATTTTTCTTCAAGAAAGAAAAAGCCAAAGGACCAAAAAAAAGAAAAGAAAAAGAAAAAAGAAAGAAAGAAAAGAAGAAGAAGAAGAAGAAGAAGAAGAAGAAGAAGAAGAAGAAGAAGAAGAAGAAGAAGAAGAAGAAGAAGAAGAAGAAGAAGAAGAAATTGTTCTTTTGCTAACCATTGGCATCAACTAAGAAAATCACAAGTTCAAGTAAATAAAAATCATCCCAGAAACAACATTATATATACCTGTCTCCGACCGCTCCATCAGCCTACAAGTGGGGGAGAAGGGTTGAGGGCCACGTCAGCTGTTTGGCAAACTCTGGTCCACTTTTTGGACACGACAGCTAGCGCACACGAAGACCTTCAATGGGCTCTTGCCAGGTTCCCTTTTTGGGAAAAGGAGTTTCACTCCTCACCCTTATTGAACCAAGAGACACAAGGCAGAAGGTGCTGTTTTGTGGGAGGGGGGATTTCAGTGGAGCCGCTGCCGGGGTTTTAAGAGAGCATGAAAACACCAGGTCATTGACAAGGAGGAGAAAAGCGACTTAAGGGATCCCTCAGAAGGCCAAAGCTGGGAATGTGGGCGCACTGGATCCTGACATAAGGCAGGTGCTTAGGTCTTCTTTGACTCCCACCCATTCAGACACGATCATCCGTGGTCAACCACGGTCCTGATTATTTGTTGTCCTGTCACCCATGGATATGGATCCCAGAGAAAGATTCCTGTCCCCTATCGCCTGATTACACACTAACGGTCCTTCAGTATTAGAGTGCTCACTGATCACGGGTTATCTATCACATATTTATTTGTTTGTGTTATTTTTAGGCTAAAGCACAATGTGCACGGCCAGCCCAGAAGTCGGGTGCTTGTTTTGTTCACGACCACAATGCTCTATAACTGCCATTAGTGTGACTGGTGGGGTCGGGTGTTCATTTTAATGGATGGTATGACTGGACTGCCAATAGGCACCTTAATGAGCCATTTTAATTACCTGTTTTTAAATTGGAAATTTTCTCTTGCATTATATACAGTGAAGCCCTTTCGTCATAACCAATAAGGTTCTTGTTGTTGTTGTTGTCTTTCGGTGTGACTAGCTGATGGAGGAAAGCAGACCCCGGTTGACAGGATTTCACAGGGACTGTATAACTGGAGGCTGTTGATCAGTATTGTGGTTGGGCAAAGGCTTGATCCCAGTTGACTTGTCAGGGACCGAAAAGCAGAGAGGCCACGAGAACGAATCCTGGCTGGAGAGTTGTGTACGGAAACTGTAATCCCAGCCTTTGGTGTGATGGATCTGATGGAGCTTCTGGAAAAATCTCTTGAATCTTCCATAGCATCAGGGAGTTTAGCTAATCCTTACCTTTAGATAGGAAGACATGGGAAAAACAAGAAGGAGGAGGGAGGAATAAGCAGAACAACCCCTGCTTATTGTTTGTGACTCAACTTATCAAGTCGATTCAGTCCCCTTCGGTTCTCTGGATCTTATCGTTTTGTGAAGAGTTTGGAACAATAAGGGAACGATATTGTTGTTTTGACAAACGAATCCTGCATGTATTTGCCTTGGGAATAAGACATGACTATTTGCACTGCTTTTTCAAACAGATGTTTTATTCAGTTAAACACCTCAGGTGGTGAAATATTGGCTTGTATGAGGAAGCAGACAGTAGCAGAGTTACTTTGGTGTATTTATAAACACACCGGCCCAAGAGGTATTGTGGACTGAATGTTGGACGAGGGGCAGAGGAGACCTGGGTTCAAATTTCCACTCAGCCTTGGGAACTCACCGAGGAGATGGCCGTTGTGAACTAAGTACCCGCATTACGTTCAGGACCGTGTATAGTATGAAAACTCTGTTAGGCAATCATCTTGATAGCAGAACATATTATATATGTTTTATCTATATTTGCACCCACCTGCTCACTCACCTGCCTAGATTGATAAAAGCCAGATATTTCTGGAACAAGAGAGGAGTTGAAAAATTTGAAATGTCAAAGAAAGTTACTTTCTGGTTCGAACAAAACATTTGTTCTATCTCTCTGAAAAAATCATACCTCGTTTCCCCCTGATTTCTACAGTTTGTCCTCGGTTTTCCCTGAATTCCCCCTGTGACGAAGGCGGGATCAGGCAGGATGCTAG
Source organism: Pogona vitticeps (assembly GCF_051106095.1). NCBI lineage: Eukaryota > Metazoa > Chordata > Lepidosauria > Squamata > Agamidae > Pogona > Pogona vitticeps. The sequence goes on along the minus strand of NC_135789.1, from coordinate 20,159,247 downwards.
TGGTTTTCTCATGGGTGTGTAGGATTGACTGTTGTAGTCAATAAAAACTGAAGGCAAAATAACCCAGACATCTCATAAGAATATCATCAGGAGCCCTTGTGCATTACGACATGTCTTTCCTTTGTTGTTTATGCGTACCAATAATGGACATCAAACAGAGTCATTATGTAAATTATGCCAAGGCTGGAATATATTGGAAGAAGAGTAATGAGACAATTAATGTGCATAACTGGTGTAATATGGACCTACAGAACCTAATTTGCATGTGCTATTGTGATGTGCTGTCAGGTTGCCTCAGAGCGATGAACGAGCATTCTCCAACGTGTCCTGTCTTCAACTCAAGCCTGTGGCTTCCTTTATTGAGCAAATTTGTCTCGTATTTGGTCTTTGGCTTCTCCTGCTGCCTCTCAAGTTAATCTCTTCTCAGGAGATTGTCCAAAATACAATAGCCTCGTTTTTGTCTTTTGTGTTGCCCTGCAGCGTTCAGGCTCGGTTACTTTCATGGTGGTCTGTGGTATACAAACATCTCTCCTCCTGTGCCGTATTTCGAGCAAATCAGTCTGAATCAATATTTCTGAGAATCAGTAGTACGATAGTGATTTTTAATCACCACTATGAATGAAACAATATTTCCAATGATTCCATTTGCATATGGTGGCCCAGGTTTTTATAAGTGGATGATGGCAATCCTAGGAGGAACTTCTAGACAAATCTTGGAGTGCCATGGAGAGAGATGGATACCCATAGGATTCCTTTCGTTTATGAGGGGTGAGAACTTTGTTTCGTACGCTTTTGAGACTAATCTATGAAAATTCATTCGTTTCTTTGTACTGTATGTCGATTGAGGGAAAACTAGGCTTTTGAAAGAAAATGAATGTGGGCGGGGAAAAAACCCTTAGAGATCCACCCATCCAGGCAGAAAGCTTTGCGGGTTCAGATTCTAGCTGACGGCAGCAAAGGGAGATGAGAAGCAGGGCCGCTCCACCAGTCCTGCTGATTCCCCCCTACCAACATCCCCTTTTGTTTCTTCCATTCCCTCCCCCAAAGGAGCGACATGAGGCAGGGGGAGGGATGTCTGAAAGTCTACCTTCTTGGACCATCAACTTGGGTTGATGAGAGCTTAGGAAACGAGCTCTGCTGATATTGGTTTCCTGGTCTCCCACTGCCTTCCCATCCATAGGGGTCTGTGTTTTTGTTGTTTGTTTAGTCGTTAATTCGTGTCTGACTCTTCGTGACCCCATGGACCAGAGCACCCCAGGCCCTCCTGTCTTCCACTGCCTCCCGGAGTTGGGTTGAATTCATGTTGGTCATCTCAATGACACTGTCCAACCATCTCATCCTCTGTCGTCCCCTTCTCCTCCTTCCTCCACACTTTCCCAACATCAGGGTCTTTCCAGGGAGTCTTCTCTTCTCATGAGATGGCCAAAGTATTGGAGCCTCAGCTTCAGGATCTGTCCTTCCAGTGAGCACTCAGGGTTGATTTCTTTCAAAATGGATAGGTTTGTTCTTTTTGCCTGTGTTTTACATGTGTGTAAGTGTGATGGCCCTGTCTGTTCGTCATGGCTTTGAGAAGACCGGATTCTTCATCGTGGTATGCAGCTCCCAGAGCCACTCTTTGGAACATTCCGGACAGAAAGAATTTGGGCAGCGACCCCTTCTCTCCTCCAACCCAACTCTGAGGAGACCTTAAAGAGGGGTCACAACAAGTTGTCAGTTTTGCTTATATCCCACTTCCTTTGCTTTTGCTTGTTCGTTTTAGTTATATCCCCTGTCTGAGACCCATTCTTTGCCTTCGGGTGGGTCACAGACTGTTCTTTTAAGCATAGTTCTGCCCGTAAATGTCACATTTCCTCCATAGGCAGACATATCCAGTGTCTTGTTGGCCCCAGTGAACAGAGGAAAGCCTCAGTCTGCTCCTCAGCCTACAGAGTCTGCCGGTCTTTCTGTGCTCAGATTTCATGAAACCCCAAGGCCATGTTGAAGTGACGTGGAGAAAGCCATATCTGCTCTTGATGGGTAACTTCCCTCTGCAGGTTTCCAGGGCTTCTGAAGGTGCTTCTCATACCAAGCTCCACACTGTCTTCTTTGGCTTCCGTGCTGAGTTCTGTCTTGTTCGTACCAATTTTGCCGCTGGCTCTGCACATCAGCACCAACAGGCTGTGAAAGGGAAGAAGTTGGGATCTTAAGGAGAAAGAGAGAGAGAAATTAAGTGCTCTGGGCCTGTCCATGTTAATAGAGAGGAGGTGGAAGTGATTTCCACTGTCGCTCTTCCAGTTTTTAGAACGATTGGTCCTCTTCAAGATCTGCAAAGCCTTTCCTCTGTTACTTGCTGCCACCATACTTCAGATCTTTGGCAACAACTCCACCAAGGTTGGGCAGATTGACAGAGAGAAACCTGTTCCGAAACACGGCTCTGCGCCTCTGCCGTTGCTTCCTCCACCACAACACATGGCATCGGTTGGAGCAGCGTACTGGCAGGCGAGAAGAGTAATCTGCCGAACCTGTGGAGCAGATGCCATCACGCCTTCACCTCTTTGATCCAGGGTTCAGAAAGCAGGAGTGACCTTGAATCGATGCATTTGCCTCAAAAGACAACCGAAAACTGCAAGGGAAGAGGGATCAGCTGGAGCTTGCCAAAAGGGGCTTTTCACCTCCCCTGGCAGGACCGGCGCCTGTTCTGACCAGGTTCATTTCCCAGCCTCACCAAGAGAGGTGTTCTCCTTGCCCCCTGGGGCCCCCCTAAGCAATGGGGAGGTGTTCTGCTCCCATTATAGGCTCCTCTCAGCTACTACTCAGGCCCGATGTTATCCCAAGAGAATGCCTGTTCCTTCTCCATCCAGGCATTGCCGTGCTCCAACGTCTGGCCCGGAGGACCTAACCTCGGAAAGAATACGACCAATCCACTCAGGTTGCAAGGGATCAGGGCGCGGGCCCCTCCCTTGCCTACAAGCGGCTCGTGTCCTGTTTCCTTTGCCCAAGGCTGGACCTTTGGTCTTGGCAGTTGCTCCCTTTGTCAAGGGTGGAGAGGGTCATAGCGGAAACAGCTCCTTTCGCTCCTCCTCCTGTGCCTTCACTCCTTCCTCCTTGCTCTGCCACGGATGAAGACATTTCTTGGTGATGCAACGCACCCGTTTGTGACATCCCACCATGGAGCCTGTCCTTGGCTCTTCTCCAGCAAAGGAAACTCCTTTGCAGGGCTGTCGTTGCATCCTCTTGGGGTTTTATTCGTGGCCAGAGGAGCCCTTCTTGTACTCATGACTAAAGCACGTTGCAGAGGTGAACTCTGTGCAGTGATCGCGAAGCGGCTGCATTAATTTGGCCTCGGGAGAACATTCTCCTTGCCCAGACCCTTTCCATCCGACCTAAAGGCATCCCGTCATTTCCCGTCTCCTTCCTCAGGGGTTCCCATCCTTGGGTCACCCAGGTGTTCTTGGACTGTCGTTTCCAGAAACCCTGGCAAGCACAGCTGGCGGCGAAGTCCAAGGACGCCTGGGATCTCCAAGGTTAGGAGCCACTGTCTGACTGGCCTTACTGGCCTTTCCCCTCACCCCCATGGCACTGTTGGAAAAGACGTTCCACAAGCTAGATGTTAAAAGACTTCTTGCAGTTTTTATGCTCAGTCCCTAAATGACCTCCTTGGCTGTTTTTAGCTTGTCCTAGCCTGAAAGAGGGGCTCCCAGTGGAACCAGTGGCCAAATGGATCATGAGGACTGTCCGTGCAGTGATGTCTCTCCTTGAGGTCGGTCAGAGGGGCAGCTTTCACTGCCTTTTGGAAACGAGGCTCCGTCCCTGAACAGTGTTCAGCAGCAAGTCGGCCCCTCCACCGCTGACCTTCATTGGGACCTTCCTTCGGCTCCCTCTGCCGTGCTCGGGTGGGCCCAGCTGCTTGCCTGGTGGTCTCCAGGGGTATTTTGGAAGCAAGCCTGCCAATCGTGATCCGTGCTCGTAATGGATAGAATCGGCCACAAAGAGAAACAGGTAGCTGGCCAGCCCTGGTCCTCCTCTCTTTGCTCATCTGTACGTTCACACAACCTGCCTTTTCTCTCTTCTTTGGCACCTGTGTTTGAGCCAGACGCCGCTGCTGCAGCGGCGTCATCATCACAGAGATACCGTGGCAAATCCACGGCTGGTTAAAAGGTTTCGAAGAGGTGTTCCGTGCTTGCAGTTCCCTGAGAGGAAGGTCAGACACTGAGCCATGTTGTGCCTCTGGGTATCTAGATTTACTAGAAGAAAGCAGGGGCTGGTTCTTTTCCCATTCCCGGATGGCTCTGTGTGTCATGGAGGGCCCCCTTAGTCACTCCATCGTTTTCTGTTTCTTTTCCTTCTTGTCTTCTTTCCCCATCTTTCCCTCTTTTTTGTGTTCTATTTCTGGACAGTAGCAGGAAAGACGGGACTACCTACAGTTGATCCGTTCGCCATTTTAGAATACCTTCGTCAAACTTTGGGGCAAAAAACGTGCTTTATCTTGCCTTTTGGATCACTTTCAGCACAATCAGCTTGGACCCATTTCCCCAGAAACCAGATCATGATCTTCTTGCTGTCGTGAACCAGCCAGACCCTTCGGTTTGACGGCCCACACCTTTTTCGATCCCCAGCAAGGACTGGTGGGGTGTGGTGTTTTTTTTTTTTTTTTTTTTGCATGAAGAGGGTTGTTCTGCTTTTGATGGCTTCCAGCATGTGCGATGGCCAGGATCAAATTATTTAAAATATTTTTTTTTACCCCACCTTTCCCCTTGCAAAGGACCCCAGGTGGCTTACAACCATGAAAGGCAGTATTTAAAGTTGAAAACAATGAATGTACAGTGGGGTTTAACATCATTAAAAGACAGTATTTAAAGCTAAGAACAAAGGGCAGAGACATATCGTTAAGAGGCAATATTAAAGCTAAGAACATTAAGTACACAATTAGAAAACAGAAATGGAAAACAAAGTCAAGGATCAAGCCAAAGTCAGCAGTATGCCACCTTTCCTTAAAGTTGGTGGGGGGGAGGCAACTTTTTCCCACTCCCCCACAGATGGGAAGACAGCAGAGGATGGAGAAGGGTCCCCTTCTCTCTCTCTCTTTCAAGTTGCTGTTCCCTTCAAAGTCCAATTTGTCCGAATTGCCACACGCCACACTTCAGAGGGACCCTGTTTAGCTTCATCCAGCCAGAGGCAACAGGACTGTCTAGACATGCTCTTACAGTGGGGTCTTGACTTAAGAACGACTTGAGTTAAGAACATTTTGACTTAAGAACCGCTCTCATAGGAAAATATTGACTTGACTTAAGTACTTAGATTTGAGTTAAGAACTGAAAAAAACCCACGTGGGAGGCAGGGAAAGTGCAAAATTTGAACTTTCGGTTAACTGTTGGCCAGTGAAAAGGGTGCCTGTCTGCTTCCTCACTCCTCCCAGCGTTTAGAGAGTGGATTGGGAGTCTTCAGACAGCCTGGTACTGCCTGGGCTGTATTTTCCCTGCCTTCTCTGAACCTTTCTTGACCTAAGGAAAAAAGAAACAAAATATCCCCCTCTAGTGGTCGAAGGTGGAATAGCAGCTTCCCATTAGTTTCTATGGACGGAAAAAAGCAGATACGGATCAAATGGTTTTCAATGCATTCCTATGGGAAATGCAGATTTGACTTGAGAACTTTTTGACTTGAGAACCGCCTTCCAATACGGATTAAGTTCTCAAGTCAAGACCCCACTGTAATTAAGAGAATAATGCCACTGTGGGATATGAACATGAGGTGGGCGTGCGTGCCGCGCGCAGCCCAACTGAAATCTCACCCAGGACACACAGATGCAGAACATGGAAGTGGACGTCCAGCTACTTCATCATTTTTTCACCCAGGACAACTTGCCTTGGGGGTGGGGGGAGGCTGGTGCAGCCTGTGCTGGATCTCAGGAGGCAGAGATTTGGGGGCTGAAACAGGGGAAAATAAATGAAAAGGGGGGGGATCCAGAGCGCTGGCTCTGATCAGCCTTTCTCTCCAGGTTGGGGTTGTGCTCAACTCCTGCCAAGTGTGCCCAGCTCAGTCCAGGGCGTGGAAGAGCCGGAGGAAGAGAGACGAGGAAGCCCCTGGTCAGAGCTCATGACCTGGTGGGGAGGGCCTCTCTCTTTCCTTTTTTGGTGCCCCCTGAAGCCCATCCTTTGGCAAGAAAAGTGGAGTTCTTCCTGCTGGTCAGTAGAATGTTCTAGATCCAGCAAGGTCTGTTTGGACAGGCAAGGCAAGGATTTCCAAGACCCAGAAAGAAGAGAAGGTCATGATTCTTTTGATGGCACTCCATGGTGTTGGTGCGAAACGCCTCTTGCGCCTTTCTCCAGAAGGAAGCTGGAACAAAAGCAGAGGGTTAATCCTTCGGTCATCCACTCAGTGCCCCCACATGTACGTCTGCGTGACAAAGGGGCTAGTTATCAAGAACAGCTGGAGGATCCCTTGGTGGTTGAGGCCTCCGGAGCTGCGGATCCAGAGGTGGGGATTCCCCCTACAGGGCCTCTGTGACAGGGGCTGGACTGGATGATCCCACAGGGTCCTTTCCAGCTCTGCAACTCTAAGAGGATGAGGATAATCATAGTTTTAAATTTTGTGCCTTTGCAGAAGCATGCAAATATTTGTCCCAGAAATATAGGAATTTTCTTAGAAACTGGGGTGGGGGGAGCTCCATCTCATCATGAGGAGATTTTTTTTCCTGCATGTGTGCATGGGTGCCTATTGGTATGAAAATGACTCAGGTCATGCTTTGTATCCCTGTGGTGCCCCATGATGGATACCCAGGGTGGTATACCGGAAAGAGCATCAGACCAGGACTCGGGAAGGCTGGCTTTGAATCCTCGGTCATCCATAGATACTCATCGGGGGTCTCTGTGTGTGTAGAACTGGTAAAAATGCTCCTTAAGTGTCTCACATACCTTGAGGGTCACTGTAAGTCACTTCCGCCGGAATGGCAAGCACTCTAACTGCACCCAGGGAGCAGAGGCAGGCGGCGGGCATGGTGGTAGAGGTAGAGGTAGAGGCAGGGTGGCTCATAAAGGTGGCAGATAGAAGGGGAAGACCAGGCAGACCGGTAGGCAACGGGGCCCCTTTCGCTCCTCCACTGCCCCCCAGCTGTGTGGGCCCAGGTCCTCTGACCAGCATCCAGGGTGACCATGCAAGTGGACAGAATATATTAGGGTCCGAGTTCTACCTGGAACAATATTCATCCGGAAAGCAGCTGGCTGGGCCATAGGAAGGAGAAGCAGACAGAGGCAGGTGGCAGTGCTGGTAGAGGCTGGCAGAGGGAGGTGCCCGCTCAGGGTGGCAGAAGCTGGCGCGGAGGAGGAGGTGGAGAAGTAGCAGCTCCTACAAAGGGCCCGTCCTTTTTTTAAAAAAAATTAAAAAGCGGATTCTGTTAGTACTGGTTGCTAAGGATTTAATCCTTGTCAAGATCAGTCATGAGCATAATTAGATGTTTTGTCCTCTTTAATTAAAATTGGTCTTCCTTGTCTGCATAACTCTTCCCTATATGAACGATAAAAAGAAAGGGGAGGTGTGGATTGAGATATCATCCCTGACGTCGTTCAACACGGACCGGGCTTGAAAGGCGGATTCTTTCAAACTTTGTGACCTTTCAGCCACGTGTCGGGAGTTCTAATGAGTTTCTAAAATTATTTCTTCTTCTTCTGAAATGTTGAGACAGGAAGCTGGCATTTCTAGCATCTTCGAGATAGTGACCCAGGGGCCGCCTGTTTATTATCAGTGCTTGCATCATAATTGATATGGGATTTGGAAACATGTTCAAATATTCCAAGCTAGAATTCATCAGGCTGGGTTGGAACATCAAAGGCAGTTAATTGAACAGATGGCACATAACAATTTCAATGACTGGGCCAAGGCACAGCTGGGGGACGGGCCATAAATAGGAGTGACTTTCCCAACGACAGCTGGCTGGATAGATCATAGATTTAGGTTTCTGGCTGCAGAAGTTGGGAGTTCGATTTCCCCACGAGGCCTCCCGGGAGAAGAGCCAGCCTGGGTTGGCCTTGGGCTGGCTGCACAGTCCCAGGGTGACCCCCCAGAAGAAGGGAAGGGTCAACCCCTTCTGTGTACTCTCTACCTGGAATTGACTTGACAATACATGATGATGATTGCCAGCAACACCAGTTCAGTTCTGGATTGTTGCCCTGTGCCACCCCCACCTCCAAAGAGAGGATATGAAGTCTTGTCATAAATCGGTTTGCGGGAGAGTTCGTAGGTCCACCACATTGAAAGACTGCACAGAGAAACCTGTGGGGATGTGTGGCCCAGCCATGCACCTGTGAGCGAGAGGGACAGCAAGCACACACGCACCATCAGCCCCCTCCCTATGGGTGTGAAGAAGACCTAGGTCAGGTCAGCATGAGGAGGCAGCCTGTGGGGGATCTTCCCGCCCCCAGACAGGCTCTCAGCCCCCCTGCAAGGATGAGATGCAAAACACCTCTTTGCAGTCCCGTTTTCCACATTCTGGGCAACGTTTCTCTGGCCACAAGCAATGCCTTTTCACTCTGTGGAGCAAACACACGCGTACAGCGAGCGCAAGAGGACATGCCACAAAGAGGCAGACAAGTCATCGAGGGCTATGGCTTTTATTCGTCCATGCAACGGTGAACGGTTGCAGCCTTTTCCAGTTTTGTCCATTCTGTAGTAATGCACAAAAAGCAGTATTCCAAACGGTCACGATCCCTCCAAGATCTCACCTCATCCCCTTGCCATCTCATGACACCAATGGTTTTGCACATGTTTTTTCTCATTTGCAAACTAAATCGAGAGCTACGTCTCCATATCGTCTTCCCGTGGAGAAGTACGCTCTCTCTTTTTTTTGGTCTTCCGGAGATAAGTTTTGCAGAAGACCTGGTTGGGCACCTTTTTGTAAAATGCAGGAAGTGTAGCTGTGCGAGAACGGTTGCTTATTGCGTAGACTGCCAAAAGGAGCGGGCCGGCTGCTTGTGTCTTTGTCAGCTGGTGTCCTTTTGTATTTCTGGTGTATCTGGGCTTAGCTTCACACAGGAAAAAAGGGCATTTGTTGTGTACTGGGGCATTTGGTGCAAGAAAGGAGATCCTCTGTTTCCTCCATCCTGTGCTAGAAATGAGATTTCTCAGCTGTCTCAACCCAAATGGAGATGATGGCCAGAGGTTTTCAAAAGCATCCTCTCACATTCCCATTTGTCCCATCAAATAAATCCACACATTACCCATTCTTCCTTTCTTCTTTTATTTGTTTCAGAATATTGCACAATTCAAAATTGTGGATGCGCAACATCAGAACCCAACGAAACTGTCAACACATTCAGGCTTTTCTTGACCAAAAACTTTACCTCGACTTCAGGCGTTGTCCGGGGGGATCAATTTCCATGAAGTGGGCAGGTTTGGTGCTTCCTTCCAGAAGACCACCCTTCTGGAAGCGAAGGATTTGCTGGCTGCACCCCCATTGCCCAGGGGACGCCTGAGTGTATCCACAATGCTTTCCAACTCTTTGGGGAAAATTACTCACAAAACAGCATAATTTCGCCCCCATTTCTCCCTCTGTCTGACACACTTGTGCACCTTCATGTTACCTTGAAAACTGCCACACCTATGCCTGGAGTGGGGAAAAATCTGAATAAGACATCACACTTTTGTGCTGAATTTGAGCATGCATCAAATATCTGTCTGTCTGGTAAAAGGCTGGTAGTTAGCATTCATTTTATGAATAAAACAATGTTCCCCAAAGAAGTACAGTATCCTTAAAAAATGCACTGTTTATCCCACCTCATGCAGTTATTGGCTGCTGTTTCTAAGTTGGGAGGTTTAGTGTGAGGCTGGTGGGAAAGGCTGAGGAGCCGTGGTGGCAGCTTGTGCCCGTTAGTGTGGGTGGGGAAAGAGGCCGTGGCAGGCATCGCCTAGGGCAGGGGTCCCCAACCCCTGGTCCGCGACCCGGCAGCAGTCTAGGCAGGACCGGGCTGCGGACACAGATCTCCTGCCCACACCACTAGTGTGCTGGGCACATGTGTGCGAACGCCCCCCATGAACATGTTGCACATGAACGCACCACACCCCCTGTGTGTGCCAGCCCCCCCCCCCAGTCCACGGTTGGGAAAATGTTGGGGACTACCGGTCTAGGGGACAGGTGGAGCCAGAGGCAGAAATGGGTATTTAGACAGAGACACATTCTCCATATGAAGCCATTCTCTCAGGGAGACACAGACATATTCTCTCATGTGGAGGCACGCAGGCACTCACGCTCCCATCCACTCCACATCCACTCCACTTCTGCCACACAATTAGAAAGGGTCCCACCTGCTTTCTCACATGCCTGGTTTCACACCTGGGCAGTTGGTTTGTTCTCTCCATGTTCATGCTCTTATTCCTTCCCTGCTAACACACATTCACTCACTAAAATATATAAGGTGACCCTACAGGGCCAATGCCAGTGTCGTAGAATCATAGAAGCCTGGAGCTGGAAGGGGCCTGTAAGGCCATCCAGTCCAACCCCCTGCTCAGAGCAGATCTGACAGAGGGGTTGTCCAATTTAGAATGCCTCCAGCGTTGGAGCGCTCATCACCTCCCTGTGAGGTAACTTGTTTCATTGTCATACCACTCTAACAGTTAAGATGTTTTTCCTGATCTTCAGTCGAAATCTGGCTTCCTGTCACTTGAGCCCATTGTTGCGTGTCCCACACTCTGAGATGACGGAGAACAGATCCTGCCCTTCCTCTGCAGGACAGCCTTTCAACTCTTTGAAAAGGGCTCTCCTTTCCCCCCTCAGTCTTCTTTTCTCAAGGCTTAACATGGCCAGTTCTTGAGAAACTGTGCCTTTAGCCACCACCATGCCTGCTTTCTGCCCCAAATGACCATTGGCTTTCCTTATTCTTAATCTGAACGTGGGAGGGTGATCTCCCTGCCAAGCGGGAGGAAAGATAGATTTTCTTTTCTTTTATCTCTCTCTCTCCTCTCTTTTTACAGAGGAAGCCATGGGACAGCCGAAGTATCATGCTGCCACTTTGGTTAACCCAGAAGCTGACAATTGCGGCTCCAATGTTGACCAAAGTGGCAAGGCATCCTGCTTCAGGGACCGGGAGGCATCTGCAGGGACCAAATGCCTATAAAATTTAAAGCCGGTTTAGAGCAATTACATTTTACCCTGAAGGCAGTTCCAAAACACAGTCCGTGTTCGAGATTTAGAAGAGGGAGCCGTGTGAGTCTGTGCAAGCGTAGTTGGCAAAGTACAAAGAAGCAAAAGGAAACAGAGCAAGAAATACAGTACTGGAGGACTAACTGTGACATTTTAGTGTGAGCTTTCATGGACAAGTCTGTCTTGTCTTGTTTCATTTCGTTTCTTTGGATTTTGCCGGATGCGTTTGAGATGGAAGCCGTGAAGTCATCTCTGGGAGGGAGAGTCTCTCCGGATGATGCGTGTCGGGAGCAGCGGTAGCAGCGGCTGGGTGCCCGTTGGGTGGATTGTCTTGACGCTGACAGAGTTAGGGGGCACCCAACTCTTGAATGGGGTGTCTGTCTCCTCCCAAGCCAACACCGGTACCCCAACTGTTCTTGTGTGGCCGGAGGCAGTCCTTGCTCCGTGGTAAAGTGACCGCATGGAAAAGAGGATGAAGGTCCCACGTTCTTAGTGGTTCCATGGAAAAAGGAATCCCGCAAGTGCTGTTTGCGTGGGTGACCTCTGACTGAAATCCTCTCAGCTCCACAGAACAGCTAAAGAGCTGGGACCTTGTCTTGCTTAGTGACGGAGGCGATGCTCGCCTGTCAGATTCCTGGCTGCTTCACCTGGGGTCTGAGGAGGCGTTGGGAGCAACCCCCCGGAGGCTGTCTTGCCAGGGCAGACTGTGGCTTTTGTTCACACAGTGTTTCATGGTAGGACCCTCGAGGAGGAAAACCTGTGCACGGACGGAGCTGTGGCTCAGGGCTGGTTAAAGCCTTCCTTTTGCAGTCCTGGGAACAGCGTGGTTCGCACACAGGGTGACCAAGCTGCATGCACCCCGAAATCACAAAAGGGAGACTTGGATCAGTGGCCATCTGCTGATGGCAACCTTGCCCTCAGGCAGCCAGACCCCTACCAGCCAGCGGGAGGAGATGGGGCAGAAAAAGGCACCGCAGGGCTCTGGTTTTCCAAGAGTCCTGAAAGGTCATTCAAAGGGGGGGGGGCTTTGCTTCGCTGGAGCCGGGCTGATCCTTTGCCCTCTCTAGATCGTTCTATGTGTTTAAAGGCTCCACCGTCCCTTCCACAAGCATTGTAAGGATCCCGTCTCCCTAAAGAGCCCACGATCGTGGTCAGGGAATCCCTCTGGGCACAAAACTACCACCTTTATTTCCTGAGGTAGGTCCCTTAGGCCTCAGAAGTGTGCAGGAAGCCCCATAGGCAAGCCTGAACCTGAAGCAATAAACCATAAGCAATAAATCCAAAGCAATAAACCATAGGCTCTGTGTTTCCTTAGAATACACACCAGCCTTGTAAAGTAGGACAGTAAGACCTCTATTCACAGTAGCCACTATGAACCTTCTTTCATCCACACGGGATTTAGTATCAAAAGACTGTTGAACTTTTATATTTCTTTTATTAAGAAAAGAAAATAGATCCATTAGATTACAGTTGTAGCTTTAAAGCTTAAGCATTAGACATTTTCAGACAGTTAGAATGGTTAAATAAACTTACAATTTCTAATTAAAATAAAAACAACTAAGTCTAGGCAATCATCTTAGCTAGAGGCTGGGCAATTTCCCCCCTCCTTCTTCCTGAAAAGAAAAAAGCCAACCTCCATGTCTCAAATTCCACCGACCATTTCTTTCATGTACACAAACCCTCTCATTTTGCATCTCTTTAGGACCACCTTCTTCATTGCACTTTCAGGCTGTCCACCAAGGAAGTCCACATCGACATGATTCAGAACACTCCGATCACCACCCCAAATTCTCGCGATTCAGGTGCCTCCAGGTGGTCTTATCTCCTGTTGTTCCGTCCTGTTTTCCTTCTCTCCTCTCTGGACTGTCTGACCTTGTGACTTTGACAAACAACTCTGCACAATAAGCTCCTGAAAAACTTCTCTTTTAAATTCATCTGACACAGAACCTAACATCCTCCATTTTTGTATGACTACAATTCCCAATTTCCTTCCATTGTCCTTACAAGCATTACCTGGAACAAAACATAGACGGAGAGGTCTTGTCATTCTTTGGGCCCTTCTCCCACGGACACCGCCCCCTCTGGCCTGCCCTCTTGTGCTTGCTCAAAGTCCAGTTTTAGCATACTGAGAGACACTATTTTAAGAATTTAACAATTTCACACTTGAGTTCTTTGAGAGGCCTGTGTAAATGCCTTAAGATCCTCCAGTGAGCTCTTTCTGTTAGGTATAATACCAGAAAGTGTTGATAGACAAAATGTATATTTAATACTGCATATTCTAACAGCGGCGAGGATTATTTATGCACAGTACTGGAAAAATGAAGGAACACCTACGGATCAAGAAATAATTAAAAAGATATTGGACTGCGCCGAAATGGACAGACTAACACTGAAAATCAAAGGAAAAGAAGATACAAATATTATCAAACATGGGACTTATTCTATCAATGGTTAGAAGGATGTTGTATAGATTAGGAGTGTAATGTGTGTAGTAGTTGTTTTACAAATGATTATAAGCTGTACCCTGGAGACACGATGTCAAACCAATATGGATGGACTTCTATAATAAAAAAAGTTTTAAAAAAAAGATCCTCCAGTGAGTCATTGCAGTTCAACTGATCATTCCCTTCTGATTCTTCATCCTTTCCATGTTTCATCTTGCTGAGCTTCATCCTTCACTCTTCCTGAAAAGAGTGACCCGGGTATCCCTGCAGGATCTTCATCGCTCTCGATCTTCCCTCGTTTCTCTCTTTCTTCACTGTGTCTTTGATTATCCTCACTAGATCCATCCTTAGAGGGTTTTGAGGTTTTAAACTTCTGCTATGGCTTGCAATGCCTGTCACTGAATGCTGAACAAAATTGGGTTCCCAGGTAGAGTCAAGTCACTAAATTGAATGGGATTTACTGGTCAGCACCAGTACAATTTCTTTCTGGTTGGCTAGCTCATGGGTTAAGTAGAGACTGGGAGTCCAAGTCCCCCCTGGGCCTCCCAGGAGAACAGCCCCCCCTGAGCTGGCCTTGGGCCCTGGAATTGCCCCCAAGAAGAAGGGAAGAGAGTCAACCCCCTCTGATTGTTCTCTACCCAGAAAACCCTGAAAATGCTCACCATAAGTGGGAGTTGACTTGATGGCACAAAATTGCTATTTAATATTATTATTGTAACCTTTATTGGTTTCAGTGTGTCCCCTCTAAGCTGGATCTAAAATTGGATTTACTCCTAATTCCTTCAAATCTTCATTTCCCAGGTTTTTTTTTCAGTTAGGAGTCAGACTGAAGTGTTCAGTGTAGTCAGAGAGTCTGAAAACAGTTAGAGTTATGTAGTCAGTTCAGTCAGTTAGTCAGTCAGGAAGCTGGTTAACCAGTACATGTAACCAGTCACTATTTTTCTACAGAATGCTATTTGTTTTGATCCATGAAGAACTGTGAGTAAAATGGAAACCTTTGTAGTCTTTCTCATACCACTGTCTCTGAGTGAATTATTGAGACAAAAGGTGCCAGATGAGGAGAGCTAAGCAGTAAAGGGGTGGTCTGCTGTGGAAGACTTGAATTCTGCTCTGTAGGTCCCTGAACATTTTGTCTGCTGATTAATAACAGGGTTTTTAAGCCACTAAATTTCCAGACTCTGGCAATATTATCTGTTGCCATTAAGGACAAATCTTTGCACAGCATTCTGTTCCTGTGATTGAAGAGATGAAGCAGTATCTTCTCTGAGCAGCCAGGCATTCTGAGATGGGAATATTTCTTCCCCTGAAAGAGTCACAGACAGAGATGAAAGTAACAGATTGATAGGCCTGTCTCTAATCTGTTGGGTTCCCCCCCTTCTACTGGCATTGTTTAGGGAGAAGATGAATACAAGCGAGGCTGTTTCTCTGGTTTAGGATTATTTTTAATTTTAATTCCATGCAGTGGGGATGCCAGCCAGAGGGACCCAACAGAGAAGCAGAAGGAAGGAGACTTTTGTTCTCATTTGAGGACTCCTGAGCTGGAAGGGACCCCAGAGGTCCAGAGGCTGAGGGTCTCCCTTCCACAAGCTCACGTTCTCTCAGAAAAGAGTACAACAACGTATGCCCTGGCCACGTTGTCATGGGCAACATGGGGATGATGAGGAGCCAGGAGGAAGAATGATGGAAACCGCAGGCCCTGACGTGGATGTCAGTCAGGAGATTGAGCAAACCCGGTCCCCAAATTCGATTTGCTGTCCTGGATTACTAATTTCGTAATGGGATGATCCCATCTTCACCTGTGGTGGCGAGAGGCGCTTGCCAAAGCTGGAGGCGTTTGATTTTTCTTCCCTTTCTCCCCCAGCCACACTTGGCAGAGAGACAGGCATAAAGGGAGACGTGAACAAACCATAGGCTCCCGGCCGGCCCGCCAGCCCAGGACAGTCCCAGAAGGGAGACGTCGCAGCACCTGCAGCAATGGTGGGAGGAGACGTGGGCCGGACAGCCAGGGTTCTCTGGGGGGTTCCCTGTTCTGTTTTATGTTTTGTGGGCTGGTGGACCCGCCAAAGGTGGGGCTTTGTTTGCCTGAGACTGGCAACGGACCACCAGCTTGGGAGGTGTCCTGAAAGATGGAGGAGGCCAGCGAAGCATCCTTGGGAGCGGGAGGGGTTCCCCTGATTCCCTCCTCCCTGCTGGTGTTCAGGCTGCGGGAGGTTGGCTTTTGGGGAGAACGGCTGCCCCACCCGCCGGGGATCCCAGAAGGAACGGTGGGACTGTCGGGACGTCAACCGTCACAGAGAACATCCGCTGGCAGGCGAGCCTTTCCTTGCCAACCCGGGCTGGACATTGAGAGATAACAGTTGCAAGCTACTCTGACGTCCCAAGGATCTGTGCAGAAGAGACCCACAGGCTTGGAGCTGGATTGGGCCGCTGCCCATGAGAGCACACACAGGTGCTTCTCCCAAAGCCTTCCCACAAAGGCTGGCAGCAGCCCCCGATGGCTTCTGCTAGCAATGGCGAAGGAGGGAGCTGTGTTGCACACAAGAGGACTGCTCTTCTGCTTTGGGAAGGCAGAGGAGGGTCTTTCCAGCTTGACACCCCCCCACCTCTTGGCCTGGGCATCCCACTGTTCCTTTAGCCAGCTTCCTGGAAGTTCGTCTCCCGATGAGCTTTAGTCTCCATATCTCTGCAAACCAGCCCTTTGCATGAGCATCACATACTGTGGCCAGCAGGTACACCAATGCCTTGCACCTCTGTGCCCTCTTTTAGCCTGGCTGTGCCCTTCTTTACGTGCTGCAGGAAGACCACAGGGTCCTTGGTATCCGGAAAATCACCCACCTCCCTCCCGAAGCGGTCGCCCTTGGGGGCTGTGTGGCTGAATCGGGCTGTGTTGGCGCTCGGGCAGTGTTAGTGCCCCCAGGAAAGGGCTTCAGTGCCACGACCAGCTGGCAAAGTCTCCTCCCCCCGTGCCTGCCCATTGGGGTCTGCAGCTCCACAGACCTTGGAGATGTCATGGAGAGAGCGCCGTGCTGCTTTGCCCGACACGGCTTGTTCCAGCATGCTGCTTGCTCGCTCTCCTGCCCGCGTCCGTGTCTCAAGAGACTCAGCTCTGCCGCCTTGGCGTGCCGGAGCCTGTTGCTCTTGGCACTCCAGGGGGAAGACTGCTGCAGCCACCCGGCATCGCTGGATGGGGTGGGGAGCCCTTTGGTACCCCAGAGGGATCCATTGTGATCAGGCGAAGGACATCCAGGATGCCGCCGATGCTCACAAATCCTTCATGACACACATCGCCTTCTTCACGTTTGGTCCTGAGTCGTCCACCATGTGAACAGCCTCCGGATGTTGCCTTTCCTACTCATGGGGGTATGAGTGTCGGACACGTCTGTCTTGTGGCCCACAACAATCTACCGCCTGGCTGTCGTGGGGGCTGGACTATGCCTTTCCTTGCTGGTCCCTCCACAGGTGCTGTGCCTACCACAGAGCCATGAGAGACCAGCAGGCCCCGAGGCCGTGGGTGATCCGTATTTTGGTTGTGGAGTGCAGCCCCATAAGCCTTGCACGAATCTTCCTCCTCTCCCTTCTCATTTCACGCCCGTGCAGGGAAGACGGTTCCTCCTCGAAGAGGTGGAGCAAGGCAGGTTTTAGTGCAGGAAGGATGGCCAAAGGCTCCGCCAGATGAAAGGGCCACCCAGCCACAGCTGCCACGTTCAACATGGGGCGTGTTGTGATGTTGTCAGCGGTTGGGAACCTCTGTTTTGTGGCCTCAGATGTCCTTCCCGCATTTAGGGTATTGTTGCCTTCTGGGCAAGGGCCGTTAAAGGACAGGTGGCATTGTCACTGGAAGGTTCAGACGGGCTTGGCTGTGCCTTGAAGCGCCTGCCCTGGCTGGCTGGGATACCGGGATACGCGCGCATGCCAGCGGTGGCGGCAGGACGGGTGGCTTTACCATATTAGTGGACCCTACTTTGTTGTCTGCGGGGAGAAAGTGGTGCCAGCACTCCTTCCCACCCCGAAATGCTCTGCTTTTTTCCTGAGGAGAACAAGATAGTCTGCCTTCTTTCTTAGCAACCCGGCTGAAAATCATGGCCTCTGGCACTAGCATAAGGGAGACATCGGCGGGGGGGGGGGCGGAGGGAACCCATCTGAAAACGACTTTGGAGCAATGTGTAGCCGGCATCAGGGGATGGCCAACCACCCAGAGGGGGCTTCCGGTGCTTTTGGGTGGTCGATCAGCAGCACAACAACGGCTTTAAAACTCTCTGAAAAGTAAACCTGAGTCACTCAGGCAGTCCAGCCCAGTCCATGCACACAGGCAGCCTCTGAATGGTCCCTAGGGCAGGCAGGCCCCATCTTGGCTGCCCTGCTTTCTCTTCAGGAAAGCTTTCCTTCAATGACGGGCTGCCTGAGGGGGGTTGTTCCGTGGACGGTTGTGCCCGGCTGCTTGCAATGTGCTTTCGGGGTTGCTTTGGCTTACCGTGTTCTAGTGTGGCGTTTGGCCCTTTCTAGTATTTATATGATTCCCAGTGTGGTGCGGTGGGTAGAGTGACAAACTAGGACTCTGGAGAACAGGGTTCGAACCCCCCATTCGGCCATAGAAACTCACTGGGGGAGTGGAACTGGGAGAAAAACTGCTCCTTCAATATCTCATGTACTTTGAAAGCCCTATTAGGGTCACGCTAAGATGGTTCCGACTTGATGGCACAGAACACAGTATTTGTAGACGGACTGTTTTTAGCTTCAAATGTGGTCTTTTAATGATGTAAGCCACTCTGGGTCCTTTTTAAGGAAAAAGGTGGTGTGAAAGTATTTTATATGAAATAATAATAAATAATTGGTGATGCAGGAAGAGCCTTACCTAATCTCACATCTAAGCAAAATGGAGGCAAATAGAGCTCACAAGTGAAAATGTGACCTCCCACATGGGACTTTCCTCCTGGGTTCAGTGTTTGGAAATGCTGAAGAACGAGACTGTCAGAAAGCCAAACCTGGTCTTTTTTTGTGTGTCCCACCCCATCTACTTTAGCTTTTTTGCTAATCTGATCCTCTGGAGATCCTCTTTCCACTGTTCTTCTTCCCTCACATTTGTGGGGTTTTAAAAATACCAAATTCTGAAGCATACCAGAGAGCTTCAAATTCGTCCAATGAATTCCAGATACAGGCTGGTCCGCTTTGATTTGGACCAGATCCAGATAAGTCTGAAGGGCCCCCATTTCACTTCTGTATTTGGACAAGGCAGATGCGGAACCCTAATTTTAGCATGACGAGGAACATCAATCCTGCTGAATGCTAACACTGTCAAAATGGAAATGAGCAGCTGTTCAAAGCACAAACTCGTCGGCAAATGAAGGCCTATATTCGAGGCTATCTGGGATCCTGAAATAGCCCTCAGATCAGGTCTGGTTCCACAATACAGCAGGAAGAGAAAATACGTTGGGCCAGGTGAAGCCGTGATGGGCCCGTGGTAAAGAGGGCGTGCTCTTAGAGGGAGTCGCACTCGGCTCTTCAGAAGCCGGAGGGGAGCTTTCCAGCGCATCAGCCAAAAGCCGGGGAGAGGAGCTGTCCAGGAACTAGAAACAGGCATGGAGAGAATGGGGAAGCAGCTGCTCCCGGCAAGCAAAGGAGGTCTTAAGCCGTGGGCTCGATCGCTCAGCTTTTCCTGGTGTGTTGTGAAGGGTTGAGCCTAGTTGTTTTTACGGCAAGGGAGCCTTTTCTCAGAGGAACACCGAAAAGGGTGCTTTAGGACCCCGAGACAAGGGCATTGCCCTTGAATTCGGGTTGCGCTTTGCTGTCCGCTCTGCATGTGAGGACCTGCTGGTGGTCATGGGGGGGGGGCTGAGTCGGGAGGTAATCCAATTCAGACACCTGGGTTCCTCAACGATGCCCATCTCCTGGATGGTTCGTTGCCGTGGGTGTGATGATTCCCTCCTCGTTTATGATGTGCCACCCAAGAGATCCCACCCTCATTCCAGCGCTCGGAGCTGACCGGGCCCGACAGGCGAGCGTCCCTGGTTTTCAGGTTTGCTCCTAGTCCCAAAGTGGTTCGAGCCAAGCGGCTAGAACTCCCAGTCTCTTGGGAGCATGATCATCAATCATACTGGAGTGGCCTTGGTGACTTCTGTAAATCATCTTTGGGAGATTATGTTAATGCAGCGTGTTTGACGTTTTCCTGACAGTTAACAGATGCAAACGGCTGGGTGTTTTAAGGCCACTTAATTGCCTGAATATTATTTGCGAGCGTAAGAGAATCCTGTTTCTTCAGAGGCAGCGCAGCAGACAATCCAGGGGTCCAAAAGCAAACGTGCCCCTTTAAAAGCCGGACGGACCACCAAGCGCCAAAGTGTGACGATCCGGGGAAACAAGACAAAAAGTGCAAGAATGTTTGTGAGTGGCCTGGACTCTCGCTGTGAGTTGTGCCGAGTGTGAGCAATGAGACCGGAGCAGGCCGTTACGTAGAACCAACAAGCCCACCGTCAGTTCCCAAATCACATCTTCAAAAGATAAAATACATTTTAAAAATAAAAAACCAGAGGGTCCCCCCCAGCAAAATGGCCTCCTGCCACCGTGCCTTTCCCTCACATGCAAGTGTGTGTGGACTTCTCCGGCAGCAGAGGCCACTTGACTCCACAGCAGAGGTGTCAATCCTCCCTTGGTGGGCTGCACAATCATTTTCCCCACCCTGGGAGAGGACAGGGAGTGGCCTTTTTCCACGCCAAGGGAACAAGATCAGACTCACTTTTCAAGGTGGCCGCCAGCGGCTTCTTTTTGGCAAAGCCTGTCAAGGGAAAGAGGTGTCCGAGGGAGAGTGTTTGCCTTGGTAAACCACCAAAGGCCCGTTTGGGCCAAGGAGATGTGTAGTCAGCAATCGCATGAACCTTCGGAGAAGGAACTGGCTCTCTGTGTTGTGCTCTTGCAGTCTCCGGGCGCTGGAAGATGCCCTGTCGAAGCGGCTGGTTCTGTCCCAAGCGGCTCTTCTAACCTACGGGCACTGTGGAAATTTTGAACAGACTGGACGGAGGAGGAAGGGTTCAGTCCAGCCTCTGCGGATCCACATGATCCTTCTGGACCCCAGTGGCTACTCTCGAGTGTTATCGAGTGTTCTTCCCCTGACCAAGCTCCTCCAGGCCGACTGGACTGAAAGTCTCCCCTGACCTCCCCTCTCCTCTCTTGATGGCCTGGAGGGCTGCCCCTGGACCTACGACTTGGCCCTGGTACTTCTTCAGGGATCTGCCAGAGCAAGGCCAGACACGGAATGCCTATAGGGATGGTTTGCCTTTAGGAAGGCCAAGAAGGCCAGCCGTGGCTCACCGCAGAGAAGCCAAGACGTCTGCAGCTTCCGTGAGAGATCTCGTCAAGATGGCCGGGCCGAGAAGTCAGAGGGCTTTCTTGGCGGCTTCTGCAGTCTATGCCCAATCCAGTATCTCTTGCCCCTGCACAAGACTCTATGAGGGGCTTCGCCATTTTGCAAACCTGGGCGCACAGCACGGAGGCGCCCTTGCGTACGAAGACGGGAAACTCCTGTGAGCCCTCGGCCTGGAGGCCGTGCAAGGCCCGGAAGCCCATGCGTCACAAATCAGAAACAACCCGTCCAGGACAACGGGGATGCTTCACAATTCTGTACAACCTTTCTGATCTCAGGGACTCAGAGGTTATGCCTACATGGCCGTCGTTACATGGTCTTACTTACTACTGAAAATCTAATTAAAAATTAAGTAAAATTAAATTAAGTTATTGAGCCTCGTAGTGCAGTGGTTAAACCGATATACTGCAGCCAAAACTGTGCTCACGACCTGGGTTTCAATCCCAGGTAGCCAGCTCAAGGTTGACTCAGCCTTCTATCCTTCCGAGGTCGGTAAAATGAGTACCCAGCTTGCTGGGGGGGGGGTGTCAATGTGTAGCCTGCATAATTAACTTGTAAACCGCCCAGAGAGTGCTTGAAGCGCTATGGGACGGTATATAAGCAGCACGCTTTCGCTTTAAATGACCAACTTATCGAGAGATTCATATTCTCTCCAAGAACACCTCTTGAAGTGCTCAGTTAAGCAATGGTATGTAGTCAGATTGTTTTTCAAATTCTCGTCGACCTTGGGAGGTTGAATGAAGAGAAGACTTCTGTCTCTAGTTCCTGCTTTGCATGACTACGGTGTTTGGAAGAGCGTCATTCATTTGGCTCCTCAGTGTCTCAGCAATGGCCTCTCACCAGGGATTTACTCCACTTGCCCCAAAGTGCTGTTGGAAGCCCTCTCTGTCCCTCAGGCATTTGAGCATCCTCCATTCAGTTTGCACGTTTTCCAGTCAGGGAAAAGCAGAAGTGCCGCCTTAGCAGGCGCTCCGTCAAGGATTACGGATCACCAGAGGCTCCCTTGAGCCTGGCCGCCTCTGTCGGCGGGAGTTTGAGACATACAGTCCAGAAAAGGAGAGTTTTCCCAGTTCTGGGGAGGTGCTGTGTGTGGTCCCATCAGCTGTTGTTCTACAGAAGCAACACAAAGGATTGGTCTGTAGAAGGGGGGCAGGTGCGTGGAGAAGTCCCATTAACCCCCCCAAGCTGTTTGGCTGGGCCCCGGTCCGTGGATCTCTCAAGAGCGCGTCATCCCCTAATAACAGGTGTTGGGCACCTGCAAAAAAGGGCTGAATATGAGAATGTAGGAAAATATGGGGAGGAGAGGCCTCTAAAGCCTCCAGAAATCATTTTTTTAAAAGGATGGATTACTAAAATTTGGCAGATGGAACGACTGAAGGAAATAAAACAAAAATGAGTGGCCTCCTTAAGAGTGTAGAACAGAAGACAGAGCAGCAAATATCTTGCATATTTCATAGTGTTTTTTCTTTCTTTCAGGTGGAGTAAACAAAGCACGTGCGCACGCACGCACACACGCACACGCGCGCGCGCGCACACACACACACACACACACACACACACACACACACACACAGAGGGGGGGTGTGTGTAAGCCTGTTCAGAGGAGTTCTGTCTGGATACGACGTGGCAGAATGAGGCCAGCCCTGCTCCCGGCTGGCCCAGGGGTGACTTGAGTCCACGTCCTCGCAGCATGGGAAGTCCCTCGTTCCTCTCCTGAGTTTGGGGGTGTCATGCTCTGCCTCCTCTTGAGCCACCCGTGGCCTCTGTGCCCAACCATGGACAGGATTGGACCGCCTGTCCAACCGGGTGGGTGGGCGTCAGGGGGTTCACCCCGTGCCATTTCCCCACTTTCTCTCTCTCTCTCACACACCTCCGCTCTCCTCCTTCTGCTCTCTCCTTTCTGGGAGCAGAGACTCTTTCCTGCCAAATCTGCTGAGCTTGGGGAGAGGAGGGTTTGTCTTTGCATATTGAGTCATTGGAGAGCATCCCTCAAGGACACCAAAGTCACTGGTGATGTGCAAGTTTTCAGAGGTTTTTTTTTAAAAAAAAATCCTCACTTATCACAAAAATGTAGAAAAGAATACTCAGTGTCATCTCTTTTTGGATTATAAATTGACATATCCCTAATCTTGTAAACAGCAGACATTTTATTTGTTTTTTTTTTTAATTTTGTATTTTTTCTTTCTTTTTTTAAAAATGTATTTATTTAAGGAAAGGGGTAGGGAATACTAAAAGTAAAGAGGAATAGGTAAAATGGAAAAAGGGTCAGGGGGATAGGAGAACACAAAGTATACCATCATCCGATCAGTTCATATTACAATAAATCAACTGTTTGCTTTTTCACTGTTTGATTACCCTCCTGCTTTCATCTTATCATTTAATTTTAGTTTAATTCTATGTTACTCCAACACTATCTGGTAACTGCAGCCAATTGGTAGAAGACTTTATTCCCTTATAACGTTCATGCTCCGTCTAGACAATTATCAAACAGCTCTCGGAGCCTACCATAAACAACTGTGGCTCAAAATCCTTCCGGGTCTAAAGATGATTCCAGAGGAACATCGCCAAGCCTTTCTCAACATTTATGAGGAAGCACAGACTGTCTCTAAGCACCAAAGGAGCGCGACAAGGCATTCAGTGGAAGCAGCCGCTAGAGTTCTCGTCACAGCCATCACTTTGCGCAGACACGCTTGGTTGCGTGCTGCTAATATTCTGGACGATGTCAAGACCAAAGTGGAAGACTTGCCATTCGACGTCTCTGGTCTCTTCAGTCAGAACACCGACAGTCACCTGGAAGATTTACACAAAGCTAAGAAGACTGCTAAATCTTACTACATCCAAACACAGCCTAGGTATGGCAGATATCAATGGAAAAGGTCTCCACCATGTTATAACCAACACCCACAGCACTTTCGGCAGTTTAAAGGTCAATCTCAATCAAGACCATCACAACCTCCTTCAGCAGTACCTACCTACCGTCCGCAACAGTTATCACAGCGTCGGCAGTCCTATAAACCCCCCGCTAAAAAACATAAGCAGTATCTTTGACTCAGGCGTAATACAGCGATCTCCCTCTCCAGACACAAGACTTCAACCATATTTTCAAAACTGGTCCGTTGTCACAAAAGATTCCTGGGTTCTCAACATTGTCTCTTCAGGTTATCGTCTAGAGTTTATCGAATCTCCCCCTTTAGGTCAGGCACAGTATACCTCATTCGACCCTGTCCTAGAAGAGGAAGTTCAAACTCTTTTGCAGAAAGGTGCCATTCAAAGGGTACCAAAAAGGGACTTAGCAAACGGATTTTACTCAGATATTTTGCAGTCACCAAAAAAGGAGGAGGCATAAGACCCATCTTAGATTTAAGAAAACTAAATACTTACCTTCGCCCACACCGGTTTCGAATGGTCACCCTGGATTCCATCATTCATCTCCTGCAAAAGAAAAACTGGTTTGTTCTCATAGATTTAAAGGACGTTTATTTTCATATAACAATTCACAAAGACCATCGCAAATTCCTCAGATTCATCTTCCAAGACAATATCTATCAATTCCTTGCTCTACCGTTCGGGCTAGCAACGGCGCTTCGCATGTTTACGAAGTGCATGGCGCCAGTGGCAGCTTACCTCAGGTTGAATGGTGTTCATGTATTTCCGTATATCGACGATTGGTTAGTAGTCTCACGGTCCAGATGCAGAGCACTCAAGGACACACAATTTATACTTCACGTTCTCGACAATCTGGGTCTCAAAGTCAATTTCAGAAAGTCTCATCTGCACCCCTCCAAAGTAGTACATTACATTGGTGCCACGCTGAATGCCCGCAAGGGCAGGATCTTCCTCCCAAGGGACAGGATACTAAAACTCCACAGGGCAATAAAGAAATTTCAACCAGGCCACACAGTTTCGGCCAAGCATGCCCAGCATCTTCTCGGGTTAATGTCGTCAACAACACCTGCGTTAGCCCATGCTCGTCTCAAGCTCAGATCATTACAGAGTTGGTTTCTATCTCTATTCCATCCCCAACACGATCACCCCAGGAAGCCTCTGTTAGTAACTCCAGAATTGGCACAGAATTGGGATTATCCCCCACATTTACGAACCGGACGGCCGTTCCGGCCCTTACGTCTCACCATTCAAGTTACCACAGATGCCAGCCCCACGGGATGGGGGGCTCACTGCAAATCCCATCATGTCCATGCTCTTTGGTCACGCCAGGAACAGAGCCTTCATATCAACCACCTCGAAATACTAGCAGTGTTCAAGGCGCTCAGGGCCTTCCTTCCCCTAGTGCAGGGCCACGGTGTTCAAATCGTCACCGACAACACCACTGCCCTTTATTACATAAACAAACAGGGTGGCACGCACTCCCAATCATTACTCTACCTAACAGTGACTCTTTGGGAATGGTGCATGAAACACCACATATTCCTCGTCGCAGTCCACATAGCCACGGACGACAACATAGTAGCAGACGAACTCAGTCGTCGCAGAAGCCAGATGCACGAGTGGGAACTGGATGCAGCAGTATTTCGTCGTCTCTGCCTCCGGTGGGGCACTCCGGTAGTAGACCTATTTGCCACTCACCTCAATACCAAGTGTCCCGTTTATGCGTCCAGAGCGGGGATGGGGCAGAACTCTCTCGGCGATGCATTTATGGTCCCATGGGACATTGGCCTACTCTACCTATTCCCTCCATTCCCTCTAATTCAGAGAGTACTAGTGCAGCTTCGAACTCACTCAACGGAAGCGATTCTTGTCACACCATTTTGGCCACGCCAGCCATGGTTCCCAACCCTGAGGGACATGGCAGTGGACTACGTCAGACTTCCGACGTTCCCATCCCTTCTCACTCAGAACGGCGGCAAGATCTGCCACCCAGATCTCAATACTTTACGTCTAACGGCATGGAGGATATCCCGGAGATCAAGGAGATACTAGACAAATCCAGGAAATC
Organism: Pogona vitticeps; assembly: GCF_051106095.1. Lineage (NCBI taxonomy): Eukaryota > Metazoa > Chordata > Lepidosauria > Squamata > Agamidae > Pogona > Pogona vitticeps. The sequence continues at coordinate 20,133,388 of NC_135789.1, read as the reverse complement.
CTCTACTTCTACTCTGTATTCTTACAAATGGAAGCGTTTCCTTAAGTTTACTGAATCAAGGGGATGGCAAGCTTCTCCCGCATCACTCTCCACCGTGCTGCAGTTCCTTCGCTACTTATTTGACTTCGGATTGTCCATTTCCACTTTGAAAGTTTACCTCGCAGCGGTTGTAGCCTTTCAACCTAGAGACTCTCCCTCATCCAAACTTTTTTCCCATCCAACTGTGCGGGCTTTCCTCAAGGGTCTTACACACCTCAGACCGCCCAACAAGCCGCTAATACCTCAGTGGTCACTCCACCTTGTCTTGAATGCCTTAATGCGGCCCCCATTTGAGCCTCTTGCTACGTGCTCATTAAAGTTGCTATCTTTAAAAGTGTCCTTCCTAGTAGCAATCACGTCCGCTCGCAGAGCCAGCGAGTTGGCGGCTCTCAGAGCTGACCAGCCATTTCTACAGTTTTTCCAAGACAAGGTCATTCTACACACGAATGTATCCTTTCTTCCAAAGAGCGTCTCAGAATTCCATCTCAACCAACCTTTGATTCTTCCTACACTCTTCCCCAATCCTACTAATGACACGGAGCGCATGCTCCACACTCTTGATGTTCGGAGAGCGCTGTCCTTCTACGTCGCCCGTACCAAAGAGTTCAGGCTATCTCCCAAATTATTCCTCTGCTTCTTTGGACTAAAGAAGGGCCTACCAGCTTCTCCGTCTTCAATATCTCGTTGGATAGTCTCTACAATATCTTTGGCCTATGAGGTACAGCATTGCACCCCTCCGGAAGGCTTGCGTGCCCACTCTACTAGAGCTGTGGCGTCCTCAACGGCTCTCTTACGGGGAGTTGACCTACCAGATATCTGCAGGACTGCTACGTGGTCCCGAGCGTCCACCTTTATATCCCACTACAGGTTGGACGTTAGAGCCAAGAAGGAAGCAAGTTTTGGAAGAGCAGTCCTCACCTCTATTTTTCAGTGACGGCCCACCATCCGGTAAGCAAGCTTGCTAATCACCCTTTATTGTGTGCATTCACAGAAGACCACGCAGAAGAAAGACGGGTTACTTACCTGTAACCATGGTTCTTCAAGTGGTCATTCTGTGAATCCACACAAACCCACCCAACCTCCCCACTATCCGTCACTTGTGCTTACGACATCCTTCGTATCTGTGGTGGATAAATGGAACTGAGTGTTGGGTGGGCGGAGCATGCGCAGTATAGGTCATCCTAACAATGTTTCTTTTACAGAGCTCTCGAATGTTCCGAAGAGACCAGCGCAGGCGCTGATTTAACCCTTTATTGTGTGGATTCACAGAATGACCACTTGAAGAACCATGGTTACAGGTAAGTAACCCGTCTTTCTTCTTCCTTGATTGTCCTCTTCTCCAGAACTGCATTGATTCTTGATTTTGAGCTTTACCTTTTCCTCTTGTTAGCCAGAAATCTGCCCCATAAATCATAAAAATTATTCCTTTTCATCTCTCCTTTCTTAACCTTTAAGTTACAAGTTAACTTATCATTTATAGCAGTGTTTCATATTTCATGATACCATTCTTCCATTTGAAATCCAGACTTTGATTTCCAATTCCTAGCTATTATGAATCTGGCTGCTGTTAATAAATTGGTAATCAATTCTCTAGTCATCTTATCATATTCCACATTCTCAATAATCTATCAAGCTATCTCAGGATTAAATTCTATATCTTTTTCACATATGTCATTTAGTTCTTTAAAGATTAGTTTCCAAAATTGTTGTACTTTTTTCACATTCCCACCACATATGAAAGTATGTCCAACAGACATTCAGATAACTAGCGTTAATTTTTTTCAATTTTGTCGGTGTCAAATACCATCTTAAACCCAATTTGAAAAATTTCTCCCTTATTCTTACCAACATAAATCGTAAAATCCTCATTTTCTACATCTACCTCCATTCTTCATCATTTATTCTTTTTTCCTAAGTCTTGTTCTCACACCAATCCTTTCTCAGTCTCTTCTTCTGATCAAGCAGGAATCTATAAATTTTACTAACTGCACCCTTTACTGAATCAGTCATCTGAATATCTTCATGTGATAATAGAAATTGTTAATACTTTGTATATTCTCTACCTTTATTATACTTCTTTACCCATTCAGTAGTCCATCTTTCTAATTTCATATAATTCAACCATGATGTATTCTTATTTTGAAGGATTTGTTTCATTTGATCTTTCGATCTCATTTTATTCAACCAGTCTTTTAATCTAATCCTTTTTTTTCTTTAAGTAATTCTGCATAAGCTTTCATGTTGGAAAGAAAATTCTCTATTTCAGTCACTAATTCTAATGGAAAGTTAAAGGGACATAAATTCTTTCTATACTTGTACCAGACGTTTAACATAGTCTTTAAAAACGGGTGATTAATTTTGCTTATTTTATATTTCTTAATCTTACCAAATAGATGTTTTTCAGTATCCGCCTGTAATTCTGATGATTCCATTTTCCACCAAATTAACCTTTCTGGGTTATATATAATTTCCCCAATGAACCTCAACTGATTAGCCAAATAATATATTTTTTTATATTTGGTATGCCTTTATCTCCTTTTTGTTGTTTTATATCAATACTTTTTATTTATTTTGGCTCTCTTCCCTTCATTACAGTATTTATTAATCATTCCTTGCCAAAATTCAGAATCATCAGCATATAGGTTATAGGGGGACTAGCCAAATTAGAGAGGGTATTATGGGAATTGTAGTGGGCACAAAGGGATTTGTAGTGAATAATGGATTTCCCACAATTTCTTTTGATGTCCCAGCTTAGATTATGGGGTAGATCATGACTCAACTAGCCATGCTGTCCGGATTGTTCTAGGAGTTGTAGTTCAAAAATGTTACCTACAGGAGCCTGCGCATTGTAGTCTTAGTAACTGAAAAGACAAAAATTCAAAACGAGGATTTTTGCACGGACCTTAATTGTTTGCCATCTCAAAGAACTGACTAGGTTATGTTTGACTGGCTGGGGATTCTGGGAGCTGTAATTCAAGGAAGCTCCATTTCTATCCTGTGAATACTGAGCTGTAAAGTGGCGGGTGGGGGGAGAGTGAATATTATGTGGAAGCAAAAAAGGGGGGGCTTAGACCAGCATGGTGAGAGAGGGGCTCTCAAGGGTCGGGGAGGTGCAACTGCTGTGTTTGTTTCTTACCCGGGTGTAGCTGGGTGTGATGTCACTCGCCTTGCGAAGAAAGAGGATTCAGAATCTGGAAGGGCAACATTGCCCGGGCAGGGGCTGAGTGACAGGGGCTAAAAACCCCACTAGTTGTCTTCCCAGTTCTTCCAGTTTGTTGGTTGCCACCATTCATCTGGACACAGTTATCCTACCTGGGTGCCCTTAAAATGTGTCAACAAAAATAAAAGCTGATCATGTGCAGGTGTCCCAGCTAAACATGCTCAAAAATGAGATTTTAGTCCAGGACTATGGCTAAAATGTGGATCTTAATATTTCAATTTTTGAACTTTAAATCTGCTCTTCTAATGACATGCTCTGATTAACCTATGGACCTGGGTTTGGGTGGCTGGTTTGTGGATGTATTTTGCAGTTTGCATTAAATTTACCAGTATATATAAAACCTCTGGAAAAAGAGACCCCCCCAGCCTCTAACTTGGGATTGTTTTTACTCCACAGATACATAGTGACTGGTTCTGTGCGCGAACAACAGCTCCTGAAGTCTAAAGATGTGCAGCGTGAAATCATCCCAGCCCCAAAGAGGTAACAAAGAAATAAGCTCTCCCCAGCTTGGCCTCAGTCACATAAAGCCATGCGTTTTACCCCAACCACAATTAAGAACCCAAAACGTGAGTGTGCAATCCGTAGTTACCCGCTGTGTGCTTCCTTCAGTTTGTCTCGTTTGGCAGAGCATAAATGTGCTCCTACGATGCTCGCCTGCTTTCATTTTTATCACCTGCTCAATGTACCCCCACTCCACTTCAATGGGCTTTGGAAAACCCAGCGGTGGCCCTAGGCATGGTTTGTTAAATTGGACCTCATCAGACACGCAAGCTTTCTTAATAAGGTTTTCCAACTGAGGTTTCTTTCTGTATCAAGTGTGTGCTTTTAAAATAGGGAGAACCATCATAGTTTTAAGGGGCAGATGTGGTATTTTGCCCCATGACCTGGAAAGACACCATCTGATCCGCTTTATTGTCCATGAAGGGTCCCCGGGACTTGGAAAAGTTGGTGTTTGAACTACCGTTTCAACCCCTTCCCCCAGCCATTAGGACCATGAACGGTGCTGCCCAGAGGATTCTGGGAGTTCAAGTCCAAAAAAGTAAGTTTCCCACGCTCTCTGTGCCTGCCGTCGGTAGTAAGAGGTGAAGGCAGGGACAGGCTTGGCAAACCAAGAGGTTTACGACAATTATTGGAATAATAATTTTGCAAAGCCCCATTTGGAAAATCAGGTCCCAAGACACTTCTAGGCAGAGTTTTAAAAAGGGACCTTGTCGAGGTTCAGCTCCCAGCATCTGCACCCAGAACAGCTACTGGCCATGGTGGCTGGGAGTTGTAGTCCAAGCTGCTTTTCAAAAGGGGCTTCTCCTAGCGAGATCAGTGGAGCTGTGGTGTGATTTCAGATTCACTTGCACTGAGTGTATGTGCTTGGCCATTGAAACCTCTACCCCACCCCTCCCATGCTTTTCCTCCTACTCTGCAAGATATTTTCGCACCTCCCTCCCTCCCTCCCTCTCTCTCTCCCTCCCTCTCTCTCTCTCTCTCTCTCTCTCTCTCTCTCTCTCTCTCTGATTACTCCTTTTTTATAACTCAAATGCTGCCTGCCTCCTGGCCCTGTCTTCCAAGTCCTGGAATCCACAGCATGGCTATTGGGTCCTTGTAAAGTACTTTGTATCCTAGAACGCTCCCACTTACAGTGGGGTCTTGACTTGAGAACTTAATCCGTATTGGAAGGTGGTTCTCAAGTCAAAAAGTTCTCAGGTCAAATCTGCATTTCCCATAGGAATGCCTTGAAAACCATTTGATCCGTATCTGCTCTTTTCCGTCCATAGAAACTAATGGGAAGCTGCTATTCTGCCTTCGACCCCTAGAGGGGGATATTTTGTTTCTTTTTTTCTTAGGTCAAGAAAGGTTCGGGGAAGGCAGGGAAAAGACAGTCCAGGCAGGACAGTACCAGGCAGTCTGAAGACTCCCAATCCACTCTCTAAATGCTGGGAGGAGTGAGGGAGCAGACAGGCACCCTTTTCACTGGCCAACAGTTAACTGAAAGTTCACATTTTGCACTTTCCCTGCCTCCCACGTGTTTTTTTTTCAGTTCTTAACTCAAATCTAAGTATGTAAGTCAAATCAATATTTTCCTATGAGAGTGGTTCTTAAGTCAAAATGTTCTTAACTCAAGCCGTTCTTAAGTCAAGACCCCACTATAGATGCTTTTGAGGGTGCTGGGATCCGGGAAAGTGTGCAGAGCATTCTCAAGGATCAACCCTAGGACAGGCTGCAGGATGAATTATCTCAAGCAAAGCTCTCCGCTGGTGGTTTGAACACCATGACCCCTTTTAAAAAAAGAGCAACTCAAGGAAACAGTGACTGATATGAAATCTGGCGGAGCATCATGAGTTGCTCACATTTCTAATCTCGGCCATTTGGTGGTGTCCCCATCTAGTATGCTCAGAAAAATGCTGATTGGTGAATGTTGTCTCAGGACCATGAGACCTCTTAATGTTCAAGCACCACAAGATTTCCTGCCTTGCAGCATGAGAACAAAACAAGGAAACCCTTTTTTCCCCTCATGGTTTTTGCAGTTTGCCCAAAAGTTCACTGCGCAAAACCAGTTGTATTTTCCCTTTTTGAAGAGAACCTCAAGCAGAATAGGAGCAGAATGACTCTCTGATTCATTAAAAACAACAGCAACAACAACAAAACAAACAAACACATACAACATTTCTGATATTTAGACATTGGTGCAATAAGCCTACCACCATCATTCTGTGTGTGTTGTGTTATTTGTACAAATGTACGTGGACAGGGAAAAATGTTGAGTGAACGATGTTACCATATTACAGGAGAAGGGGAAAAATTGCAGTTCTTCTCTCATGCACCAATGAGACAAACGAAGATTTACGTCTGGGCTACCAGGCTGTGAAGTTATCCCAGGTTGGGATGCTACATACATGTTCAAGCCATATAAGCTTATGGGATGAATGGCAGGGCTTGAGGAACAACGGTTCTTCTCCTGTGCCCCATCATGTGAGAGACTGGTGAAAGACCCCACGATTTTTCTTTAATTAGCCAACAATCAGATTGGTAAAAGATAAGCGTATTCTCAATTATCGGATACTGCAATTAATTTAGAATATGTTATTTCCTACGTCTACCAGAAGTGATCAGTCACAGTATCATAGAAATCATAGAAAAGTGCATTTGGAAGGGGCCTGCAAGGCCCTAAAGTCCAACCCCCTGCTCAAGGCAGGGATTCAAATCAAAGCAGATCTAAAAGGTGATTATCCCAGTTTTTCTTGAATGCCTCCAGTGTTGGAGCACTCACCAACTCCCAAGGTAGCTGGTTCCACTGCCCTACTGCCCTAATGGTTAGGAGGTTTTTCCTGGTATTCCACCAAAATTTGGCTTCCTGTCACTTGAGCCCCTTGTTGCATGTCCTGCACTCTGGGATGATGGAGAACAGATCCTGCCCCTCGTCTGTAGGACAGCCCTTTCAGGTCTTTGAAAAGGGCTCTCCTATCACCCCTTCTTTCCTCAAGGCTAAACACACCCAGTTCTTGCAGTTGTTCCTCAGAGGGCTTGGTTTCCAGTTCCCTGATCATCATCCTTGTCGCCTTCCTCAGAACTTGTTCTGATTTGTTGGCCTCCTTCTTGAAGTGTAGTGTCCAGAACTGGACCCAATCCTCAAGGTGAGGCCTCACCAGTGCCGCATAGGGGAGGGGGGGACTAGCACCTCGCAGGATTTGGTATCACAGTTCCTTTGGCATGCTATTACATTTCAGAACTTCTTTGCAAGGCAAAGGAGAGCGATCTGAGTAATCAAGCATCAGCTTTGTTTGGGCTCCCTGTCGTACTTTGCAGGACCAATTCTAAATATCGACGCCAAATATTTCATTTCAGTCCCGGTGTCTTTATTGCAGCTGCAGGCCATAAACCAGAAGGGGGAAGAGTCAGTACAGTATAGTGGAATGATGAAAAGAAGTCAAAAGATGGCATGTGAGGGACCATGTGTTGGTTAGCTTGGGCCACAGAAAATTTGTGCCTTTCTGGCCACCAGGGTATCCCTAGGAGAGCATCTCGCTGGATCCGGTTTGGTTGGTTCTTGAGGGCTCCGGTGTCTGCCAGTAGGTCATGTGGTGTAGTCTAGCTGTGGGACATTAGCGGTACTCCCTCCTCGCTACTAAACAGTCAAACATTTTAATTAATTCCTGTTGAAGGAATGCAAGGCCAAAGAAATGCTGAACCAGCTCTTGGCATCTTTTCCTGGCGAACCTGTCCCGCTTTTGAACAGTTCCCGTGTGACAGCCTTAGAAGGATCATGGGGGGGGGGCGGGGGCGGCAGGGAGCCCATTCTTCCTAAACAAGGAAGGCATTGTGGAGACTCGGTGCCTGTTCTCCTCATGAGAAACTAGAACAGATACCTCAGAACCCTTAGACCTCGGAGCAGCCTGCAGCAGGCGCAGGGCAAGCTCAGGGTTGAGCAGCCCCTAGATCTGCTGGTGAATATTCTTGGAAACAAACAAACAAACAAAAAAACACGGTCTGTGGAGATGATCTCTGTGAGAGAGAAAAGGTCTTAGCCTCTTTTCCCTTCCTTTGCGATAACAGGATTTAAAAGGTATATATATGTGTGTGTGTGTGTGTCTGAACATACTGCAGCCATCTTTCTAAGCATCTGTCTATATCTAAGTTTCCTTTTTTTCCGGTTATGCAGTCTTTTGAAATTTTTTTTTTTTTTGGATGGTGTGAATCTCTGTAGCCTGAAATTCTTAGTAATGTGATCTTTGCGGGGAGATGTTGAAGAGCAAACGCCTTCCTTGCTTTCATGCCAGTTTGGCTCTCTTTCAAGATCTTACCAAGTTGGGTGCAAATGCCCCCTCGCGGGTCTTGCTACGAAATGCCGTGTTAAGTTGTGGTATACTTTCTGTCCAAAAGACGGGTTTTTCATGCTGCTTTTTGAGATCCTCCATTCTCTTACTTGCCAACCACCGACTTAGGGCCGTTTGTCGGGTCAAAGGGGCCCTGGGCAAGGAGTATCATCCCCTCCACGTGGTCAGCTTTACAGAGTCACTCCGTGGGGGGGGGGGAGCTATGAGGTCTGGGGCAGGTGTGTGATGACAACTTGACCCCCTGCAAGAACTGAGGCATAGTTGTAGGAAGTTGTGCATGTGGGGAAATAAATGATGACACACGCAGGCCATCTGTGAGGATCCTTCCCTTCAGCTTCTCCAGGCCCTGGGGATCAAGCGGGAGGACGGACGTGCATCTTTCTTTCTTAAATAAGGATACGGAAGGAGGCGTTCGGCTTCCTCTGGGGATCTCCTTCAAATCTGAAGCCCTTCTGGCAGAAATCCTTTGGACTTCCAGGGCTCCAGCCTCCCACAAGCCTCCGGTTTTGTGGCCTGCTGTTGGTCTTCTCCACTTCTGCACAACAACCCCTTCCTTGTATTCCTGCCTTGAGCAAGGGGTTGGACATTTATGCCCACTTGAAATAGTAGGATTTCATTTGTTGCCTTTTTGATAAGATTTCCCCCCAAATTTCCTCATATTTGTAATACAGAAATCGTGAGATGAAAATAAATAATGAAATGGCTGAAATCCTGTAGGAAGGATCCCATAGTAAGGCACAGTAGAGTAAGCCCACTGGATCAGTGGGGATTTGGGAAGTCAACTCCTCCATATTCCAATGGATTCAAATGGCCTTGCTCTAACTCACTTTCACACAGTAAGTGGAAATTAGAGTAAGCCCATTTGATTTAATGGAACTGACAGAGGAGCTGACCCTCTCAATCCCCATTAATTCAGTGGGCTTACTGTACTGTGGCTTACTACACTCAGAAAAATAAATAAATAAATAAATAAATAAATAAATAAATAAATAAATAAATAAATAAATAAATAAATAAATAAATAAATAAATAAAAAAAAAATCAAAGGAATTGGCCCAACCACTGAGGGTGATGATGAAGGAGAAGACGGAAGCCAATCAGAGAACACCTGAGCAATATAAGGAACAGGAGAATGGTTAATCATTACACAGAAAATCATGAAGTGGTTTGAATTTTGGGGACATCAGGTGTAGTCTTACCCACACAGAGAACAGGTTTACTGAAAAGGGAAGTAGATTGGATATTAAGATGAGAAACCCTGTCTCTGAGGGGAAGGAAGAAAGAGTGGGATTTGCTTCCGTTCCTTTAAGAGTGTGGTTCCTTCTACTGACCTTGTAGGTCAATTGTTGGTTGATGGACAGACGGGCATAACTGTAGAACACAGGTGAGCGGAGAGCGCGCGCAAGGAGGGGGTTGTGCTCCCATCGAATTTTCCAAGCAACTGATCGGAGTTGTTTGCCGGCTGGTGAAAGAAGGCAGAAAAAAGAACAAAGGCATGAGTTTTATGGTATGTATAAAAATAGAGGTTGCAATAGTTAAACCTGTTTATTAGATTTAAGGGTATGTTATACCATTTCCATGAGAATGGTTTTATAATCATAATTATAATTTTCAACGGTTGGATACAATGTGTACTGTATATTGGATATATATAGACGTTGTATCCAACCACTTAGAATTATAATTATGATTGTAAAACCATTCTCATGGAAATGGTACGACATACCCCTACATCTAATAAACATGTTTAACCATTGCAACCTCTATTTTTATACATACAGTACCATAAAACTCAGTTCTTTATTATTTTTTCTTTCTTTCACTGATCTGCAAACAACTCCCATCAGTTGTTTGAACACGCTCAAACAGAGAGAGAGAGAGAGAGAGAGAGAGAGAGAGAGAGAGAGAGAGATTGAGAACTGAGCTGTTCCTTTATACAGCCGGGAAGAAGGCCAAAATCACCACCCCGAAACCACCTTGCCATTGGGACGAAGTGTGTTGGGCTTGGTTGGTTGGTTTTTAAAAAAAGATGATCTATGGGCAGAGCATCCTTTTTTGTTTCTGTCCTGAGCCCACGAGTTCTGCTTCCTCCCAACTCAGCGGAGCGTCAGAATTTCAGCCTGACCTGGACAGAGTCCTTTCTCCAGCCCCAGGTCTTCCAAGTACTCCTCTTCCCTCTTAAAAATTTGGGTTCGCATCCCTGTGTTTTCAAGCGACGACGTGGCTGCCCACTCAGGGTAGCGACCCTTTCCCCTGTGGAGAAGCCGGCCGTTTCCACAAGGCCAGGCCGGCTCACCGAGGGCAGCTTGCTTTCTTCGTGCTGGGAGAAGCTCTGCCTGTTGAATTGGACCAGTGCAGATGGGCAAACCTTTGGTTTCACCTCATTTTCAGTTCATTGTGGGGAAAATTTTCATTGTGGGAGAAAGTGAAATCGAGAGATTTTCCCACCCCAATCGCCTGCCCGGAGGATATCGTGTTACCAGGTCCACTACATGGGTGTTTGAGACAGTGTTCAGACATCCTCCTAAGAAATGCCCCTGCAGATGAGCCACACGGCTCCCGTTTAGGCCCTTTGACCGGATTTATTACAACGCAATGCTTCTGGAAGCGAAGGATGGGTCGGCTGCACCCCATTGCCCAGGGAGATGCCGGAGTGCACTTGCCATCCTTTTCGACTCTTCAGCAAGGCTCTTTCTATGCCCCCCCAGGACAATACTGTAGCTGGACTGTCTGGAAGTCACTTAACAGATTTTGAAGCAAAGTAGGAATAGCAATCAAGTAAAACGGGGCTCCTTGGATGCAGGACATATTTTCTGTGACTGTGGGGAAATTCAATCAAGGCAGCAGTTACAAACATGCAATGTATGTTCCACCACGTGGACAAAGGAAGGTCTAGCAAATTGGCCAAGATAACATTATGGAAGTAGCCCACTTCATGTCAAAAATAATCTAATTATCTTAACATTTTTATTTTTTTTTTAACCTATATTTCATATTCATCAGAATATTAGTCTTTCTAAAGAAAGACTAATATTCTGATGCATATGAAATATAGGTAAAGACAAATATTCTGATGACAACAATGGACTTCCCCCGTGGCCTTTCCTTTTTTGGCCTTGATTCCTGCAGTCACGTTTTCTGAGACTCCTCCTCTCCTCTTTCTTTAGCCTGGTCTCTTGGCTGTCTTCTCATCCGTCCATGATCTAGCCACTGCCATTCAGCGCTGGGAGGTTGCCTGCAAATCTGTGTTGGTCAGGATTGGACCCCTGGAGCAATGGGCAACTCTCTAAGGCACAAAGGCCATGCTCAGGCCCACCAGAAGGTGCAGAACAGGGATTTCCGGGTGCTTCTCAGGTCTCTTCCTCTTTCTCCACCCCTGTATGGCTCAAATGGGGTGCGGTTGTCATGCCCTCTGTTTGATGGAGAAAACACAGACCGAGAAGGAGGCTTTGTTGTTGTTTAGTCCTTAAGTCATGTCTGACTCTTCATGACCCCATGGACCAGAGCACGCCAGGCCCTCCTGTCTTCCACTGCCTCCCAGAGTTTGGTCAAAGTCACGTTGGTCGCTTCGATGACCCTGTCCAGCCATCTCATCCTCTGCCATCCCCTTCTCCTCTTGCCTTCACACTTTCCTAACATCAGCATCTTTTCCAGGGAGTCTTCTCTTCTCATGAGATGGCCAGAGTATTGGAGCCTCAGCTTCAGGATCTGTCCTTCCAGTGAGCACTCAGGGCTGATTTCCTTCAGAATGGATAGGTTTGTTCTACTTGCAGTCCAGGGGACTCTCAAGAGTCTCTTCCAGCAACACAATTCAAAAGCATCAATTCTTCAGCGGTCAGCCTTTATGGTCCAGCTCTCACTTCCATACAGAGCCTCCTAAGGAGGCTTAGAGGAGTACAGTTCCGCCAGGTTTTGTTGGTTTGCTTTTAATGGCAGTGAGGCTCTGGCGGTAGCCATTGCCCGCCTTGGCTGTTGTGGGTGGCTTGAACGTTGTGTGGCTGCCTTCCAAGCCTCCAGCCTGCTAATGTAAAAAAGAAAAAGAAGCCTTTCTCCCCCTCCCCCCCCCCCCCAGCAGATCTGCTGTGCTTTCTCTTGATTGGACATTGGGGGAAATATTGAGAAATATTTAAATCCTTAAAAATACACGTCCCCTGAATGCAACTTGATCTCTCCCTTCCTCGCTGGCAGGATTGTTAAGGAGAAGGTAGACATGGTGCAATCCCTCCTGGATTGTTCTATAAGTAGTTGTAGATACTGTATTTGTTGGTGAGCATAGTTTTGTGATGGATCAATACATTCCAGAGGTTTGAAACTTTTAAAACTTTTTTCCAATCATTTCTCCAGCTTGTGAGAGAGACAGTGGTTTGGTCTGTCCTGACTCGTTTCAAACGTGATACTAGGAAGACCAAACCATAGAGATATCCCATACCTAGAGGAGGAAATAGCTTAACAGCTGAGGCCATCTGAAGGTAACCCTAGAAGCTTTTCTCACTACAGTATATATAATTTTCAAATTAGCTTGCTTTGTTTTGTGATTAGCTACGCTCGTCTTTGTTTGCCATTCTGATTTCTCAGACCAAGAAGTCTGCCTGAATCACAGAACACCCACCAGATTTCAGGCTTGTTGAGATATTGGCTGAAATCCTGTTGGCTTAAATTTTCACTGTTTAAGCCAGATGGCCTCATTGTCCAGCGGCAGAAATTAATTTAATTGAGGATGTGATCAGACAGGCATCTACCCCTTAGTTTGCTCTGGGTGGGTGTGGGTGGGCTGGTTTACTCCTTTCCCCACTGAGCACATTAAGTACATCACAGCACAAATCAGCCCACTACTGATGGATGCCTACTCACATCTTTTGGGGTCCTTGTAAGGAATTATTTTGTGTGTGTGCGTGCAGGTAGGATTTCTCCATTTTGCTTCAGTGCCAGTGTGTGGGGGGTCAAACCAAAGTGGCTGCTTGGCTGCCCTTTTGCTATAACCTCTTAATGATCTAGAGAAATAGGAAACTTCCTGGCCACTCGCCTGAAGAGCAGAAGGAAGTGAAAGCTTTGTACAGTATTTCTTTTTAGTTGTTGCTAATACTTTAAAATACTTTTTAGTTGTTGCTAATACTTTAAAAAGCGCTTTCAGTGCTTTGCTGATGTGCTGTGTTGCTTAGCAACAATGTAAAAGAAATGCAAAATTACCTCTCCATTCCCTTCTGCAGGTGAGTGGAGATGAAGCTTCTCATTTCTCAAGATCATTAAACAGGTAAAGCAAAGCACAGAGGAAGGACGGGAGGGAAATTTCTTGTTTGTTTCTTTTTCTCTTAAAAGGTAAAAAATAGTCTAGATAGCAAACCTATGGCACGTGTGCCTGAGCTGGCATACAGAGCCTTCTCTGTGGTCACACGAGCCATAAGTTGACATCAAGAAATACTTACTCATCCTCTGATCCCAGATTTTGGCACTCCCCTCTGCTGGTGCAGTGTCCAGCAGAGGGGTGCAATGGCGACCATTACCAGTGTAGCCCAATGGGGGATTGGAGGACCAGTAAGTATTTCTTTGTTAATACCGCCCATAGGAAAAAACACAAGCATTTAACCCTTGCAGTGCAGGGACAGTTGTTTTCTCTAAACTAAAACCAGAGCATTCAGGTTTTAATTGCAGCATTGGCAGTTTGAAATAAATAAGTTGATTTTGTGTTGCAGTTTGGGCACTCAAGCTCAAAAAGGTTCATCATCACTGGTCTAGATTGTTCTACATAGGCTCACCTGAGATATACAGTCTCCTCAAATTATAGACAGCACCTCAGATACTTCTGTTTAGTGTGATTGAGATTGATCCAGGCTGGGATAACTGAGCCATCTACTCAGAGTAGGACTCTTGAGAACAGGGTTCAAATTCCCACTTGGCCGTGGAAACTCACAAGGGGAGTGGAACTGGTAAAATCAAATATCTCACTTACCTTGAAAGCCCCATTAGGGTCACTGTAAGTCGTTCTGACTTGATGACGAAGAAAACATATATGCACCTTTAATTTAAAAGTTCCTCTTCCTCCGTTCAAACAGCAAAGCTCCCTAGGGATACCTTTGGCCCTTGGCAAGCCTTTGGGAGCCTGGGGGTGGGAAGCCTTTAATTCTTCATTGTGGTCTTCTGTGAATGCACACAAATGGATTAACCCAGTGCCAACGTTGGTCCTCTCAGAACATTCTTGAGTTTTAAGAGAAAAGTAACAAGTGTAAGGCTGCCTATACTGCGCATGCTCCGCCCACCCAAGCCTCAGTTCCATTTTTCCGCCTAGCGATTTGGAACCTCTCGCTTCGAGCTCCGTTCTATTTCCCAAAATACTAATTCTTCTTGGTTTTTTCGACTCGGACTGGACATCTACCTTGATAGAATTCTATATCCCTTGACGCGGACTGGTTTCTTAGACTTCGCTATTGGGGTTTTTTCCCTCAACTTGGCCGCCTCGGTTTTTCCCGCCTTTCCCCCCCGCTCCGTAACAGCTCCCCATAGACTTTACAGCTTATGCCATCTGGCCCATTCAGCCGTTGCGTGGTCTGCTCCAGGAAGATTCCCCATCAAGACCCACATGATTGTTGCCTTTTTTGTTTAGGTGAAGCCCACCTCACAAAGTCTTGCAGACATTGTAAAACTTTCACCAAGGCAGCGCTGAAGGCAAGGCAGCAGCGTTTTAAGTACCATCTGTGGGAATCTACCCTGTCAGCCACTAAGCCATCGGATTCAGAAATGGTCTCACCGTCTGCAACACCCAGGTCCGAGGCGACTGCTTCCCCTCAGCCTGGTCCATCGAAGCCTTCAGCCAAACAAACTAAAAAATCGGGTCCTTCTAAGAAATCTGCTGCTAAGACGAAGACGGATTCTGCCCCTTCAAAACCTGCAAAACTAGCCAAATATATAAATTATTAATTCAAGTTGAACAGGGTAATCTAGGATTAAAAATGCAATGGCAAAATGACTTGGATAAAAAAGTAATAGGAGAAGAATGGGATAAAATATGGAATCAGAGAATTATGAAGAACATGTCAGTAAGGATAAAAGAAAACTGCTATAAAGTAATATGGAGGTGGTATTTAACGCCGGTCAAAATTAATATAATGGATAAAAGTGTGTCAGCATTATGTTGGAGCTGTAAAAAAGAGAAGGGGATGTATTTACATATGTGGTGGTTATGCGAAAAAAGAAAGAAAGAATGGAATTTAATATTTAAAGAAATATCTGAAATAACTGGATTGAACATTCAAACGTTTCCGTTAATAGCATTATCGAATCTGATTAACGAAGATCAATTGGTGAGAGAAAATAAGGATTTAATAGTAATAATGGTTACGGCAGCAAGGATAATATTTGCAAGAAACTGGAGAAATGATAATCAATTTAATTTGGAGGAATGGTATAGAGAACTATGGGATATGGCAATCAATGACAAACTGACATGTGATATGAAAATACATAGAGGCCAAATGAAAAATAATGATTTTAAGAAAATATGGAATGTATTTCTGGAACATGTCTTTCAGACAGGGAGGGGGTTTACACCGAGGGAAGAAACAATGAAATTTTGGAGTGAAAATGGATGGAATGAAGTATAATGCTAGTCCTGAAGGTGATGGGTGCACATGGGTAATTGTATTTTATTGTATTGTTTTGTATTTTATGTAGTTTTTTTTGTGTAGTAGTAGGTTTATTTTGTATTAATAAAAAAAATGTAAAAAACCCCTGCAAAACAAAGTAAGGGGAAACCTCCTGTCAAGTCCAAGAAACCTGTTATACAGCTTCCCACACTTTTAGAGTCCCTTCCATCTCCCATCTTAGAGGATTCGTTGAAGGACCGAGAATCCTTGTCAGAGGCAGCCCCTTCGCTCCCTCCTCGACAAGTTGAGCCGGCTATGCCACCGGGTGTCTCTTAACCGACGCCGAATCAGCTCGTTGACGCGACCGCGGGTTTGACTTCTGTCCCACAGAGCCCGTCTTCTCATGGGCGGAGATCTCCGGCTCCATCGATCTCAACACCTCCTTCGAGGTCGAGATCGCCGCGGAAAAATCGGTCTTCAAAGAGGAAGCACCATTCTTCGACCCGACGCCGAAGCAAACATCGACGTCGGCGGCACTCCTCATCCTCTTCGACCGTCGTCCCATGTCCTCCAGCTCCTCTTCGACTTCGACCGACCAACGTCGGAAATACAAGCGGATCAAGTATGTTCATTTGTCATCCTCCTCAGACTCGCCTCGACCTCGTCATCGATGTCGATGCGTTGATGCTGAGAAACAAAGAGATCCAGCCACAGCAAGTTGTGCCTATCTCATCAGCGGTTCCTCTTCCTACTACTATGCCTCAAATGCAACCTTCAACGTCTAACATTAGGCTCGACATCGACAAACCACCACGCAAAACTAAGAGAGATGTCTTTTCCTCTGACCCCGACGAGGTGTCTTCAGTCCTGTCCTCCAATTCTGACCAGGACTTACCTGCACAGCCCTGCCAAGGTGGTCTTCCAGAAGGGGAAGTGGTTGGATCAGACATAGGTTATGCCCACGCTTCTTCACCGTCTGAAAACTTTCCATCCTACTCTCAGATGTTATCGAGATTGGCAAGGGCTCTCAAACTAGAACATGATCAGCCTACACCTCCTACGGAAGACCTCACCTTTGGTGATATCAATCAAGAGAGGTCTCCACCACCAAGTCTTACCTTTGTCCCAATTATTATGGACATCATCAAAGAGTATTGGGAACAACCATCCAACACACCTTCACTACCTCACCGGACTGAAAATTTCTATCGTGTCCATGGTTCTGATACTAAATTTCTACTCAAACACCCAATCCCTAATTCTGTAATTGTAGAAACCAGTTCACCAAGCCCACTGGTAAATCTCATGTCACTCCAACCAATAAAGGGGAAAAAAGCTTGAAATTATTGGCAGAAAAATTTACTCTTTAATTTCCTTTCTGCTGAAAGTGATTAATTATCAAACTGCCCTAGGAACATATCAGAAACAGCTCTGGCTAAAGATTTTGCCTAGACTCAAGCTCATTCCAGAGGAAGTCAGACAAAGTTTCCTAAATTTTTATGAAGAGGCTCAGACTGTGTCTAAGCACCAGAGGTTGTCAACTAGACACGCCGCAGAAGCCGCTGCCAGAGTCCTCATGTCTGCTGTCACCCTACGTGGGCATGCTTGGCTCAGAGCTGCCAACATACTGGATGATGTGAAAAACAAGGTAGAGAGCCTCTCCTTTGACACCACTGGTCTTTTCAACGAAAAGACGGATAGCCACCTGGAAGAACTCCACAAGGCTAAAAAGACAGCTAAATCATATTCTATCCAACCACAACCTCGTTACCATAAGTATCTATGGGGTAAGTCTTACGCCCAATATCAACAATCATCACAACAATTCAAACCATATAGAAACTTACCTCAACAGAGATCCTCTCAGGCTTCTTCTTCCGCGCCCAGCTATCGATCTCAGCAGTTGCAGCGTAGGCAGTCCTATAAGCCACCTGCCAAAAAATCCAAACAGTATCTTTGACTCTCCCATAAACTGTTCACCAAATGCAAATGCTACAAAACTTCTACCATTTCTCTCAAACTGGATCACCATCACAACTCCTGGATTCTAAATATCATCGAACATGGCTACCGTGTCAAAAAAGGATGGAGGAATAAGGCCAATTTTAGATCTGAGAATTCTGAACACTTACCTTCGTCCCTGGCGTTTTTGCATGGTGACGCTGGAGTCCATTCTGCCCCTGTTAAAGAAAAACAATTGGTTCATAGTCATAGATCTCAAAGACGCTTATTTTCATGTGACCAGCCATCCACAGCATTGCAAGTATCTGCGCTTCTTTTTTCAAGGAACCATTTACCAATTCCTGGCCCTCCCATTCGGATTCTCAACAGCTCCCAGGACTTTCACAAAGGTGATGGCACCGGTAGCAGCTTACCTGCGCCTCAAGGGCATTCACATTTATCCTTACATAGACGATTGGTTACTGGTCTCTCAATCCAAAAGACAGGCTCTCAAAGACACAAGGTTCGTTTTTTGATTACTTCCAAAGCTAGGACTTACCATCAACATGAAAAAGTCTCACCTCAGACCATCCAAGGTGGTTCACTACATAGGTGCTCGCCTGCACGCAACCAGGGCACAATTCTTCCTGCCCAAAGAAAGAATTTGGAAAATTAAAAAGGCTGTAAGAAAATTTCAACCAAGAGCACGCGTAACAGCGAAGCATGCACAGCATCTCTTGGGCCTTGTGACCTCGACCACCCTGGCCTTGTCTCATGCACGACTCAAACTACGATCTCTTCAGTCATGGTTTCTTGCACTATTCAATCCCATGACAGTCAGCCAACGCAAACGTCTTCGTGTGACTCCAGAGCTTGCCAATCAACTCCAATGGTGGATTTACCCTCCACACCTGAAAATCGGCAGAACTTTCAAACCACTACAGCTTACAGTTCAAATAACTACAGACGCCAGCCCAACGGGCTGGGGAGCACATTGTGGCCAACACAAGGTGCATGCTCTCTGGTCCTCCCAGGAAATCAACCTACACCTCAACCATCTAGAGATGATAGCTGTCATAAAGGCACTTTGGGCTTTTCTTCCCATGGTGCAGGGTTGTGGTGTTCAGGTGATAACGGACAACACCACGACCATGTACTATATCAACAAACAAGGAGGGACTCGCTCACAATCTCTACTTTACCTTGCCGTTCATCTTTGGGAGTGGTGCTACCTACATCATATATTCCTGGTAGCCATACTGTTACATACAGCACTGATGTTACCTGTCTGTCATGGGTTTGGAGGGAAAGTTCCATCCTATGGGGAGTGGAAGGCGGGACATCAGGAGGAGGGGCTGTACTGTATATATGTGGAGCGTGTGTGGAGATGCTAGAAGGAGACAAAGCAGCAGCTGGGAAGAAGAAGCTGGTGTGGGAGTCTGTGTGTCAGACAGGGTACTACTGTGTGTCAGAGTACCAACCTGATAGGTTCAGGTGTCTGTTGGTTAGCCAGAACTGATAGGTTCAGGGTCTGTGCTTCAAGTTAAGGGTTCTGTGTGAACCAAACTGTGTGTATGTATGAGTGAAACTAAGCCACGTTACTATACCTTATTCACCTGATCGTTTTATTTTTCCCTGTGTGTGATTTAAATAAACCTTGTTCTTTTATTTGTTTAAAAATCCATCCCTGGTCTGTGTGACTTTTTATAGGGAATGGTTGGTGGCAGCTTAGTTAACGTGTGGCAGATCCCAGTAGGTCTGGGTTTGTCACATTGATTGGTGTCCAGCGTGTGGGATACGACTGGTCCAGTTGTCCAGTGGTCCAGCAAAGCCTTGGCAAGTGTGCCCAGAGCAAGGGGGGTCTAGTCAGGGACAATCTGAGAGCACGTAGGTAATCTTCTAGGTGTACCTCACGGGGGGGTGCACTAGTAGAAGAACGTGTAACCTCAGATTGGGGACTAGATTAGGGTGCTCTGAGGCAGCCTGTTTTTGGCGGGAAAAAAGCTGAGGCAAAACTGTGAAATAGCAGTGAGCTAGCCTGCCTGCTGAGAGGCCCAGCAGAGGGGGGTAGACTCTAACTCGCTACAGTTGCAAGTAGTGCTGAAGGACAGCAGCAATCTATAGGGAAAGCTGGTTCTGAGGCAAAAGAAAAAAAAAGTGGTCATTTTATTTTGAGGCTTGACTTTTGAAAGCAGCCTGTTCTGAGGGGGGATTATGCCCTTGACTCGAAGCCAAATGGCAGAAATGGGTGAAGTGAAAGACCCCCAGGTAGACCAAGGTTCTGAGGATGAATTTGGCTCAGTGCAGGGTGACAGCACGGGAGAACAGAACCCAGAACTCAGGAAATTGCTCCTAGCCCAACAGCATGAACTGAGGATGAGGCAATTTGAAATGGAGGAAAGATTAGAGAGAGAAAAAATGGAGGAAAGGGAAAGAGAGAAACAAAGGCAATTTGAGATAGAGAGGGAGAGAGAGAAAATTGCTCTGGAAAAAGAAAGAATGGCGTTTGAGTTAAGGAAATTGGAACTGATGAACCAGAACAATAATAACAATAGGGATTCTGAGGGAGGCCAATTGTCTAAGGCTGACCTGAAGAAATTCCCTGTGTACCACAAGGGAGATTGTCCTGAGGTGTTCTTTTCCTTAGTGGAAAGGGCGTTTGTGGACTTCTCAGTGAGGGAAACTGAGAAGATGACCATCATGCGATCTTTAATCAGTGGTAGCCTGGCTGAGGTTTATTCAGAGATGCCACAGGAACTGATGAGAGATTTTGCAGAGTTTAAAAAACTGGTGTTTGCAAGACATGGGATAAATGCGGAACAGCTGAGGCAAAGATTCAGGTCCCTCACAAAGAAACCAGAGCAGACTTTTACCCAAGTGGGGGCCCAATTGGTGAGGCTGCTTGAGAAATGGCTATCTCAGGAGGGGACAGAGACCTTTCAGCAGCTTAAAGATTTGATAGCGCTGGAACAGTTCTATTCAGTCCTGCATGGGGAACTGAAATTCCAGGTGAGGGAAAGGAAACCAAAATCTGTGGCAGAAGCAGCCGAGATCGCAGATTTTATTTACCAGATAAGAAAGCCCTTAGGTGAGGAGAAATCTGTAGGAAAACCCAAAGAAACCTACAGCAAGTACTCTCAGGGACCAGGGAAAAGCCAGCAAGGGGGAGGGGCCCATGGTGAAGGGAAGCCCTCAGACATGAAACCAAGACCTCAGATTTTGGAGGGAAAACCAAAACAAGATGAGAGAGAATCAAAATACACCAGAAAATGTTATTTCTGTCAGGGAAAGGGCCATCTAATCTCAGAGTGTGAGAAATTAAAGCAGCTAAAAGGAATTGTGCCTCAGGATTCGAGTGGGACCAAGCCAAAAGCTGTGTTCTGTGTCCAGAAAGAGCAAGGCTCACTGTCACTGAGGGAGCCTGTTGCCATGGCTACTCAATCTGGAACAGCTACATCTGCTGATCAGGCTGAGGAAAATGGTCCTCTTGTAGAGGTCAGGCGCTGCCTGCTGGTGAGAACAGATTCTCAGTTGTTTGAGACAGCAGGGGTGGACGTAGGAATACTTGACCGTCAGTATCGGGGGCTGCGGGACACTTGTTCTCAGGTGACCCTGTGCCATCCAGATATTATTCCTAGGGAATATGTGATCCCAAATGAGAGCATGAAGGTAGCAGGGATTGAGGGACAGGTGATCTCTCTGCCAGTAGCGGAGGTACCTGTCAACTTTCAAGGCTGGAGGGGAGTTTGGCGGCTAGCAATTTCATCGACTCTGCCAGCAGCCGTGCTCGTGGGAAATGACCTGGCTGAACATGTGAAACGGGTGCTAGTGATTACACGTTCACAAGCCACCACGGGGACAGTTCAGGGGGGTAATGATGAGCCAGAGACGGAAGCAGAGGGGAGTTCAGAAGCTGTGGTGGAAACCTTAACCACAGACAGCAGATTTGGACAAGAGCAAAAGGCAGACGCCACTCTCCAAAGGTGTTTTGAACAGGTGACTGACGCCCAGCTAACACCTGAAACCCCAGTGAGATTTCTGGAGAAAAAGGGGATTTTATATAGAGAGACCCTGAGGAATATCTCAAAAGGGGGAGATGGGATCAGAAGTCAGCTGGTGGTACCTGAAAAGTATCGCCCCATGATCTTACAAAGGGGGCACTCTGACATGTTTGCTGCACACTTAGGGGTGAACAAAACACAGCAGAGAATCACACAGAATTTCTACTGGCCTGACATAGGAAAACAGATCAGGGAGTTCTGCAAACAATGTGATGTGTGTCAAAGGCAGGGGAATAGCCGCGATAGGACCAAAGCAATGTTGTGCCCTTTGCCTGTGATTGACACTCCGTTCAAATGCATAGGGGTGGATATTGTGGGACCTTTGCCCAAGGCCACAAAGAGGGGGAACAGGTTCATTCTCACCATTGTGGACCATGCCACGAGGTAGCCTGAAGCCATTCCCTTGACTAACATTGAAACTAACACAGTGGCAGATGCCTTGGTGGGGTATATGTCCAGGATGGGATTTGCCTCAGAAATAATCACAGATTTGGGCGCATCGTTCACATCAAAGCTCATGAAACGCTTATGGCAAATCTGTGGAATTAAGCACAAGGAAACTACTGCCTATCATCCTGAAAGTAATGGGTTAACTGAGAAGTTCAATGGGACTCTAATGCGCATGATTAGGGCTTACTTGGCAGAGAATCCAAACAATTGGGACCAGAAGCTGCAATCCCTTTTGTTTGCTTATCGATCAGTGCCACAAGCCAGTACCGGGTTCAGTCCATTTGAACTTTTATTTGGGAGAAGGGTGAAAGGGCCCCTTGATTTGATCAAGCAAGATTGGGAGCAGATCACCCAGGATGACCCACAAGACGTTGTGACATATATAGACTCTTTAAGGAAAGACCTGGAGAGAAACCTAGAGCTAGCAGCAGAGACCCTGCAAGCTCAAAAGGTCAGAAAGAAAGCCTGGTGTGTCCAGAGAGCCGGGGAGAGGCACTTTGACCCAGGGGAGGGAGTGCTTTGGCCCAGGCCCTGCAAAGAAAACAAACTGCAGCTGGGTAGCCCAGAAGTAAAGTGCTTGGGTCACATGGTAGGGGGAGGAGTGATAAAACCCCTGGAGGCCAAAATAGAAGCTGTTCGTGATTGGCCCAGACCCAACACCAAGAAAAAAGTCAAATCATTTCTTGGGTTGGTGGGCTACTACAGAAAGTTCATCCCGAGGTTTAGCGAGATTGCGGCTCCGCTGACCGATCTGACGAGGAAGAAGGCTGATGACCGCATCCCGTGGACCGGCGACTGTGAGGAGGCGTTCCAGAGGTTGAAGCAGGCGCTCATCAACTATCCAGTGCTGCGGGCTCCAGACTTCGACCGGGAGTTCATCATCTACACCGATGCGTCTAACAGCGGGGTAGGAGCAGTTCTGTGCCAGGAGAATGAGAATGGTGACCAGCATCCAGTGTCCTACCTGAGTAGGAAACTTCAAAAAGGTGAGAGACATTTGGCAACTGTGGAGAAGGAGTGTTTGGCCATAGTCTACGCGATCCAGAAGGCCAAGCCTTACATCTGGGGAAGACATTTTATTCTGTGCACTGACCATTCACCACTGCAATGGTTAAAGACAATGAAAACCCACAATAGCAAACTTATGAGGTGGGCTTTAAATCTGCAGGACTATGACTTTGAAGTGAAGGTGGTCAGAGGGTCAGTGAACTGTGTTGCTGACGCCTTGTCAAGAAGACCTGAAGATTGAAGACGGCGAAAGAACATGGACTATGTATATATATTGATGACAAAAAGTTAAATGTACCTGTTTTTTGAATTTGGTTTGTATGAATAAAGGTAAATTGATGTAATGTATATGGTAAATGTTTAAATGCCTAATTGATATGGTTAACTTAGAATGTAAGTATAAGTAAGTATGGTATTATATGTATAACTGTTTTTGTGTGTTTTATCCAGGTTGTTTTTTTGGGAAAAAGCACCTTAGCTTTCCCCCTACAAAACAACTTATAAAGAGGGGAGGTGTTACATACAGCACTGATGTTACCTGTCTGTCATGGGTTTGGAGGGAAAGTTCCATCCTATGGGGAGTGGAAGGCGGGACATCAGGAGGAGGGGCTGTACTGTATATGTGTGGAGCGTGTGTGGAGATGCTAGAAGGAGACAAAGCAGCAGCTGGGAAGAAGAAGCTGGTGTGGGAGTCTGTGTGTCAGACAGGGTACTACTGTGTGTCAGAGTACCAACCTGATAGGTTCAGGTGTCTGTTGGTTAGCCAGAACTGATAGGTTCAGGGTCTGTGCTTCAAGTTAAGGGTTCTGTGTGAACCAAACTGTGTGTATGTATGAGTGAAACTAAGCCACGTTACTATACCTTATTCACCTGATCGTTTTATTTTTCCCTGTGTGTGATTTAAATAAACCTTGTTCTTTTATTTGTTTAAAAATCCATCCCTGGTCTGTGTGACTTTTTATAGGGAATGGTTGGTGGCAGCTTAGTTAACGTGTGGCAGATCCCAGTAGGTCTGGGTTTGTCACACATACATGTATCGACAACAGAGAATGCACTGGCAGACCATCTCAGCCGTCTCCCGCATCAAACACACGAGTGGGAGCTCAACACCCGAGTGTTCCACAAACTTTGTTACCTTTGGGGAATTCCCACTGTGGACATCTTCGCGTCTCATCTCAATGCCAAGTGCATCACGTATGCATCCAGAGCGGGGCTGGGCAAGGACTCTCTGGGGGATGCATTCATGATACAGTGGAATCAAGGCCTTCTATATATCTTTCCTCCTCTTCCTCTAATACAGAGGGCTCTCGTGAAGCTTCGTTACTCACCGGCGGAAGTAATCTTCATAGCACCATACTGGCCTTGACAAGTATGGTTTCCAACGCTGATGAAAATGTCCTCCGAATTCAAGAGACTGCCAACATTACCCGATCTCTTGACACAGGATGCAGGCGCAATGTTCCATCCAGATGTGGAAACCCTGCATCTGACTGCGTGGAGGATCTCCCTGAGGTCAAGGAGGTGTTAGACCGAGCTAAGAAGCCATCCACCACTTTGTTGTACAGTCATAAGTGAAAAAGTTTTCTTACATTTGCTGAGGCTAGGGGTCTTGTACCATCCCCTGTGTCTCTTTCCACATTGTTGCAATACTTACGTTATCTGTTTGATTTCCAGTTATCTTTATCCACTATTAAGGTTTACCTAGCTGCTATCATATCCTTTCAGCCTAAAGATTCTGCCTCATCACGCCTCTTCTCCCATCTGACTGTCAAAGCCTTTCTTAAAGGACTTACTAATCTAAGACCTCCAGTTAGACCACCAGTTCCGCAGTGGTCTCTTCAGTTGGTGTTGCATGCACTTACCCGTCCTCCCTTTGAGCCAATGGCTACGTGTGAACTCAAGTTGTTGTCCCTCAAGACTGTATTTTTAGTAGCTATTATGTCGGCGAGAAGGGTAAGCGAACTTGCGGCCCTTCGTTCTGACCAACCTTTCCTGCAGTTTTTTGAAGAAACAGTTCAGTTATATCCAGATGTTTCTTTCCTTCCCAAAGTAGTTTCGGACTTCCACCTGAGTCAACCGTTGTCTCTTCCTATCCTGTTTCCTGAACCTGCAACTGACACTGAGTGCATGCTCCATACTCTTGATGTCAGAAGGGCTTTGGCCTTTTATGTGTCTAGAACAAAAGACTTTAGGACCTCTAACAGGCTTTTCCTGTGTTATTTTGGTCACAAAAAGGGTTTGCCCGCAGCACGTTCCACGCTCTCCAGATGGATTGTTTCCACAATTTCACTTGCCTATGAACTCCAGCACAAGTGTCCGCCTGAAGGACTGCGCGCTCACTCCACCAGAGCTGTTGCGTCCTCCACTGCCCTGCTGTGTGGCATTGATGTACCAGACATCTGCAGAGCTGCCACGTGGTCGAATGTGTCAACGTTCATCACCCATTATAGAATGGACCTCAGGACCAAAAGAGAGACGAGTTTCGGGAGAGCGGTGCTGACTTCTGTCCTCCAGTGACAGCCCACCGGCCGGTGAGTAAGCTTGCTAATCACCCTTTTGTGTGCATTCACAGAAGACCACGATGAAGAAAGACGGGTTACTTACCTGTAACCATGGTTCTTCAAGTGGTCATTCTGTGAATTCATACAATCCCGCCCAGCCTCCCCACTATCTGTCACTGTTGGTATCTATTGGATACTCGGGTACCTGTGGCGGATAAATGGAACTGAGGCTTGGGTGGGCGGAGCATGCGCAGTATAGGCAGCCTTACACTTGTTACTTTTCTCTTAAAGCTTGAGAATGTTCCAAGAGGACGAACGCTGGCGCTGGATTAACCCTTTTGTGTGAATTTACAGAATGACCACTTGAAGAACCATGGTTACAGGTTAGTAACCGTCTTTTTGGAAGAACTATGATCAGGCTTCTCATAATGCTGACAGGATTTCACTCATTCTGTCCAACATAGATGGACGCCGAGGAAAAAAAATGCAGAATTGCTAAGTTCATCTTTTGAAGGGTCTTGTTAGTGTGCAATGTTTTCAGCTACTAAAACGAAGCAAACACCAGCGTCGGGCGTCTTGAGCACCAGTTTAGCCGTTTCATTCTTTTCTGGCTTTTGTGCCTTTTTTTTTTTGCATGAGTCTTTCATTGCTTCTTGCCATTTGTAACCTCCTTTGCCATTTGAAAGAAAATGTCCAAAGCAGCTTATAGATGTAAAATGGGTGGGGCGATATAAAACACCAGCAACAGCAGTATCTTCCCCACAAATAACAGCCCCTGATTGTGGATCCTTGAGTAAACAAAAAAGGGCAAAGCAATGCTGAGCAGAAAGGGATCCATGGCAGTTCCCAGGTTTGGAGGAAGTCTAAAGAGGGAGGCGTAGGGTGGGAGGCATTCCCTCAGTTCCAGAATTCTACTGGGAGGTTCTTTCTCCTCAGGCATGGCAGAGGGGATCAAGCTGAGTGCACGAGGAACGGGATCAGCCGCCTCTTTCCCCTTTACTGCAATGTGTGCTTCCTTCCGGCTTGTTCCTGGGAATCCCAGACTGTAGCTGTGTCCAGATCAGCCTTTAACCAGCTTAGGCTAATCGCCCAACGACACCCCTACCTAGACGAGAGCTCCGTCAGGATCTTGGTGTAGGCTCTGGCCATCTCCCGGATCGATGACTGCAATGGTTGATCCAAAGATTGCAGCAGGTCCAGAAGGTG
The DNA here is from genome assembly GCF_051106095.1 of Pogona vitticeps. NCBI lineage: Eukaryota > Metazoa > Chordata > Lepidosauria > Squamata > Agamidae > Pogona > Pogona vitticeps. The sequence continues at coordinate 20,106,559 of NC_135789.1, read as the reverse complement.
GCAGCCAGACGGGTGGTTGGTGTGAGCAGGTTTGACCGTTTCATTTGGGCTCTGGCTTGTTGACCTGTTGCGTCCTGGATCAGGTTCAAGGTTTGACACTCACCTATGAAATTCTCCACAGTTTGGGGCCACATTGCTTGTTGGAGCATCTTTCCCCAATGTTATCTTCCTGACCCAGTAGGTCATCACAGGCGAGGCTCCTTCGGGTGGCCGTCCTGAGGAAAGCGAGTAAGTCCTCTACAACAGGCAGGGCCTTCTTGGTGGTGGCTCCCATTTTATGGAACCATCTTCTGGAGGCGCTTCGCCTGGCCCCCTCCCTGTGGACATTCAGGAGGCCACTGAAGACATGGCTTTTCAGGGGGGCTCTCCACAATGACCCGAGCTGACCGCCCTTTTGTCGGCCACTTTTCTACCTTCTTGCTCTAATGCCATCAGTTTTTATGGGATCGTTGTTAAACTGATTTAAAACGGTTTTAGTTTTATCTTGGGTTTGTTCTGTTTATTATTGTGAACCACCCAGGGTAGTGCTTCAGCACTAATGGGAGGTGTATACAAATTTAAGTTAAGTTAAGTTAAGTTAAGTTAAGTAAGTAAGTAAGTAAGTAAGTAAGTAAGTAAGTAAGTAAGTAAGTAAGTAAGTAAGTAAGTAAGTAAGTAAGTAACAAATCAATCAATCAATCAATCAATCATGCGTTATAGTCTGAAAGGGAAAGCACATGCTGTATGTACATGGAGCCTATAGACTTGACATTTCCAAAGCACCTCAATCAAATGCTATTTAAACTATAATTTCCAAAGCACCCCAGTCGTTATTACCTGTAAATAGCCAGGCTTACCTCCATAAATGTGGGCCATTAATCCACCAGTTAATATTCTTCTTGTTGCATTAAGCTTTTCTTAATCTCCAAACATCTGCCACACAGTCGCAATGATTCACAAGTGGAGTTTTCTTTTTTATTATTATTTAAGGGAATTGAGAAGAAGGGCACCATGAATAATGAAAAACAGCCTATTTTAAATAAATTATAAACTGGTGCCATTAACATCCTGTCAAAACCTTTTGCAGAGCCACATCGCTGCCTTTGATGTCCTGGTGAAACACGTGCGCTCTTCTCCCGGGAGTGGCCCTCTTTCTCCTCTGCCCGATGGGGTTGACTGCACAACATGGGGAGGACCAGCCGACCGCGGAGGAAGACCAAAGGGCGGAAGCCCCCTCGGTCAAGGCGAAGATCTCGGAGGAGCCTCTGCAGAGGAGCAGACCCTTGGAGCATTCCGGCTGGCAAGTTGTCCCCCTTGGGGCCTTTCCCACTGTTCTAGGCTATCCACGAGGTCACGAAGGAAAACATGCTTAGATGGGTACAAAGGTTCGAGACGGCCCCATCATTCCCCGTCAGTAGGGAGGTGGAAATTTTCTTGTCTCAATTTTGTGGTTTTCCCAAATTCCATTTTCATTTTCCTCCCATCTCTGCTTTGAAACTAGTTTTCTTCCCACACTGATATTCATATTCATGTTTGGGCGTTTTGCAAAATGAGACCTTTTAATGCCTTTACCAAGCTCTCTCTCTCTCTCTCTCTCTCTCTCTCTCTCACACACACACACACACACACACACACACACACACACACTGCATTTTGCCCAATTTGTGCAGTTTTGTGTTCTGGATACAACAGTGTTGTCCAGTAGATGAGTGACAGAATAGCATTCAAGACATAGGGGTGCAAATCCCTGCTCAGCCATAGGGACCCCGTGGAGGGGGTGGCACTCCTTGAATATCACATAGGCAGAGTTGCTGTTACCGATGGGCACGGACTCCTGGTTCGTTGTGGTTTGTTTCCCAGGCCAACCATGGATTGGTGATTCAGCGTCCCACCCCCCTCCCGCAGGCACCCAACCACTCAGCAGTAGCACCTGGAGGAGGCAGGGTGGGGCGGAGTGGGGCACCACTGTCCTGACACATGGGCATCGTAATTAAAACCCACCAACAAATTGAAATTCAGAAAGACAGAAGAACTGGTGGTACTTTAAAGATGAACTGTTATATTTTAATATTTTAAGCTCAAAAAAATCTTCTGGGTTTTGACTAATAGGGTTACACAGACTAGCGCGACTACTTATTCTAAAAATGCATCTCATCGTCCGGTTTTCAGTTTTCTGCATATTGTCTATTTGCATATTCAAATGTATGCATAATTTATGTAGGCATAGTCTACTTTATTTCTCCACTTTTTCCTGCACTGGATGTAAAAAAAGTATAAGTAAATTATTCTCCTTATCTTGACCTACGTGGTCTTAGAAGGCCATGATCTGTAAAGCCCCCTCCAGCCAGTCTGAAAGCATGCATTTGATTTTGGATTTGGGCCACGGACAAGCGCTGGCGTGGCTGCTTCAGCGATTTTATTTTCAAGGTAACATAAAGAGTGCAAGGTGGCTTCTGTCTCTTCCTGATGGTCAGCCGGCCTTTGCTGTGGGCTTGAGTTCCATGATTGTCCTCCATCCCCTTCTTCGGAAGCTGCCCCACGTGCAGGCGCCCGCGCATTTTGCCGGAGGACCCAACGCGGCCACTTGGGACACAGTTTCTTGTTCTGTCTGAGGAAAGTCGGTGGAGGATAAACTGTGGCAACCAACGTGCAGACCTCCAGTCTTGTGCAGGAAGTGGGTCTCCTCACCACTAAATTGTTCTTTTCACCTGTGAAATGTTTCCCAGAGCTGTTATCAGAGTTTTCAGTTTGGTGCAAAGGATTTTTGTGCCAAATATGTGATTACACTAAGCTGCCGTGGTCAATGTGTTGTTGCAGAATTAGAGACCCTGGATTATAGAATTTTAGAAACGTAAGAGATCATGGCAGAGACCATAAGTGTTGGGGTCTCCCTCCCTCTGATGTCCACCACCTTCTGAGGTAGTCCTTCCTGTGGGGAAAGAGCACATATGTCAGGATAGTGCTTCCTGATATTTAATTCTCTGAATCTATTGCTGTAGTTCCTACTTTCTTCAGCTGCGGAAAACAGGCTCGCTCCGTATTCCATGGGACAGTCCTTAAAATATTTAAAGAAGGTTACCTCAGGCTAAACATACCTAGTCCACTTTTAATCTCTTTTCATCCTATTCCACTCCAAAAATACATTGATTCTTCTGCTGACTTATGACCTCTCCCTTTGACAAAAACATTGTTTAAATATGGATTCCATACCTCTTTAAAATCATTACAGTTTGTCACCCCCCATTCTTACTTTTATTTCACATGTTAGCTTATCATTTATCGTTAAACTCCACATTTCTTTATACAGTACCAATCTTCAAGATTAATCTGTTCGTCATGTTTCCAATTTTTTTTGCAAATATTAATCTTGCTGCAGTGACCATTATAACAATCATCTCTTTCTGTTCTTTTTAAAGATGGGCATTCTTAATTATATTTAAAAGGGCAATAATTGGTAATATTTGAATATTATATCCAATATTTTTTCTAATTTCTTTGAAAAGCACTGCCCATTCTTTTTTTATTTCACAATTCCACCACCTATGTAAATAACTTCTTTTTTCCTTTTTGCATCTCCAGCATTGAGATGGTACATTTTTATTTATAATATTCAATATTGCTTGGGTAAGGTATCATCTTCATGCGACCTTATAATGATTTTCTTTTACCCTTATAGACATGCACTTCATTATTCTTTGTGACCATATTTTGTTCCAGTCCTCACTTTTAACCTCTTCCTCTAAGTCCTTTTGCCACTGGTTTTTCATCATAGCTTTTTCAGATTCAACATTTGTTAAAATCTTATAAATCACACTTACTGTGCCCTTCCTTTTATTTCCTTCCTCTTGAACTTGTCTTTGCTCGATAATCTCCTGAAATGTACAGTGGTGCCTCGACGATGTTTTTGCGATTGCATAACAATGTTTCCTATGGGGGAAAATTGCTTTGCGATGATCGGTAAGCTGTTTCGCTTACCGATTTTCGCATAGCGATGATTTTTCCCCAGCTGATCGGTGGTTCCAAAATGGCCACCGGGTAAAACAGGGATGGATTCATCGTTCACCGGGCAGCTAAAATGGCCGCCGTATGGAGGATTTTCGCTTAAAAGGTAAGTTTTAAGCCCACAGGAACGCATTGAAGGGTTTTCAATGCATTCCTATGGCCTTTTTAATTTCGCATAGCGACGAAATCGCTTTGCAGCGATTTTTGCTGCACGGATTATCATCGCTATGCAGGGCACCACTGTAGTCAGTTTTCTAATTTCTCTTACTGTTCTAGGATTGACAGTCCACATGGATTGTCTAGAATCTTCTAAAACTTCAAAGTTTGGTGAGAGCCAATGCTCACCCATGCGCACGTGTGATTATGGCAGGCTCCTGCCATTCCTTCAGTCCCTTTTTGTTGAGGTGGTGGTAGTGTCTGCAGTGTGATGTGGCTACAAAAAAGGCCAATACTATTTTAAGTTGCATTAACAGAAGTCTACCGCGTTTCCCCGAAAATATTAATTCTTGCTCCAAATAATGTGTTAGGGCTTATTTTCAGGGGATTTTTTTTTCATGTACAACCATCAACATTTATTCAGATACAGTCATGTCATCTTCTGGTTGCTGCCCAAGGGTGGAGGACAGGATTTCACTTAACTAGGGCTTATTTTTGGGGTAGGGCTTGTATTATGAGCATCCTGAAAAATCAAACTAGGACTTGTGTTCAGGTTAGGTCTTATTTTGGGGAAAACAGGGTAGTTACCAAATCCTGTGAGGTGCTAGTCCCCCTCTATTTGGCACTGGTTAAGCCTCATCTCGAGTGCTGTGTCCAGTTCTGGATATTGCAATTCAAGTAGGAAGCCAACCAACTGGAATAGGTTCAGAGGAGGGCAACAAGGGTGATGATCAGTGGATTGGAAACCAAGCCCTCTGAGGAAAGATGGAAAGAGCTCGGCACGTCTGGCCTAGAGAAAAGAAGGTGGAGAGGAGGTAACAATGGGTGTTGATGCATAACCTGTCTTGGTGGACAAGAAGCTACCCTTCGGACAGACTATGGGGAGACAGAACGGCTTTTTCTAGGCAAAGGTGTCAGACGTGGGGGGGGCTTTTATCCCTTTCTGTATTCAGTCTTACTCAAAATAGACCATCGGGAAAGATGAACTAGATTCAGGTGAAGGAGTGGAAACTGGAAGAAAATTGAGATCTACCAACAAATTTCAGAGGACAGTCGGTCTACGCTTCATACAATACGGCCACGTTTTTGACTGTGTGGACCATTCCTATGAGAAAGAGAAAAGCTATGGATCATGCGAAAAGAAAAAACAGGTGTGTTTCAACACTTGATTTGTCCTGATGCATAACCTATTTTCTGGACAAGAATATGGAAACAGGATCATTTCCTGTAGGCAAGAAATATATTTCTACCTTATTTGGATGACTGTTTGAAGAATATATCGCAGTGATATATGTGAAAATATATCACATATATACAGAAAAAAGGATGGAAACTGGTGGAAAAAACATCGATATTTTAAGATATACAGTGGTGCCCCGTATAGTGAGGTTAATCCGTTCCGGATTAACCTTCGCTATATGAAATCTTCGCTAAGCGGGAAGTAAAAAGCCATTGGAATGCATTAAACTTCATTTAATGCGTTCCAAATCGGCCCTAAACTTCCCACTTAGAGAAGTTTCCTGGCCCCGGGCAGCCATTTTCGCGCCCTCCCCTCACTTGCCGAGGGCTCGAAAACGCCGCGCGGGGCCATTTCGGGTCCTTTTGAAGCCGCAAAACAGCTGTTTTGCGGCTTCAAAACGGACCCGAAATGGCCCCGCGCGGCGTTTTCGCGCCCTTGGCAAGCGAGGGGAGGGCGCGAAAACGCCGCGCCGGGCCATTTCGGGCTGCCCGCGGCCGTTTTGAAGCCACAAAACAGCTGTTTTGCGGCTTCAAAACAGCCGCAGGCAACCCGAAATGGCCCCGCGCGGCGTTTTCGCGCCCTTGGCAAGTGAGGGGAGGGCGCGAAAACGCGGCGCGGGGCCATTTCGGGTCGTCCGCGGCCGTTTTGAAGCCGCAAAACAGCTGTTTTGCGGCTTCAAAACGGACCCGAAATGGCCCCGCGCTGCGTTTTCGCGCCCTCCCCTCGCTTGCCGAGGGCGCGAAAACACAGCGCCGGGCCATTTCGGGTCATCCGGTGCCCATTTTGGAGCCGCCGAACGCGGCTCCAAAATGGCGGCCGGACTCCCCAATCGTCGCAATGCGAGGTGCGGCGATTGGGTGCTCCGTATAGCGATCCCGAAAAAGGGGATCGCTATACGGATTCGTCGTTATACGGTGCGCTCGCTAAGCGAGGCACCACTGTACATATGATACCATTTTACTATCAGAAACCAGCAAGGACTTGAAATTACTCCTGCTGAAGATGAAAGCAGAAAATGCAGTTGAACATTAAGAAGACAACAGTAGTGGTTTCAGAAGAATGACACAACCGTAATGTATCTTGGTTCAAGTCATTGATCTGAAAGGAAGCAGCAGCTAAGAAGTCAGAAGATTGAGACCCAGAAGAGCAACTATGAAAGAAATAGAAAAGATTCACAAGTGTAAGATTGTGTCCCTGGAGACCAAGACCAAAGAATATCCACATGATTATATTTCTAATTTTTATGCATTGACATGAAAGTTGGGCAGAGAAGAAAGCTGAAAGGAAAAAATCAATTCCTTCACAATATAATGCTAGAGGAGAGCTTTAAGGATACACTGGAGCACCAGAAAGACAAACAAGGAGATCAAAGCCAGTTTCTAGAAGCAAAAATGATAAAACTGAGCTTGTGCTACTTGAGGCACATCCCGAAAAGGCAGGATTCTCTGGAGAAGACTATCATGCTGGGAAAAGTTGAGGCAGCAGGAAAAGAGGGAGACCAAAGATGAGAGGGATTATCTCCATAAAGTAAAGTTTGCAAGCACTAAACAGGGCAGTTAGTGGTAGGATATTTTGGAGGTCATTCATACATAGGATCACAATAAGTTGGATGACACATAACAGCAAGAACATTCCCCTTGAAAAAAACCCCTTTACGATATTTTTAACCTCTGTTGCAAGTCTGAGCTCATTTGAAGCTTTAGCCCTCTTTATTGGTTTTCTCCCTGCAAATATGGGTTACTCATTGAGTCTCTTCCTTTGCTTCTTCCATTTCTATGCATGCCCCCATTTAAGCCAGAGCTCATCTGCTCATGCAGCCGCACTCGGTTCTTTAGATGTCTCCCGTTTCTCTTTCTCATAGGAATGGTCCACGATTGTGCCTTCCATATTTCACCTTTAGGAAACTCCAGTTCTTCATATATTCTCTTGGAGTATTTCTGACCAAGGGTAGGAGCTTGCTAAAGCCGAGAGTCCATTTATGCGACGGCTTTTCCTCTCCTTGGTAGAACGCATCCCAAGAGGGCATGGGCTGTTTTCAACCCAGTGTCCCATTTTTTCCTGCTTCTCTGGCCAGTTCTTTCCTCCCAGTTGTTGAGGACAACCTTCAGAAAAGCTGACCCTCTTATTCCTTCTTCTGCCTTCTGGAAGATGAAGGCGTCAGCAAGGCAGGTGAGAAATGTATCAGATCTTGGATTGTCGGCCAAGTGGTCTAACAGCAGACAACAAGATAGCTGGAGTCTTCCATGACTAATTTATATTCCAGTACAACTTTTGATCAGTACACTCCAGTATTGGTCCCTCCATTGCTCCCTCCAATGCCCATTTTAATTTGTCTTATATCAAAAGGTCACACCCAACTACATCTTCTCCACTATTTTGGTGTGGAGACATTTGAAAATATGGGTATTTCCTCCATCGGTCTCCCTGTTGTGTTCGGCTTAAAGCCCTCTTGGTGGAGTTCCTCCCAACCCCATGCAACGCAACCTTGTCTTCGTGGAAGGGTGCCCTGTGGCCCCAGAAGCGGATGGATAGCGCTGTCCTTTTAAACAATCAGCCCATTGTGTTGTGCTTGCGTTGTATATTTCTCTCTCTCTCTCTCTCTCTCTCTCTCTCTGTGCTTTGCTTCTCAGAGGGAAAGGATGTTAGTTTTGTTCAGTGACCTTTTGAGGGGCATCTCAGAGATCATCATGACCCAAAAAAGAGAGCTTCATGTTTTGCTTTTTCAGGGAAGGGAAGGAATCTCTCGTGGTCTTGAGAGTTCCTCATTGGAGGGTCCCATTGTGAAAGGAAAAAAGAAACAAAGCCTTTTTGTGTCTGTTATCACTTGTAGTGCAGAACCAATGGCTTTTCTTGAACACATTACCTACAGAGGAATGGGCTAGGCAGGGCTCAGATCCCTGGGGAGTCCCAAAGCATTGTAGGTCTGGAAGTTTCCTGATAGGAAGACGCATGATAGGTAGGTAGGAGGACTACCAGACCCATGATGCTTGGCACTACCCACAGACCTTACCCCCACTTCCTTGGCCTTCATCATGTCCAAGAGAAGCCCTCACATCTCAGCTGAAAGTGGTTACAGGCAACTGAAAGGACTGCTCCACCCCCCCCCCCCCGGCTAAAGCCATCAGAGGTCTGGCTGGGGGAAATTCCTGTGGGTGTCGGGGGGCTGTAGTCCATGGGTTCTGGAGATTTCATGATGGGTGATATCCTTGAGCAGCTTCAGGAAGAGCTGGCGTTGTAGTCACGTGGTTGCCTGTCCCAGGGACCTTTCACCTGCCACCCCATCCCCTTTACAGCCGCACGTCAACAGGCAGGGCCTTGGAGAATATTGTCCGTCACGTCAGAGGGAACCTTTCTGCACACAAATGGCATGCTTTCCTGTAGCGCTAGAGCAGTAATCCCTTCCTGCATTCATATCCTGATCAGCAGTTTCTACTCTGGGTGCTTTAGGGGAGGGAACAAACAACTAACTGCAAGACTCAGAAGGTGATTACATGTGCATTGAGCCCACTGTTTGCTCATCTGCAGAGACAGCCGAGGGACCCCTTTTACCAGTGATCAGATGATGTATTTGCTAGAGTGAAGCAGCCCACCTCCATAATGTTCCTACCCATATATTTCTGTTTTTCTGTCAGGGCTACTGTTTTTAAAGGTCCTGGTATGGTTGCTCCATTCTGATTCACTTCCAGCACATGTGATCCCTGGGATAATTTAATTTGCCAGCTGGTATCAATTTCCTCATATCATTAGTGGCTTAAACTGACAGCTTAACCGCTTAATAATATGGGTGAACTGGGAAATCAGAAACTTCCTCTGCTTCTTTGTGGAGCAGAGGAAGAAAGCAAAACAAAATTTAAGTCAGTTAGGACAGTGCTGGCATGCTATACCTCTTAGAGGCTTTTTTTTAAAAAAAGGAAATCTTTCTTCCAGAAGTGAGAGGAGATGGGGCGGGGGGAATCAAGAACCGCGAAGCTTAGAGGGTGTGGGAAGAGGCTGAAGCAGTGCTTGAGGGTTGAAGGACAAAGATAGACGGAAGCTCTGGCTGCCTCGGACCAGAAGAATATAGTGGATAGGCCACAGCAAGGCAGGCGTGATGGGGACAGAGGCTGGCCTGGTGGTTCCCTTGTTTTGCAGGATTGGGCCCAGAGAGTCTACCACTCCAGCAGCACCATAGCAGACAATTATATCTTTCTTTTCTTTTGGCTTTCTTCACGGAAGGAAGCAGACCAAATAGGGTTTCTTGAGGTGCGGATGCCACGTGTGGATGTGAAGATTGCCCCGCATGGCATAAACCAGTGGAGGCAAACCTTTTTCAGCTTGAGTGCCCAAAATGAGGGGGTGGGGAAGAAACCAGTGGCTGCCATGCCGCCCGGAAGACCAGAACCGGAACAGGAAGTGGCAGTTTCAGGGGGAATCATGGGGATGGACAGGAAGTTAAAGGGGGAATAATGGGGATGGACAGGAAGTTAAAGGACCCAGAACAGGAAGAGAAAGAGGGAATCCCAGCTGCAGCCACTTCAAAAGGTTTGTCGTGTGCCAGAAGAAAGGGCTTTGCGTGCCAGCTGCGGCACGCGTGCCATAGGTTCGTCATCCCTGGGCCATAAACTGACCTTCAGGGATCCTCTTTTGCCACACCAGCCCATGCCAATCCACCTGTGCAGCCAAGCCCATGCTTGTGTCAATGTGAGACAGAAGGTCATGGTCCGGGTTTCTCCAGGCCGAGGCTTTCTCTTCCTGCAGCATCGACAAGGTTTCCTGGGCTCTCACCACAATGAACTCCCGCCCGGTGTTTCCTTCCATTTACTCATCCCTCTCCCAGCCCATGGATCTGGCCAGGAAACAGCCAAGTTCCATGCAGGCATTTTTCATGTTCCTGCATAGTTTGACACTCTTTTCAGAAGGGGAAAAAATTACTGAAGAGTTCTACAAATCCTGCAACATTTCCTGGGAGATTTGTCGAGGGGAGGGGGAAATCTCAGGTGAAGCTACCTTGGCTGTGATGAGAAAAGAGTGGTTTTTCTGCTCAGTCTCTTTGCTGTCAGATTCACATCTGGCAAGAGGTGGTCGTACTTGTGACGCACAGTGGGAAGGGTGAGCATTCCAGCCATGGTGTGATGCCTTCACACACAGACACACACACACACACCTGGAATTCCTGTTGCTTGTCCTCAGCACCCACCCTCTTCCAGCACCCACCTTCTAAATGCCAGCACTCAGAAGCCACGGGGGGGGGGGTTCACTTCACTGGGGCTTATTTTGATGGGTAGGGCTTATATGACAAGCATCCTGAAAAATCCAACTAGGGCTTATTTCCAAGTTAGGTCTTGTGGAAACAGCAGCTGCAGCTGCGTTGCCATTACTCATGCTTGCTTGCTTGGGGGCAATGGGAACTGTAGTCTAAGACATCTGGAAGACAACGGGAGTGGTGGAAGAAGCTGTTCTGGCCGTTCCAACCAGTAGGATGATTTTGCTGAATCCTGGAGTAAACCGGATTGGCCGTTTCGTAAATGGCGACCTCTGGAGCGGACACCGTCTCTGGCCTCTGCCAGGATCTGCCCGAGAAAGGCCTGCCTGGGTGGAAGTGAGTCGGGCAAGCTGGCGGATTCCTTTCTTCGCCGAGTCTCCAGTCCCCGGGGACCTGGCCTGGTCTCTCCAACTGGACGTCCGGGTGGACGTCGGCTTTCCATGCCTTCTGCTAATCCTCTGCTTGGAGCTGGGGCTGGGAGGTGGGGGGGCAGGTTGCCCTTGCTGCCCACTGCCGGGCGCCCTGTGACATCATACCCCCTCACCCTTTGTCCCCTGACCAGCTAGCCTTGCCCCATTCCAGGGCATCGCGGGCGAAGGAGAGGGCGGCCCAGCCAACGCAGCTTGGCTCGTGCCTTTGTTTCGGCTCCCTTCTGTCTGGACAGAAGGCCCGCTGCTGGAGGACAAACAGACCCAACAGCCACAGGGAGCGACCACACATCAAGAGGGACCGTGAATCCCCAGGACATGGTGGTCTAGGCGCTGTGGCCTCTCCGTCGCTCCTCCGCCTTCCCTGCCTTCTCAGTCAAAGATGCTAGGGGATCAAACCGAGACCTTCACGGTCCGGCAGGGACCTGATGGCCCGTAAGCCACGGTGGCCCTTTTTGCTGGTCTTTGCTGGGGTTGACTTTGCAGAGCCTTGGCAAGGTTAGAGGTGGCCCCCAGGCTCCCCAGCCTTGCTCCCCAAGCCTCCCGGCTTCCCTCGAGCTCCTTGGGCCCCCTTCATCTAGACTTGAGGACAAGGCTTTGGAGGGCTGGTGGGCAATCCAGTAGCCTCTCGAGGCTAGGGCTGGCCCTCCCAAGGCTCTCACCCTCACCCCTACAGGAAACAGGCAGAGCTTCAGCCCTGGTCCGTCCCCGGTCTAGGCACCCTTTGCGGCTGACTCGGGTTCTTTCCATTCCTTCCAATGTCGTGGCCATGATTGGAATGAGTGAAGGAGAAGAAAAGGCTGGACCAAATCTAAACCAAATGATTATGGCACAGATTTGGGGAGTTTAACAAACAGACCCCGATGTGTTCTTTCTGTTCTCCTCCTGCTTCAAAATGCAGCTTTCTGATGCCAGATGACAGCCAGCAAAACAGCCTAGTAATCACCACATTCCAGGACACCCGTTGGGTACATATCAAGCTGATTTCTCCTTGAAAACGCACACAGAACGTAATGTCCTTCTGGCAGGCTTCTGAAAGCAGAATAATTGTTTTAGCATGGAATCAAATGGCATTTAAAAAAAAAAACACCCCACACATCTTGAGTGTGTGTGTGTTGGAGGGAGGGTGTGTGGGCAGACGTTTCTGAAAGCCACCAAGAATTGTTTTCATTGCTCACAGCAAATGCAGACTAATTGGGAATCTAGAACGAAGGCTGCTGCCACCCATCGTGCGAGCAGAACTCTCTTCTCAATGAAGATGGCAAAGCCACAAATTCCAGGGGCGTTCATGGTGGGAGAAGCGCAAGGAATCTGACTTGGTGGGAGATGATGGCGGGTGGGGTATTGTGGTCTTCTTCTAAAAAAATGTGTTGAATGTAACGTATAGTTTCAAACAAGAAAGCAAGCAAAACAGAGGCAAAAACAATAAATACCTAAGACCAAAATGTTGGGGCACCTTAAAGAGTAACTATGTTGTACATTACACTCCCTTTCCTGGCAGTAACATATTTTCCATTAGGCTGTGCTCAGATGTTGCAAACTAGCAGCGGTGACATCCTCTATGGAGTCAACCCATCTCATCTTAGGTCTTCCTCTTTTTGTACTGCTCTACCTCACTTTGCCCATCAATATAGGATTTTCTGGCCACTTCTCTATTTCCATTATATGTTTATGATAGAATAGGCTCAGTTGACTACTTTTTGCTCTAGTAAGAGTTCAGGTGTGACTTGATTGAGCACCCACTTTCCTGCTTTTCTGTCTGTCTTTCATATCCGTACGGCTCTCCTCCAACACACTTCAGATAAGTGGATTATTTTTCTCCCTGACTTTCTTCACTGTCTTTCATGTAGTACGGATAATTTTGACATGGGTTTCCAGTGACAGTCTTTCCAAATTCCAACCTCTTCCTTTTTGTATTTCAAAATCCAAAGGGACATCTTTCGGAAAACATATTCACCACGTCTGTAAGCTTTTGGTCCAATATAGCTTTTCTTCCTCAGCTTTTCTAACTCAAAGAAAGGGTTTGTAAAGTGGAACATAGTTTTTTAGTCTGCACCATATGAAGTGAGCATGGCAACATTCGCTTAGCTAAGGGTTAAAGGGTGTGTATGTGTCTCCATTGCATGTGTTGTACCTATGCACAACCTTCTATCATCATTTCATTAAGTCCAAAACAGCCCCCCAAAGTATTTTGGCACAGAGGGACAACAGCCACATCTAAGCCCTTCCCACTTCTCTCTGCTCCCACCATCATACAGATCATAGGCTCATCTCCTGGAATCCTCTACCCTTGAGTAATTCTATATGAGGGAGCTTTCTGTTGGAATTTGTGGGTAGTGTATGCATATTTAAGCACCCATTCTAAAAAGCCAGGAAATTCAGTTCTTTAAAAAACCTCCCATTTATGAATGTGGGATGTTTGTGCTTCTGTGCTGACCATTCAAAACGTCAGGAAAAGACCTGAGATTGCTGCACAATATTGTGCCCGCGTTTCCAGCAGGAAAAAAGGATGCCAAGCTTTACCTAGCCAAGGGCAGCCTAAAAGTTGACAATGCCCACGGCCGCCATCCGGAGGGTCTACTGCAGGATCCCCTCTTCTGTTCACGACCATTCACACTTGTAGAAAAACAGTCCTGTTAGTAACTGGTGAAAAAAAGAAGTCAGCCTCTGGGATTTCCCATTCCATGGTGTCACTTTGTGAATGGTCATAGGCTGACCTTTGCGATAGAAAGCTTGGCATCTTTTTCCTGTTGGCAATACAGGCAGCATACTGTGCCCCGATCTCAGGCCTTTTCCTGGCATTTTGAATGGTCGGCACAGAAGTACAACACCATAAGGTTTTTTTTTAAAGAAAGAATTGAATTATTTTCAGTCCCTACTTAGAACACACGATCATTTCACTCACAGATGAAATCTGGCTAAGACCAGCGGTGGACCATGAAAGCAACTGCTGTCCTGTGTTGCGGCCGTTCCCTAGCGATGGGCGTTCCAAGACATGCCTGACTTCTAGCCATTAACATGGCACTGCCAGTTCCGCCTGCTGGAGATTTGCCAGGCAAACCTCCCCAATGGGTCTCCCTCTCCCTGTGTGGAAATGCTTCATCTTCACCAGGCATTGCCACCCATCCGGATGCCATTTCTAAGTCTGTTTTACATCAGATCGCTGTCCATCCCTCAAACATGTCAGGGTTTGTAGGCTTTGAGAGGGCAGGTCAGCAGGCTGTGGGAGCACAGGTTGAAGCAGCCAGAGGAGGATAGACAGAGCCGAGGAGTGATGGTGGGACTTGGCAGGGCACACAAGTCTTCAGGTTACATCTGATGTGCCCTAGGTGTACACTAGGAAATGGAGCAAATCTAGTATCTCTTTCAGCCCCACCATTAACTGCCCCCCTCATGCTTTTTGTAGCATCTCCAATGTCAAGCCCTAAAGGTAGTCTAGCAAAATGAACCCATCCATGTAAAAACAGATGGAAAAAACCCTGTAACCCTTTTGTAAATGCAGCTGGAATATTGGAAGATTTAAAAGAAAGAGAAACTTTATAAAGAATCAGGTCTGAAAAAGAGAAACAGACAAGAGGTTGGACTGAGTCTCAATCAGGAAGTCCCCCAAGTGCGATAACCCTACCTTGATTCCTACAGTTTGCCATTTGTGTCAACTTCTAGACTGATAACTGAAATTAATCGCAGCCTGGTAGTCCCATTCCCTTACTAACAAACCATTGTCACTTTGTCCATTATCTATATCTCCAGCTGGTCAGGGGTGTGTGTACTGTATAAATATAGAGGTCAGGTTGTTTTATTCTTTATGTCTGAGGAAGTGGACATGATACATGAAAGCCAATGTTAAAACATAGCAGTTAGTCTTAAGATGCCACAACACTTTTGTTGTTTATTATTTGTCTGATATGGAATGTTTAAGGTCACTGAACTATGGAAAGAGAATTTTGTGAGGAAGTCTAGTCAATGTAGTAGGAATAATAGGAGTGACAGGACTTTATTATTGCTCTATTAAGAGAACAATTTGGTGTACACTTAATTTCATCCAGATTTAGAGCCTGACCCATCCAGTTTGTTTTTTGCACTTTGTCTTCCTAGATAGTTTTACCTTTCCTTCTTGACCCAAGAACACTGGATTGGAGCTCCCCTTAGAAAAATGATTCTTTTGGGCTACACCTTCCAGAAGAAAAAAGCTTGGGAGCTATAGTCCAAAAAAACCCAACTTTTCCATGTGCCAGTTTGGGCCCGGTAAGAAACTGGACGAAATGGTAAAGAAAATGAAAATTTAACCCAGAGGTGAGGGTGCTCAGCCCATCCACAGGTAAACAGATGTTGAGTCTACCAGATTCTTGAAGAGTCCACCACTCATCATCCTAAGGAAAGGATTTCTTCCTTCCTTCCATTATTCCTTCCTTTTTCTTTCCTTCTCTTTTCTCTCTCTCTCTCTTCCTTCCTTCTTCTTTCTTTCATTCTTTCAGTATTGGCTCATCTAGCCTCTTTGTGCCTGTCAGCTCCACATTCTCCGTTGGGACTTGATCAGCAATCCTTGCAATTGGGGTCCTACCCGATGCTGTTGGTGAAGCCCCCCCCCCCGACAGACCCACATTAGTCTCCTGCCCATCAGCCAGGAACCCAAGTGCTCAGCCAGTGGTGCCAGTGGGGGAAAGCTCTGCCATTGGAGAGAGAGTCCAGCCAGGTGGGTACAGGGCAGTGGGCTTTGGGCTCCCCTTACCCTCTCTCCTTTGCTCCAGTCCTGGTCTCTTCTTTGGCCTGGGGGAGGAAGTCATTCATAATCTCCCCTTGGCTTTCAGCTGGGACTCTGGAGTGGCAGGAAAGATGCCCGGGTCAACCCCAGCTGAAGGTCAACCCCAGGGCCCACCCTCTTGCACCAGACCAAACAGATGTGCTCCTGGACATCAAGACAGCAGATGATTGAATAGGGGTTCTCATCATTCTGTCTGGATTTTCTCTTGAAAGCCCAGGTTTCTAGTTTGGGGGGGGGGTGTCTCTGGGATCCCCTGCTCACCTAGACCTGGATATTTTAGCACTGTCCCGGAGCATCTCTGCTCAGCTGAGGCTTGTCGGCCATTCCTGTTGGTGTCTTTCCAAGTGATGACGATGTATGTGTTAGTCACTCTGTTGGACTAGAGCAGCTCCTGTACAGACTTAGCCATGAGTCTGCTTCTCTGCCGGGTCCCAGAACAGGGATATTCTGGCTTGCCTTCCCACTGCATGTGAGGCCAGGGCATCACCAAATTACGATCTTCTCCCTATAGAACGGCCAGGCGCTTTCCCGGCACTCTCAACAAGGGAAGAGATGGATTTGTGCAAGTTCAGCAACTGTGCAAACAACATTTGAACACGAGTAGCGCAGATCCTGCAAAATGACCACGGGTGGTCCTTTGTTGCCCTTTTAGGGCTGAAGGCATCAGAAAGTTAGTTTGCAGCTTTGTAGGTCAGGAGCCGGCGCTTGACTCCTCATGGGAAATGGCACTCGGGTTTATGCAGGTATTTTGCCCGAAGCGTACAGAGGAAAAGAGTGCTCCGAATCCTGGCCTTACCTTGGGGGGGGGGAAGGGGGCTAGAAGGCCTGGACATTCCTCATCCGCACGTGCAGCCTAGACACGCTGAGGGGAAAAAACTTGGCAACGGTTTTTTTTAAAACATCCCTGGTCCAGAAGCATTAGGCAGGGAAGAATGCCACCTCTCGTGACACTTGCCGCCCAGTCAGAATGGACCCTCACCGGGATTCCACATGAGATATTTAGGAAGGGAAGAGGGAACCACTTCCGAGACTTCTCTCCCCGAGAAACCCTCAAGAGGATTGTCAAAATGAACTGGGCGGCACATGGTTTTTAGTACATAAACAGGGAAGAAGGGGCAGCCGGCCGGCCCTCGCCGACAGCCCGGCTGGGGCAGAAATAGCCGAGGGGGACGCTGTGTTCCTTCAGCCACCTCCCCTCGGCTTTGCCAGGCTTCCCGGTGCCAGCCAGATCCTCCGAGGATGGCTTGGCTTCTCCAGATCTCTGAGGTGGATCGCCAGGAGGAGAAATGAGCTTTCCCTGTGCCTGGCGGCCACTCCTTCGTGCAGGGCCCCTGGTTCTGGATCCCCAGGCCTCCTCCTCTTTAGCCACCTTTCCTCCAGAGTCCGAGCCCATTCGCCCCAGATCTCTCCTCCCCCCCCCCCAGAATCAGCTGGCTGAGAAAGTGCTCTCCCTCTTTCAGGGTCCTGGTTCTGTGACCCCACAGGACCTCCCTCTGTCCTTGGTGGCTACCTCTGTAAAGGCACAAAGGGGCTCTCGGCCGGAGGAGAGAACTAGGCCAGGCCTCTCCCTGGGCCCCTCAGCGGCCAAGCCTTTTCCAACTGGGCAAGAGCTGGGCCACAGATGGTTTGTAGGGCTGAGGCGGTTTGTAAGGCTGAGGCGGTCAGAGCCAGACTGCTCGGTGGTCGAGGTTTCTGGAGCTGGAGAGCTAGAGGTTGGGAGTTCGAGTCCCCCACTGGGAGTAGAGGCAGCTTTAGGAGTAGCCCCAGAAGGAGAGGAAACACGAGGACCAGAGGACCACCGTGCCGGAGTCCACTCCACCTGGAACACCCAGGAGCGGGTCGCCCTCCCTCGGTCAGAATGGCCTGGCTAGTGCGGACGATGGTTTCTGTGTTGGTCAGACGTGCCCTCCTTCTCATATGGGCCACTCCTGTCCCCCCTTCATGCATGCCACAGCCGAGCGGAGGAGCAGATCCTTGCACCCGCGCCCTCCTCCTCCTGGTGGTGGTGGCCAGACAGGTTGGCCCTCCCTCGCAGGCCTTCTTAGGGAATCGGGCAGAGCCTCTTCTGCAGGGAGGGTGAGGGGGGGATGGCCTGGGGCCCGTCCGCCTTGACCCTGTGGTCAAAGCCAACCTTGACCCTGTGGTCCCCCTTGCTGACCAGCGGGTGGACTGATCCGCCAGCCAGCCCTCTCCCTCCATCCCTGCAGCCCTGGCCAGGCTGGGGGGCCTCGGAAGGTCCGCAGAATTAAGGTGTGGATGTGTGTGTGGGGGGGCAAAACAGAGAGGGGGCTCCCGCGGGTGGGGCCCGGAGAAGCGGGCGGTGGTCCCGGGGTGTGGGTGAGCTTGGTTGGCTCGGGGGGGGGGGGGCTTCCTCGGGCCGGGGCGCCCTCGCCCGGGCTCTGCGGAAGGGCGGGCGACGGGCACAGGTGGTGGGTCCAGGCCAGGGCGCCCCCGGGGGTGGCGGTGCCTGCTCCGCTCTTCCCTCCCGGGCCCCGGGGCGCCTCCGGTGGGCCGGCAGGAGCCGTCGGGGGCCCCGCCTGGGTTCGAGCAGGCCGGCGGGTCCCCAGGGCGGGCGGAGGGCATCTGGCCCCGCGGCCTGGCCTGGGGAAGGCGGGTTCGTTGGCTCCTCGGAGGGAGGGGGCGTCGAGTCTCGGGGCTCCCGTCGACGGAACCCCCGCCTCCCCACGGCGCCCTCCTCGCGGGCCGAGAAGGCAGGCGGGCAGGGGCGCGGAGCGGAGCGCGGCCCCCGGGAGAGGGGCGGAGGGAAGGGCCCCGGCAGGAGCCGCTCGCCCCCTCCTGGCCCGGCCCGGAGGGACCCGGGGAGCCCGCGGGGGCGGCCGCGCCAGCCAGCGAGCCAGCCAGCCAGCCAGCTCAGCGGCCAACCGGCCAGAAGGCGCCCGGGCAGCGGAGGCGCCGGAGGGAACCTGTCGGAGCGGCGGACGCGCCCGGCGCCAAGGTGAGCCCGAGGGGCGTCTCGTGCTCCACCCCCTCTCCGCCGGGGGTGCGCGCGGGCGGGCGGGCGGGCACGTGTGGATGTGTGTTTTTGTGTGCTCGCGCGGGCGTGCATGCGCGCAAAGGCTCCCCCCCCCAGTCTCCCGCCACCTGCCTGCCGGCTTCCCTCCGGCGCGCCCAAAGCTCGCGCCCCCGTCGTCGTCGCCGCCGCCGCCGCCGCCGCGCCTGGAAGAGAGGGGGGTGGGCGGGCCGGGCAGCCAGAAAGGCCGGGCGGGCGGGCGAGCGAGCGAGCAGCGGCGGCTCCTCCTGCGCACGCGGCGCGGCGCGGCTCCTCCGCCGGGGCTGCTCGGGGGCCGCGCCGGAGCGGCAGCAGCAGCAGCACCAGGAGGAGCGGGCGGAGCGGCGGCGGCGGCGGCGGCCGGGAGACCTGTTGGCGCGGGAGCGGAGCGGCGACGCATGGAGCGGCCCGGGCGCGCTCGGGTAGGTCCGGCGCCGGCGGGCGGTTTTCGGGGGGGGGGGGGTCGCGCCCGCCTGCGGTGATTGTGTGTGTGTGTGTGTGCGGGTGGTGGTGGTGGTGGTGGTGGGAGAGATTGGGGGAAGCGACGAGAGCGAGACGTGCTTGGCGGGAGCGGGAGGGGGAGGCGGGCGAGTCATGTCCTCCCGGGGGCTCCCCGCGAAAGAGACCTCCGGGCTCGGGGTGCGAATCCCGCGCGTTCCCCCCACCCCCGAGCCTCGCCTCCTTCCCCTCAGACCCCCTCCTCGGGCGCCCCGAGGGCTCGGCTGACGGAGGGCTGGGGGGCTGGCGCACTCCCCCTCCCCGCCGGGTCCCCTGCCTGCCACCCCCTCCTCGCAGCGGCAGCAGCAGCAGCTGAGTCGGGGGGGCGGAGGAGCCCCTCCTGGTATCTGGCTGTGGTGCGGGAGCCCCCGAGGGAGGGGACCGGCTTGAGGCTCGTAGGGCCTCGCGGCTCGGCTCGGCAGAGCCCCCCCCCAGGGCCCCCCCGGACTCTCCCGTCCCGTCCCCCCGCCGGAGAGGCGTTGGGAGCCCCCTTGGGCGCAGCCGGGCTGCGGGTCGCGGGGCAGGGAGGGTCGCCCGAGTCTTTCTGGGGGGGGGGCGGCGGCGGAGGCCCGGCCGAGCACTCGCCTGGAAACCCTCCCGGGCGCCCGTGGAGACGGCCGAGACCCCAGCGGGACCCTCGGAAGGGCGTCGGGGCGGGTGGGGGGGGCGGGAAGGGAGAAGAGGATCCCCGCGGGGAGCAGCCGGGGCCGGCTTGGCAGGAGCTCCCCGGAGTGGGGTGGGGTGGGGTGGGGTCGGGCGCCCCGGGAAAGGGAGCGTCGGCTGCCCGGGGCTGGGGGGGGGGGTTGGGGGTGGCGGCTCAAGCGCGTCTTTCCGGCCAGAGGAGGGCGAGGGCGAGGGCAAGGGCAAGGACGCTTGGCCGGCTTCTCCGGAGCGCATCTCTTGGGTGAGGAGCCCAGGTGGCGGCGTCATCATCACCACCCCTGACCCTCATCATCATCCCTGCCTGTCGCAAGCCCTCGAGCAGCCTCGGCGGGGGTGCGCGTTTGTGTGTGGCCCTTGACCCTGGGGGACGGAGAGGCGGCCCGAGGGTGCCCGCGGAGGGGGGACGACCGCCGGCTGCGCCCCCTCCCCGGGAGGTCTTCCGCGGAGGAGTCGGAAAACTTCCCGAATCCCGCCGGCCCGACATCCTTCCTTGCCCGGACCCGAGGCTTTTGGGACACAAACTTTCGTTCAGAGTGCTGGGCTTTTCTGTCTTGTGTTTCAAGCCTTAGCTTCTTTATATAAGATTCGTCGCTTTCCCCCTAGCTTTCTTTTTTTGCACTTGAAATAATCCTGTTACTCCTTTTTATGTCGGTGCCAGCATCCTTTGTATCTGTCCTGTCAGAGCCCATGGTTTCCCCCCTTCCTCCCCCCTCCCCCGCCCTATGTCTCCATTTGCTGTGCCTTTTCCTTGAAGGTAACACCCAGGTGATCAAGTGGTCCTTCCAGATTCCATACTTTAGTGACACCTTTATGGAATTTGGAATCACCTGGTAGAGATCCTCCCCTGGCAAAATGTCATCCACATAAGTGGTGACGGAAGCGAGAAGAATGCCAGATTTCAAGGCCAGGGAGCCTGCAGGGTGAACTGAGATTTAATGGAGGAGAAAAGGGCTGCAGATCCACCAAGGGGTGCTTATTAGGTGATGCAGTGATGTTAGATTTCAGCCGAGTAGCCTGCAGGTTGATTGGATGATGGAAAGAAAGGTTTCGGGGGTTTCAAGCTCCGTCTCATCCTCCTTGTCTGGGCTCACAATTCGAGGGAAACCAGAGGGCGGTTCGGCCGGGGCTTCTGTAAGCGAAGAACCGCAGGAGAGCGGCCGGCAGTTCCGCCTTTCCATTGAGGGCAACCTTCCTTGCCAGCACCAGACCCTTTGGGTAGGTAGGGTGGCCAGGTCTCTGTGGAAGGGGAGACGGTTTGGCTTTTGTCTGGGAGAGGGCCTTTCCAGGCCTGACCCTCGCGGGCATTGGTGTTCCAGCCCAGATAGAAGGGGAATGAATGAAGCACCAGCATCATAACTCAGGATGAGCCTCTTTTTTTGGTGGGTGGGTGGGGGAGGGCAAGCTGTGGTGCAGGTTCTAGCATGAGAGGAAAGCCTTCCCAAGGGCTGGCCAAAATGTCAGCCCAGGACCTTGGTCGGGGTAGCGGGAACGCGTGCCGTAGCCGAGACCCTCAGCATCTGTGCCACACACCACTTCTAGAAAGAAAGCCACAAAGGGGTGGACATAAGAGGAGCAGGGGGGTGCCCTGTTTGCGGTGACCGCTGTGCGTCTGGGCTTTCATTCATGCTCAGCTACATAGAACTCAACTGTAGCCAAGTTTTATTCCTCTCTTTTGGGAGACTTTGTGGGTAGTGAGGGATTAAATGGGCAGAACAACACAACACACACATATTAAGAAAGATGCACACTGAAAGCCTAAGAGTAAGAATAAAAGACAGTAAAAGAATATGCTGAAGCAGAAAGGGGAGATTTTCAGAAGGAAATGTTGATTTTTTTTAATGGCAGAAGAAAAGGGAAGAATAGGAAGGAAAGAAAAGATTAAAGAAGATTAAAGTAGTTAAATAACATAACACAGCCTCTTAAATCCTAAGTAGAAAGCTCTGTCATTCTCTCTCCATCTCTGATTCTTTGTCCTGTCCAGCAGAGAGGAAAGAAGTGGGAACGGTGGGTTTTATTGAATGCACCATCCTTTTCCAAAGCGCATTTACTGCTCAAGTGGACGCTGGGATTTGAAGGAAGACCTCTCCGTCACTCTCCTCCCGCCCACTCACTGTCCCCTCTCTCCAGTGTTTTGACCGAACCAAATCTACAAGATTCTCTCACTTTCCTCTTGCTGTGGCAAGTCCTGAATTAGTAGCAAGATAACATCCAAAATCCAGCTTCAGCCCTGATCACTTTGGGGCCTATTCTTTAACCCTGGGAAGCATGAGGACTAGTTTCATAGAATCATGGAATCAATCAAGAAGTTGGAAGGGGTCCATAAGGCCATTGAGCCCAACCCCCTCCTCAAGGCAGGAATCCAGATCAAAGTGGATCTGACAGAGGGTGGTCTTAATATTCTCTTGAAGGCCTCCATTGTTGGCACAGCCAAGGTCATCAGTTCCGTTGTCATACTGCTCTAGCAGTTAAGACGTATTTCCTGAGATTCCGCCTAAATCTGGCTTCCTGTCCCTTGGGCCCATTATTATATTTAGAACAGAACTGGACACAATACTCGTGAGGCCTAACCAGTACATGATAAAAGATACCCTTTTTAAAAAGCTACATCACATGGTTGGCTCATCTTCTGCTTATGAGCTACTATGACTGCAAGATCCATCTTGGTTGTATTGCTGAGCCAGGTACAGTATCCCCCATCTTGTAACTGTGCAGTTGGTTTCTTTTTCCTAGATGCAAGATTTTACACTTAACCTGATTGAATTTCATTATGTTCTCAGCCCAGTGCTCAAGCCTATCCAGATCATTTTGAATTGCATTTCTGTCTTCTAGGGTATTAATGATTCCACCCAATTCTGAGCCTTGGGGTACCCCACTAGTTACCTCCTCTCAGTTAGAGGAGGACTCCATTCATCATCACCCTCCGAGTACGATTCTGTAGCCAACTATGGATCCACCTGACACTTGATCTATCCAGCCCACACCTCGCTAGCTTGCTTATCGGAATATTACGGGGGCACTTTGTCAAAAGCTTTGCTGAAGTCAGGATACTGCATACTATGTCTACAGCATTCTTTCTGTCTATCTTGGAGGTGACCTGATCAAAAAATGAGATCAAATTAGTTTGGCAGGATTTCTTCTTGACAAATCTGTGTTGGCTTCTAGTTGTTACCGCATTGTTTTCTGAGTGCTTGCGTAGTGGCAGCTGTTCCAGAATTTTCCCTGGGGTTTATGTCAGGCTGACTGGTTTGTAGTTCCCAGGTTCCTCCTTTTTGCCCTTTTTGAAGATAGGGACAATGTTAGCTTTCCATTACTCTGAAGTATAGATAGGAAGTAACAGATTAAAGTAACATAGCTTCCTGTAATGGCTAAATTTTCTACATAAGGTAAACATAATGGAAGCAGATTTCAGTGTAATGTTACCAAAGGTTATGGCATTGCCTGTTTTGATGGGAGAAGAGTGCTAGAGCCATATAACAAGAGCCGATGTGATGAAGCAGGTAGAGTGTCAAAGTGAGACTCAAAATCTAGGCAGAAATTCCCCTTTGGTTATGGAAACTCAATGGAAGATGGCAGTCGTAAATCCTTTCCTTAAATATCTCTGAATCAGCTTGACAGCCCGTAATGCTCAGAGTCGTTTTGACAGGAATTGTTTAGGTTTGGGGCTATCTTCCATCTAAAAATCCATAGTGTTTGAAGAGTGAGTGAAAAGCGTACCCTACTTTCAGGGGGGGTGAAGAAGGGAAGAGATGCGGGAAGTCACAAGCCGATCTTCACTGCACGGATAATAGATGCCACCTTCAAGGAAGCCCCTTCCTCAGCCTGACCTTTTTCAGATCTCTTGGCTCACTGATAACCGCCCTCCGTAGCCAGCCAGCTGATTGTAGGCTTTGCTGCCCTCCCGAAAGCACCCGGTTGCAGAAGACAACGTATATGTGCTCTCAGAAAAGAGGACGTCCTGTGACTGAAGCCAAGGATCTGCTGCTCAGAGGCCAAAGCCTTCTGCACCATTTTCTCCTGGCTTATGACATTCATGGCCACAACAGACATAATGGAGGTTTAAGATACTTCTGAAACCCTCCACCCATTAACACGGCCACATAGAGGCTTGAATTCGGTGCCAGCTAACAAAACATGTTATTATTTTCTTGCTGGTGTTTCAGTCTCGTCTGGCGGTGTCACCTGTTCCGCTCAGGTTCCAGCTGAATCTGAGGTTCCCGCTGGCTACTTGCCATCATTGCTATTAGAGATGGAGGTCTTATTATATGAATACTGTATCTCCACGCAGCTGGAGTCAATGAGGGACGGGCCCCAGCAGCTGGCCCATCTACTCCTGTGTCCAGCGGCGGCAGCCTCGCTCATTCTTCCCATCGCTCCTGGAGCTCCGCTCTCCTCCTGCTTGTGGGCAAGTGGGAGGGAGGACGAGTCTCCCTCCATGGCTGGGAGTTAATGGCTGCACAGTAACTCAGGCAAATACCAGTTGCTGGAGGATGTGAAGAGCACGAGGCCGCGGCAGAATGATCCGACCGTTGATCGTTAGCTGACCCTGGTGGAATAGGGGTGGTGGGCCGGAATAACATTCAGCCGGTTTTTCCTCTGATCCAGGAGATTCTTCTGGTCTTTTCCTGTTTCCGATGGACAGACTCTTCTGACTAATGGCTGCTAGACAGCATTGCCAAATTAGCAATGAATTAAAATCTTAGGTCCGTTCTTGATTGATTGATTGAGTGAAAATTATTCACAGACTTCTTTCCAGATTATGACCCTAATAGTGCCAATATAGGTGGAACAACAGTGGGGCATGCCTATTTCAGTGAAGCCAGTACGAAAAGATCAATACCTGGGAAGGCTCTCACGAGCAGGTATATATATTTTCTAGCTGCTTCCAATGTGGCGTGTAATTAACACCTTATAGTTTCAGAAAACGTCTCATTCCTACACTTAATGATGTGCCTGTTGTTTCTTCTTACAAATTTAACATCTGCATTAGCCTTTCCAAACCTTATACTCTCCAGATGAATTTTACTACAACTCTGAGGAGATCAGTCCATATGCTTTGATACAGGATACCAAAGGACAGAATTACAGTTCTTGAAAGTACTACTGCTTCAAGATGAGGCCTGACCAATTCTAAGCAAATAAAAACCTGGAGGTAGAATTGCTATAGATCACAAGCTGAAAATGAGCCAGCAGCGTGATGTGGCTGCAAAACAGGTGAATGCTATTTTAGGCTACATTGGCAGAAATAGAGTCTCCAAACCACACAAAGTACTAGGTCTTCTTTGTTCAGAATTGGTTAGGCCTCATCTTGAGCACTCCATCCAGTTCTGGACACTGCTGTTTTAAGAAGGGTGCAGACAAAGTGGTTCAGAGGTGGGCCCTAGGAGCAAAGGCTGAAAGCACTGGCCGCCTTTAGCCTTGAGAAAAGAAGACTAATGAGGGGAGATCGGATAGCAGTCTTCAAAGACTTGAAAGGTAGTCCTACAGAGGAGGGTGAGGATCTGTTCTCCATCACTCCAGAGTGCAGGACACATAAAAATGGGCTCAAACTATAGGAAGCCAGATTTTGGTTGAATATCAGGAAAAACTTCTCAACTATTAGAGCGGTATGACAATGGGACCCATGACCTTGAGGGGTGGTGAGCGCTTCAATGCTGTAGGCCTTCAAGAGAAAATCCGACCACCTGTCTGATCTGGTTTGACTTGGATGCCTCCATTGAGTAGGAATTAGAACTTGGTGGCCCTAAGTCCATTGTTCTATGATTCTGTGCCTTTTTATATATTTGACCACTCCGCTCTCCTAGATACACGAGGGGCTCAGCTTATATACTTCTCCAGAAGGATACACTCCCTGAGGCTGAGCTTTCATTGAACTCCTTAACAACAAGGTCCGTGTGGACCTTCAGGCTAGGCAATAAAATAAAATCCATGCTAGTTTGCTATTCAAGATCTTTATTTAAACCCAGCCAGAAAGAAGTTCAGAAGCGGTCTGTCGCTTTTAAAATGAAAGGAACAGAACACTATGGGCTTAGTGAGTTTGTCCGAACCCCGCGAATGACACATCCATCGTTCAGGGAAGAGAGAAACCTGGGCCTTCTTGACATAAAAGCTTCCAGGTAGCCTCTCCTCTTCACTATCCATGTGAAGACAAAGGAAATTTCAAACTTTAGGAAGAATGTCTGGATGGTAAGAGGGGTTTGACAATGAAATGGAATACCTTGGGAAGCCGTGGACTGTTCTTGACGGGAGTTTTCAAAATGGAGGGTGGTGGCCATCTAGCTACCTGGGTGTATAGTTTTCCTGCATTAGCAGGGGGGCGGCCGATGGGGTCTCTCTTGGCCTCCCTTTCTACAGCTGTGTGATTCCAAGCCTTTCTCAGCTGTGTTTCTGTGAGTTGAGGGGAGGGGGAGACCGTTCCCAGAAAGGCTAATTCAGACTCGCCAATCAGTAGCTGTAAGAAAGCCTGAATATGAGTCACTGAACCTTTTTGCAGGCAAAGTGAGGGGGACTCGGAGAAGGTTTTGTCGTCCCTAAATGTCTGGGTTTGTTCTTGAGCTCAGATTTTGAAATGACTTGAAGGCAGTTTTATTTTGTCACTGTGCTGGTTTGAGAGAAGGATTTTCCTTCTGTTAGGCTGGGAAATCTGTACCCTTCCGTTTTTGTTGGATGGGGCAGGTCAAGCAGTTGGGTTAACGATGCTGAAGGGCGACAGAGCTGAATGCTCTTCAGGGGGCCACAGGTCGTTCACCCCATCCTTAAATGTATAGTGAATGCTCAGCGGTGGAACTGGGATTCATGCGTCCACTCTGTGATTGAACCTGGGCCCTCAAAGGATGTTTCCTTAGACCAAATCCTACCAGGTGCCTGTCGTTTAGTAGGCATTTCATAATACCAATAATCTGGACGGGCAAGTCTTGATACTTCAGAAATAATTGCGAGAATTCAAATGGAATGAGAGTTTCCTGTGACGTCTCAGATAGGGTTGGTCATGAACTGATGGTTTGGTGGTTCGTGCCAGTTCGTTTCTCAGCCAGACAGGTGTTCAGCGGTTCCCAGCCACCCCGCCTCCTCTGGTGGTCGCCCACTTAGAGCAGTGCCCTGGCTTCCTTGCCCAGGCTCCTGCAGGCCATGCCTCTGAGTGGGTGCCTGCCAGAGGAGGCGGGGCAGGGAAGCGCCAGACGCCTGTTCAGCTGAGAAACAGACCGGTGTGAATGGCAAAACTGGTAGTTCGTGCCCATCTCTAGTCAAAGCAGAAATTGTGTGCAAAGGTATCTCCTATTTTTGTACATGCAAAAAGTGACATCTCTCGTCTGTTATAGCTACATACGAGGAAAGTCCCGTGCTTGAGTATAAACGATGCAGACATTTGATAGATGTGAATATGGCAACCAAAGACAGAAAACCCCCCCCCCCTCTTTTTTCTTTATAGCTGATTTTCTTTGTGTAAGACACACACATACAGCTTCTCCCAGAAAATCTCTTAGGATTTCTCTGAAGTCTTGCGGTAATTATTTCCTGAAAGAATTCTAAGCTATTCAGAATTATTACAATTCTTGTCTACAATGACATCTTTTCCTGTGCAGGCTTCACTGGAAAAGGTTTAAGGCAACGCCGAATTTGGAAGCTCCCTGCAACAGTAATTTTTTTAAAAAAAACTGAAAGCAAAAAAAGGGGTTTCTTTTTCACCGAAAGTGAAGAATCTCGCTGATGCAGAAGGAAATATCATAAAAATGTTTGAAGTACTTTTAATGTCTCTAGTACTATGGGGGGGGGGGGAAACCTTAGTGAAACAATTTACCATTTTGGGGGGGGAACCCACATGGAACTTCCCATGTGGAGAGCGGTATTTATTTCCATTGTGTCTCCGTCAAAGACCTGATTACAGATCCAATTGATAAACAAGTGTGTTGCCTTAACCGTTTCTGAAATGGTGGCCCTAGGGGAGGAATGGGGGGGAGAATCTACATTGCGTAGTGGCATGAATGTTTTGCAGTGTGGGGACAGGAATGCTACAGCTGTAAAAAGCAGTGAACTTAAAATGCCCAACAAGAATAACAGGCTGCCAGGTCAGAATCATGGTTTATCCTGCGCCGACTGGCAGAGGATGGGCAGGTGGCCCTTGGCCATCCATCCGCTCTCTGGCCTCATGGCTGCATCGGGGTTTCAGGCCAGCTCTCCCACACCCTAGTTTTGACCCTCTGAAACGTCTCACACTCCATTTATTATCAACACTGAGGTGGCCTTTCAAGATTTTGCTTTTTATTGTTGCTCATGGCTATTAGAAAGGGCTTCGTTCGTCTCTCTCACTTGTGATACAGTGTACCCTCTACTTACAGAATTAATCCGTATTGGAATGGTGGCTGCAAGTCGAAAAGTCTGTAGGTCGAGTCTCCATTGACCTACAGTGCATTGAAAATTGATTAATCCCGTAACCGACCATTTTTGTTCCATTTTTGTTCCATTTTGGTTTTTTTCTGGTCTGTAGGTCGATTCTCTGGCTGCAAGTCGAACCTAAATTTTGCGGCCAGAGAAGTCTGTAACTCGAAAAGTCTGTAAGTCGAGGGTCCACTGTAATCCGGCTGCCCTCCCATTTGGGCGATCAATAACTTGTTCAGTAGCCTGTCACAGTTGGGTGTGAAAGTCAAACGGGTGTTTTGTTGGTACTTGGGCTACTGAGGGTTTGCGGCATGGGGAAAACACCTGGTTTTCCAGGGACGGCCACGTTAGCCGGTCACCGCAGCAGTAGCCGAGGGGCTTGGTAACCTTGTTCTGCCTTAAAGACAAACAGGTTTAAGGGGGTGGGGTCCTGCGGGTTGCCCCTCTCGGCTGAGTCCGACTCAGGTTGCCCCACTCGGTTAAAAAAAAAAAAAAGACTCAGACTCGACTGGCAACTCCAACCCCTTGAGTCTTAAGTCACGTTGGCAAGTCTCTGTGATTTTAATAGAGACCTGCAGGTCTCTGTTAAAACAATAGGGACTCGATGAGTCGGAGTCTTTTTAGAAACAGGAGGGAGGGAGGGAGGCTGCTGAAACGTGGGCATGTTAGCTCAGGGTGGAATCCAGGAAGCACAGCCCCCCCCCCCCCGAAAGCGGCTGACTTGTGTTCATAGTGGGAGCATAACCCCATCCAGCACAGACTTCAACCCTATTCCCTGATCTGCCTTTCGACTGACCAGGAGCACTTCAGTCGATTCGCCCTCATCGTTCCTGACACCAGACCCTGGTCTAGAATCGAGAGAGGTTCCTTGGAGTTTGACAGGAAGCGGGGGAGAGAGAGTTGGATGTCATCCGCCTACTGGCAACGCCGAACTCCAAAACCCTGGACGACCTCTCCTGGTGGTTTCCTATCAATGTTATGATGTAAATTATGATGTAAATTATGCAGGGGATGGATAAAGTGGATAGAAGGAAGCTCTTTTCTCTCACACGCAATGCCAGAACCAGGGGACCTCCACTCCAATGGAGTGTTGGGAGAGTGAGAAGAGACCCAGAGTGTTGTTAGTCTGTGGAGCTCCTTGCCCCAGGATGTGGTGGATGGCCTCTGGCATCCAGATGCCTTTCAATGGGGATGGGACAGATTCCTGGGGGAAAACATCTGTTGCAGGTGACAAACCATGAAGGGGATGTATAGTCTCCATACTTAGAAGGAAGGTCCCTCCAAAGGCCAGAGGCAGGGGAAGAGGGAGGGTCAGGAGACGGGGATCTCGTGGTCTCTCTTGCGCTCCCAGAGGCACCTGGTGGGACCACTTGTGAGAGACAGGGAGCTGGGTTAAGGGGGGCCCATGGCCTGATCCTGCAGGGCTCTTCTTCTTAGGTCCTTGTATTCAATCATAACCTTTGAACTGCAGAGCTGGGAGGGACCCCATGGATCCTTGAGTCCCGTCCCTGTCTGGGAGGCAAAAGAGAACCTCGGACCCCCACAGGCCAGCAGCCAGACCCCCTCCACCACCACCTGAGTTCTCCCTTCCAGGAAGGACTAGAGCCCCACTGTCAGGCAGGGCCCCCAAGCCCCATCCCAGAGAGACGGTCCAGAAAGATGTCATGGTTGATGCTATCGAAAGCCACTGAGAGCCCCAGCAGAACCAACAGGGACACACTCCCCTTGCCCAGTTCCTGGAGTAGGTCGCCCACCAAGGCAACCAGAGCAGTCTCTGCCCCATAACTAGGTCTGAAGCCAGACTGAAATGGACCTTGATAATCCATCTCATCCGGGAGCCCCTGGAGCTGAGGAGCCACCACCTGCTCCAGCCCCTGGCCCAAGACTGGGATGTTGGGGACCCACGTACTCCTGATCCCTGAAGGGTGAAGGTCTCCTAGATGCAATTGTGAGATGCAAATGGTTTTGTGTTCTCTTGGCAGTACTGAGGAGATGAAATGGGTCACAGTGTAGGAACAGAGAAAGTTAGCTGGTCTGTTGATCTCAGTCTTACCTGAGCTCTGAGTAACGGCAATGGTCCTGGTTTTGTTTTTCTCCCGTCATGTTCTTTTCGTACTTGGCAATGCTGGGAATCAAATCTGCAACGTTCTATGATTCTGAAGGCAACATGTGGACTTTGCCGCTGTGCTTTAGCGGCTCTTGTTCTCTTTGTTGGTTACCCTTCCCAGCACTGCCCTGTTTCCCTGAAAATAAGACCTAACCTGAACATAAGCCCTAGTACGATTTTTCAGGATGCTCGTCATATAAGCCCTACCCCCCCAAATAAGCCCCAGTTCAGTGAAACCCCCGCCCTCCGCCTTTGTGCAGCAACCAGAAGAAGATGGCATGACTGTGTTTGAATAAACATAGATGGTTGTACATGGAAAAAATAAAACATCCCCTGAAAATAAGGCCTAATGTGTTTTTGGAGCACAATTTAATATAAGACCCTGTCTTATTTTTGGGGAAACACAGTAACCAGGCTCGGCCATTCTTGGCCTCCAGAATTGGGGAAGTTTGTGTCTGGTCTCGAGTCGAAGGGAGGGCCCAAGTGCGATGCTTCCGGGTGGCCCTTTTCCGGGAGCCTTGGCGTTGTGTATCACCAGCGGCTTCTCCCATCTCCCCAAAGTTCCTTTGCACCTTGGACAGGCTGAGGCCGGCCGCATCCCATGCCCTCCGGTTTCAGAGCCAAAAGGCATCGCAGAGTTGTACCCGATGATTTCACAGAAATTGATTCTTTGTTCACTAAAGATTATTAATATTATTTCCCGTATTTCTCTCTGGCGTCACAGCTGCAAGTTGTGTTTTTTACCCCATTGTCCTTGTGCAACAAAAAAGTTTCAACAATAGCACTCCATTATCTGCTTTGCACCCGAGGGAGACAATAGAGCCCAAGCCCCCATTGGATGCCTACTGGGGCCCCTCTCCTCGCTCCTGTCTTTTTTGGGAAATACAGCACTGCCAAATAACCTTCGTGTGGAGCAGCCACATCCTGGTTGCAGCTGCGAATGGGCAGGGAAGAGCTTGAAAGTCACCTCAAGCAGGACATTCGGTTTTTCCTGCCCTGCCCGGCCCCCCTTGGGCAATGGGTCTCCTTTCCTTGAGAACTGGGGGTGCCTTAACCATGCCTCCAAATTTTAGGTGGTTTCCTCGGATCTAGTGAATTAGCAGTGGTGCCTGTCACGACAATCGGGGCTTCGGCAGCCGCCTGAGCATTTTGTGTGGCGATGACAACACAGGGCTGAGTGATCCATGGAGGACAAGTTCTTCCAGAAATCAGAGGGAGAGGAGACTGTTGGATATGTAGTTATTCCTGGCTAACTTGACAGACAGCAATGGTTTCCAAGGGAGGTTATCTCTGTGCACGACTTGAGCTCGGTGGCTGCACCACCCCGGCGCGTCGTGGGGGGGGAGGCCCCCCTGCTGCGGCCGACATGGCCGTGCTTTTCTGCTATTCCGGTCAGGTGTTTAGGCTCATGCCATTCTGCTGGAACGTTAATTGGAGAGTGCGTCGGTAAATACAATGGCTTTAATTGCCTTCCTTTGTATGGCTTTTTTTCCCCGTTTGCTTTTTAAAATTGTGCAATGACTTTGCTAGGGCTGTGGATGGCACACCGATTTTATGAATATTTATCGGATTTGATTAGAAAGGTAGGGTCATCACGGAAAGCTGTGGCATTACAAGCTTGCCCCTATTTCTGTTCTGTAAATATTTTGGGGAGCTAATGAGGCAAAGCTCCTCATGAGTACTTATGAGTAACATTCTCCTCACAAGAAGACCTGGACTGAAGCGACTGGCAGCTATGCCTTGTGTGGGATTTTGAAGACGAAAGGCTGCAGAACTTCAGCACATGGCAGAAAGGAGAGCTTGAAGGATGGGCGTTCTGTCTTTTTTTAACTACAGCACTCAGAAGTCTTCTGGAGTTGCCCCCAACAGAATTATATTGAATTTTTGCTCCTGTGTAAGAGATGTCAGACACCCGAGGGAGCTCTTTTGGGGAGGGTCTGAAGCCCCCCAGAATTCCAGCTGACTTCTGGGTGCTCTTTGTCTCCCTCCCTCTCACCCACCCCACACCCTCCCTTCGTGGAGCCCACACCCTGGGAATTGGTGAATACAGCATTTCATGAATAGGGTTGACCTTTGGGATGTGCAGAGAACCACAGAATTCTGCCCACCTCACCAAAAGGCAAGGTCTGGTGTGGCACTCTATGAAAGAAGAGAAAAATGATTTTGGGGAGGGGGGGTCTGCTGTGTTGTTGCATGGACTTTCTCAAGAGTTGGAAGTGTTAGAAACACTGCTTACCTGTGTTTTTAGCAGTCAGCTGGTCATTCTGCATTTACTGTGTATGTGGCGTCTTCTTATAGTTTTGGTCATTGGTAGTTTGCGAAAATTACGTGTACCTTGACAAGAAGAAATAGGGTCCCTAGGAGTTGACTCTTGTGGAGCGTGCCTAAAGCAGAGCCTGTTTTTATTATACGGTGGTGTTTGTGTTTAGAATCTTGCTAAATTTTGTGGCTGACTTTATTTGTAGTGCCATGTAGGTGTTACACATTGTGTGATGTGTACACAGTATTTGTGAGGGAGCTGGAATAATAGCCTTTGGGTTCAAAGGAGGTCAGGCGTGCTGCTGCGCACCTCTGCATGCTCCTGACTTTGTGAGAAAATATATCATCGCAGGTCAAGAGACACCTCTTTGGAGCCACTTGGAATGTCTTCTGAAATGCAAACAGCCGATGGATGTACAGAGATGATTATCTTGTGAGGGTCAGAGAGGAAAAGAGAGAGGGTGGGAGAGAGGTGTCTCTGCCTTCACAATGACATGGCCCCAAGACAGAATTGGGTTCTCATCAGCCTCTCTTTGTACCAGGGGTCAGGGAACTTTTTTACCTTTTACCTCCCAAAACGTTTATATACGCCGACATTACCCTCTTGATTCGAAAGGAAGGAAATCATACATTATTTGAATTAAAAATATTATTGAATCTACACAGGCTGTGTACCGAACTAGCAGGATGCACCAAATTTGATAAAGATGTGCACTATTTTTGCTGGAACACATTGCACTCCAGCCATGGTGTGGTATAGGGAGTAGTAAGGTGTCCAACGTGCCTAGCAAGTTGCATTAAATTTTTGCTAGCTCGCAGAGGATTTAATCATCATCAGTGGCTGCCAGAGTGGTGCTAGCAATGACATGCTTCCTAAAGACAGCCAATGCAGAATGGGGGGGGGGGCTTTCCCTACCACTTTAATCATTCTATGTGTGGTGTGCAAAAAGGAACAAACCAGGCTGAAGGTCATGTCACGTACCCTGGTACCACAGCCCAATATCAAAGGACCAGTGTGCTTTTTTTATCATCATCAATGGAAAACTCAGCAGTGGCCAGAGGATTGGAAAAGATCAGTCTACACTCCAATACCAAAGAAAGGCAGTGCCAAAGAATGGTCCAACTATCGTACAGTTGCACTCATTTCCCACGCTAGCAAGGTTATGCTCAAAATCCTCCAAGGCAGGTTTCAGCAGTATGTGGACTGAGAACTCCCAGAAGTACAAGCTGGATTTTGAAGGGGCAGAGGAACTAGAAACCAAATTGCTAACATGTGCTGGATTATGGAGAAAGCCAGAGAGTTCCAGAAAAACATCTACTTCTGCTTCATTGACTACACAAAAGCATGGCAGAAAGTGAGGAGGAATTAAAGAACCTCTTAATGAGGGTGAAAGAGGAGAGTGCAAAAAACAGTCTGAAGCTCAGCATCAAAAAAAAACAAAAAACCAAACACCTAAGTTCATGGCCACTGGTCCCATCACCTCCTGGCAAATAGAAGGGGAAGATATGGAGGCAGTGACAGATTTTACTTTCTTGGGCTCCATGATACTGCAGAGGGTGACAGCAGCCACGAAATTCAAAGATCCCTGCTTCTTGGAAGGAAAGCAATGATAAACCTAGACAGCACCATAAAATGCCACCCTTTCCCCCCGCCCGCCTTAATTCAAGGTTTCTTTTTTTTTGCCTGTTCATTTTCACAGTTTTGAGTTAGTCTCTCTCACTCTAACTCTCTCTCTCTCTCTCTCTCTCTCACACACACACACACACACACACACACACACACACACACACACACACACAACCATCCATCCATCCATCCATCCACCCACCCACCCACCCACCCTCCATTTCCTTCCTCCCTCCATATTGTACATTTAAATAAGCTTGATGAAGTCCTCGGTCTCTCCACCTTTCTTCCCTCCTACCCTTGCTTGATCCTTTCCTGCCTCCTGGTTGTTTGCAGTCATTTCTGGAGGAAGCAGTCATTCAGAGCCCCGGATTGATTGATTGCTCAGGGCTATTCCACAGCTGTAGCCAATTAAACAGGCTTATCTCTGATCTCTGAACGAATGGAGGATTTACAAGTGCCTGCTGCAACCAGGAAGTAACAGGGAGATGTGGCTTACAATTTGAGGTTTGGCTGCAGATGGTGGAGGTGGGTGGGTGGGAGGTAGGGTGGTAGCACTCTGCTCATTACCCCCAGGATTTTCACTTTTAACCAATTTGGGGTACCCCTGTTCCTCGACCTACTGTATGCTTTATACCTTTGCCTGCCTGCCTGGGCTGGACCTTTCAGCCTCCATGAAACTGTTGCCCGGAGGGAGAGAGGGAGGGAGGGAGGGAGGGAGAGAGCGAGGAGGGGCAGGAAGAAAGGAAGGAGGGAGGAAGGAAGAGGAGTGAGAAGGAGGAAGGAAGGAAGGAAAAGGGTTGATAGAAGGAGGTGGAAGGAAGGAAGGAAGGATTGGTAGAAGGAAGAGGGAGGGAGGGAGGGAGGGAGGGAGGGAGGAAAGGAAGGAGGGAAAGGAAGGAAGAGGATTGATAAAAGGGGAAGGAAGGAAGGAAGGAAGGAAGGAAGGAAGGAAGGAAGGAAGGAAGGAAGGAAGGAAGGAAGGAAGGAAGGAAGGAAGGAAGGAAGGAAGGAAGAGGATTGATAGAAGGAGGAGGGAGGAAGGAAGGAAGGAACAGTGTTGATAGAAGGAAGAGGGAGGGAGGAAGGAAAGGAAGGAAGGAAAAGAAGGGAGGAAGGAAGGAACAGGATTGATAGAAGGAAGAGGGAGGAAGGAAGAGGATTGATAGAAGGAAGGAAGGAAGAGGATTGATGGAGGAGAAGGGAAGGAAGTGGATTGATAGAAGGAGGAGGGAGGGAGGAAGGAAAGGAAGGAAGGAAAAGATGATTGATAGGAGGAGGAAGGAAGGAACAGGATTGATAGAAGGAAGGAAGGACGGAAGGAAGAGGATTGATGGAAGGAAGGAAGGAAGGAAGGAAGGAAGGAAGGAAGGAAGGAAGGAAGGAAGGAAGGAAGGAAGGAAGGAAGGAAGGAAGGAAGGAAGGAAGAGGATTGATAAAAGGAAGGAAGGAAAGGAAGGAAGGAAGAGGATTGATAGAAGGAGGAGGGAGGGAGGAAGGAAAGGAAGGAAGGAAAAGATGATTGATAGGAGGAGGAAGGAAGGAAGAGGATTGATAGAAGGAAGGAAGGACGGAAGGAAGAGGATTGATGGATGGATGGAAGGAAGGAAGGAAGGAAGGAAGGATGGAAGGAAGGAACATGATAGAAGGAAGAAAGGAAGGAGCTGATGATGAATGTAGGGGAGGAAGGGAGAAAGAAAGAAAGAAAAAGAGAGGGAAGGAAGGGAAAAGTGTGATAGGTGCACTATTTCCTGCCACAGAGAGTGAGAGCGAGCTGCCATCACTCCTGCAACTCTCTGTGAGGGAGCAGCACAGGCAGATTTCCCTGGCTTGGTCTTTGAGGACTCAGCCAGGCATTCAGATTATTGGGCGTATTTGGAATTTGGTCATTTCCCTTTAGTGAACAATAGCAGAAATACAGAAAGCTTGTAGAGAACAATAGCTATGTCTCCCCCAAATCCACTCTCTTTCACAGTAATCAGTGCTATTTATAAAGGATCACTTGCAGAGCATCTTTACTAGCACTCTACTTACAGTTTGCAATCTTCAGTTGCATTCAGAAAGATAAAAGGAGGAAAGGACAAAAGGCAAGTGATGGGTCTCTCAGACTGTGTAGATGAGAAAGATCTATGCTTTGTGAATAAAAGAGGCTTACCTTGCCTCTCCTCATCAACAGATATGCTAGCAAACAACGACTAACAAACAAAGGCAGGAAGAGGAGGTGCAAAAACTCTGGGGCGTGTTTCAAATCGAGGCAGGAAAGAGTGAATTTGGTTAATTGGTTGGTGCTGAAAGATAGACATTCACATTAGACCAGTGAAGTCACTCTCAGCTATACATCCCGCTGCTGAGCAGCATGCGAGATTGTTAATTCTCCAACACAGGCAGCTGCCAGCTTGGCTCTGTTTGCTAGGACCAGGCAGTAGATGTAGTGTCCTGGCAAACAGCAGCTGTGGCCATTATCACCAGTTCTTCTTCCTCCTCCTCCAATTGTGGTGATTTGTTTCAGAATGGCTGGGGGGGGGCTAAATCCTCCTCTCCTTCTGATAGCCAAAGAGGGCTATTGCTAAGAAACCAACGGGAGAGAGCTCTGGCCAGCACAACTGCCGGCGTGCTTCTCTCTCTCTCTCTCTCTGTATATTAACTGAATTCTCACAACTAATCCCACATCTAGCTCAGTCCTAAGTCCTTCAGTCGAATAATTTACTACCCTTGTGTGCGTCCATGCACCCACCCGTGGGTTTAATTCAAATGTGATCAGAATGACTTCCGTACAGCAGATGAATGGAAATTATCTGGTTACTGGAGTGCCAGGAGGGCAGGGTGTGCATGTCGCATGTCCCATCAAGTCACCTCTTCCTCACAGCAACTCTAAAGAGGTTTTCAAGGTATGTGAGACATTGAAGGAGTTGTTTTGCCAGTGCTGTGATGGAGTGGAGCGCTGGAGATAGATCTCCCAGCATTCTGCCCACTATGCCACACTGCCTTGTTGACATCTGTCTCCTTTCCCCATCAAGGACTGTAAATCACAACTTTATTTGCTGCTCATTGGCATGCCACGGCCACGCCGGGTTGGCAGCAGGAGGAACTGTGTCCTCTGGTTGTGTTAGAGACCGAGAAGAAAGTTGTGAGTGTGTTCGCATGTATTTACACTCCCAGCGTTTTATGTGCAGAAATGGAGGCGCTAATAGCTTTGATCCATAAGCTAGTTAAGCCAAAGCTTTTTTCCTTTCAAAGGGAATTTGCTGTGTTGACGTCAAAGGAGCTGCAGGTCTTGCACAGCTCAGATGGATGGCAGAGGACTTCTCAGGACCACATGACACACACACCCCTTTGCATCTTGTGTCTGTGTCTTTCGACCCTTTGCAGTGAGGAATGAGTGCAACTGTTTAAGCAGTGGCTGAATGTCCTTTGCCTTTAACATTGTTGCTGGAGTCTTCGGCTGTTGCTCAAAACTTGTGGGCCAAGATTTTATTCAGTATTACGGTCCTTAATCAATCTGACGGCTGCCTCTGTTGCCTCCTGTATGACTCTACCTGCAAAATAACAGCAGTGTACTCAATGAGCAGCATCTCTTAAGTAGGGCCAGGAACGCTGAAAAGCTGTCATCCTCTCCCAAGAAATGGGGGTAACGGTATGGTTCAGTTTCCCTTTTTAAACCATCAGCCCTAATTCACACTTCCAAGATTAATACTCCTCTTGGAATTTGGTCATCCGTTGGATGGTACCATTAACTAAATTTTGCAATGCACATTTTGGTTCAACAATTGCATATGAAAATGCATAGATTAAGGCATTAAGATCGTTTTATTATTTGTAAATTTTAAAAATCAAATAATCCCATCTAGTTTGGAAGATAGATGGAAAGGACATGTGACCTAATGCACATGAAATGGGCAGTAGAGCAGAATAGATTGATCCATTCATCCATCCATCCATCCATCCATCCATCCATCCATCCATCCATCCATCCATCCATCCATCCATCCATCCATCCATCCATCCATCCATCCATCCATCCATCCATCCATAGTAAAGAGTTCCTTTATATGCCAAAAGTATATTATCTAGCACTGTAGTACAAACATAGTGTGTGTACTCCTTTTCAGTCACCATTGTTTTTCAGAGCAGTTTACAGTGGTCATGACAAAAGTACAATTAAAGTACCATATTTTTTCATTTATAACACCCCCCCCCCTTTCTAACCCAAAAATTAAGAAAACTTGGCTTTGAGTATTCAACCTCTGGGCTCAGAACGCTCGGACATTAGGAGTCCCTGTTGAATCTGAGCCTACAGGCTCCACCTCCAATGAGGTGTGTTCAAATTGGTTTGTACAGCATCAGCTGATGTCACTTCCATAAGGCTCGTGATTGGAGGAAGCGAAGTCTCCGGACTGTAGGAAGCTAAGCCTTGTGACTGAAGGAAGTCTGTTTACAGGGGCAAAGTACAGGCTGCTTTGTTCTCTCCGTGTTCTCAGCTTTTGTGTAAAAGTCGGCCCTCAATTTTAATGGATTTTTAGAAAAAATAGTGTCTTATACACAGAAAAATACGGTAATATAACTGAAAATTAATTAAGTTGAAATTAGGGCTAACGTCTGCAAGAAATGAGAGAAAAATAGCAGACAAAAGGGTGGCTCGGTGTCAAGCAGAAATGGCTCAATGAAGTAAAAGAGGGTCTGACTCTTGGAATTCAGTTGGAACGTCCTACTTGTTGACGTAAGAGTCCAGTGTGGTTGACACTTGAGCATCTCCCTAGGCATTTGCTCCACCCTTCAGAAAAGGAGGGGTAGGAGGTGTGCCAACCAACCTGAGGAAGGTGGGGAGAAATCCATGTAGAGATCACCGCAGGAAAACCTCTCCTCGTTTCTTCCTGTTGAATACCATGGCCCAGGAAGAGAGATGACTAGGGAAAGGGAACAAGTGGTTGTGCCGATGGTGTCATCAAAGAAGGCTTTGTTCTTCCATGGAATCAATCTCCTGGCAGGTGGCGGATGGCTCCTTACGGGGCTGGAGCCTAAAGTGTTGGCTCGGAGTCTTGCAGACGGATTGAGAAGGCCTTTAAAGGGGAACCCACCCGGTCGGAGGGAAAGAGAGAGAGAGATGCTGGTGCAGAGGACAGGGAGTTGCCGAGGGCCAGATAGAAGAGGGCCAAGGGCCATGGGTGCATCAGGAACTGGATGGGGGAAAGGCAGTAAAGAAAAAGAGGG
The DNA here is from genome assembly GCF_051106095.1 of Pogona vitticeps. Lineage (NCBI taxonomy): Eukaryota > Metazoa > Chordata > Lepidosauria > Squamata > Agamidae > Pogona > Pogona vitticeps. The sequence continues at coordinate 20,067,005 of NC_135789.1, read as the reverse complement.
AGGAAATGACCCACCGTTCCAAATGCATCTCTGCCCATATACAGAGGGTGGGAAATAAGGAGGATGAGCTTGGGCTCCTAACAGAGAAAGGAAAATTCCGATGTATATGTGTTACCAGAAGCTGGTGGGATGGTGTTCATGACTGGAAAATAGTGATTGAAGGGTACAGCTCATTCAAAAGAGGTAGGAAGGATCCAAGAGCAGTTGCGTAAAGGATGTGCATATCTGCAAGAAGATCCATGACTCAGAATTCTGGCAGAAAGCATTTCTGTGAAGTCAAAGGAGAGAGCGGTGGATGGGAAGCACCGGCCACCGTTCTTCTTGGTTTATGTCGGAAGCAGCCTGGTGGTGCTTCCAGAGTGTCCGGAGAAGCCAACGAGGCACTATTGTCACCCACGGGATGCCCGGCCAGCATCAATAGATGTATGGGTCTGGATCAAAGGGATGGTAGGCCTTTCACCTGGAATAGTGAGTCCAATTTTGGGGCACCACCGTTTATTTATTTTGCTTTAGTTAATTGATTTTTATTCCACCCTTTCCCACTAATGGGGAAACAAGGTGGCATACAGGAAATTAAAAATCATCAATTAGTTAAACAAATTAAGATTAAAAACTAGAATGTGTACATATTCGAAGCTTTATTTTAAAACTATATTTCTTTTTAAAAAATTACAATATCGCCCCATTTCAGTTGTTTTTGACTGCTCCATGAGCCTCTCTGAAAAGGTACCATATTTTTCTGTGTATAAGACTATCCTTTTGTCTAAAATCTTTAGACTAATAATTGAGGGTCGTCTTATACACGGAAGTAAGCTGAGGAGAGAACAAAAAACAAGTGGAGAGGAAAGCAGGGATCAAAGCGATTCTGCAGTACAGTACTATTATCCTTTTTCCCCTGCACTTGCTAAGCGCCACTTAGAGTTCTTAATTTTGGATTAGAAAGGGGGCGTCTTATACATGGAAAAATACGGTATGTTTTCATCTACTGGTGGAAGAAAAAGAGAGAACGGGGTGACCGCAAATTCCTAAGGGGAAGGAGTTCCATGATGGGAGAGCAGCCACAGAAGAAGTTGAGGCACAGAGAGACTCATAGAGGAGAACAGCTGCAAATTCTCCAGAGTCTACCCCATCCCCATTAACTGGCATTTAAAGTTTCTAACTCAGAGACATTCGCAGAAGAAAGAATTTTTAAAAAATCTTTGCTTACCATTACTTGAAGCTACAGACTTGTGTATGCTGCTTTTTTCACTACACACATATTTAGCAGCCAACTGAACAGATCAACAGCAAACAACTGCCACCAAGAAACTAAAGGGGTGGGTGGGAAGACATTCAGCGGAGAAGCAGGGGGCTCTGTTTGAAATCAAAGGCTAGAAGGAACAGTTGGTTAGTGCTGGATAAATAGATAATCATTCCCAGCCCAGAAAGGTTCCTCCCAGTCACACAAACTACAGCAGTCATGTAAAGTGGCAAATAAAACTCCCAACAGTAAATTCCAAAATTAGATTTCTGTGAGCCTCTATATTATCAGTGTTATCAGTGTTAAAAGTTTTGCTGCAAATGGTGTGGATAATGCTCTTCAGTACCAGACTTTTCTTTTTGGACCCCCGAATGTGCCCCCCCCAACCTGGCAACCTCTCTCTCGGCCCTTCTCTAGCTGTCCCACGCCTGCTTCTGCCCCCACCGCATATGGCATGGCGACCTGCTATCTGCTCCATCTCCCCACCATCTGGCGTACTCAGGTGGGAGTTCGGTGTTTCCAAGCTTCTGTTGTTTTATTGGTGAAATATCTTTTGCAAAGTGACCCCTTGGTGCATCTCAATGTTATTGTCAGTTTTTTCCTGGTAGATCACAGCTTTGAAGAGGAAGGCAAAAAATAAAAATCCGTAATGTGTCTCCTTAGATTCTCTTTGCTCTTACTTTCTTTCCTAAATTAGAAACATATAGGCTGCTGTTTATTTTGTTTGAAGTACATAGACTCACCATCCTTCCATTTTTTAAAAAAGTGTCATAAAACATTCAAAAATTGCAACAAGATAAACTCACAACATGTGTGTACATGTGTATAAATGTGCACCCTGCACATATATGTACAGGGAAACAGGTTGTACAAAATGGGATTAGGTGAACTCTGAAACAATGGAAGAGGCACTTGATAAAAGCAAATTGATGCCAAAACTAGTGGGAGGAGGAGGAGACAGAGAAGAGAAACATTTTAGAAATCAAACCCATCAAATACTGTTCTTACATTATCTTTTTAATATTCCCAGAGCTGGTGGAATAAAACATTGTGGTCCAGAATAGCAGCTTCTGAGTAGAATAAATCAACCAAATTTCTGACTGACATGCGACTAGACAGTTAGTTAGCTCGTTAGCTAGTTAGCCAGTTAGTTAGTTAGTTAGTTAGTTAGTTAGTTAGTTAGTTAGTTAGTTAGTTAGTTAGTTAGTTAGTTAGTTAGTTAGTTAGTATACTGCCCATCTGGCAACAGAGGTCCCTGATGGAACAAACTACAAAACATCCCCAGGGACTAGATTCCGGTACCCATTCTGGACAGAAAATCAGTATCCTGGAAGATGTCTGGAATGGCAAACTCCAAGTGGAACAAGAGAGTGGAACGCCGCTCTTCCATCCGACTAGAGGGAACGAATGCAATGAGCCTCAAGCCACTGCCCAGAACGTTCCTCCAGTCGTTCCAGGGGGTAAATCCATGCTGCATCAAAGCACCTGGAACGTCAACTTCCGGGAAGGACAACCCAGCAGAATGTATCCGTCCCATCAAGAGTAGAAGATACAGCAAGTCTCGGAACGTTCCCAGGAACCATATTTCAGTGCTCATTCAGGGCAGACAATCAAAGTTCAGCAAAACAACCTGGCCCTGAAACTTTGACTAGGTAAAAGTAATTAAATTCATGATTCGCATAGGACTAGAAGGGAACTGATACGACAAGTCTCAGCCTCATTCCCATCCCTGTTTCAGTCCATTCAGGTAATCCATTGTTGGCTGAAAATCCTTATTCCAGTAAAAAAAAATTTGCTGTGGTAACTTCTGAGTAAGATAAGTCGGCCTTGTTCACTAGTTAGTTATCCAATGATTCAACAAGCCGGAAAACATTCAAGAAGAACCAAATTCCAGTATATCTTCTTGGCCAACACCTCATATGCTGGAAAACAGCCTGAAATGGCAATTTCCGAAGGCTAACCTATCCACAGAATGTAAGTAGCCACAAATCATTCACAGCGGCCACACACTCTGGTGCCTTTTCTGGGCCAGCGGTCTGTTCTCTGTCTAGTGTCCCAGAACAGCAACTTCTGAAGTGGTTCTAATGAGCCATAGGCACTAGTCAGGTATGGCTGGAAGGGAGAGCAACCAGTGGCAGGACTTCCGCAGAGACCATGTTGTGGTTCCTGTTCCAGGCAAAAGGTCTTCTTGCTGATTCAGGAAATCCACTGTTAAAAGTGTCCTTGCTATAAGACCGTCCCCTCTTTTATCAAACTTCCAGTCCAGGACAGTCCAGCACCTTGGAAGAAAGAAACAAAATTCAAAATGACTTTGATAGGATGGAGCCCTGGGCAGAAAGCAACAGAATGAAATTCAACAGGGAGAAGTGCAAAGTTCTGCACCTTGGGAAAAAATCACAATTGCACATTTTCTCTATTGTTCCTCTATTCCTCCAGTTTCTGTAACAGTTAAGTTTTAAAAGACTGCCCACATTTAAATTTGTGCCTTCCAACCCGTTTCAGCTCATGTCTTTGAGAAGTGCATCAGAAAGTCACTAACTGTGGACAGCAGCGGATGGATGGACAGGAAAGAAAGAAGGATGGATGGATGGATGGATGGATGGATGGATGGATGGATGGATGGATGGATGGACAGGAAAGAAAGAAAGAAGGAAGGATGGAAGTAAGTATGCATAGACGGACAGGAAGGATGGATATATGGACAGATGGATGGACGGACGGACAGACAGGAAGAAGGATGGATGGATGGGCCAGTTAAAAAGTCAAATGTGTTTTGCCAAATAGACTTTTACTTAATTAAAAAAAATCAATGTGTACCGTTTATAATGATGTACAAACCTTATTTAAAATAATTTTAGGCATCAGGCTTCCTTCGCCAACATATGCTTTAGACCAAGTGTATTCTGAACCAGCCTCCTTTTTCAATTTATGTAAAGCAGGTGTCCTTTTTTTCAATTTTAGGCTGTATCTGACTCCATCTCATTGCATGCAAGCCACATGCACCCCCATTGTTTTTTGTATTGGAAAAAAAAATCCATCTTCACCCAGCAGTCATCTGTATGTCTTGCTTTCTGTGTGTTGCAGCTCTTGTCAAATAATGTCTTCCTTGACCTTTTGGGGCGGGATATTACAGTCAGCATGTATGTTGTGTATAGATTTGAGAAACAGGCACCCCACCTTCTCAGAAGGAGTGATTTGATCCCATTAAAAAGGCCCTTTTATGCAAATCAGGTGGGAGGGGTCGCACGTTACGTGGCTGTTCTAAGATGGGGTCGTGTATTGAAAAAGGTTGGGAACCACTCCTGTAGTTGATGCCAGTCCTGTCAATATAACTTTGGACCCTGTTGGTTCTGTTATAACGGATATGCTTTTATTGGGGTGGCCTGAGGGGGCAGAGAGGATTCTTGGAGAGATGGAAGAGCCGGACCTCGCGTCCGCTCCTGGCCCAAGTGCGTTAGTTAAGGGAGCGGTGGAGGCTTCTCCTCGCAGTCAGGCCGAAGGGCCCGTAGGCTCAAAGGAGGCAGTGATTTGGCCACCCTGGGGAAAAAAACAAACCCTTCTTGAATCCCACTTTACTGGACAACCATCATCCAGTCTCCAAAATTCCATTTTTTGGGCAAGGTTCTGGGGCTTGCGGTGGTTTCTCAACTCCAACGATGCCTGGATAAAGTGGATGATCAAGACCCCTTTCAGTCTGGCTTCAGGACCAGTTAGGGTCACTTTGGTGGATGGCCCATGCCGGGAACTGGACAGGGGGAGCGTCTGTCCCTGTAGGTTCTGCTGGCTTTTTTTCTTTCCTATTTTTTTTAAAGTTTCAAAATCTTTTAATTAATGAGTGGGATTCTAATTATCGTTGCAATATAATTTACTCTCTGTTTAGTATTTCTCTTTTTAATATGATGGGCCCCTTTGGGTCCCCTCACCGGGAGAAAGGTGCCTAACAAATAAGAAATTAAAAAAAATGTAACAGAGAGACAGGCAAGTGTTATAAACAATTAAAACGCCTCCACATTGACATAGATGCTGATCCCATCTCCGACCACAGAGGTTTCACTATGAAAAAAGAAAATGCTGATTATAGTAATGGCTAAGCCATTACTTGATTACTGATCCTGTCAGCCAGAGATAGATAACACAGCAAACCCAAGAGCCCTGGCTGGGCTGCCAGGAGAAAAGTCACTCTGAAATGCTGCCAGGATCCACCCACTCGTCTTGGAGGTGCCACGGAGCCCAATCCCACCTCCTCCGAGGAACCCTGGAGGTGGCGGCTGCTTCACCTTGCATCCGGCCACTGGTCCGTCCCTCTGGACCTGTATTTTTTGCCCCTTGTCGGCACATGTTATTCAAAGTTTCATGCCGGACTCTTGCCTAGCTGTTTGGGGAGATTCCCTGGTACAGTATTTTCAAATCCAAGTAGCACCCAAGCTCCTGTTGAGGTCCAGAAATGAAATGGGGGGGGGGTGTATTCAGAAAGGTATGGAGAATCGTCATGAGAGCAGGCAAGAAGGATTATTCCTCCTCCATTAGCAAGCCACATTGGAATAGGCGCATTGTTTTTAAAGATATTCAAGGCAGCGTATGCGGCTTGCGTTTTCAGATGCAAGCTCTCTGTCCATGGTGGGAACTGGGAATGGAAGGGTTTAAATGGTGCAAAAGGCATCTTATCATCAAGGGCAGAAGATGCTACATTTCTTTCTGATGTACTCCTAAAGAAAAACCTGATTTGGTTCTGAGTGCAGAGAAAGTCTCGCTTTCCAGCTGTACCTGATTCAGCCCCTCACTCAGGATGTGACCCCCATCGGGCCCCCAAGGGCTCCTCCCCTGCCCTGAATTCCACCCACCCAGATGGCGTCCTCTCCTTTTATCTCCCAGATGTTCACCATTCCTTGGCGTCTTCCCCCCCCCCAAAAAAAAGCATGTTCTGCCCATGTGAATCCTGCTCTGACTTTTAACGGCCGCTCCGTGCAGGGCAGGCGGAGGCCCCCCCCGCCCCCACCCCTCCATCACTCTGAGGGCAATTTCGGAGCCTGTGCAGCTGGCCCATCAGCCAATGAACTGAATGAGGCTTGGGTGGGGTGGACTCAAGTTTTTTTTGGGGGTTCAGTCTCCCTCTCCAGGGTCAGTGTCCATGCTTATCAGGCATCCACACAAAATATCACTTCTCCTGGCCAGCCTTGGGAGCTGTGCCTTAAGTACTGCCTTTAGTGGCACGGACCACATACGGTGGAATCCAAGCATGTGTTGTACGCCATCAGAAATTAGTCTGAGTTCTGTTTTGGGACACCCCCCCCCCCCGCTCCCAGAATTGCCCACGAGCCCAGCTGGCTGGAAGATTCTGAGCGCAGAAGTCGGGAAAAGGAACTTGGGCACCAGGCTGAGCCCAGGAGGGTCTTTGGAAGCCCGTCACCAGCCAAGCAGGGCTCCTCCGACCCCCCACCGCCACCCCCCCTTCAGTTCAACGAGAGGGCCGCCTGCCTTCGGGCAGGTCACACGGCCAACATCGGCAGCAGGGGAGCGACCACCCAGGCTTTCTTGCCCTCTTGCCGTCCTCGTTCCTCTCTTTCCTCTGCTCACAAGTGTGGTGGAAGGGAGAGGTGGTGCCGGCAGACGGAGGCCTGCACCGGTGGGCGGCAGAGGGCCTTCGAAACGGCGTAGAGGGTGGTGGCGTGGGAGCTGCCTGAGGGGCCGGAGGTTGCTCATTCGTGATGCTGGCAGGCCTTCCCTTGCGCCACCGCCCTGGCGGCTGCTGGATCGGGAGCAGTTTGGTCTCAGGAGGAGCCCAGGGTTTGCAGGATGAAGCCCAGCCAGGGCATCAGTTTGCTTAAGGAAGGGCACTTTCCCTTCCAGAAGCTGCCACAGCAACATCAGTTTTTGGCCATGCTCCCGGGCCCTGGTGGTCCTGCTCCAGCTCCGGTTTCCGTTCCTGCTCTGAACTCTGGTATTCCTGACCCTGCCTTTCTGCTCCCTTCTCTGGCTCGGTGCTCCCACTCCTGTGGCCCAGTTCTGGTGCTCCGGTTCCTGCTCCTATGGTCCGATCCTGGCTAGCTGGTCCATGTCTGAGCTTGGCCTTGGCCCTCTGGGTTGGTGGCCAGGTCCCAGTGCTCGGGGCCCCTGCTGTTGGAGGCAGCCTCGCTGAGCTTGGTGTGTCCCTGGTTTTCTGAAGATCCGGAACTAGGAACCGTCTGGCAGATAGCAGTGGGTGAAAGGCATGCCCCCCCCAAGGCTCTAGATGGTGGGGAAGAACCTAGAGGAAGGTGGGGGCCATGCCTTCTATACATAGCCTTCGCCAATACTTCTATACATACTTCAGCTGTTGGTGAATCAGGCCCCTTGTATGAGCTTGATTGTTTGTTTGTTTGTTTGATTTATGTCCTTTCTCCCGTGACTCAAGGCAGCTTTCAAGTAAATAAAGCAAATACAATTGAAAACTAAGATGAATACAAGCATAAAAATGTAAAACAGAATTTTAAACATACCCATAAAAGTGTATTTTATTTATTCATTCAATTCATGTGGCCGTTTTGAATTTAAATGCTTGGCTTCGAGCCATTTTCTAGCTTAATGAAATGGCTTTTTAAAAGATCCTCCAAGCAACATCTCTTGGAGCGGATTAAGCAGAAAAATATATTGATCTGCTTTGTCCCCAAGTACTTCATCTGGAGCTATAACTAATAAGATGAACAACTCTCTGGAACACACTGTCTAGCTGCAAACGAGGGAGCCAAAATTACCCGGCGTTTCAGAACTGGCAGAAAAAGGGGCTCTCTTTACAATGATTGTGATGCGCAGACTGGCCCACTCAGGAGGGTCGTTCTGATCAGGATGCGACACGATCTAAGTGGCCGCCAGGGAAGCCGGGCGAAGGTCCAGAACAGACCAGTTGCTGCCGTTGTGTGCGATGCATAAAGAGAGGAGAAGGACGGTTCATCCTTGATTGAAACTCGGGGGCTCTGTTTATATATCGGAAAGACCAAAACCAAGCATTCATCTCGAGTGCTGTGGTTAGGTCATCTTTGGCTCAGGAGAGGATGCTGAAGGAGCCTTTACCTTATAGATGGCAAGGTGTGACTCCTACATTTATTTCAAAATGCATCACGCTATCCTTGATGGGGTCTCTGCTGAATAGGGCCCTGGATTTCAATCCCGTGTCTTGCACTGACAGGACTATTATTCACGAACAGAAGCTGAACAGATTTCCCAGAATGTAGAAGTCATGTTTTCCTTGCAAGCAGCTTTGTTACTTAGAATGAGTCACTTTTCTGTTCCCGCTATGGGGGTGCAAGTGAAATGACATTTCATAAGGAGTGTTGTTGTTCTTGTTGTTTCGACTTAAATATTGACCCACAGTGCTTAGAGCACTCTCTTGGCCATTTACAACATAATTGTGCAAGCAACCCTAACCCTCCCTTCCCACTCCCCAGTGAGCTGAGTACTAATTTGACCATTCTTGGAAGGTTCTCTAGGGCAATAAGTGAGAGAAAGTTTACTCAGTGTAACAAGAAATGGGTTTTGACTATGGTAAAGGTTCCAGTTGACATTTAGTCCAGTCGTGTCTGACTCGAGGACGTGGTGCTCATCCCCGTCTCCAAGCCGTAGAGCCGGCGTTTGTCCGTAGACAGTTTCCGTGGTCACATGGCCAGCACGACTAGACACAGAACGCCATGACCTTCCCACCGAGGTGGTACCTATTTATCTGCTCACATTTCTAGGTGCTTTCAAACTGCTAGGTTGGCAGGAACTGGGACAAACGACGGGAGCTCTCACTCTGTTGTGTGGATTCAATCTTACGACTGCTGGTCTTCTGACCTTGCAGCACAGAAGCTTCTGCGGTTTAACCCTCAGTGCCACCATGTCCCCTGACTATGGTAGGACCCCCCATATCCGCAGGAGGTTGGTTCCAAGCACCTCCCCCCTCCTGGATGCTGAAAACCATACATAATAGTGAATGCTTTACATAGCATGGTAAAAAAATCCAGAAAAAAGTATTTTCACAGTGTATTACAAGAGCTGGCTGCTAGAGGGAGCTAGAGACCATGCTATGTATTTGAATAACAGGAATATATAATGTTTCCCTGAAAATAAGACCTAACCTAAAAATAAGCCCTAGTATGATTTTTCAGGATGCTCGTCATAGAAGCCCTACCCCCCCCCAAAACAAGCCCCAGTTAAGTGATACCCAGCCCTCCACCCTTGTGCAGCAACCAGAAGATGACATGACTGTATTTGAATCAATGTAGATGACTGTACATGAAAAAATAAAGCATCCCCTGAAAATAAGCCCTACTGCATTTTTGGAGCAAAAATTAATATAAGACCTTGTCTTATTTTCGGGGAAACACAGTAGCATGGCCTCTCACCCCCTCTAGTGGCCAGTTTTGATAAACACATTGTGAAAATACTTGTTCCTAATTTTTTCTTTTAATAGTTTTAGACCATAGGTAAGTGGAATTGTGGATTTCTATCCCACAGATTGAGGGGCCCTATTATACTTTTAAAAGTCACTTTTAAGGCATCTTTAGGAAGATTTTCACATGAATCTTTGAAGTTTTACGACATTCTGTTATTTATTTACCTCTGTTCCTGGAAACATATTCCTGGGCAACATCACAAATGTACCTGAGCATACATGACACTGTCTTGGTGTAATTGCGCATACAAGTGCCATTAGGGTGGTGTGCGTGTGTGTGTGTTCTTTCCTCGTGATTTCGAATCGTGAACAAACAAGGGAAGAAAATAAGCACTTTGTCACATATACCCGATGAGTAGATGCTGAGGCCAGGTGAACACACAGCAGAAGGCACGATACCCAATAGCAGAATTGGTGATCAACAGTATCAACTGAATATGTGGTTAATTTTTGACAGCCCACTCGAGTCTAACTTCAACAATTGACGCAACAGCCGCGCAGTCTGTTGTTTTTTAATAGCCACACAGCATTGATGTGAATGGTTTAGATCAATGCTTCCCACCTTGGGGAGGTCCCCAGATGTTCTTGGACTACAACTCCCAGAAATCCTAGCCAGCAAAGCCAGTGGTGAAGGCTTCTGGAAGTTGTAGTCCAAGAACATCGGGAGATCCAAGGTTGGTGCAGGGAAAGGAAAGGTTAAGCACTGGCCCAAATCTATCTTCATCGGTCTAAGCATATAAATCAAGCTGTGCTAAATCAGACCCAGAATGTGATCAGGGTTCTGTTGGGTAAAGGTCATCCAAGCAAAGCCCACCAGCAGGACACGATTTGTCTTCCCCAGGAGCTGGTCTACAGAAGAATGCACACATGGGTAGGTTGGTGATATCCAACCCAACTTTTATCCTAACGTCTCTAAACTGTGGAGTTTCTGGGTGTCTGTCATTATTTGTTTTTCTAAGGTAGGGATGGCCAACTTCTGAAATCTTAGTGGGGTGCTTCTGGGGAAGGGGTGGATATTGGCCCGAGCGTGAACCGCCTTTTTTCCCCCAAGTTCTCATTTTTGTGGTTTTACATTTGTTTCATCTTTCCACATATTTTGCAAATCTTTGTTAAATGTGTACATGAAAATCTGTTTGGACAGCAGGACTAAAACAGTATCTCACCTTTGCTGTTTCTCTACTATTAGGGAGAAGATGCCATTCCATCATGTCACGGCTGGGCTGTTGTATAAAGGAAACTATCTGAACCGGTCCCTCTCCGCTGGCAGTGACAGTGAGCAGCTTGCCAACATCTCAGTGGAAGAGTTGGACGGTAAGGATGATCATCAGCTGGTGGGCAAGGCACTGTGCTCAGTTCTTTTATAAAAATGCTTATTGTCACTACATATAAAGAGTGCTTGCAAAATTGGGCATTCTTGATAAGCCACACTGTTTGGATGCAAGCAGCCTGTCGAGAAACGAGATCCCAGCATCATTTTGCCTCCAGCATCACAACAAGGGCAAAGGTCCCCTTCCCCCCCCCCCAAGCTTCCGGGGATTTGCACAAAATGTCTTTATCCTTGTCCTCTTTTCCCTTTGCGAAGCGAAGCAAATATAAACACAACGCAATAGGTCTCAAAAAGAGAGAAGCAACCCATCTGGTGCCTCTGGTTTTAATAAATCCCTATAAATGAAACAGAAGGAACCGCAGTTTTGCACAATGGGTGCAGTTTGTGCAAAAATCATATTTGCAAATGAGAATATTCATTAGTACGGGCAGAAAACATCTTGTGGATGAACATTTGGCTATAGTTCTCCTGCATGGGAATAAGTTGTGTTTTAAATTGTCTTGTGAAGGATGTGCTTTGGGTGAGGTGTTTGTTGGGGGGGGGTGAAATGTAGCGCAGGGTCAGAAGAAAATTAATCTTGGAAAAATATGGACAGTTGTGATGGACAGGTCAGTAACCACTCCTGTCCATCACAATGGAACCCTGATTTAACAACTAATGGGTGAACAGAAGAGGCGGAACGAAGGATATATCAGGGAAATGGAAGACAGTTAAAGTTCAGTTAGGTAGCAGTTAGGGAAGAGTTAGGGATGAGTTAGGGATATGAGTTAGAGTTAAGGACTTCAGTTAGAGAGAAATAGTTTAGGCAGTTAGGACCAGCCTGGTGTTAGAGAAGAACAGAAAGATAGAGAACAAGATAAGAAATGAATAAATACCTGGATTAACATGATTCTATCTTGTTGTTGTTGTTTAGTCGTTTAGTTGTGTCCGACTCTTCATGACCCCATGGACCAGAGCACGCCAGGCCATCCTGTCTTCCACTGCCTCCCGGAGTTGCGTCAAATTCGTGTTGGTCGCTTCAATGACACTGTCCAACCATCTCATCCTTGGTCGTCCCCTTCTCCTCTTGCCCTCACACTTTCCCAACATCAGGGTCTTTTCCAGGGAGTCTTCTCTTCTCATGAGATGGCCAAAGTATTGCAGCCTCAGCTTCAGGATCTGTCCTTCCAGTGAGCACTCAGGGTTGATTTCCTTTAGAATGGATCGGTTTGTTCTTCTTGCAGTCCGGGGGACTCTCAAGAGCCTCCTCCAGCACCACAATTCAAAAGCATCAATTCTTCAGTGGTCAGCCTTCTTTAGGGTCCAGCTCTCACTTCCATACTTTGCTACTGGAAAAACCATAGCTTTGACTATATGGACTTTTGTTGGCAAGGTGATGTCTCTGCTTTTTAAGATGCTGTCGAGGTTTGTCATCGCTTTCCTCCCAAGAAGAAGGCGTCTTTTAATTTCATGGCTGCTGTCTCCATCTGCAGTGATCATGGAGCCCAAGAAAGTAAAATCTGTCACTGCCTCCATATCTTCCCCTTCTATTTTCCAGGAGGTGATGGGACCAGTGGCCATGATCTTAGTTTTTTTGATGTTGAGCTTCAGACCGTTTTTTGCGCTCTCCTCTTTCACCCTCATTACAAGGTTCCTTAATTCCTCCTCACTTTCTGCCATCAGAGTGGTATCATCTGCATATCTGAGGTTGTTGATATTTCTTCCGGCAATCTTAATTCCAGTTTGGGATTCCTCCAGTCCGGTCTTCCGCATGATGTATTCTGCATATAATTTAAATAAGCAGAGAGACAACGTACAGCATTGTCATACTCCTTTCCCAATTTTGAACCAATCAGTGTTTCCGTATCCAGTTCTAACTGTTGCTTCCTGTCCCACGTATAGATTTCTTAGGAGATAGAAAAGGTGGTCAGGCACTCCCATTTCTTTAAGAACTTGCCATAGTTTGCTGTGGTCCACACAGTCAAAGGCTTTTGCATAGTCAATGAACCAGAAGTAGATGTTTTTCTGGAACTCTCTGGCTTTTTCCATAGTCCAGCGCATGTTAGCAATTTGGTCTCGAGTTCCTCTGCCCCTTCGAAATCCAGCTTGCACTTCTGGGAGTTCTCGGTCCACATACTGTTGAAGCCTACCTTGGAGGATTTTGAGCATAACCTTGCTAGCGTGGGAAATGAGTGCAATTGTATGGTAGTTGGAGCATTCTTTGGCACTGCCTTTCTTTGGGATTGGGATGTAGACTGATCTTTTCCAGTCCTCTGGCCACTGTTGAGTTTTCCAAACTTGCTGGCATATTGAATGTAGCACCTTAACAGTGTCATCTTTTAAGATTTTAAATAGTTCCACTGGAATGCCATCACCTTCACTGGCCTTGTTGTTAGACAAGCTTTCTAAGGCCCACTTGACTTCTCTCTCCAGGATATCTGGCTCAAGGTCAGCAGCCATACTATCTGGGTTGTCCGGGATATCCAAATCTTTCTGGTATAGTTCCTCTGTGTATTCTTGCCACCTCTTCTTGATGTCTTCTGCTTCTGTGAGGTCTCTCCCATTTTTGTCCTTTATCATGTTCATCTTTGCACAAAATGTTCCGTTAATATCTCCAATTTTCTTGAACAGATCTCTGGTTTTTCCTTTTCCATTATTTCCTCTATTTCTTTACATTGTTCGTTTAAGAAGGCCCTCTTGTGTCTCCTTGCTATTCTTTGGAAGTCTGCATTCAATTTTCTGTAACTTTCCCTGTCTCCCTTGCATTTTGTTTCCCTTCTCTTCTCTGCTATTTGTAAGGCTTTGTTGGACAGCCACTTTGCTTTCTTGCATTTCCTTTTCTTTGGGATGGTTTTTGTTGCTGCCTCCTGTACAATTTTACGAGCCTCTATCCAAAGTTCTTCAGGCACTCTGTCTACCAAATCCAGTTCCTTAAATCTGTTCTTCACTTCCACTGTGTATTCATAAGGGATTTGGTTTAGATTATACCTGTCTAGCCCAGTGGTTTTTCCTACTCTCTTCAGTTTAAGCTTGAATTTTGCTATGAGAAGCTAATGATCAGAGCCACAATCAGCTCCAGGTCTTGTTTTTGCTGACTGTATAGAGCTTCTCCATCTTTGGCTGCAGAGAATATAATCAATCTGATTATGGTATTGCCCATCTGGTGATTTCCATGTTTGGAGTCGCCTCTTGTGTTCTTGGAAAAGAGTGTTTGTGATGACCAGCTTGTTCTCTTGACAAAACTCTATTAGCCCTGGCCCTGCTTCGGTTTGAACTCCAAGGCCAAACTTCCCTGTTGTTCCTTTTATCTCTTGACTCCCTACCTTAGCATTCCAATCCCCTAGAATGAGAAGAACATTTTTCTTTGGTGTCAGTTCTAGAATGTGTTGTAAGTCTTCATAGAATTGATCAGTTTCAGTCTCCTCAGCATTGGTGGTTGGTGCATAAACTTGGATTATTGTGATGTTGAAAGGTCTGCCTTGGATTCGTATTGACATGATTCTATCATTTTTGAGATTATATCCCATTGCAGCTTTTCCCACTCTTTTGTTGACTATGAGGGCTACTCAATTTCTTCTACGGGATTCTTGCCCACAATAGTAGATATCATAATCATCTGAATTGAATTCACCCATACCCGTCCATTTTAGTTCAATGACGCCCAGGATGTCAATGTTTATTCTTGCCATCTCCTGTTTGATCACATCCAGTTTACCAAGGTTCATAGATCTTATGTTCCAGGTTCCTATGCAGTATTTTTCTTTTCAGCATTGGACTTTCCTTTCACTTCCAGGCACGTCCACAGCTGAGCGTCCTTTCGGCTTTGGCCCAACCACTTCATTAGCTCCGGAGCTACTTGTACTTGTCCTCCGCTCTTCCTCAGTAGCATGTTGGACGCCTTCCGACCTGAGGGGCCCATCTTCCAGCGTCATATCTTTTAGCCTTTTGTTTCTGATCATGGGGTTTTCTTGGCCAAGATACTGGAGTGGCTTGCCACTGCCTGGTCCAGGTGGATTGCGTTTAGTCGGAACTCTCCACTATGACCTGTCCGTCTTGGGTGTCCCTGCACGGCATAGCCCATAGTTTCTCTGAATTACTCAAGCCCCTTCGCCACGACAAGGCAGCAATCCATGAAGGAGACATGATTCTTTCTAAGCAAATATAAATGTTATAAAAGCACAGTTGATTGAATGAATAAAATAAGACCATCCATGATTCACTTTACATGATTTACTGATAAACACATAAATAAATATTGTTTTATTGGAGAACTGTGAATTAAGAGTCATATTTAATAGAGGGAGGGATAAACCCTCTGGTGGCAGCGGAAAAGGGTTGAAAAATAAATGTCATGCCAAAAGTGAACCTGGGTTGTGTGGAAGAACACAGGGGGACTGGGTGTGTGTGACAACAGTTAAAATGGTAAAAGAAATCTTGTCACCTTGAACATGGTTAGAATACAGCACAGAAGCTTACAGCATCACAACTATGCCGTTAGCAGGATGTAAAACCTGGCACAGCATGATCTGTTTTCTCCTAGTTCTTGGGCAGAGTGGAATTTAGCAAGAATTCTTAGCAAGAATCACTGATTACAGTTGGTTCAGGAAAGCTTCAAGAACGGATACATTTTAATTTACTTGCTCTGGTCTGGTTCATAATCCTTCCCCCATTAGAGCATAGCCATTAGAAGAGTACGTCTTACTCCCAGGCAGCTCAATCTGCACTCCTGGTGCGTGAGAAAATTATGCGTATCATCACGAGATGCGAATAATTTTTGCAAAAAGAATTCTTGCTAAATTCCAGGCTATGGGTTAAGGCTAAAGTTATTTCCCTCTATCTTGGGTGCCCGCTGGTCACACCTTATGAGATTTTCTGGAACCAAATCACAAGCCGAGCGTTGGATCAGAGCAAGTGACCCACTGAACGGTGAGTTCCTCACCCCTGAAGCCCTTTTGGAACAGAGAGGAGAGGCCTTGCATCTTCCAACTTGGGCTTGTGGCTCAGAGGCAGAAAAAAGGTGCGTAGCTTTTTGCCACTTGGTCTTTCGGGCCCTGCCCATTCGAGAGGGTCTTTCTGCAGAGATAAAGATGGAGGGCAGCGGGGTGGGAGGGGACAAAACACCCCCAGGGACTTTGATTCCAAGGGCAGTTGAGACGTCTTTACTGCTGATGGGATTTAAATTTAAATGATTTGAAGGGTATTGCGTGTGTAGCCACAATTCAGAATGCTGGGAAAAGGGTGGATGTTGGTTTATGATAATATTGTGCTTGCTTAATTGGCTGGAAAAAGGATGCCAGGGACTCTCGGGGGCCAGGGCCGGCCACCTAAACATTGGCAACCTGAATCTCAGTCGTTGAGATGGTCTGCATCTTGACTTCACTACGGTTCATAGATACCAAGCGCGTGGAAGTCTCGGAACCTTTGTTTCCATCAGAGTTAACCATTTCTCGCCCAAATACCAAACCATTGGCACAGCTGGTTTTCGACATGCCCTATAGCTATTGCTTAGGGGATTTTGATTCATGGATACAAAAGCAACCTCTCATATTCATGAATTAATTTTTTTTCTTTTGTTTTTCTGAAGGATTGAATTTCTTGACCTTTTAACATGGACGTTTTAAGTGTGCACAAATTCTAAGCCGCCGTCTCCTCCCCCCCCATAGATGTGCCCAGTACTAATGCTTCCCAGAAGACCGTCGCCTAACCTGTCCTTTACTGGTGGGTGAGGGGTTTGAACCAGGAAGGTGGACGGGTTGGGGATGCAGTTCCTCTGTGCCCAAGTAGTTTGCCATTCTCTTGTGGGGTGATGGACGGGGTTGAAATACAGGTGTGAGAGGGGTGCCCCACACCCAAGGGGTGAAAGAGACCCACCCACCCTTTGGCTATTCTGATATACTCATGTCGCTCTTACTGGGGGTCGTGTCCTGCTTTGTTCGCCTTGAAAGAATCCTCGTCCCTTCGTTGGAGCTTTTCGTATCAAAAATCACATACCAGACACAGTTTTCGACTGCTTGCCATTTGGTTGGGGCAGCCCCTTGCTAGCGGGCTGTATTTCACTAAAACTGAGACCAAACACAAAATAGTTTGCTTTTCAGGGGCCACAAGATGGTGCATTGAGTTTTTCTTTCTTTTTTTTTCATCTTATTGTTTTGTTTGTGTTTTGAGGTCTGTTGACAGAAGAAGGCTCTTGAATGTAATGCGATCCATTTAGGTGCTACATTGAGGGCAGGATGGGCCACTTCAAAAAGCAACCTAAAGAGGCAGTTTTGGAGGTCCAGCGCTCTATCCTGGTAACCCACATTTGCTCAAGAAACATGACTCTCTAGTTCCAGTGTCTCTAGGAAGGCTTATTCCCTGAAAACAGGACTGGCTCAAGAGGAGGGACGGAGTAGCAACCGCGAGGCGATTACGCGGGCCACAGACGTCTCCGTCTGGGTCTTTCTCTCTCCGGTGCAGGCAGACAGCTGTACCTGTCAGTCCACATCAGCTCACCAAGCTCACAGTGATGTATTATGGAGCTGCATTCCCACCGTATCTGAAGGGCCACCCTCGCTCTGCCGTCTGCGAACTGGACCGCTGCCCTCCGTTTGCAACGTCTCTCCTGGTGGTCGGCGTCCGGTGTCCTCCTCCCTGACCGGGGGAGTTCTCTGTAAGCCCTCCGTTCAGCTTTTGGGCAGGAAAAATCTTCTGGGCATCAGTTGGAGGGGAGGGAAGAGAGAGGAAGGGGTGGCGGAAAGAAAGACAAGCCATCGCTGGCTTCCCGCCCTTAACACAACCAGCGTATCCCAGCAGAACAGTCATAAGGAGAAAACGTGACCCTTAACAGTAGGAGAAAGTTAGGTTGTGGAAGGAGGACCAGGAAGGGGAAAGAGAGAGGAAGAGGAAGAGGAGGTGGAAGGAAAGGCAATCCCCGTTCTGCAGACCTGAAGACTGCCTGATTCTGCCTACAGTGCCCTAGAGATCGACATGCGTCGGAAGCTGGTTTTCTGTCCCAGTCGTTCCTAAGGGGCTGTCTCTGTTAAAACACAGCAACGAGGCTGTGTATTTGAGCAGCTTAAAATTCCTTCTGTTTCTGAGCAAGCGCGCACGTGGAAGGGCACTCCAAGGTGAGAGTCGTGTTCATCTGCTAGAGAAGAAACCAGCAAAGAGTACAGTAGCATCTTGAAGCTTTTGCCTCAGGTAAAATGTACTGCATTCAAGGATTGCTCCTATCATAGACTCCAAGAGTCCTGGAAATGGAAGGGGCCTCTGAGGCAGGGATAGAAATCAAAGGAGATCTGCCAGGCAGTGGTTTCACTTTCTCTTGAAGGCCTCCAACGCTGGAGCGCTCAACCACCTCCCCGTGAGGTCATGGGTTCCATTGTCCGACTGCTCCAACAGATAAGAAGTTTTTTTCTCCCCTGATAATTCAGACGAAATCTGGCTTCCTGTCACGTGTCCTTCACTCTGGGATGATTGAGATCGGATCCCACCCTTCCGTGTCTGCTTCAGGTGCCAGATAAAGCACAGCCATTTACTAGAAACTTGATAAGTCTCTTTTAGAGAGATGGCTCCCGCTGCACATTTACTCTGCTTTGGAAACGTTCTCAGGAGGTGATTGGGTCGCTGTTTCTTTTTTAGATGTGCCCGGGAGAGGCCACACAAGGATCGGCTCCAGCAGCGTTGACTCAAACGACCTGCAGCGCTGATTCCTAGTTGTTGCCTCCCAAGCAATGTGCTGAGCTCTGCTGCCCCCCCCCCCCCCAAATACAGAGGACATGAGGCTGAGGATGCGAGTCTGCCCGGGCAGGAGAGCGGACCAAACCGTCCGTCGGGTTCTGTTCAGCTCACTCTTTCCCTCCCACCCACCCCCTGCACTAAGCACTCCTTGAGTTGCAAAACTCAGCCGTTGTCTCTCAGTTTGACCTACCTCGTAGGTTTGTTGTGAAACGAAGGGGGAGAGGGAGGGTTATGTGTGGCATTTTGAGTTCACTGGAGGAAAGGTGGTTTATAAATGAATATAATGAATCAATACGACAGTGGCTTGGGCCCTAAGAGATCTCCAAGATCTCCCTCTAGGACACTGCCAGGGGAGGCCTTTCTCTCGGTCCCGCCACCTTCGCAGGTGCATTTGGTGAGGACACAAGAGAGGGTCTTTCTCTGTGTCTGCTCCCAGAGACTCTGGAACTCCTTCCCACTGGAGGCCAGGCTGGCCCCATCTTTGCTGTCCTTCCACAAGCAGCTAAAAGACCTTTTTCTTCAAGCAAGATTTCCCCTCAATCACGTGGCTGCCCGAATGGAGTTTTTCAAATAGGATTGTTGAGTAAAAAATGGGTTTTTACTCTGACAATTTTACTCAAAATAAGACCTAACCTGAAAATAAACCCTAATAGCATTTTTCAGGATGCTCGTAATATAAGCCCTACCCCCAAAACAAGCCGCAGGGAAGTGAAAGCCCACCCTCCACCCTTGTGTAGCAACCAGAAGATGACATGACTGTATTTGAATAAATCTAGATTGTTGTACATGAAAAAATAATACATCCCCTGAAAGTAAGCCCTAATGTGTTTTTTGGAGCAAAAATGAATATAAGACCCTGTCTTACTTTAGGGGAAACACAGTAGTATTGATTTTATATGTTACTTTTAATATGATACTGTACCTGTTTAATTGTTTTCTTAGTGTTGGTATACTTAATGATTTTAGGTTTTAAGTATAGTCCTTTTAATGATATAAGCTGCCTTGGAATCCTTTTAAGGAGGAAGGCAGGGTAAACATATTTTAAATAAATTAAGCAGACTGTAACTGGAGCAGAAAAAAATGGGAGGAGTGTCGTATCCTGGCCCATGTGATCAGTTTGGTGTTAAAGAACCCAAACACTGAACACATCGGACTTTGGTAGCAAAGCAAAGTCCAGCCTGAGAACTGCCTGTAACCGCAGGGGTCTCTGGGCAAGGCTAGGAAAGGATCCTAGATTGTTGTTGTTTCGACTTTGACTAGGATGTGAATGTGGAGACCTGGTCATCCTTGGTCATCTATGGCCAAGGTCGGGTTGGGATAGAGCCAACAGACGCCCATCTGGTTTTGGCCAGCGTCAGGCATCCCATGCAGCTAGCCCCCATTGAGCTACAAAACTCACTTGGCTGACCTCGGGTCAGCCCTTCTTTCTCCACTGGTCCTGTCTCATGAGGCCATTGTGAGAAAGGGTTAAAACTGATTTTTTTTTTATCCTGACTCAGATGGAGGCTGGCCATGCTTCTCTTTGCCTACTGGTTTTGTCTAGCCAAATACAAATTCGTTGAGATTCAGATGAAGGTGGGGGGGGGGAAATCAGATTGTGGGCCAACTTTTGTTTTAGAGAGAGAGGGGGTCATAAATTACAAACCACTGGCTCTTGCAGACTGCAGACTATAGCTCTCCATTGAAGAAGCTGCGCCTGGCCCCCAACAGTGGCCATGAAACTTCTGGGACTTTAATATAAACATATCATTTTGGAGCTACCCACCAGCACTTGGGGTAGAGCCCGAGAAGGTGAATTATCATTGAAAGCTTGCTTTATTTTGCTTATATATTTATTTTATTTTCTTAATGGTCCAATCAAGGTATCACCTATTGCTGCATTTGTATTGAGAAGGGAGAGTTATGCATGGAGAAAATGTGGAGTACAGCCGTGCCCTGCTTAACGATTACCCCGTATAACGACGAATCTGCTTCACGATGATGTTTTTGCGATCGCAATTGCGATTGCAAAATGATGTTTTAATGGCCTTTTTTTCGCTTCCTGACGATCGGTTCCCTGTTTCGGGAACCAATTCTTCACATTACAATGATCAAAACAGCTGATTGTTGGGTTTTCAAAATGGCTGCCGGGTGCTCAAAATTTTTGGGTTTTTTGTTTTTTTTAACATTTTATTAGTTTTTCACTCTATCTACATTTGGTTTGTGCTTATCAAACATCGTGTTACATGATTTGCTTACAATTATTTGATTTTTACACCTCAGTGTCTTCCCAGTTGTCCCCCCAAATTCCAGACATCTTTCAAACATTCAAGCCGTTCATGTACGTATTTTAGTATATAGTATGGCTACTATCATAATATTACTATCATAGTGTACAATATTCTCAATATCTCCTAATAACATTCTTAATAAAAGTAGTTCCGGCTCTATGCCCCAACCTTATATCTAGTTTAATTAATCTAAAATGAAAAGCCACTATATGACATCTTTACCCTGGTTTAGAGGTCCCTTATTTCAATTTAATTCTCCTTTTTAATATAAAGGATATGCTTCTTTACAATTCCTGAAGTTAAATATATACAGTGGTGCCTCGCACAACGGGCGCCTCGTAGAGTGATGAATTCGCTCTATGAGGCCATTTTTGCGATCGCAAATGCGATCGCAAAACGGTGCCCATATAGGCGGGAAATCGCAGAACGAAGGTCAGTAAGCTGCTCGCTTACCGACCTTCGCTTTGTGACCCGCCGATCAGCTGTTCCGCGGCTTCAAAATGGCCGCCGGAACAGCCGAAAGGGGCCGGGGTGCAGTGTTTTCACGCCCTTGGTAAGCAAGGGGAGCGTGCGAAAACGCTGCGGAAGCCCCGAAATGGCTGCGCGCAACCATTTCGGGGCTTCCGGCAGCGTTTTCGCGCGCTCCCCTTGCTTACCAAGGGCGCGAAAACGCTGCGCCCCGGCCCCTTTCGGCTGTTCTGGCGGCCATTTTGGACCCACCGGACAGCTGATGGCAACCATTTTGGCGCCCTCATTGTGCGAGGAGAGGGCGTGAAAATGGCTGCCGGCCCCTGGGAAACATCGCACAACGGTGAGTATTCTATGGCATTGGAACACATTAAATGCTGTTTAATGCGTTCCAATACCTTTTTGTGTTCCGTAGTGCGATGTTTCCCACAGCGAAGGTTAATCCGGAATGGATTAACCTCGCTGTGCGGGGCACCACTGTACATGTTTTTCAATATTAAGGGCCCCCTTCCTATTTTTATCTTTTCCATCTTTCTAAGTAATTCCCTCTCTTATTTCTATTTTTTCACTTTTTCTTTCTGTCTCTCTAAGCATTCTGGCATCTTTCATGCCCTCTGAAACCATTTTGTGCATCTGATTTATCTCCACTAGATCTTGATGCATTTGGTCTATCTTCAATAGAGCTTCCAGGCTTTTTAAAATTAATTTTGCTGATTTTCTCCCCTTGTCTTCCCTTAATACTCTCTTCGGGTCCAAGATTGGCGTTGTTTCTCTTAGGTTTTCCCCATTAATTTCCTCTAGCTCCTCTTTTGATTGGCATATATCATCCGGTACACTCTCATTTCCTTCTTCGTTATTCCCTGTCTCTTGTTGACTATAATTCTTCAGATGTTCATTGAATAATTTTGCCTCTTGGTAGTGGGATCTCACTATTTCTAGTATTGTTTGAAGGGTAGGTTTTGTTTCATCCCAAAATTGTCCTTGTTGTGCCATTCTGTTCCAGCTGCCCAAGAGCTTAAGCCAAAATTTGAAGCCCCCAAGTCTCACAGTCCAGTTCGATGATTGTATCTCTGTCCTAATTGATCCCTGGCAAATTGATACCAGCTAAACAAATATTCCAAGTCTCCAGAGTCAGTTCAAAGAGTCCGCTTTGGCTAAATAGGCCTGAACCAAAATTTAAACCCCCAAAGTACCAAGTACAATGCAATGGTTGTATCCGTGGCCTGATGGCCTAATTCCCACAGGGTTACGCCAGCTAGTCAAACACAAACACTTCCAGCTCCCAGGGCAGTTTTAGAGGATCTGCTTTGGCCAAATAGGTCTGAACCGAGGTTCAAAACCCCGAAATATCACAGTCCAATCCAGTGTTTGTATCCATTTCCTGGTAGCCTAGTTCCTGCAATTCTGCATCGGCCAAAACTGAAATTCCATGTCCCTGGAGGTGGTTCCAAAAAGTTCACTTTGGCCCAATATATTAATTCCCAAAGTACAGTTTAAAAAGATCCACTGTAGGGTTAATTTGTCTATGTTCCAGCCAGGCATGAAAAAATAAAAAATAAATAAAAACAGGTTTCCAGGCTTTAAACAACAGTAGAGTGCTCAAGGTCACTGTTCTGGGCATTATGTCAAAAAACTTCAAATAGTCAAAACATGAGATAAGTCCAGACTTAACTAGTAATAACTTACGAGAAAAATTTTTAAGATTTATAACGCCAAATTATAATATTCTTAAAGTATATTTTAAATGTATGTAAACGAGTAGATAATGTCCCATAAATCTTTAAATTATTTTCTTTGCATCAACTATCCCTGTCTCCAGATTTTTTGCCGCTCTATGATTGATGAGACTGGTAGAAGGTTCTTTTTCCCCCCTGTACAGTGGTGCCTCGCATAACGAGCGCACCGTTGAATGATGAATCCGCATTGCGATGCGGATTTCCCCATCGCTAATGCGAGGGCATGCTGGCATTATGATGGGGGAACAGCTGTCCGGCAGTTCCAAAATGGCCGCCAGACACAAAAAATGGCTGCCGGGACACCAAAAATGGCCACCGGGACACCCAAAAGGGTCGCCGGGACACCCAAAAGGGCCGCCGGAACATGGGAAAACATCGGAGAATGGTGAGTTTGGGGCCCATTTGGAACGCATTAAACTTCGTTTACCCCTGGGTTTCCAATGGGTGTCCCTGTTCCACTTAACGATGTTTTCCCATAGCGAAGGTTAATCCGGAACGGATTAACCTCGCTATGCGGGGCACCACTGTATATAGGAATTGTCTTCTCCAGGGGTAATCATAAGCATTCATAAGTTGTAAAAATATATCTCACCCGATAGTAACACTGATGTTGAATAGCTGATTGTTGCTTCTCTTAATCAAAAAACTGCTTGTTTCTGCCCGTTGGCTGATTAGGGAGTTTCCTGGATCAAACGGGGATGATCGCCGTCCCGTCCCCCGTGATCAACAGACTTCCCCCTTGGTTCACCACCTCTCCAGGGTGGTTTCAACACCCTGGGGTGTCCCAAACAGGTCAGAATTCAGTCCAGGGGACAGAGCTCTGTCCTCCTGCTGCTGTCTCATCGCAGCGTCAAGCCGTTCTCTGTGCTCATTGAGGTTTTGAACTCCCACCCCTTGGAGTACTCCAACCCACTGAGCTATACAAGTTCAGTCGTCTTAAACAACTCTGGACCAGTGCTTCTAAAGACATGTCTTCTCCCCTATCATTCTGACCCATCACCGAAGCCGAACATAGGTCTACAGGGGTCTGAGCTCCGTTTGCTCCCCACCACCACCACCAAGAAGGAGTGTCTTGGCAGGTCTGTCCCAATCTTGCATTAGGCCCTTCTAACAGTCTGTGCTGTCCATCCATTCAAGTGCCTTCCTTTCACAGATTGGGGCTGGGGCTGCAAAAGGGATGGGGGAGAGAGTTATTTTCCCCCTTCCCCTAAAGTGGGGTTAGGCCAACGGCCAGCCACAGCCCTGAACGGTTTGGACTCCTCTGGCATCCCCCAGTTTTAACCCCTGCCCATCTCTTGGGAACCTCTGGGTCCCTGGAGACACTGTGGGTGCCCCAGCTGTTTAGGGTGCAGCCCCTTCTGCTTCTAAAAAAGGGTGTACCCTGGGCTATAAATGGGCCAGTGGCTAAAAAACATGGTGCCCGCCCCCTCACACCTGTGGAGGTTACAGAGGGCAGCTGGGCATTCGAAAGAGTGGCATGTGGCTGCAGCCCGTGTGTGGAAGGGGCCATACGTGTTCTGTGGAGCGTTGGAGAGGTCCCTCTCCCCCACTTCAGCCAGCGTGGGTCTGTTATGGGGAGGAGCCATCAGATCTGGAGCTCTGGAGGGAGACCGAGCGTCCGCAGCACCTCCCCACACTAAAAATGCCAGGATTCAGCCGGATGGACTTGGGGCTGTTTGGGTGGAGTGGAACGCCGACAGACTCAGGCTTGGAATAGCCATCCAGAAGTGCCGTGCGATTGTTACAAACGTGTAGATCGGATGGAAACTTGGAGAGGACGTGCGAACTTTTAAAGCAATATGTGCTGTTGGTGGTGAGAACTGTGTTTCCCATTTGCGCTCTCTCTCTCTCTCCCTCTCTCTCTCTCTCTCCCTCTCTCTCTCTCTCTCTCTGTGTGTGTGTGTGTGTGAGAGAGAGAGAGAGAGAGAGAGAGAGAGAGTGAGTGTTTTGTGAACGCTGTGAGCACAATTTCAGGGCCTTGCTTGCCTTCACCCTCTTCCTTTTGCTTGCTGTGTCTCACTGCAGCTGTTGCTGCTTCGGCTTTGCTGAGCCTATTTCTTCCTCACCTGTTTACGCCACGGGAACTCTTGTGGGATTTTGGCGCCGTTTTCTTTTATGGCAAACTGAGCTCAGTGGTGGTTTCCCAATATGCTGCTGAGCCGAGAAGATTTGCTGTCTAGCAGAGCAAGAAAAGGAGAAAAGTCTGTTGTACAGAAGTCACTTCTGGGCCTCTGGAATCTCTGTCATAAATTATAGTCTGAATGGGGCTCAGACTATGCAATTCAGCTAATATAATTTATTTATTGAATGAATTATAGTTTTATCCCGCCCAGCTAGGTAGGGAAAGGCCACTATTCTGAGTGGCAAACAAATCAAAACAACCTCATCTTAAACACAGAATGAAGCAATTCAAATGAAATGGCATTAAAAAAACCCATGCCAATGCCAAAAAAGGAAAATAGTAGCAATTAAAAAAATGAGGATACAAAATGCAACTAGAATGGGTATCAGATAAAGACAAGTTCACAGGAACACAAATAACAATTACTCGAAATGAGGTTAATCTGGGGCAAGTCATAAAAGGCTCATGAAAACAGGCAGTTTTTAGGTTGTCTCCTGAAACCAAGGAAGGGTGGGGCCAAATCGTGCCTCTAATGGGAGGGAGTTCCAGAGCGATGGGGCCACCACAGAGAAGGCCCGGTTGCGGGTGGAAAATTTCCAGGCCTCTCTCGGGGTTGCCACCCATAAGCATCCCAATAGAAGAGGTGGGATAAGTAGACAGTTTGAGGGGAGAGGCACTCAGACAGGTAGCAAGCACCTAAGCCACTAAGGGCTTTGAATGTCAGCATAAGCACCTTGAACATGCCCCAGAAACATGCGGGCGACTGGGCCAAGTTCCTTCTTAACACAGCCATTAAAAGCAGTAATTCCTTAAGTGTTAGAGATCATCTGGTTATCACACCATGAGCTTTGTCACCTCCAGTATCTAAAGCCATCGCTTTCCCGTCATGGTGATTAGTTGTCAGGAACAAATACGAGTTTGATTTGCAAGTTGGACTACTTGGGCATGAAGATCTATGAAAGTACTGTTGCTTGTCATGATCTGCTGTCTGTTGCCTGATTTGAGGCGAATAGGATCACCTTTCCCTCTAATAATAACAAGCTCAGGCAACTGGCCTCTGCTGGCCATTTGGGAAGAAAACCGATCCAACAGTATATAAATGGAGGTGGTGAGCGCTCCCAACGCTGGAGGCCTTCAAGAGAAAGTTAGACAAGCCCTCGGTCCGATCTGCTTTGATTTGGATTCCTCTGCCTTGAACAAGGGGTTGGACTTGATGGCCTTAGAGGCCCCTTCCAGCACCATTATTTTAGGATTCTTAGTAAACAAATGAAGACAACTCAGAAAACCTTTGTTAACATAAAACATTGATGTTCAATACAGATACAGGAACAGGTGATACCTTTAATGGACCATTAAGAATATAAAACAAAAAGCGAGCCTTTCCTCTTCTCCAAGGCTGTGCCTCAAGTTCTTGTGGGGAGTTCCAAACTTGTATTAATGTCCCAGATTCACATGTCTGAGGATGCTTCTTGGCTGGCGATGGTGCGGTACGCACGTGGGTTTCCATCTCCTCCTCAGCTGGCCTTTTGGAATTCATGGCCCATCCCTTAAAGCAGAGGCCGGCCACTGGCCACCAGCCTCCCTGCTTTTTTTCTGCCCTTTGGAACCACAAAGAATTTCTACTTGGGAGGAAAAGATTCCCAGGGGTTGGGCCTGTCTCCAGCAGAGCTGGGATTGGGCATTGAGTTAAACCACCAGGAAAAGTCAATTTAAACCGAATGAAAGCCAAATAATGTTCTTTTAGAAATCAGCAGCAAAAGATGAGAATGAAAGTAACAGCCTCTATCTCTATCTCTCTGTATCTCTCTTTGTGTGTGTGTGTGTTTTCATTTCAAAGAAAAATCCCATGGCTGGTTATGTGTGCCATTGTTTGTGCTCCATGAACATTTTTCTGTTTCCCTTTCCATGTCATCTTTCATTTTACTTCAGCGGATCAGAATGGTCCCGTTCGCCCACAGAATCAACCCCGATCTCAGTTCTCTGTTTCACGGCCATCGTACGGCATTTCTCTCTTGTTGGCGATCGGGCAGGATGCTCCATCCCTTCCCTTCTTCAAGTCCAACAGCAAGAAGAGATTCTTTGCACTGATTGAAAATGTATATGTTAGCTGGATAATGTTCGGAGACCCAGGCAGGGTTTGGGTGTCGCTGGGCAGTCTATTTGGGGTGGAACGCGGCTTGAGTCGTGGATGTATCACAGCTTGGTTTTCTTCTAAAGGTCCCCTCCCTTTTGTCCTTGGCTACCATTTTTCATTGCTTGAGGCATCAGCTACTGGGGGGGGGGGGAAATCTGCAGTAAGCCAGAAATTTTCCTTGTTGTTCTTTAGTCATTAAGTCGTGTCCGACTCTTCGTGACCCCATGGACCAGAGCATGGCACGTCCTCCTGTCTTCCACTGCCTCCCAGAGTTGGGTCAAATTCATGTTGGTTGCTTTGATGACCCTGTCCAACCATCTCATCCTCTGCCGTCCCCTTCTCCTCCTGCCTTCACACTTTCCCAACACCAGGTTCTTTTCCAGGGAGTCTTCTCATATGATGGCCAGAGTCTTGAAGCCTCGGCTTCAGGATCTGGCCTTCCAGTGAGCACTCAGGCTTCATTTCCTTCAGAATGGATAGGTTCTCCTTGCAGTCCAGGGGACTCTCAAGAGTCTTCTCCAGCAGCACAGTTCAAAAGCATCAATTCTTTGGCAGTCATATACTGTATATATTACTGTTGTTTTTGAGAAACCGAAGCCTAACTTTATTAAGTAGATATCTGATAAAGATTGTTCAGTTTGCTGTCATCGGACAACCAGGCCTACTGGTGTGGTGGGTTATTTGTGGGAACATCTGGCTACTTCTGTGTGATGCTGTTGTTGTTGTTGTTGGAAAAACACTCTCCCTGATGAAGCACAGGAAACTGACTCACCCAGGGCTATGTTAGCTAATGTTACCTCACGTAACTTGACCTAAATTGTCAAGTTGAAACTGTGTGCTATCCATAATGTATGTCTTCGGAGGCTTCGAAAGTGCTGTAAGGGTTTCTATTTAAATGAGTGGCATACAGGAATGACTCTTCAGATTAAGTGCCTGGATATTCCTGCCTTGCGTTTGGCAGATTTATAGAGATCCATTTCCCTCAAAAGCAACCTTTGCTTCTCTGGTATTGGAAGTGGCTAAGAATGTGCTTCGGACTTTGCTGGAGGGGAAATGCCCATCAAGAGAACGGGGTCATCACAGCTGAATCATCTCTACTGAAACATTTTAATGATGGTTATTACTTATTATAAATCACAACAGAGTGAAAGAGAAGGGGTGAATGTAAATGGGTTTCTATTGGCTTTCATAGGATGGGCCAGGACATAAAACTGGAGAGGCCTTTAATGAAACGTTAATAGTATTTGCTGAATATTCCATCTCACTGCTTTAGGTTGCCTCAACTTACATTCTGACAAGTTGTTTCCAACTCCGGAGGGACTCCTTGGTTCCAGGCAGGAGCCAATAATAATAATAATAATAATAATAATAATAATAATAATAATAATAATAATAATAATAATAATAATAATAATAATAGAGCACTTTCCCCCTTCCCTTCCTTCCTCCTCCCCATCAAAAAAAAATCCGCTCAGTTTGTTTCTGCTTCCAAGGGCAGTCGTTTCTCCTCCTTGAGAAGTGCACAGCGGGCAACGAAGGGCTTGGCGGACAGGTGCACCTCAACTGTCGCTGCATCCCATCCAGAAACATCCAGGCCCCTAAGAAGCTGCATCGTAATTTTACAGAATCTGCATTATTTTTGTGCAAAGCAGCTGTGGCTCTCTTGCCCGAAACACCCTTTTCTAAAACAGAGAGAGAAAAACCCACCGTTTCTGGAGTTTCGACGTGAAGATGAGATGGGAGGGCTTTCCTAGTAGCCCTGGAAGTTGACAACTTTTCTAGACAACTCTCAAACGTAGAGAAGCCTTTTTGTGCGGCTGTTTTGTGCAACTGGGCTCTGCCTCTGTCTCTGACCACCATTAGGGGGTATGATTCCCACTTAGACTTTGGGATGAACTTGATGAAATTATAAATACACTATATTGTGACGTATGAAAAGCAGGTGCTCCTAAGTGCTCCTCAGATGCATTTCTTGATGTAAATTGAATTGCTCGTTCTACCTTGAATATATGCAATTTAGAGATAACATAACTGATAACAAGCACTTTTCCTTGATACACGGGAGGAGGAAAACGATGCTGTTGGCGTGACAAGCAGCGGCTTCTGGTTAATATTAAATGATTTTTAAAGGGTATCTTTAATCATTTTTCGATGCAGTTTAAACAAGGCTGCTAAAAGCTTTGTGCAGTTCTCTTATTTAGTCTCGTTCTTCCCCTCAAAAGTAAATATTTGAAAAGGGATCAAGCAAAGAGAATTAGTTATTCATAATAATGCAAGAAAAAGTTGCCGGGATGCTGGCCCTTCTAGTCCAGCCTTGTCGGGTGAGATTGTCAAAAGCTCTCCTCAGTTGCGGACCTGGGGGCCCGGGGAGGGGGGGAAGGCATGCCAGTCCACTGAGTCACACCGGCGGTCCGTCCATTCCAGAGCATCCTCTCTTTCGCCTGGTGTGACGACGTGGCCGCTCTTGGTCTGCATGGCATAAGGGCAGCCTGCAGATGGAGACTTGGATATAGGCCTTTGAAACGTGGCGCGTGACATTCAGATGCAGGCCTCCCCTTTTCCGTGGGCCTCGCTGTCGCATAGGAGGGCTCTCGGGGTGGCCTGGATGTAGTGGAATATAAGCAAGTTAAGTGAGTGGATTTGTTCCGTGCAGGTGGTCTCTCTGCGTGCTGCCTTTCCGCCCTTGTGGCCTGACGGATACGGAGCTGTTCCTGGGACCATCAGTGCTGGCTGGTGAGCTTGGGGCCTGAGCTGCCCCTCCCAGGAGGACCTCCTGCTGAAACGGAGGAGGTGGGGGCTTCTTTAGGAAGGACCTTGGCAGCACATTTCAGTCTCATGCGTGGGGCACAAGACAAAGCAAAGTGGGAAGAACAGCCCAATGCCGTTCTTGCCAATTTGGATCTGTTTTTCACCAAGGATGCAAAGCATGTCTATGTTTTAGGTGCTGTACGTTTACTCTGGAGTCAGCCTCCCTGAAACATCTCTCATGCCTGCTAGGATTCCTCCTTTCTTTGCATTCTGTTTAAGCTTGCCACTCGAGGGGTGTGTGCACAATTCCTACATGTTGTTTGCACACTTTTCCTAACATGCACATTTGTTTTAGCATTTTACATCATTTCTGTTCATTCTCTCATTCCAATTCCAATTTATAAACCTTTATTGGCATTAAAAAAAAAGGAGTATGTGTACATCAGTAACAGTTGGCGCCATACTATTGCAAGCAGAAGGGAAACAATCCTGAAAATACGAACTAGAAAGGTTATACAGGAGGGGATTGGGGAAGGGGTTTAGGCTTAGGGACCGCTAGTAGAAAATCTGCTACCAAGCTGGAGATGGTCGCCGAGTAGTCACTTAGAAGGATAGGAAGAGGGTCAGCAAATGAAACAAGGAGAGAAGACAGAAGGGGTTCGAGGATATTGTTTCGTAGGAATTGGTGAGCTGGGCAACGGAGTAATATGTGGTCTAGAGAATCTGGCTCAGATGAGCAAGAGGGACAGAGTCTGTTATTGCGTGGTATGTTGGCAAATCTGCCAAAATGAGCAGCTGATGGAAAGATTTTTAGCCTTGCTAACATAAATGCTCTCCTTTTACTGGGGTTGATTAATTTACTGAAATAATTGGAGGGTCTACCAAGAGAGGGAGAGAGACCGAAGAAGTGAGGGGAACAAATAGGATTTAAATTGGGGAGTAATAGGTTGAGTTCCTGTTGCCAGAGTTTGGATTTGATAATTTGGTGCACTCTATAAAGGTTGATGTCTGAGAGGGATTCGGGGGAGAGGTCCAGAGATTCAAGCTTGGCATCAAGAAGTTTAAACCACTTGGATGAGAAGGGATCTTTTAATAGGTCATTGAGTATGGAGTCTGGGTGAATACTGAGGTGCAGTCTAAGCCAAAACTTGAAGGTTAGGGACCAAGCGGTGGTAGAAGGGAGATGAATGCCTAATTCAAGTATCAATGTGGACAATCTAATTAAGTTAGGGACCCCAAGAATCCTTCTGAGGAAGGGGGCCGCTACATTGTCAAGGTCTTGATTTGCAGCCTCAATCCAGATTGGGGCTCCATATAACAACTGGGAAAGGATTTTAATTTGAAATATATGGAGAGCAGCGGGGATGTACTGATTGCCGCTGTTGAAATGGAATCGGGCAATTGCGT
Organism: Pogona vitticeps; assembly: GCF_051106095.1. Lineage (NCBI taxonomy): Eukaryota > Metazoa > Chordata > Lepidosauria > Squamata > Agamidae > Pogona > Pogona vitticeps. Next base: position 20,035,448 of record NC_135789.1, on the reverse strand, counting down.
TTAAGTGTGGCAAGGCTAAGGAAATGGCCGATTTACGGTGGTGGGTCCAACTATGTCGAAAGTGGAAAGTGATCCCCAAATATTTAAAGGTCTGGACTTGCTGGAATGATAATTTGCCAATCTTCCAGACAGTCGGGGCCCAGGATTTCGAGAAAACCAAAATTTTTGTTTTCTCAGAATTAATTGATAATTCATTGGAAAGGCAGTATTCTTGGAATGAAGATAGCAGATGACGAAGGCCAGATTTAGTGACTGACAACAGCACCGTGTCATCTGCGTAAAGAAGAATAGGGACGGGGACACCATTGAGAGAGGGAGGGGAGTTTCCAGGACTAGAAAGAAAAGAGGGGAGATCTGCAAGATATAGGTTGAAGAGGGAAGGGGCAAGTATACAACCTTGGCGGACTCCTTTGTTGATGGGGATTTCGTCAGTCATAGAGCCTGTGTCATCCAGGCGAATCCGGCACGAATTGGAAGAATGGAGATGTTGAATCAGAAAAAGAAGGCGGGGGTCGATCCCCCAGTTGGCCAATTTCTTCCACAGTATGTCCCTATTGATTGAATCAAACTCTCCTCTAAGGTCTATAAAGGCAGTATACAGTTTAACTCCATGGTGATCGGAGTATTTTTCAGCCAAAAAGGATAATGTAAAGGCGTGGTCGACTGTGGAAGCACCTGGGCGGAAACCTATTTGTTCTCTGCCCGGGAGGGCTTTTGAAAGTGCCCAAGATGTAAGTCTGTTAAGTAGATAGAGTAGAGCTTCCCAATGAATGAGAGGAGGCTTATTGGCCTGTAGTTGTTCGGGATAGCAGGATCACCCTTTTTGAAAATGGGTACAATAATTGAAGACAACCAGGAGTGGGGAAAAAGACCTGAATGGTTGATTAGTGTAAATAAGTTTGATAAGGGCTCCGACCACCATGAAGGGTTGCTTATAAGAATTTCAGTTGGGATATCATCTGGACCTGGGGCTTTCCCAGGTTTCAAGGTATTGATGAGCTCTTCCACCTCATCCGGGGTGACTGGTGGCCATTCCAGTAGGTCTGGGTGATGAAGGGGAGGATCTTTATGTGTGACTGGGGCTGTAAAGATTCTGGAAAAGTGAGTAACCCAAGTAGGAGCGGGGATAGGGGGAGGAACATTATGAACTAAGGGGGAATTTGTGCGAGAAACAAGGGTCCAGAAAGATTTGTGGTTGTTGGAATGAATTGCATCATGAAGTAATTGCCAGTTATGTTGGGCGAATGAGTGCTTCTTTTCTTCTAGAAGGGATCGACATGCTTTCCTCAGATGGAAGTATGATTTTAGAAGGGCCGGGGAAGGGTCACAGCGGACTGAAGAAAAAAACTGTCTAACACACTTCTTGGCATTCCAGCATTCTGTATCAAACCAAGAAGGAGCATGTTTATGAGAGTTAGTAGGAAGAGATCTTCTAAGAAACTGAACTAGTGCCTTAGAGAGGGACTCATAAGTCGCAATGGCAGTAGAAGGTGAGTTGGTCTCAGTCAGTTTCAGAGTTAAATTGATAGAGTCTTTCATTCTAGACCAAGCATTGAAAGCTTCCTCAGTCTTGGGGGACCATTTAAGGCAAGATATAAGTTGTGGTTGGGGGTACTTTGATATCATGTTGGGAAAGGGAAGACTTAAAACAAGATGGATGGGCAAATGGTCACTATCAGAGCGAGAATCAACAGTGAAGTCTGAGAGGAAGGGCAGGACAACTGAGGAAGTAAGAGCGTAATCTAGGACGCTTGTCCCCCTAGAAGAAAAATGAGTTAGTCTATCTGGAATGTCGTTAACGGTGGAACCATTGAGTATATTTAAATTGAATTCCAGACATAAGTCTACCAATTGTGTAGTGTAGTTACTGAATGCAGAGTCTTGAGAGAGTCTTGGACCTTGGAACTCAGGTGGAATCAATTCTTCTGAGTCCCAGTTCATATATTGGGACAGGGCTAAATTGTTGGAGCCCAGTCTAGCATTAAAGTCGCCCAGGAATAAAAGGGAGACAGATGGTTTGGACACCAGGTATTCCATTGTAAAGGACTGTCCAGATCTTCTTCCGGGTACTCTCTAATTCCCCTTGCCTCCCAATCCAAGTTTTTCCAAGCTATTCTGCTTTCATGTAAAGACTCCAAGATATTAGTCCTCAATATATACATATACATTCCCCCTTCCTATACAGTTACCCCCTCCCCCTGGGATGAGGTGAAGTCCATTCTCTCATTCTCTCTCTCTCTCTCTCTCTCTCTCTGGTAATCAACTGTTTATGCTTTGTAGATATGTTTTTTTTGGGGGGGGCAATAAGAGTTATATACAAGTTGTGAGCTACGCAGGGCTCCAATGTGCCTCACCCCAGTGTTGCTGAAAAGAGAAGAATGTATGCATTGTTCTGTTTTTCCTCTGTTTCTCTGATGTGTGAGTTCTCTGAAACACGGCACATTTTTCTTTCCAGTGAATCTTGCACATGGTTGTGTGTTTTCCGGGCTGTATGGCGGTGTTCTGAAGGTTGTTCTTCCTAAACATTTTGCCAGTCTCTGTGGCCGGCATCTTCAGAGGACAGGAGTCAGAACTCTGTGCTGTGGTGTAGTTTGTGGGATAGCTGAGTGGGATCAGCTTTTTGTCCTTTTCAGGTGATTGGGTAATTATGGTGATCAGGGTGTTTTTGTTATGGTTGTATTGTTGTGATAAGGGGTAAAGCTCCTGGCCTCCGCCTGGCCCCTTTGCTCCAGGCCAAACAGCCTGAAAAACCTACAACAACCATAGTATCCCAGCCGTGAAAGCCTTCGAGAATACCTTGAATTCAGCAATGTTATTTTTCTCAAAACTTTCACAAGAGTAAAGTTCAGTTGATTTGTAAGGTTCCTTGTGACTGGAGGTTCCCCATGGCCCAGGGGATTTCCCCCCCCAGACATGTTTTTTAATAGTTTTATAGTTTTATAGTATAGTATAGCACGGATGTACTGTGTAGTAGCCCATTGCCGCCGCCCCCCCAATAGTGATTAACACAGTATGTTGGACCCGGTACTCCCCATGCCTGTCATTTTTAACTCCGTGGGGCTTCTGTGCATAAGAGCTGAGTTGAAATCTTCTCTCTTTGCTATACTGAAGATGACTGTCTTTGTCTGCCTGCCTGCCTGCCTGTCTCTCTCTCACGCACAATCTGAACGGTTGTGTGGGTTCCCCCCCCTGCATAATCTGTTTCCTAATTTGCCCGGGAGTGTTGAGGAAGGGCCTAGCGGGAAGGCAGGAAGGGTGGGGTGGGGAAACCTTGCCCAGTGCTTATGTTAGCCCCACCGCCACCCTGCCTACCTCGCCTGCCAGATCAGCTGCTCTGGAAGGATGCAGCCGGCAGGAGGCGAAATGGGGTGGGGGGACAGACGAGCTAGCATTTGTTCTCTCTGGTGCCCAGACTGATCAGGACACCTTAAAAATCTGTATTCGTAGGTATTTTCATTGAATATGTTCCGACCGTGGATAAGTGAATCAGCGGATATTAATCCAGCGGATACAGGGTCCTCCTGTATCCTATAATACAGGCTATTTCTAGACATAAGCAAGATTGTGTCCTGAAAACCCCCCCTCTCTCTGTGGGAGCAGTTTCTTAATTTCACAGCAGACCTTGCAAAAGCTGAATTTGAGAAGAATTCATTGAAAGGGGCCCAGCCTACCAGCCCGCCCCAGCTGAATTACGATTCTCTATCTGAAACTGAGCCTCTCCTTCCCTTTGTGTACCATTTCCTTGGCAGGCTTTTGTACTTCTCTTAATTTCTGCTCCGTTGAATTCTGCAACCCATTTAACTTTAAATCAGCCATTCTCAAGGGGGTGGGGGGTGAGCAGGCGCATATGCCCCCCCGACCTCCCAGCATATTTGAAGGGGGCCAAGGACCGGAAACGATTCTTCAGACATACTCGCTCATAAGGTTAATTATGTGACTATTACATAATCCTGATTCGGCCACTATTTCTTGCATATTGTGGCTGTGGCTGTGGTCAAAATCAGGTGGAGGGGGGGCTGCTTTAGACTCTCAACGTGCAGGCTGGACCAGCATTCCTGCCTGCAAAGGAGTCGTTGTCGTCATCAGCGGCCATCTCAACAGGGCACTCGGGGGGGGGGGGAAGAGAGACAGTGTCACCGGTGCCACCGCCACCGGCTGCCAGCGTCTTCCCCAGGGGGAGTTTGGCTCCAGACCTCCTCCTGCCCTGGGGGACTGGGTCCCTTGCAAGCGGTGGCCTCCCACCCCTTGGTCAATGCCGGCCACCAGAAGTGCCTTCTGCTAGAGGAAACAAGACTTCCCGACTGTGCCTCTTCCACATTTTGCAGAGAACAAGCCATGCCAAAAAAATATATACTTTTGGAAGAGAGGAGCAATGACACTCTAGCGGCCGAGTTACTTCTAAAGGCAGCAAAACAGTTAAGATGGGCAGACCAGCAGCCTAAAAACACTGGGCTCAGAAAAATAATACAATACAGTAGGCTCCCTTATCCGCAGGATCACTATCCACTGATTCACTTATCCACAGTCTGAAAATATTATTTATTTATTGCCTTTTAATGCCACCCATCTGGCTGAAGGCCGCACTGGCCAGTTTGCAATAAAGAACACACAATACTAGAAGTATAATACAAAACACAGCAGAGCTGGAAACAGAAATGGAAAATAAAAACAAACTGTTACTAAAAGAGGTTAAAATACTGCTGCCTTAACAGCATCAGAGCGTTGCCTGTCTTGAGGCGACAGCCTTCGCTCTTGAAAAGGAGCATGGACTCCAAAGGGGGAACCAATTGCTATGAACTCTCTTATGACGGAGAGATCAAATGAATTAATTTTGCTACCCTGTGCATCTTGTTTTGGGGCAGCTGGTGGTGGCAGTACGTTGAAGCAGATGAGCTCCTGGCTTGCAAGCAGATTGCAGGACAATCTGGAGTCATTCCTCCCCCCATCCAGTTTTTTTTAAAAAAAAGAGAGTAGCCATTGAGTAACCGAAGACAGAAAAGTTCCAGCACCATGCTCTCTGTCTTTCCCACCAGATATTGTATTTTGCTGTCATGTCGTTGGAAATGGCTCGGTCCGCACCATCCCCATCCCATCAGTTTCCACCAGGGCCGCTTGCTGTGAAACATGAGGGTACCAATCCTGCTGTCGTTTCTGCCATTCTGCTTTTGTTTCCATCTATGGCTCTTCCGACTGAACTCCAGCTGCCACCATGAACCTCTTCCCCTTCGCCTTTTCCATCGTAGCCGCGACGTGGAGTTTTCCCTGCCGTGGTTTCAGGCTTTTGCTTTCCTGAGTCTGAGTTCTGGAACCTCTGCAAGCCCTTCTCAGACAAAATGTTAAAAGGGGAGGAAAAAAATTCAGAAAAATTATATTTTCACATGTATTACCAGAACCGGCCACTCTAGGAGCTGTGCTATGAAGAATACCTGCCATGGTCTCTGGCCTCTCCCCCCCCCCCCCCTCTGGCAGCGTCGGCAGCTCCTCCTGCCTGCGGGTTGCTTGGTGGTAGAAGAACAAGCAGGACAGGCAGCGTTCAGGGCTTTGCATTAAGTTGGGCGCGCTCGCAGGGCTTGAGGGCGCTGGCAAGCAGCTCAGCGGGCGAGTGGCCCTCCGTGCTCCTCCCTCCCTTAGAGGAACCGTCGGGTTTGTGTGGATCGGAGGGAGGGCTGCCTCCTCCCCCCGGCCCTTTTTGCCTCAAAGGGCTTGGCTTCACCTTCCAGGTGGTTCGCAAGGACAGGAAAGGACGCTCAGCTCCTTCCTCAGTGATACAAACACACCTAGTTTAGGCCAGCTGAGACCCTCTGGAACGGGTGTGCATGATGGGAGGACCTGTCTTAGGCAGCAAGCCGCACAGACCTCCCAGGGGACCACCGGAAGGAGGGAACCGGGGGGGGGGGGGGGAGAAGAATCCTGAATAACTTGTACCAAGAAGACTGACTGTGGGAGGGTTTCTCGTCAGTTGGAACCAGCTTGGCAGCGCCGCATTGTTATTATTAATCAACAGCCTTCTGGAGCCTAATGAGAGCGCTAGTCATTCACTCCTGATCATTTGAGAGCCCTTTTTATAAGGAAGGACATGTTGTGAAGTCCACATTCAATCCATAATGTTACCAATGAGTTCTTATGCCACGTGTGAGAGAATATATTCCTCAAGAGCGGAGTTCTCTTGTTGCAGCTTCCATACTTAAGGAAGGGCTTTCGGTATTTAAGCCAAGGTGTAGTAACAAACATTGAGCAGCTGTTTCTCAGATTACAGTGGTGCCTCGCTTAACGAGCGCACCGTATAACGATGAAATCGCATAGAGATCCGTTTTTTCGGATCGCTAATGCGATCGCTCAACGTTTTTTTAATGGGGCAAAATTCGCTTTACGAAGACCGGTAAGCGTTTCGCTTACCGATCTTCGCAAAATGGCCGCCGGAAGCCTGGAAATGGCCCAAAATGGCCGCGCGCAGCGTTTTCGCGCCCTCGTTAAGCGAGGCGAGGGCGCGAAAATGGCTGCCGGCCATCCTGAAGCATTGCTGAACGGTGAGTATTTGGCCCATTTGGAACGCATTAAACGATGTTTAATGCGTTCCAATGGAAATCCCTGCCCCATTCAGCGATGCTTCAGCATAGCGAAGGTTAATCCGGAACGGATTAACCTCGCTATGCGAGGCACCACTGTATTCCCTGCCACTGCCTCTCGCAGTGGAATGGGTGCTCTTTCATCTGCAGATGGGAGCTCCTCACAGTCACTTTACGGCCTGGTTTGTCTGTTGCACGATTCTTCTGCCTCTTGGGTGGGGGGAGAGGAATGGCCCGTGATATGTCTGGGGACGGAAACGACTAGCCCCCGCTCTGCCTTCCTGCGCCGTACGACCCCTGCTTTCTGCTGGTGCGCCTGACGGCCACCCAGCAAGCACTTGGCAGTTTGGTGCAGCGGTTGCCACTTCTGTATTAAACGGATCAGCTCTCAGGCCGATGCTGGGGCCGTGCCTTACGGAACCCGCAGTGGCCTTCTCTGGGAATTCTGGCTCTGGGCTTTGATTTTAAAGTTCTGTGTACGTTTCCACAGCTTCTTGCATGTGCTTTTGTTGCCTCCAACAAAATGCCTCTTGTCGTTAGGCCTTGATGAGGAGAGACTTTTAGGGGACACGCAGGAGGTGCATTCCTGCAGCAAGGGGCCAGACTGAGCGCACCGCTGGCCTGGGACCTCACCCGCCATCTGGGTTCTCCGATCAGTGGAGTCCAGTCAACAAGGCCCGTCAACCCCGTGCGGTCCCACAGTGTTCTGTCACTTTGCTAAGGAGGGTGTGTAGGTGTGGGGGGCTCACAGGGTCTGCCCCCTAGATCTCAGGTTTTTTCCTTGTAAATTTCAAGAAATGTGATGCTGTCCATCTTTATTAATCAAAACCTTTTTCAGAAGCAAAATTTAGAAATCAGCATGACATGTGGATGTCCACATACCTTCTGTGTCATCCTCCAGCAAGCTCACAGGCAGGGGTCACACTCCTCTCCGTTTGAGTGGCCTGTACTTTCATTGCATCTGGAGAAACTTGTGTTTCTGGTGCCTGGTCCTGTTCTTCAGATCCATCCGGAAGGCCTGTCCCACAGAAGGGGGGGGTGACACACTGGGGGAGGGATCACAAGCACTGTATTCCTTGCAAAAAGGTATCCCCCTGCCACCAGTGAGAGCGAAAGAAAGAGCTCTTCAGAGTATGGCGAACTGGCAAAAGCAGAGTTCCTTTGTTGGTGTTACAAGTAATACCTTCTAAGTAGTTTTTAAACTCTTTTTAAAGGGCTTTTTATATCAAATCTCGAACCAGGTCAGTTTCTTCATAGTCAGCATTGAGGTTCTGTAGTCATGATTCCTGCCTTCTTAATGCTGAACTATCGTGCTTTTGGGTTCCCTCCATCCCCTGAGTCAAGAGTTGTTTCTGATTTTCGCCAGGAAGACTTGGATCACCCGTTTTTACTCCTCCATCACCTTTGTGTAGCCAGTTTTCCATGTGATACATTCTGCATACAGCTTCTGTAGGGAGGGCAATAAACTCCGCCCTCACCGGACATCTTTGCCTCTGGCTAACCGTTCTGTTGCGCCCTATGCCGTTTTGACAGTAGCTTCTTGTTTACAGTCGAGGTTGTGCACGAGGACACTTATTTTGATCAGAACAAACCATAGCATTTCACGATCCGTGCAGTCTTAGGCTCTGCTGCAGTCTGGAAAAGACGGAATGATACTTTCTGGAACTCTCGGGTGTGATTCAGTAGCTAGTGTATATTTTTGGTACCTCTTTCCTTTTGGAATCCAGCTTGCTCATCAGGAAATTCTTGCCCCATATACAGTGGTGCCTCGACATACGACTGTCCTGACTTATGACCACTTCGAGTTCCAAGCAGCTCCAGCCACAAAATTTTACTTTGACTTGCAACCGGTGTCAGCAAACACGGGTTCGAAAACACACGTGTAAGCCTGGACAGAGAGCAATCAGGAGTTTGCACATGCTAAAATGGGCTGAGTGAGTCCAAACTCAGCTAGCCATGATACAACACTCCTTCTCACAGGTCTGCCCACATAAGAACACCCTGGTACTCTCAGATATTATTATGAAAAGGTCAAGTGGGCTTTGTAGTCCTTAGACTTAACTTGCACCACTGACAGGACTCTAAGTAAGCTAGGCCGAGGCAGCACCCTCAGATGACCCTATGACAAGTTCAGAAAACCAATTGAGTTTTATAATCTTTATTTTATTAAAGAATAAGCATGTTACTAAGTATCAAAGCCAAATTAAACAAAAACAAATAAACTAGCATTGTGCTGTTTAGTTACACAGATGTAGTGAGGCAAAGAAAACATGAAAAATAGAAAAGTGTTCAAAAACCTTACAAAAACACAAAAAGCCATTAAAAAGAATAAAAACAGTTCCAGTCCAGGAAATCATTAGTAAAAACAAAATAATCCAAGTAGGTTATAAAAAGGCTATAGTCCTCAGTGATCCTGTAGGACAAGAATCCTGTACTAAAAAGAAAGATTCAGTAAAAGTCCCATTATCCTTAGAAAAGTCAAATCCAGTAAATGTACCATAGTCCTTACAAAATTACAAGAGCATAGTCCATATGGAGTATTCCAAGAAAAGAAGTCCATAAAGAATATTCCATAGAACAGTCCATAGAAAATAGTCCATGCATAGTCCTTAGGGAAAAAGCCCATAAATCCATAGGTAATCCAGTATAGTAAAGGTTAGTCCCATGTGTCACGAATGACTGAAGGATCGGTCTTGAAAGACAATGTCCATAGGCAAAAAGTTCCTTTTTCAAGAGTAACTGGCAAGGGCTCATCGCACCTTCCCACAATGTCATCCAATCAGAGTTCGTTACTAGGCAAACAGTCCTGTTGCACCACATGACTTCTTTCCCATACGCACCAGATGTTATTTGGGTTACGGTGGTTTATCAAAGAGTCACAACAATTCCCATCTATCTAATCACACAGAGTCCTTTCTCAGGCTCTCAGAATAACATTCTCTCTGCTTGCCTAGAAAACAACTTGTCAGCATAGCAAAGATACAAAGAAACAAGATGGAACCTCTCTGGCTCATTTCTTAATTACAAAACCCATATGCCTTAAAAGATTTTAACTCAAAAACCCATCTCATCACAACCGGAGCTTCGAGTTATGACTGGAAAAAAGGCGGGGAATTCAAATTGTTGGTGGCGAAGAAGTTGTTTCTTTGTAGCTCTTTTGCCCCAGCAGTTAGAGAAGTGTGCATTCAGAGGAGGCTTTGGACCACCTGGTAAGGTTCTGCTTTCTGCTTTTTAAAAACTGGCTGTTCTGGGTGGGTTTTGCAGCATGGTTTTGGGCTGGGTGGTGGGGTTATGTTTCTATGGTGTGATGGGTCTTGCAGGGTTTTTTTGGGGGTGTTCCCCATTTCCGATGGGTTTTGCAGTCTCTGCTGTTTTTTTGTTTTGTTTTGTTTTTTTGCATTTCTGGTGGGTCTTGCAGTCTCTGTTCGCTTTTTGGTGATTTTTCTTTTTGCATTTCTGATGGGTCTTGCAGTCTCTGTTTGCATTTTGGTTTTCTTTTTTGCATTCCCAATGGGTCTTGCAGGGTTTGTTTGCTTTTTGCTGGTGTTTTTTGTTTTGCATTTCTGATGGGTCTTGCAGGGTTTGCTTTTCGGTTTGTTTTTTCTTCTGTCAGAACAGATCTATCGTGTTTCTGATGGGTCTTGCAGGGTTTGCTTTCTTTTCTGTCCCCCCCCCTCCAGCCAGAACAGATTAATCCCATTTGTGATGGATTTTGCAGTGGTTGATTTTTTTTTCTTTTCTGTAGCATGAAACAGTTCTGTTACTATACCGTCTACTCCTGGAGATTTATTTTGCCAACTACTTTGAAAGCATCTTTCAGTTTACATTCTAAAATTGCAGGTTCTTGTTATTGAAAGGTGTTGGTCATCCTTTCATATCTTTTGTATAATTCTTCAAAATATTGTTTATACTTTCTTTTTGTTTTATCCTGGTCAGATAGTATGTTCCCTTCTTGGTGTTATAGCAATTCTTACCTTGTTCTAATTTCCCTTTGATTTCTTGGATTTTACGGAAGAGATCTCTTATATTGACCTTTGGAAGCCTTGTGGAGCAGTGGTTAAACTGCAGTACTGCAGTCAAGACTCTGCTCATGGCCTGAGTTTGATCCCAGCAAGCTCAGGTAGCCAACCCAGGGTTCACTCAGCCTTCCGTCCTTCTGAGATAGGTAAATTAAGCAGCCAGTTTCTGGGGAGGAGAAGGGGAATGTATAGCCTGCATAATTAAATTGTAAACCACCCACAGAATGCTCTCAGAGCTATGGGTCAGTATACACAAGTCTTATCTCATGAGATGGCCTCAGTATGGCTTCTCCTTGAGCTGCTTCAAAATTGTTGATTTGTAGAATCCGAGTGTTGGAAGGGGCCTCGCTTCTAAGGGCCCTGAGCCCAACCTCCAGCTCAGTGCAAGAATGCAAGTTAAGGTACCTCTGACAGTTGACCTCTCCCCTCCATAGGTGGGTCCCTGTCCCAGTTTCTGATGCTTTACTTATACTCTTGCCCCCAGTAATTGCCTCCTTCCTCTCAAGAATGTCACCACCCACCTGAGCAGAGATCTGTTTAAAGACACCCTGATTGATTTAGCAAGGCTTCTCGTAGATACATTCTGCTGAATGCCTGCAAGCTGTAGCTCATCTCTTGCCAGGAGTCCTTCATGGAAGCGCAAACTACAGTCCAAGAACCCGAAACTTTCCTGTCTACACATTCGGCTCATCCACTTGTTGATTTTCAGGATCCATGTCTCTCTTCTGCAACCAGTTGGAGTGATGAAAAAACCATCTATGCCCCAGTGACCTTCAGCTTCCTACCTAGAGTCAGTCACCATACATGGAAGTGGGCGTCAGATGTATCACCTGTTCCCATGTGGGATTGAGGATGATTGGCAAGCTCTCTGTCATGCCCTGGACCTTTCCTCCAGGAAGGCAGCATACCTCCAAAGACCTTCTGTCAGGCCTGCAAACTGCTGCCTCGGTCCACCTTGGCAGAGAGTCTCCTCCTCCTTTTCCTCCAGCCATGGATCTCCTCCTCCGCCCCCTCCTCCTCTAGCCATGGGTCTCCTCCTCGTCTTCCTGCCATGGGTCTCCTCCTCCTCCTCCAACCATGGGTCTCTTCCTCCTCCTCCTCCTTCTCCAACCATGGGTCTCCTCCTCCTCTTCCTGCCATGGGTATCCTCCTACTCCTCCAGCCATGGGTCTCCTCCTCCTCTACCTGCAATTGACCTCCTCCTCCTCTTCCTGTAGCCATGTCTCTCCTCCCCCTCCTCCTCTAGCCATGGGTCTCCTCCTCCTCTCCCTGTAGCCATGGGTCTCCTCCTCCTCTTCCTGCCATGGGTCTCACCCTCCTCCTCCAGCCATGGCTCTCCTCCTCCTCTTCCTGCCATGGGTATCCTCCTCCTCCTCCAGCCATGGGTCTCCTCCTCCTCTACCTGCAATTGATCTCCTCCTCCTCTTCCTGTAGCCATGTCTCTCCTCCCCCTCCTCCTCTAGCCATGGGTCTCCTCCTCCTCTTCCTGTAGCCATGGGTCTCCTCCTCCTCTTCCTGCCATGGGTCTCACCCTCCTCCTCCAGCCATGGCTCTCCTCCTCCTCTTCCTGCCATGGGTATCCTCCTCCTCCTCCAGCCATGGGTCTCCTCCTCCTCTACCTGCAGTTGATCTCCTCCTCCTCTTCCTGTAGCCATGTCTCTCCTCCTCCTCTTCCTGTAGCCATGTCTCTCCTCCTCCTCTTCCTCCAACCATGGGTCTCCTCCTCCTCTTCCTGCAATGGATCTCCTCCTCCTCCTCCTCTAGCTGTGGGTCTCATCCTCCTCTAGCCGTGGGCTTCCTCTTCCTGCCATGGGTCTCCTCCTCCTCCAGCCATGGGTCTCCTCTCCTTCCTCCTTGCTGTTCTTCTTCCCCATTTGGTGTTTTGTTGCTTTTAATACTTTAGCTATATATGACTTGGATCTGGATTAGACCCATTGAAATAAGTGGGAACTAATTTAATCTCGACTGACATAAATCCTGCTAATTTCGGTGGATTTGTTTGAAGGGCGACAAAACCCCTTGACTGCATCTATGCATATAATTACATTTTCCATTATATGTAACTATCTGTTTGTTTTGTTGATTTATTGCAGAATTTCCTATGCCACCTTGAGCATTTTAGAAGAAAGTCAAGACCAAACATTTGAAGTGAATGAATTGTAATTAACTAATTGAATTTTTAGAAAATCTGTTACGAAGAAATTGCTTGGGAAGTATAATAGCAGGTGTCATAAGACTTCTGTAGAAATCAACAGTTTGGCTACATATCGTTTTGGTTTCGTCAGTTTGGAAAGGGTATTAGCTATGCTGCAGTTGCCTTTGCTTAGACCAGCTTTTCTCATGATGTTCTTAGCAATGCTGAGCATTTCTGAAACATAAGCCATCATCAAATGTTTCACGCCTGGAGCTCAATCCCATGCATGGGATTCTCAGGATCGCCTCTTGGTTCGTGGCTCTTCCTCCTCCACCCAAGCGGTATCTTCTCACTGCCAAAAGCTTGCTTCGCAGTATCTTCCACCTCCCACATTGGGTGATGGCGTGGAAACTGTAGCCCAGTGCTTCCCCACCTGTGGTCCCCAGATGTTCTCGGACTGCAACTCCCAAAAATCCTGGTCTGCACAGCTAGCAGTGAAGGCTTCTGGGAGTCTTCGTCCAAGGACATTTGGGAAGCCAAGGTGAGGAACCATGGCTGTGGTGGCTGAGGAGATGGCTCCCCGTTACGCCAGATCCTGCTCTTGGGCAGATGAAAGACAGCCCAGTGGTGGAGACGTCCTTTGACCTCCATAAGATGGTTGTGATAGCCGTGGAAGTGGACACAGTCGATGTCACCCGTTTGGCTGCTCTGGGTTCATCTTCCTTCTCCTGAGCCTCTGCTGGCCACTTACCTGCGCTGCTCTTCTCAACTTGGGTGGCAAGGGCAGGAAAACCAGAAAGAACAAAAATGATGGTTGCCCCCACGTTAATGAAATGTAGAGTAATGTGGGGTACTCCTCCCTCGGGCTTGGTGATCCATGCGTAGCCTCACATGGGCTGACAACCCGTCCCCCTCCATGTCATCTTATGAAGGAGTGCACCTATTTATTTATTTATTTATTTATTTATTTATTTATTTATTTATTTATTTATTTATTGTGGGGGGCAAAGGGGGGAGAAGGAGAACATAAAATGTACTCTCATCAAATCCTGATTGTTCGCGTTACAATATCAAATCCACTTTTCGCCTTTCTACAGTTTGATTGCCCTTCCAGATTCCTCCTTGCAGTTACCTCTTAGTTTAATTCTATGTTAATCCAGCTCTATCTACTGACTCAAGCCATTTATATAATATATCCCATTTTTCAGTTGCCTTTTGTACTGGACAATCTTTCAACACTTCCAATAGCCTATCCATCTCAGGTGCTTCCCAAATCTTCTCAGTGATTTCCTCTTGCTTCAGTATCTCCGATTTCTTCCAATTCTTAACATAAAGAATTCTGACTACAGTGACTGTATATTTAACTAGAGAACACTTCGTCGTATCTATATTATCTAGTATAATATTCAGTAACAACAGTTTTGGGTTTAGTGGAATATTACAAAGCATTATTTTTTGCAACAGAGTATGTGCTGCTGTCCAGTCCTGTTTCGCTTCTCTGCAAGTCCACCACGTATGATAAAAGTTTCCCTCTTGTGCTTCACACTTCCAACACACATTTGACACCTCTGTATGAATCTTTGAAGAGACCCTTGCCCAGCAGGCCCAGGCAAAGAGGCAGTCACGAAAGCAGCAAAATCAGGGAGCTAGACGGTGTACAGATTGTATTTGTCCTCAGTGTGGAAGGGATTGTCACTCTCGAATTGGCTTCCTCAGCCACACTACACCCTGTTCCAAGTCCTCCATGCAGAGCACGATACCATAGTCTCTCGAGAGTGAAGCCTATGCAAAAAAGAAGAAGAATCTTTGACAGTTTTTCAGTCATATACCACCTATAAAACATCTTATATACGTTTTCTTTAAAACCTACTGACTTTGTGAGCTTTTTTTTCCATATTTGCAACCATTGATCAATATTAACATTATGTCCTATATTTTGTGCCCACCTAATCATACATTCTTTTACCATCTCATCTTGCATTTTAATTTTGAGCAGATAATCATGCATTTTCTTAATTACTTTCTTGTTTGAACCCAACAAAAGTTTATCAAATACCATTTGTTAAATACCATTTGTGTAAAAGCCCTCTATTTTTTATTTTCTGTACCTGGATTCCATTTGTGTGCCAGAAATGTGCCTTGCTTGAAAATTCTGGGTGGTTCCTCTATTTGGGTGGGGTGTTTTTTTTGTTTTTTGTTTGTTTGTTTGTTTGTTTTTTTGAGGAAAGCCAAAACAAGTACTGTATTCCAAATGGCCATTTGCCTTTAAACCCCCCCCTTTTTTTTAAAAAAAAAATGAATTTTAAGTTTTTGTAAAAAATTCTTTTTTAGAAGAGTGGCCAGAACCTTATATATGTGTTCACCTGGCACCTAATCAGGCACGTGCATGATGATGCTTTGTCACAGTGAGCTGCCATTGCCTGCAAGAGTTTTGCAGTCTCCCTGTGCAGACCCGTAGGATTCCAGCCAATACTTTGGTCTATTTTCATGCACATCCCTTTGGAAGTCCTTGTGGGTAGAAAAGTAGATTGTTCTCCTGTATGGAATCAGTTTGAATGTTTGTGTTGACTCCATGGTTGATTCTAGTGCGTCAAAGAGCAGGAGGCTAAAGAATTTGGGAGGCTCGAGGACCAGTGGATCACTGCAGTGCACTCGTCTCTCGTGGAAGCACACTAGGTGCGTGCCAAGCAAAGAACAGGCGGACTGGCTGATTGTTTAAAATCGTGCAAACAGTAGTGGTCATCGTCCTGAGCAGAGTTCGTTATTCGTGCTAGAACATGATTTGTCCAACTTTGCACAGAAAAATCCTTCATGTTCTCTCCTCTGGTCTCCCCATCGCTGGTCAGGGAGAGTGTTTTTCCTTCCTCGCCTTCATGGGTGTCTCTTCTTGTCTCCTCCTCATGTTGGAGAGTGAAGCAAGAATGGATTTCCTCTCCTAACCTATTTTTGCTGTGATATTGAAGGGTTGGGGGGGGGGAATGACTTTTGGGTGAACCCTAAAGGGAGGGGGGAAATGAAAGAGACTCTGATTTATGTATTTAAAATATTTTTATTATCTCTTTCCTTGAAAAAAAGGACCCATGGCGGCTTACAAACAATGAAAGACAATATTTAAAGTTGAAAACAATGAGTCTACAAACAGTGGGTAACACCATTAACAGACGGTATTTAAAAAATACAAACAATGAATAAGAAGGCATCTTATATCAATTAACAGGCAATATTAAGGCAAAGATCAGTAAGTATACAAACATTTAAAAAATGTCACTTTGATAAATGGAAAAAACAAGTATAACTAAAAATCCAGTCAAAGCAGTCTTGCATGACAATCTAAATATCACAAAATAACTCTTACTTTTGTTATCATCCTCAAGTAATTTTTACTTTTGGGTAATTTCTCATGGACTGCCTTTGAAATCTGCTTCAGTTGGTTTAACTAAAGGGGGGAACCTCCCCCCCCCCACACACACACCCCGGGTTCTGTGGGATTTCTTCTGTTGACTGGCGTCCAGTCTTTCCCCTTCTTCTGCTTGCCCGGGTGGCCCCGACCATTTGCCTCCTCAGCCCACTCACTCTCCCCTCTCATCCTCCTCCTCCTTTGTTTCCCACTTCCACGACCGCTGGGTGTAATTTTTAAATGCTGTTTTGGACTAGCACCAGAACAAGTTTGTAACTGAAATCAGCTGAAAGAAGTGCCTCCTTTCACACTGAGGAAAGGAGCGGAGCCCAAAAACCTGAAAAGGAAAATGGCACCCCATGAGAGAAACTGAACTGAACCGGAAACAAATGCTTCAGCCCTGAAGGTCCCCTTTGAAGAATCCCAGAATCATGGCGCTGGAGCCGGGGCCATCCAGTCCCACCCCCTGCTCAAGGCAGGAATCCCAGTCAAAGCTGGTCTGGCAGAGGGTGGTCTTAATATTCTCTTGCAGGCCTCCAACGTTGGAGTGCTCACCACCTCCTCTTGAGGTTATGGGTTCCATTGTCGTACTGCTCTAACAGTTCAGAGGGTTTTTCCTGATGTTCAGCCTAAATCTGGCTTCCTGTCGCTTCCGCCCCCAAACCTCTCTCAAGTGTCTGGGGCTGCCCTTTTGTTCATACCAACCAAAATAGTGGCTATTAGCTCACGTTTGGATTAACATTATGCCATCTTCGTTGTCTTCTTATTCAAGTCTTGGATGTTCTCTGTGTGGTTCTTTCACAATACAAAAGCGAGGGCAAGATATACCTTTATTAGACCACCAAAAGAAAAATGAAAGCTAGCTTTCTACAACCCCTAGTTCTTCATCAGGCTGTGCACCAACATATTGTGACTAGGGAAGAAAAAAACATATGAATGTCCCAGAAGTCATGGGAGGCGTCCATGGGAGGCCTGCTTCCTAAAGGTCCTAAATCTTTAAGGGCTTTATAGTTCAACACCAACACCACGAGCTGTGTATGGGAACAACTGGGGAGGCAATACAGGGCAAGCCAGGACTTGGGGATATGTGATCATCATCTACGAATCCTCAAAACGAATCCGGCTGCCATATTTTGGACCTGCTGGAGTTTCTGTACTGTTTTCAAGGGCGGCTCCAAATTGAGAGCATTGCTTAGTGAAGCCAATTGAAGCCAAATTAATAGTATTACCTAATGGTTGGAAGATTTTTTCCCCCCCTAAGATTGCAAAATAAACAACAATAACAGTAAAGAATGTATTAGGGAAAGGCATCTCTCAGGACAGAAAGGCAGACTAAGTGAAAAAACAAGCATGATCTAGAGCAGCGATGGCGAACCTATGGCACGCGTGGCACAGCTGGCACAGAGAGCCCTCTCCATGGGCACGTGAGCCATAAGTCAGTGGATCGCTACCCCTAGCAGCCAAATTTGAGGAGGAGGCTGCAGCTGTGGTTCTAGCGCCCCAACAGGCGCCAGGCCAGGATCCGGAGCAGCTGGCGCTGGTGGGCCGGTTGAGCTATAGGTCGTGGCGGGGCTGGGCACGACGGGAGGCGGATCTGGAGTGGGGTCTGGAGGCACCTTTGTGCCCGGGATTCCCCCTTGCGCCTCTGCCACTTCCGCTGCTACCTGCTGGGTTGTTGTTTCTTCCCAGTTTGGCCACTTGGGCTCAAAAAGCCATCCCTGATGTAGAATATCTTTTGTAATATTCTTGTACACTTCCTCACCCATCTCCCCATTATCTTTTATTTTAAAGTTGGCTCTTTCTATGGACTCTGCACCACACATTCTTTCTTTAGTTTCTTCTGCTCACTTAAGAAAAGGCAGAGCCTCTCTCTGATTCTCTCTCTCTCGCCTGCCATCTCTCCACTTCTTGGCTGTCTCAGCCACACACAGCTCCAGTGTTTCAGTCCTGCTGGCCAGTCCCCTTTCGGTCATTCTCGCACTGCGCCCATGCCCATCGACACACTGGCCAAAGAGAAGTCACTCTACAGACCGTGACCCCTAAAGGCCTCGCATGGACCAAGTCCCCACACCCACCACCTCGACCGCCCTGGACTCCCCCACAAAAAAAAACTTATTTTGGGCTAAGAATTCCCTTTGTGTTGTCTTGGAGCCTGTGAGGCTTGGAGGGGGCCTAACGGGAAGAATTGTGTGTGCCCCTCTGTACGAACTCCAGGGTGCATAGGAAGTCCGATGGTGCTTCTGGGACTTGGTGTGTGTCTCAAGGGACAGCGTCCTCAGGAGTATCCGGGTCCCGTGAAGCATTGCTGTAACACCCATTCTGCAAATGGCTGCATGCTTTCAGAGTCAGGGGGAGATGCTCACCGGTGCAGTTTTTCTTGTGAACAGTTGCCAGGCTGCTAGTGGAGCCCCCTGTGCAGGAGGGGAGCCCAGCCCAGCCCGGTGTAGAGGGACCCGACTCTTGGTACGTTGCTTTTCGAATCAGGGCTTCAACATATGGGCGACACACGCAGAGGAGAGGACGTGGTCCGTCAGTGCTTGCTTCCCTACTTCCTTTCATTTAAAACTTTGAGAGAGTGTCAGCAACCTTGTTGATTGTTCCAGAGCTGAGAGGGAAGGCGAGGGGGGAAAGGAAAGACATCAAACGGATTGTGTGTTGATAAAATGCCCAGTCCAGAAGGGTGGCATCGGTGTGTGTGTGTCTTCCAGACTTGTACTGTCATCCGTGGCCATTGGACATGGATGCAGGGGCTTATAGGTATTGCTATCCAACAACTGTTGAAGTGCTGACGATTTTAATCATAATATTGCGCTTTATTTCTGTGATGTTCATTTTTATCTTAAATGTGCCCCTTTTGAAATCTATGAAAAGATTCACAGAACGCCCCTCCTCGTGTTCACAGGCATTTGTGCGTACGAGCTACTTAGTGGTGTTGGTAATTTCACAGGTATCAGCACTGGTGCCGTCACTCTGAAAAATGAAAAAAGGAGGGAACGTTTGGCTGCCTCTCTTTTCCCCGGAACTTGGTCTGCTTGGGGAAATCCTCTGGTTCTTGATTTCTGTCGGTGAAGTGGAACAATGTGAGTTGTCAAGCCCCTTTCCCTGTAAAAGCTTCATTGGCTTCAGGAAAGGCAGCCTTCACATGTCATCCTCATGGATTCAGACTCTCCAGGCTTCATCTGGAGCTAGGGAGTGTGTTCTGTTTCTCCTACAGCTGCTCTGAATCAGACGGCGAATCTTTCATTCTTACCAAATAAAAAGGATTAGCAAATGGCTCACTAACGCTACTGTGTACAACATGTATGGAAAGCTTGTTTGTGTGATCACCTTCACAGACTAATACTGGGGGAGGCATTATAAAATGTTCATCTCGGAGATGTCACCAGCCAGTTACCGAGTTTTCCAGGATATTCTGTCCCTGGCCTGGATCCAGAGTTTGCCTCCTGTCTTCTGTCAGTATATTGTCGGGAAGGGCATTCTGACTGGAAATATTCACTGAATATTTGGATAGTTCTGAATATATCTGAATTTGATCATTCCGAAAATCTGTAATAATTGCTAATATTCAGTGTCACGATCAGCCTCCTCTAAAGGAATGCTTGACCGATCGGACAGAGAGTAATTAGAAGTCTGTGCACCCTCATGCAGCTGGGTTGAGTCCTAGGTGACCTCAGCCAAGGCATGCAACAAACTTCATCTTACAAGTCTGCCCTAAAAAGATACTTGCTCAACCTTAAAAAAACAAGAAGAAATTACACATGAGCTTTGTAGTCCTTAGACCCACTTTGCTCAGTAAGGTAGGACTCTGTAGGTAAGATTGAATCCACGCAACGGAGTGACCGCCCTTATCTCCAAAGAGATTTACGGGGGTGCCGGAGACTGGGATGAGTCCGAAATCCAGACAAACCTCTGACTGCTGAGCAGAGCCACTTAGGTCTCAGCAAGGTCCTATCTAAACTTCTTCCTCAAAAGCCAATCTCCTTTATTAAGAAAGCAACACACACACAGACAAATCCATGAGTTATACTCAGAATAATCTGGCTCTAAATCTTTGGTAGCAAACACACATGGCCAATTAGACATTCAGCTAGTCTGTACAAGAACCAATGCATGCAGATCAAATCATTACTGCTTTATTGAAAAGAATTGCTTTAGAAAAGGTTTCAGTTGATGGTAAAATAGTTCAGTAGGTACATTTTCATATCAAGACAAACGGAATACTCCCCTCCCCCACTCCAGCTGGAAAAATAAAGAAATAGAATTATGCTAACTAATAAAAAGCATAACACAGTCCATCTCACGTGTCTTGGGTCTTCATAGGCTGATGCTAGATGAAATCCAGTTGACTTCCATCAGTCCATGGTAGGAAAAGTAGTCCATAGCAAAGCTACAAACCATTATGGGAAAAAGCACGTGTCTGACCTTTCTCAGTCCAACTCCATCTTTTTTCCCACTCCTTACCAACTTCCTTCTTCTTCCCAGAATTCTTCATAAGGAACACCCCCTCCTGGGTCTTGTTGTCCCGCCTAACTTTCTCATGGAGCTTCAGTTGTTATCATACTTTGTGGCAGAATTATTTTGACTACGAAAGTCTCTGCTCTCTGCTCATCTTAGCAACGAGATAACCAGAGAGCGAAGCTTCTCTGAAACAGCATGAAAAACTTTCCTACTACAGAGCAGACTTTAAATCAAGATGGATGCTATTGGGACAATCTTAGGACTACATATCCCATTCTAATACACATAAAAACACAAATCATCACAGTCGCTTGTCCCAGCTCCTGCCAACCTAGCAGTTCGAAAGCATGCAAATGCAAGTAGATCAATAGGGCCCACCTCGGTGGGAAGGTAACAGCGTTCTGTGTCTAAGTCACACTGGCCACGTGACCACGGAAGATTGTCTTCGGCCAAAACGCTGGCTCTATGGCTTGGAAACGGGGTTGAGCACCGCCCCCTAGAGTCGAACACGACTGGACAAAAATTGTCAAGGGGAACCTTTACCTTTACCTGTAGCTTAATGTGGCCTTGCTTTCCTCTCAGGGTATTGCTAAGACAGCTTTACTGTTCAAGAGACCAAAAAATTTTATTATTATTATTTTATTGAAAAAATATAGATTTACAGAAATAAGTCAGTTCGATGCAAAAGCAAAGCATATTACCGTTTTCAAGGCTTAATACAAAATAGAAATGAAGCAATAATTCCCTTTAATTACAATAGCTCTAAAAATCCCTAAAAATCTCTAAAAGCTTTCTTATGGTAGGCAAAAGGCAAAAAGCCCCCCTTTCCTCTCTTCCTTGTCTCCCTACATTTCCCTTAGTCCTTTACCTGCACTGGGCAGCAGGCAAACAGACCTAGAAAAACTATGATGGAAAAAGTTAGACCAAAATTGTAGAACAAAAGAAATAATCTCTGCACATAGTAAAAGTTCCTTTTTCAAGCTTCTTGGAAGCCCCCTTCTTCTCCATCTCTCAAGCTGTCACCCAATCACGGCATGAAGTTATGGAAACAGTCCCTCCTTCTCTTCTCATGAGAAACAGGTGTTGTTTTTCTCAGTCCATCTCCTTCTACACCACAACAAGTGTCTGGTCTTCTTATCTTGTAATGGCTTGTTCTGGCCTAAAGGAAAAACATTCCCACAGCCTCTGGAAATACACTCCCAGCATGCAAAATCATTTATACAGAGAACCAATATGGATTCCATTTTACATTGTTCACAGCTACATATCCCATCTTCAGTACATGATTTAAACCACATAAATCAACCCATGACATTCAGAGTCCCATTTACTCCTCTAAATTAGAAAGTAGAAAGCTAGGTTTCTGCTCACTAGAGAAAAGAGTGAAAGTGAAACCTTTTTTTCAAGCATCCTGGAGTGATTTTTTTTGAGAAATGAAACTTAGAGACACTCTGACATCAAGTGAGGGCAGAGAACTCTCCTGATGGGAGTTGCTATGAGTTTCACAAGGGAGGGGGCTGGGGGAGATGACCCAAAACCTGCAAATGATGTCTGTCTGCAACAATTAAATCTAGAAGCCGTTACAAGACACCAGGAAGTGTTTTTGCACATTTGTTCTTTCCAGTTGAAGGGTGGGCATAGGTAGGCAGGCAGGTAAGTATGTAGGCAGGCAGGCAAGTAGGAAAAACCAAAGATGAAGTCTTGCCCCAGATGAAAATAATAGAGAATAACTCAGATTGAAGGAAATTCGTGTGTCGTGGGCTGTCAGGTCAAGTTCCGTTTGCACCCTCCTGGTCCTAATAAACGATGGGGAAGTTCGTTCAGAAGTTGAAATGCACCCAAAGCCTTCACTCTTCTTGGATCCAGGGGTGGCCACATTAAAGAGAATGAGATAAATTAGTGTAAAATCAGAATATCAACGGTTTTAGAAATATAGCCTTCAGTACTAGAGGTGGTTGCTGGGGATTGGTGCTTCATGTTTAAATGAAAGACCTCAAACATGAAAGAGGTCCACTTTTTTGTATTTTCTGTTCTTCCAACATTTGCTGGATAGCTCAGTGGTTTATGGCCTCTGGCTGCAGAGCCAGAGGTTGGGAGCTCGATTCCCCTATGGTGCTTCTTTGAGAGGGGCTGGGTTAAGGTTCGGTTTCCGCATCCACTTAGAGATTCTGGGAGAACAAGTGGAGCTGTTATCTTTCATTACACCTTAGCCAAGTCCCTGGCCATGTCGAGATAGAGTTTGGAGGGGAAAAATAAATCAGTAGAGAAATAGGCACGTGTAAACAGATGCTTCCTAGGGACAGATAGGAAGGGCAGAACCAGTTTGCCAAGCGGAAAATAGCCTGTAACTGCGTGTTCTCTTAAGATTTTGACTCCTTTGCTTGCAGACCTTTAAGGCAAGGGTGGAATCCTGACCTTTTAAGGGATACTTGGAGACCTGTCAACCTTTGGCCTCCAAGAAAACCATATTTTTGTTGCCTGCTTATGGTATTCAGTGGCTTGCCTAAAATACTGGGCCAGGCTTTGTGGGCTTCATTGGGAAGCCAAGGCTGTGGAGAACTGCCTTCTGAAAGCTGATTGATGACTCAACCTCTCGAATTTGCCCTTAATTACTTAGAAGAGTCATCTTGAGCCCTGCTGGCAAACCGTTATCACCTCTCATGGACCTAATTCAGGTGCATCCCTGTCAATAACTTGAAATCCAAGTCTTTCTCTAATACTGTAGGTCTTTGCCACTCAGATTCCTTTAAATTTGCAAGCCTCTGTTGACCACCAAACTTTCATGCATGTGTTTTCAGCTGATGAGGGCTGTATCCCTTCAAAATAATCAGGGTTTGTATTATTTTAAGCTTCCCTTTAAAATTCTCCAAGCCTCCCTCCCCCCCCCCACTCCATGGTTTTCAGCAAAACAAAACAGGGATAGCCGTGGGTGAAATCGGGGTTGGCCAGCCGGCTGGCCTCTCTCCTGCCAGTAAGATCCAGAATTGCCATGGTTTCGTGGCCTAACACAAAATAGTAATTAAAGGACGGTCAGCGTCCAGAGCCGTAGTCACCGGAAAGTCCGGCTGCCCCCATACTTTTATGTGCAGTGCAAAAATGTTCATTGTGTTTTGAGCAAAGGTCTAATTATTTTGGTTCTGGTGTTTTTTTCGGGCTCTTTGGCCGTGTTCTGTAATTATTTTGTTTACAAAATGGCTTACATGCGTAAGCTGTGCTCTCCAAAGCGAAATTGCAAAAACAGAGCATTAGCAGAACAAAGCCACAAGGATATGAAAGTGAATTCAGATCTCCGGTGAATGTTTTGCAACAAATGAGACACAGGCTTCATGCCTTAAGGTGAACTAGACATGTAAACCTGTGTCTCTCTCTGTTCCTCTCTAGCGAAACCAAGGGGCATGCAGTGATGCTCCTCATTCCATGAAAAGGGCAAAATATTTTGTGGCTTTTGTCAACAAGAGAACAAAATGAAAACAAGGATGTTGTGGGGGGGGGGGTTGTGCACATTAACCAATATTGTGCTAACAACATCTTCGTGCAAGTACTGCAAACGGTGGCAGCTGCAGCTTTGCTGCACAGTCCAGTATCCTATTAGCGTTGACATACGATTTGCATAACATGTCGTAGCGAATGATGATCAACTGATGAGTTGCTGATGTGTATCTTGGCCACTTGCCTGGTCATGTGCCTGAAAGGACCACCACGATGCACCTTCTGTTTGATGAATTCAGCCTCAGCAAGGTATAGACTTCCTCTGTAAGTACCAATAGGATTTCAACTATAATAATATTAGATTATCATTGACTTAAAACAATTCGAAACAAACTAAAACCACATCAAAACAGTGTCGTGTCCCTTACTAAAAGGTTTTTTTCCCCCATGCTCATGAAGTTGCCCAGCACTTGCATTGAGCATTTCAGTTTTGTGAAGAGGTGTCCCAGGGAGGAACAATTTTTTATTTGTTCCAGTTTGGATGCAAACGGAGCAGCTCTTAAAGCCAAGCACCTCTCTACGGTCCTCTTTGGGGTCCTGCAGCTGAAGTTTGCTTTCCACAGAGATCCTTAGTGAGGCCTTTGAAAAGCGGGATCCTGAGGACAAGCTGAAGAGCGAAGATTCCCAAGGAGCCGAGAGAGGTTTCACTCCCACAGGAAATATGGTGGTGGTGAATTGCATCAGCCTGTTCCACTGCAGAGTTGCTGATATTCCCCCCACCCACCCAGAGACAAACTCTGAAACGTTCTGTTTTTATTCTTCCTGAACACTGAAGGGGGGTGGTTTTTGTTGTTGGAAGCAGTTCTAAGAGGATGAGGAGGATAAAACTGTGGTTACCTTTTATTCCCCTTCCTGTTCTTGTTTTCTCAATGACCGTTTGCTGCGGTTTTTAATATTAGTTCGTTTCGGACCCGTAGCTGCCTCCCCCAACCCCCCGGACTGGTGTGGCTCATTTCCTAGGCTGGCCTGCTCGGGGGGCCTGATTGCGAGATCTTTGCTATACATCCCGTGATTAGTGGTTCTTAACCTTTGTTACTCGGATGTTTTTGAACTGCAACTCCCAGAAACCCCAGCCAGCACAGTTGGTGGTGAAGGCTTCTGGGAGTTGCAGTCCAAAACTCCTGAGTAACCCAAGGTTAAGAACCAGTGATTTAAACAACAACGTCAAAGCTTCCACAACGGTTGGGTTTGCAATTGAAGTTCAAGATTTCTCTTCTTCACGAATGGCCCGTCCATCAAGAGAAACAGAACCTGGGGCTGGTCCTCATGAAATATATTCTGTGAGCAATGATGTGCCATACCACTGTGACAAATCCGTGTTACTGCATTTGCGACCCTTTGAGGTAGAACAGACTGCAGGAGTCTTTTTCTCCCGTCCTTGAAGTGCAAGGTTCGCACTGCTGTGGGCATCTTTTGCCTCCCAGATGCATGAGAATCCAGCAATGGATCCAGACCCGTGCCTCTCCTAACAGGCTGCATCTCTGCCCAGGTGGTCAGGCTTTTTGCCTTTCCGTGGCTTTTACGAGGGAAACAAATACAGTGGGGTCTTGACTTAAGAACGGCTTGAGTTAAGAACATTTTGACTTAAGAACCACTCTCAAAGGAAAATATTGACTTGACTTAAGTACTTAGATTTGAGTTAAGAACTGAAAAAAACCCACGTGGGAGGCAGGGAAAGTGCAAAATATGAACTTTCAGTTAACTGTTGGCCAGTGAAAAGGGTGCCTGTCTGCTTCCTCACTCCTCCCAGCGTTTAGAGAGTGGATTGGGAGACAGTCTTCGGACTGCCTGGTACTGTCCTGCCTGGACTGTATTTTCCCTGCCTTCCCTGAACCTTTCTTGACCTAAGAAAAAAAGAAACAAAATATCCCCCTCTAGTGGCAGAAGGCAGAATAGCAGCTTCCCATTAGTTTCTATGGACAGAAAAGAGCAGATACGGATTAAATGGTTCTCAATGCATTCCTATGGGAAATGCAGATTTGACTTGAGAACTTTTTGACTTGAGAACCGCCTTCCAATACGGATTAAGTTCTCAAGTCAAGACCCCACTGTAGGCTGCCGGAGGGAACGTTGTGTTTGGTCTGCTCGACTCTGCCACTGTGGCTTCTGCATCCGCTCCCCCTTGTCTTGCCCTTGAATGGGTGGTTGTGACCAGAACACGGAGCTCGAGCCGTCCCATCTATGGTCAAACCAACCCACAAACCCTGTGAATTTTAGTAAGTTCTTGTTTAAAAAAGGATTTTTTAAAAAGAGAAATTGTCAATGCTCTGTGCTGGCAAAATTCAGCAGGGTCAGATTTGTTTCATTTTCCACTGGTTGGGGTGGGGGGGGCATATTATGCCTACCAAACATGCACTTTTCAACATAACAACCTGTCAGAAAGAAGGGGCAGTATTGATTGAGCACCACAAGGGCGGTGGAGTCAAAACACAGAGTGAAAGAAGCAAGTGGGGAAGAACCTCTACCTGCCTGCACAGGTCAGAATTCTCTCGCATAAATTATGCCAGCATAAGAGAAATAATGCCACCTGCACAGGAAGATTGCTGCTAATTAAAGAGTCTCTGAATTAATTCTTCATTGCTTAAAGATAATCTTGTTGCACATGTGTTGCCAGTCTTTGCAGACCACCTGGAAGACTGAACCGAAGTTCCTTAAGTAGCCCAGCAGGTGGCACTGTTTGCCTTACACTGGCGTAACTTACGCAATAGGATTTTGGCCTTGATTTTCTCCTGCATCCATTTATTCCTTTAAAAATCTCATATTATTTCCATCGCATTTATGAAAAAAGTTTCCAGTTAGCATGTTTCTTATCAAAAATCAACCTGAATGCAAGTACACCAAACCCCAAGTTGGGCTCACTCCTCCAGTATACCACTTTTTTTAAAATATCAAATTGCATCCTTCCAACAAAATTTCACAACAAGAGAGGAGGTGCCCTTTCTCGGGTGGTGAGTTCGGTGGTCGAATCAAACAGAATGCAATTGCGAGCTGGTCTTTCTGTAAAAGTGCTCTCTGGAGGGGTAGAGACTTCTAGAGGGGTAGAGACTAAGCAGCCCGTCTGCAGGCTGCATGTTTATTGACCACCACCAGTGTGTATAGATAAATATTGTGACCTTATTTTTGATTATCTGATTTGATAAGAGAATTCCAGAATTGTGGAAGCGCCTTTGGGGCGTCTCGGCTGGACGTTGTTGCGAGCAAACACGGCGCTCGAAAGCACACGTGAATGCCTGGACAGAGAGTAATCAGGAGTTTGCACATGCTAAAATGGGCTGAGTGAGTCCTGGAACTCAGCTAGTCGAGCTACAAGCCTCCTTCTTACAAGTCTGCCCACATAAGAACACCCTTGTACTCTCAGATATTACTGAAAGAAAACCATGCGGGCTTTGTAATCCTTAGACTTAACTTGTACCACAGGCAGGACTCCTTAAGTTTGCTAGGCCGAGGCAGCACTCTCAGATGACCCTAAGACAAGTGTACTGTTCAGGAAACCAATTGATTTTTATAATCATTCTTTTATTAAAGAATAAGCATGTTTCTAGGTATTAAATCCAAACTAAGCCAAGGCAAGTAAATAAGCATTGTGTTAGTTATTTACACCTTTGTAGTGAGGCAAAGAAAACATGAAAAATAGAAAAGTGTTCAAAAACCTTACAAGAATACAAAAAGCCATTAAAAAGAATAACAACTGTTCCAGTCAAGTAATTCATCAGGAAAAACAAAATAATCCAAACATGTTATAAAAAGGCTATAGTCCTCAGTGATCCTGTAGAATAAAAATCCTGTACCAAAAAGAAAAATCCAGTAAATGTCCCATTGACCTTAGAGAAGCACAAGAGCATAGTCCATATGAAGTATTCCAAAAGTAAGAGTCCATAGAGAAATAATTCATAGAAAATAGTCCTTAGGGAAAAGCCCATAGGTCCAAGGGTAATCCAGTATAGTATAAGGATCAGTCCATGTAAAGATTGGTCACGATAGACTTCAGGGTTGGTCATGAAAGACTGAAGAGTCGGTCATGAAAGACATTACAATGAGTCACGAATGACAATGTCCATAGGCAAAAAGTTCCTTTTTTAAGAGTAACTGGCAAGGGCTTATCGTACCTTCCCACGATGTCATCCAATCAGAGTCTGTTACTAGGCAAACAGTCCTGTTGCACCACATGACTTCGTTCCCATACACACCAGATGTTATTTGGGTTACTGTGGTTTAGCAAAGAGTCACAACAATTCCCATCTATCTAATCACTCCGAGTTCTTTCTCAGGCTCTCAGAATAATATCCTCTCTGCTTGCACTAGCAAACATTAGCATGTCAGTATTATACAGATCCTTTATACAGAGAACAAGATGGAACCTCTCTTGCTCATTTCTTAATTACAAAACCCATATTCCTCACAAGATTTTAACTCAAAAACCCATCTCATCACAGTTGTGAGTGCCATTGAGCAGAGGCTGGCAAATTCCGTCCAACCTTTGATCTGACCAGCAAAAGAAAGTTGATGTCCAAAGCAGAGAAAGGCCATCATCCCAAGGTTTCCAATTCAAAGGCTTCTTTCCGTGGGGAAAGGGCCACTAAAAAAGAGGCCTCAAGCAAGAACCTTGCAGCCCAGCCCAGAATTCTACTGGCCAGAGAAAATCCGTGGCCAGACTTAACAAAAGAGACAAAGCCATGGGAAGCCACAAATCCACCTTCTTTAGGGGGACGTGGCACCCTCTACAGGAAAATCTAAAATCGGCATCTCTTTGTTCGGCTGGGACCTGGAAATCCTTTACTGAGGCACCTTGAATCCACAAGAACGAAGGCTCTGGCAAGGGTTCTTGATGTCTCCATTCACGAGTAGAATGCGTGAGGCGATGGGCTGAGGAGGCTTGTGCCAACTTGCCAGGGTCAGCTCTCTGTAGAAAAGCGCCACAGGCAGCTGGGCTCTTTTGACTGTCGAATCCTCCTGCATCGAAATAGTCTAGAGCACCAGATGCACTGGGGAACTAATAATTCTCCTCCTTCTTTGCAGAAATCAGAGAAGCTTTCCGAGTCCTGGACCGCGATGGCAATGGTTTCATTTCGAAACAAGAGCTGGGGATGGCCATGCGTTCGTTGGGATACATGCCTAGTGAGGTGGAACTGGCAATCATCATGCAGCGCCTGGACATGGATGGTGAGTCGTCTTGGTTGTTTTTATGGGTGAAAAGGCTGCCGCTTAGTGGCGGGGGATGGCCTTCCCATTCAGAAGCCCTCAGTTTCTGTCTTGGGGGTTGGGGGGTTGGGGGGTGGGTTCCAAGTGCTGCCTGCGGGGAAGACTCTCCTCAGATGAAATCCTGAGTGGCAGCTGCCACAGGTCCTTGTAGAGCAGAGGGGAGCAAATGTGGCCCCAGGACTGCGATTCATAGAAGTTGAGGATCCTGCCTTGTACTCAAGCAGACAAATGGTCTTCTCCAGCCCCCGTGTTGTCAACATGGACAGCTCTCCGAGGCATCAGATTCTTTTCCTTACCGAGCCTGGAGGTGCCAGAGATCAAAGCTAGGTAGAGCCTATGCCCTACCACTGAGCCGTGGCTCTAGAACACGGGGTTCCCTGTCTTGGGTCTCTTCTTGGACTAAAGCTCCCAGAAGCCTTCAACCCCTAGCTGGGCTGGCCAGGAGTTCTGGGAGTTGTAGTCCAAGAACATCTGGGGACCCCAAGGTCGGGAACCACGGCTGTACAGCCACAAGTCTTCTGTACTGCCTACAGAGGTTGGTGTTTTAGGTGGGAAATGTCTGGAGAAGCTGCACTGGTCAACCCCGGTTCTTGGCAATGCTGAGCTTATGGCGTCCTGAATTGCTATAAGGCAGCTACATGGCTTCGTAATATTTGTGTACAGGAGAGTCATTTTAAGGTAATATGAAATGGAGGCTAATGAAGTGGGCATGTTTTGATTTTTAAAGAAGCAAAGCTAAGGCAGCGATGACCAAAGAAATGGGAAGAAAGGGCACAGTGTGTGTTTTTCCATTATAATTGTATCATTTTAATGGCTATTCATTCTTCTACAAATGTATTTTTATATCGATATGATACAATAGGATATGATATGATAGTGCTACCCCTTTAATGCAAGCACTACTCTTGACAGCTTACAAAATTAAAACTTGAAGCCCTCAAAACCCCACCATAGCAAAATTGCGTCAGTGGTGATCAAAATTCTACAGTGCATACTTGCATCCTCACTATTAAGTTTCCTTCTTTATCCACGGTGATTTAATCTGGTTTCTTCATGTATGCCACTTGTGATTATTCAAGCTTGCACAGAGTTCAGACCTATCCTTTCCCTGTGAGTGAGTTGCCCCTTGTATACTACAGTAGTGAGAGTCTCATGAAGGTCCAGCATACTGGACTCAGAAGACTAGACGGTGAGGTTATCTCAGGCGGGATTGGGCCAAACGGGGGGCCTCGGAAGTGCAGCCTGACATTTAGAATGATCCTTGCATCTCACACAAGGACCAGGTGCTTTTTTTGGACAGGAGACCCCGCCCCCTTTCACCACAACGGTTTAACCCTTTTCTCCCTCTCAGCCTCCATGCCCTCATGTGGGAAAGCCAGAATGTTTGATTTATTGACAACCTATCAAAGATAAGTCAGGTATCACTTCATTAGCTTGGCTAATTCGGGAGCAGACAGCCATGGACAAGCCCTGGGCTGGTTCGTAATTACCTGCACTTTGGGTCGTAGCTGGAAAATAAAGTGCCCCGGACTGCCAGAAGTCATGGAAGCGTGAGCCAAAGAGCTTTCGAGATGGCCTGCAAGGTGACTTCCTTACAACTTTGCCTCTTGGTGAAGATCGTCTCTTCTCTGTCCTCGGAGCAAATGAAATGTGGGAAAGCATGTGTGGGGCAGCACTCCATCTGTGGAACCCACATTGTTAAACAGGCCATGGATCCGTTCTCATTATCCTTGACTTTGATGGGTATTTATTTAGCTGGAAGGGTATTACCTTATTTCCTTTCAGACTTTTGAATTTCTTGTTTTTGATGGTGTTTTGTGTAGCTTGGTTATGTAAAGGTACCTGACAATTATTAGGGCTGAGAAATATAGAGCTTTTATGAATGGTACATGAGGGAATGTTGGGAGAACTAACACGTCATCCTAATCTCATTAGATTATGGGAGTTGGCTGAGTCAGGGCTGGATAATATGAGAGTCTGCCAGAAAATATAAAGATCATCTGGTAAGGCAAGGAAAAATTCCTGCCTGAAATGCTGGGAGCGCTTCATCCATTCAGAGCTGGCAATATCGTTGAAGAGTTTTGAATTTATGGTTAAAATTCCTTGTTTGTTTGTTTGTTTGTTTTGTACACAAAGGATGTACAGAGATTCTCAGAGGAGAATAGCTACATGTTCCCCCAGATAGTCCACCCCTTTTTCATTAACTGGCACACGTTGTGACATCTGTAGGCGAAAGAATAAAAATGTTTCATGACTTGCAGTTGTGAATATTAGCA
This sequence comes from Pogona vitticeps, assembly GCF_051106095.1. Taxonomy (NCBI): domain Eukaryota; kingdom Metazoa; phylum Chordata; class Lepidosauria; order Squamata; family Agamidae; genus Pogona; species Pogona vitticeps. Next base: position 20,003,910 of record NC_135789.1, on the reverse strand, counting down.
AAGAAACTCTGCTTCCAACAGACTAAAAAGAGGAAAGGGAAGACTCAATGGAGAGGCATGGCTCTTCCTGAATTCGGAGGCAGGAGGGAACCATGGGTAAGTGCTGATGGATGGGCAGTCACCCCAGCCCAAAAAAGTCCCCTCCCAGTCACTCGAACCACAGGCAGCCTGCGAGGTTTTAAAAACGGCAGCAAAAGCTGGACCAGATGCATTATAAGGTAGCTCCTGATGAAATCTAACTGGTGAACAAGGGAATTGCTTTGGGGAAGAAGGAATCTAATGCGTTTTACCTCCATCTCGTTAAATAATATCCATTATTGTTTGATTATGAGTTCTGAGTGAGGGTCATGCAATGTGTGAAGCAGTTTCTTCTCCTACATCAGGAGAAATTATGTTGGAGACAAAAGACGCTGTTTTCTCTTGCACAGTCTTCATGGCCACCGGTTTCTGCTTTTCCATTTAGCAAACAATATGTCTGTCGCGGAGTGCATTCTGTATTGTGTTTCGGCTGACAGGTACACCATTAAATGCTGATTATTCTGTGCTGAATTTTGAATGTACTGTTCATTCCTTTGGCAAATGGTGTCTTGCTCTCAGGTGTCCCTTGGCAGCTTGATGCATCTGCTTAGCAGTGGTGCTTTTCATTTTTGTGGTGGAATAAGATGTTTCATAACAGAAATCTCTGGCGCGTCCCTTTGTGCCTGTGATGACTCACAAGCTGTCCTACTTGCTAACAGGTTGGCTCGGCTTCTACAACAGGAGGCTGGTGTGGAAAACCACCCTACCCCAGAGCAAGAGGGAGAACCAGAAAACAGAAAGATTGGCTGATGAGAAACTTTAGTGTAGCTTCAAATAATCTCATTCAATGGGGTCCTAGGCTGTAGAGGGCAGAGTTGGACGCTAACGTTTAGCAGGCAAAAGAACGGTCTAGGGCAGAAAAGCCGGCGGGTGCTAAAAGTGACCTTCCTGCTGCCTTGTTACGATCAGGAGATCTCCCGATAGCCGGGATGGCTATCAAAACCAGAGGATGAATTCTTTCCCTAAGCAAAGCACTTCCAGATGTCTTCCAGCATCAGCACAGACAACCTTCTGAGCCCCGCTCTTGCTTCTTCTCCCCAGAGTAGGGCCCTCAAGAAGGATGGGCCACTTGATCAGCCTCTCAAGCGCCCAGGATTTAGCCACAGAACCCTTTGTCCCTGGACGGTAGGAAGTGGCAACTAGAGCTGGAACTAGAACCAAGGGAACCGATGCCAGTAAGGGTGGACTCCTCCAATCCCTGTGGATTCCAGTTGTGACATGATTTATTTATTTATTTATTTATTTATTTATTTATTTATTTATTTATTTGATTTATATCCCGCTCATCTGGTAAATCTATACCACTCTGAGCGGCTAACAGGAACATGTGCTGAGCAGTGCGATCTCAGCCTTTTGTCTCCTAAATTTGTGGTCCTGGCCCAGGATTTTTGAGGTAGCCTTTAGTTCCTTGGGTGGCCCGCGCAGGATTTCCCTCTCTTTCCATTGCTTTGTGGCGTGACCTCAGCAGAAGGAGGCCTCCTGCAGGGATGAGCAAGAGGAACCTGGGTGCTCCAAAGCCTTGGGCGGAAGGACCCACTTGATCTTGGGGATCCCAGGCTCTCGTGGTCCCTGTGAATGATGGGGGGAGCTCAGAAGGCACGTTGGAGAAGAAGATGATGGAATGGGTTCTCGGTGTAGAAAGGATTGCAGGAAGCTGAAGGCCCGAGTCTTGTTTCAAGCCCCGGGGCAGATTGCGCGACTGTGGGGGAGGTCTCCTCATGAGTAAGTGGTCTCCTCACACGTGGGCTCTTTCTTCCACAGAGGCTTAGGGGGCCAAACCCTGCTGCTGGCTTCTTATCCCTTCCTACCTGGTTGGGCTCCAGCAGCCCAGCTAGAAGACAGCCTTCTGTGGGCTTTGCAAGGCTGCGGAGAGAACATGCTTGACAGCCTCTACATGCTTAACGAGACCGAGGATCCCCCTATATTAATTTTTGGAAAGCACTTCCCCCCCCCCCCGGCTGCTTCTCCTGTCATTTTCTCTCTTTTCTGTGGCATGTGTATCTGTGTGTTATTATTGGGAATGAACTTACTTTTCCTTTCACAACCTGTGCACCCTAATTTGGGTCCTGCGCTCTCTCGCTTATGCAGGCGGTGGGACAACCACCTGATCTTAGACCCCTCTCAGAGTTACAAGTCCGTTTATCTCTGGAGAGTAATTACATATAATTATTCTGACATTCCTGCACTTCATTTATCTGCTTTATCTCTTGCTTGACTTTTTCGCAGCTTTACTGTAATGTCTGCTATTCTCTAATGCAATCAGGACAGATATATTGATTTTTATGTGTCCATTAAAATTCTGCTGTGTGAATGGGACTTAATGAGCCCAACCTGTACGGAACAGTGTTGCCATGGTTCAGAGATTCCTTCCTTAGGGTGCCTATTCAGAACATATCCTGATTGCACATGTGCCCTGAGAAGGCCAGCTAAATGGATTGCGTCATCAGATAACTAGGGCTAATCTTGCATTAACTGCTCCAGCTACCTACCAAATCCCATATCTGTTTTAAGATGCTGGTTTATTTGTCTGTCTGTTTCATCCATAATAATGTGCTATACTCCCCCTACCATCAAAAGGGCAACGGGAAAAGAGCAGATTTGACAAATGCAAGCAGAAATTAAATCACTTGTAGGTTTTTCAGGCTGTTTGGCCATGTTCTCAAGGTTTTTCTTCCTAACATTTCATCACTCTCTGTGGCCAGCCTTTTCAGAGGGCAGCAGTTAGAACTCTGTCTGTGTTCTGGTGTAGCCGCCTAGAGTGGACTCAATGAGACTAGATAGGCGGGATATAAATAAAACAAATAAATAAATAAATAGTGTGTTGGATAGTTGAGTATTTGTAGCTGTGGAATCAGATTTTTGTCCTTTTCAGGAGATTGAGTGATTATGGTAATCAGGGTGTTTTTTTGTTGTTGTTATGGGTCTGGAAGATACAGAAATGAAATGAAATGAAGAGAAGCAATCAGGTCTTCTTGGGATGCAATACTTGGCGCCTTGTCCGTCCCAAGCAAGAAAAGAGTTCCATATGCCCCTCGTGGTCATTCTCCTAGAGATTGGAAAAGTTAAATTTCCTGGGAAATTGCGGCCATGCTGGTTGTGGGCTTCTGGGATTTGGGGTCCAGAAGGTCATCTTTCCCATATAATTGATACCGAGTACATGAAGACTGTTGGAATCGTTTCAGCTGGGAGTGGTGGATGGACCACAAGAATTGTTATCAAGTAGCATTACAAAGTTAATCTTTATCCGCCAGTAAAGTACCTGGTGCATCCTTCACAGAGAAAGATGTGCCAGCTTTGACCTTTCATTTTAGTTCTTTCTGTTTCCATGTAGGTGATTTCTCAAAAATACACATTTTAAGAGTATGGTATTCCGCTCTGGATGCCATGGTCCCAGTGGAATGGATCTAAGTACCATGATTACTAGCGATTAGTGGATCAGTTCTCATCTGTTAACCTAGCTGCTAATTCTCTTTTTGAACCATGGGCACCTTGTGGCTATGAATTCCATATTAAGAGTTCACTACGAGAAGCACATCCTGAGAGATCATGGGTGTTGGGGAACCCCCTTAAGTCAGAAAACAATGTTCCTCTTGAAGTCATGGGTTCAACTGTCATAGTGCTCTAATAGGAAGTTTTTCCTGATATTCAACCAAATTCTGGCTTCCTTTCACTTGAGACCACAGTTGCGTCTCCTGCACTCTGGGATGATTGAGAACAGATCCTGCCCATCCTCTGTATGACAGCCTTTCAAATATTTGAAAAGTGCTATCATATCACCCCTCAGTCTTTTCTCCAGGCTAAACATGCCCAATTCTTTCAGCCTTTCCTCCTAGGGCTATACTTAACTGGCAGGGGAGATACCATGATCATCTAGGGCTTGGTTTCCAGCCCCCTGATCATCCTTGTCGCCCTCCTCTGAACTTGTTTCAGTTTGTTAGCATCCTTTTTGAAGTGTGGTGTCCAGACACAATACTCAAGGTGACACCTAACCAGTGGTGAATAGAGGGGGACTACCCCTCGCGGAATTTTGAAACTATACTTCTATGAATGCAGCCTAAAAGAGCATTGGACTTTTTTGTAGCCACGTCACACTGTTGGCTCATATTTAGCTTGTGATCTATGAGAATTCCAATATCCTTCTCGCTCGTTGTCATGCTGAGCCGGGTGTCCCCCATCTTGTAACTGTGCCATTGGTTTCTTTTTTCGAGGTGCAGGACTTTGCACTTCTCCCTGTTGAATTTGATTCTGTTGCTTTTGGCCCAGTGCTCCATCCTATCAAGGTCATTTTGAATTTTGTTTCTGTCTACTAGAGTCTTAGCTATTCCACCCAATTTGGTATTATCTGCAAATTTGACAAGCATTCCCTGCACTCCCTCATCCAAATTATTAATAAAAATATTGAAGAGTACCGGGCCCAGGACTGAGCCTTGGGGTGCCCCACTTGTTACCTCCTCCCAGTTAGAGAACGACCCATTAATCCTCACCCTTTCAGTACAATTCTGTAACCAATTGTGGATCCACCGGTCAATTGCTCTATCTGGCCCACACCAAGTTAGCTTGCTAACCTCATGGGGCACTTTGTCGAAAGCTTTGCTGAAGTCAAGATATAGTATGTCTACAGCATTCCTTCTGTCTATCAGGGAAGTGACCTCATCAAAAAATGTGATCAAATTAGTTTGGCAGGATTTGTTCTTGACAAATTCGTGTTGGCTTCTAGTTATGACTGCATTGTTTTCTAGGTGCTTGCGCAATGACCACTTTAAGATCTGTTCCAGAATTTTGCCTGGGATTGACGTCAGGCCGACTGGCCTTTAGTTCTCAGGTTCCTCTTTTTTGCCCTTTTTGAAGACTGGGACAACATTGGCCCTCCTCCAGTCCTCTGGTACCTCATCCATTTCCCATGATTTCAAGAAAATAATGGATGGGTTTTCTGAGAGTTCTTCAGCCAGTTCTTTCAGTACTCTCGGATGCAGTTCATCCGGCCCTGGAGATTTGAAGTAGTTGAAGATAGTAAGGTCTTCCTTGACTGTTGGTTTATCCATCACCAGCTGCAATCCTGTCTGTCTTAAGGGAAAAGACGGAACTAAAACAGGAAGGGAGCCCCTCTGCCTTTTCTTTGTCCTCTGTTATCATTTTTTCCATCTCCTTTGCAGAGCTGTGCCTCCCTGTCTTTGGTTTGTCTTTTGCGACTCACATTCCTGAAGAATGCTTTTTAAATTTTCTTTTAGTGTCTCTAGCTAACCTCAGCTCATTCTCAGCTTTTGCCCTCCTAAAGCCATCCCTGTATTTCCTTGCTACTTGTCTGTACTCATCCTTGGTGGCCTTGCCTTTTTTCCACTTCCTGTACATGTCTTTTTCCGGTTTTTAGGTTCTCCCTGAGCTTTTTGTAAAGCCACACCAGCTTTTTTTGCCGCCTCCCCCTTTTTTTCTTGTTGGAATTGTTTGTAGTTGTGCCTTTAGAATTTATTTTTTTAAGAAGCTCTGACCCTTCTTGGACTCCTTTTCTTATTAGGATCTCCTGCCATGGGACTTTCCTAATCCTTGTTCTGAGGCTATACCTTTTCCTATTATTCTGAGGTTTTTTTTAAAAAGCCAGCAGACATGTGTGGCTACGCTCTGCTTTCGTTTCCTTTGAAATCAAGAATTCTAGAAGGACATGATCGCTCTCGCCTAGAGTTCCCCTTACTGCCAGTTCCCCCACCAAGTTATCTTTGTTGGTCAGAATCAAGTTAAGGGTAGCTAGTCCTCTAGTTTCTTTCTCCACTTTTTCTAGGAGGAAGTGATCAGTCATACAAGCCAGGAATTTCTTGGAAGGGCCATACTTGGCAGAATTTGCCTCCCAGCATATATCTGGATAACTGAAATCTCCCATCACTACTACGTCGTGTCTCTTTGAAAACCCTGCAATTTGTTTTTCAAAAGTTTCATCCGCTTCCTCTCTCTGATTGGGCAGTCGGTAGTAGACTCCAACTACCAAGTTCCTTTTGTTTCTTGCCCATAACTAGATTGATTCAGATGCTCTCGATGGGACAGCCACTCTCCTCCTCCTGTATTTCTGTGCAGGAATGTGTATTTTTGACTCATGCTGCCACTCCAACTCCCTTTTTATTCCCTCTATTCTTTTTGATTAGTTTATATCCCTCAGGTGCTGTATTCCAGTCGTGGGAGTCATCCCACCATGTTCCAGTTATTCCTATCAAGTCATAGTTACCCTCCTGAATTAAAATTTCCAGTTCTTCTTGTTTGTTTCCTTATACTCCTGGCATTTGTATACAGACACCGGAGGTTGTGTGATTTGTGGCCTGTTTGTCTTTGTACCTCTTTATGAATATTCCGATTATGATTATTATGATTATTGTTATGTTTATTATTGCGATTATTATTGTTCATGTTATTATTGTTGCCCTTTTGATCAGTTTGGTCCATTCTTATTCATTGTGTGTAAGCCTTCATCTCCCCTTAACTCTGTGCTGGCGTCTCCCTCCCCCTTCCAATTCAGTTTAAAGCCCTCATGATGAAGTTCTTCATGCTATGGGCAAACACATTCTTCCCAGTCCTTGTGAGATGCAAGCCGTCTCTTGCTCGCAGTCCTTCTTCCAGGAAGCTTAGCCCGTGGTCCCAGAAGCCAAATCCCTCTCGTCGACACCACCTTCATAGCCAGTCATTCCCCCAGAGGATCTTCCTTTCTCTTTTGATTACTGCCTTTGCTGCATTTTCCCTGATCAGACCTATTATGGTTTCCTGCCTGTCTTGTATCAATCATTCTGACTTTGATTCTCTTTTACACATTGAAATTTGCATGCATTTTTATATTGCATATTTCCTTGTGTGACTTTCGACATACGCATTTTACCTATGCTTTTTCCCCCTCCACTGAAATGTTATTGTGCATATTTCTTTTCAGCTATATGCATTTTTAGGTCTTCATATTTTAAAAAAATTGTGTGCATGTTTTGGCTGCACTTCATTTCCCCCAGATGTCCTGTAAGCCTCGGATACATACAAATTCTTGAGAGCAGGTGTGTTTCTTCTTGCTGTGATTTTTAGGAATTGCAGACTTGCTATTGGACTGTCAAATTGAACAGTCATCAGCTTCTCTGTCCCTGTTTCTCACTCAGGGGTGCCCTGCTTTTAATATACACAAACTTTGCAAGACGGGATTTTCAGCTGGAACACCAACAAATTTGAGAGTTCCTGACTTTGGAGACACAAATCAGGCAATTCCTGTGCTGCCACTGATATGATGCTAACTTGGTAAATAGGAAATACAAATCGGAGTGGATACATCTGGGGGAGCAAGGAAGTTTTAGGGGGAGGATCAGACTTCCTCTCTTTTTAATTCACTGACCAATCAGTCGAAATGGAGAGTGCAGGATCTGCTGCACTTGTAACACCTGTGGCATGTCTGTTTTCTTGCCAAATGAGTTGCGTGGGTAGAAATGGTCTAAGTGTAAGTTGGTGGTCCTCTTGGAAGACAAGGTCTGGCAGCTGGAGGCCTGTGTTTCTAATCTTCTCACTATTAGGGAGCAGCCTGGGTAGGTGGGGCTCGTCAGCCTTGGAAGGCAGCCCGTCTAGGAGAAGGAAAACTTCAATTTCAAACCTCCAGTGCCTTGTGGCTATATCCACTCATGGAAAAGGCTTCAGAAGTTAACCTCGAGGCAAAATCCGGAGCTGGAGTCCCGGAGGCAGTTTGTGTCGTTCTGGCAACTCCTGCGACGTCACTGGAACCACTTGTATTGGCTCTAGTCTTTCCATTGGACTGTTTCAGTGACATGGAGGGGGGAATTTGCTGCTTGGGTAACCAGCCTATCCTCCGCATTATTTTACCCAGGCTTCGTACTCTGGAGAGAACACTCCTGCTTCGCATACAGCGTTGAAACAATACGGAAAGTTGCAGCTACTGGTTATAAGTCTTTGCTCGATTGGCATAGAGCATGATGCCAGGGGCTACTTCCAATGGTGGGAGAAGTCATTGCACTTCACTAGGTAGCTACCGCCCGCCTTAAGCTGGGCAGCCCCCAGCCAGTAAGGTGCTACCTCACCACGGTCTGTTAACCTCACGGGGTGCGTGGGGCTTAGGGTGAAAGACGACAAGCAGATGGATAATCCTGCATCATGCAATAATCATAAGAAAACTTCTGCCCTAAAGTTGGGGACCTGGAATGTTTGGACAATGACCCCTGGCTTTTCTGACAATCTGCAGGAAATAGGCGATGCACGCAAGTCATCTGTCATCGACATGGAACTGAGTAGGCTGCAGAAAATGGCCAATGCTTGCTGGAGTTTTGCTGTTATTATGATCTTTGTGTCAGCAACACATTCTTTAATACAAAGCTTCAACATAGAGTCTCTTGGAGATATCCAAGATTGAAGCATTGGCATCAAGTCGATTTGATCCTCACTAGACACTCTCGCCTTCCTAGTATTACGATCACACACAGTTATGAGGGTGCTGATTGCGATACTGATCACTCCCTGGTGTGTAGCAGAGTCAAACTGTGAACAAAGATATTGTATCACATGAAAAAGGAAGGAAGACTACGTATCGACATGAGCAAGACTCGCGATCAAAGAAAAGTGGAGGAATTTGCCCAAGCACTTGAGGAAACCCTTCCGGGCCGGGCTGATGCAAATGCACCTGAACAATGGGAACATTTCAAGAATGATGTTTATAACACGGACTTGTCCACATTTGGCAAGAAGACCAAAAAGACGGCAGACTGGTTCGAAGCCCATTCAGAGGAGTTGATGCCAGCCATCGAGGAAAATAGGAGACCTCTAGCAGCATTCAAAGCTGCTACAACTGGCAGGCTCTTTGGGTAGCTCGTAGCAAAGTCCAACAGGCTGCCAGGAGATGTTCCAACGATTATCGTCTTCAGCTCTGCTCTCAGATACAGGTAGCAGTGGACACAGGTAACATCAAGGGAATGTATGACGGTATCAAGCAGGCTTTAGGTCCAATACAGAAGAAATCTTCTCCCTTGAAGTCTACTACAGGCGTGATCATCCAGGACCGAGCACAGCAGATGGAACACTGGGTGCAGCACTACTCTAAGCTATATTCTAGAGAGAATGTAGTAACGGAAGAGGCATTAAATAACATTGAGTGCCTGCCTGTCTTGGAAGAGCTGGACGGTGAACCAACTTTAGCAGAAATAAAAGCGACCTTGGATTCCCTTGCCTCTGGCAAGGCACCTGGAAAGGACAACATCCCCGTTGAAGTTTTGAAGTGCTGTAAAGATATCATCACCACTGAGCTGTATGAAGTCTTTTGTCTTTTCTGGAGAGAAGGTGGAGTACCACAGGACATGAAGGACGGAAACATTGTCACATTGTACAAGAACAAAGGCAACAGGGGTGACTGCAATTACTATTGTGGTATCTCTCTTCTCAGCGTTGTAGGAAAGCTGCTTGGCCGTGTTGTGCTGAAGAGACTCCAGGTGCTTGCAGACAGAATCTATCCAGAATCAAAGTGTGGATTTCGAGCTAACAGATCCACCACTGACATGGTATTTTCCCTCAGACAGTTGCAGGAGAAATGTAGGGAACAACGACAGCCACTCTTTGTGGCCCTCATAGATTTTGCAAAGGCCTTTGATTTAGTTAGCAGGGACGGCATTTTTAAAATACTTCCCAAGATTGGATGTCCACCTTGACTCCTTAACATCATCAGGTCCTTTCCTGAGGAAATGAAGGGCACTGTAGTTTTTGATGGCTCAATATCGGATTGCTTTGACATCCGAAGAAGAGAGAAAAAGGGCTGTGTCCTCGTGCCAACCCTGTTTGGGATGTTTATAGCTGTCGTGCTGAAGCACACCTTTGGAACTGCAACAGAAGGTGTCTATGTCTGGACTAGATCAGAAGGAAAGCTCTTTAATCTCTTTAGATTGAGAGCGATGGCCAAAGTCCAGCTGAAATACATGTGGGACTTCAGCTGTTGTTGCCCATTCTGCTGAAGACCTCCAACAACTCATGAATCATTTTAGCAAGGCCTGCCAAGACTTTGGACTAACAATCAACCTGAAGAAAACACAAGTCATGTGCCAGGGCATGGACTCACTTCCCTGAATTATCATCGCTACACAAGAATTGGAGGTTGTTCATCAGTTTGTTTACCTTTGCTCAACAATCTCTGACACTCTCTCCTTACATGTCAAGCTGGATAAACGCATTGGCAAAGCAGCTACCAAGTTCTCTAGACTCACAAAGAGAGTATGGGTTAATAAGTAGCTGACGGCATATACCAAGATCCAGGTCTATAGAGCCTGTGTCCTGAGCACACTCCTCTACTGCAGGGAGTCTTGGACCCTTTGTGCATGGCAGGAGAGGAAGCTGAACAAGTTCCATATGCGTTGTCTCCGACGCATTTTTAGCATCACCTGCCAGGACAAAGTTCCAAATAGAATAGTCCTAGAACGAGCTGGAATTTTCAGCATGTATACATTACTGAAACAGCGACGTCTGCGTTGGCTTGCGCATGAGAATGGCTGATGGCCAGATTCCAAAAGATCTCCTGTATGGAGAATGCGCGCAGGGAAATCGCCCCAGAGGGAGACCACAGCTGTGATACAAGGGTATCTGCAAGCGTGAACAGAAGGCCTTAGGAATGGACCTCAACAGATGGGAAACCTTGACCTCTGAGCGTTCAGCCTGGAGGCAGGCGGTACATCTTGGCCTCTCCCATTTTGAAGTGACCTTTGTCCAGCAGGCCGAAGCAAAGAGGCAGTCCCGAAAGCAGCAAAATCAGGGAGCTGGACAGGGGACAGACTGTATTTGTCTTCAGTGTGGAGGGGATTGTCACTCTCCAGTTGGCCTTCTCAGCCACACTAGACACTGTTCCAAGACCTCTATTCAGGGCACGTTACCATCGCCTCTTGAGACTGAAGGATGCCTAATTTAAAACTCATACAAAGATGATTCATGAGAAATAACTAACATTTTATGGTCTATATTCAGCTTAGGGCTGAATGTGACTGAAAAGCCTGATTCATTGAGTTGCACTGGCCTCCTCTCTCCCTCCCTCCCTCCCTTCCTGCCACCCTTGTATTCCACAGCTGATATGTTTCTGAACACCATTTTTGTGTACACCCAGAGGTGCAGAGAGATGGCAAGACAGGAAAGAAATTGCAGCGGTGGTAGTGGTCCATGGTAGAAGGGGACTCCCGCCTGGCCATGCTGGAAGCCCATGGCCGCCTCTTCTGGCCAACATGAATGCTTTTTACACATCAAGGTGTTAGACGCTAGCTTTGGGGAGGGTCTAGGAAAGCACAACTCAAGGGCAGTGGCCAAGTGGAGTCCTCCCCTGCAAGTGCTCTATGGAGAGTGGTCCGTTGCTCGTGATCGAGAGAGGAAGAAGAAAAGGAAGGAAAGGGACAAGCAAGCTCGGTGCCTCTCTCCCATCGTGTTTTTCCTGGTAAGAAATGAGTGCCACTTTTTCCCCTGATCTGCCATCTGATGGATGTTGCAGTTCAGCTTTCTTAATCCAAGGGGAATATGCATTCAGGAAATGAAGATGTGTCAAAATGGGGATCTGGGAACTACTTGCATGAATTGCAGCTTGATTTTGTTGGACTGTCTGCCGAATTCATTTCACATTTTGGAGAGAGAAACTGAAATCCCCTTCAAGGGATTTGCCACCATGCAGATTGTGCTTTTTCACCTTACATGACACATGCCTTCATGGGCGAGACTGATTTAATTGACTGTGTTGTCTCTATAAAGAAATGAAGATAATGTATTTCATATGTCTACCCACTGAATTATTTAAAAGGATGTGCTAAAAGCTGGGGACCCACCTGTGGTAGTCCCATAAAGGCCCTAAATCCAGGCCAGAGTTCTGTCCCTCCCAAATCACAAGGTGTTAGGCAAAGTGGAACAGACGTCCTTCCGCCATCTGCTCACTGTATTTTTAGGACACCACCATTAGGTCCAGTTCAGTGCTTCACAGCGAAGTTAGTCTTGTCTAAAGAGAAAGGGAATAAGCACAACAGTGATTTTTGGGAGAGAATCAACAAGGGAAGTAATCAATAGCTGCTGCAGTCTTTGCTCCCACAGACTTAGGTCGCCTCATCGTAAGAATGGAACCACTCTGAATGGTGTTTCAGTATGTTGAGTGGTCTTGAAGCTCAGTCCATCCATCCATCCATCCATCCATCCATCCATCCATCCATCCATCCATCCATCCATCCATCCATCCATCCATCCATCCATCCATCCATCCATCCATATCCATCCATCCATCCATCCATCCATCCATCCATCCATCCATCCATCCATCCATCCATCCATCCATCCATCCATCCATCCATCCATCCATCCATCCATGTCACCTTCAGTAGATGCCTTGATGGGGAATTTTCCAGCCCCACAACATTCTTTGTTTTCATGTACATGAGAGACACGGAACACTTTTTTTTTCTTATTAAGCTCTCTCTTAGTTTCCATGAAAAATGATGCTGGAATTTATTTGATGATTTAATCAGAAAACTCCTACTAATGGAAGAGGATAATCCTTAAAAGTAGCTATCATCATGATTTTGTGGAGTTTTATGTTGCCTACATTTTTTGCAGTTTATCTGCATTTTAAAAAATTCCCATTCATGTCCTCCTGATTTGTTATCAGTGCCTCAAAATATGTCACCCTTTTGCAGGGTGAGAATAATCCTGCTTCCTGTGAGCAAGAGGCAGACAAGAATGTACATCTCTAGAATAAGTCTGTTGGGTGGAGGTTGAATTTCCCTTTTCAAATAGATTTTCTCCCTTACCAAGAATGAAACTGTGTGCCTTTAGTCTTTAGCAGAACGAAAAAGCTTTCTAGAGCTTGGAAAGCAGAGGGATAGGGAGAAACAAGCGAAACCAAGAGCCTGCCAGTTCCCCCCTCCAGAGGAGTGCTGGCTGGAGGGCAAAATCACAGCAGATGGGGCAAATGGCTTTCCCACAGTCATGGCCACCTAAAGGTGTTTTTCTACTCCATTCCCTTTCTTTCTCCACAGAAATACAGAAAAGCAGGATTCTGACCCTCACAGCAACTGAACGGGGGTGGGAGAGACGTCTCTCTCTTCCACATGCAAACAACAGATTGAGCGGCAAGGGACATAAAAAACACATTTGCCAATTAGGAACCCTTCTGTTTTTCCATATTTTGTCCTAATAGTAGACTCAGGTCCAAACACTCGGTCATTCATCAGACAGTCAAATATTGCGACACACTAATTTCTTTCAGAACAATCAAAGAATTTTCTTTTATCCACTTGGCAAAAGCTTTTATGGTCATCTGTAAAGCAGAAACTTATTTTCTTCTGAAACTTTTTGACATGTCCCGGTAGCCAAGGTATATTTGCAATTAATTATTGTGTACTTGGAGTACTCACAATTTGTATCTGCCAGGTGGTCATCTTACATTTCTCTAGAATGCGTGGAGTGTTGGAGCACTCACCAGCTCTTTGGGTAATTGATTCCACGGATGTACTGCTCTAACAGTTAGGAAGTATTTCCTAATATTCAACCAAAATCTGGCTTCTTTTAGTTTGAGTTCATTGTTGCATGTCCTGCACTCTGGGATGATGGAGAACAGATCCTGCCCCTCCTCTGTATGACTACCTTACATATCTTTAAAAAGTGCTCTCCTGTCTCCCCTCCATCTTCTTTTCTGCAGGCTAAACTTGCCAATTTCTTTTAGTGTTTCCTGACAGGGCTTGGTTTCCAGCCCCCTGATCATCATCCTTGTCGCCCTCCTCTGAAGTTGTTCCAGTTTGTCAGCATCCTTCCTGAAGTGTGGTGTCCAGAACTGGACACAGGACTCAAAATATGACCTAACCAGTGCTGAATAGAGGGGAACTAGAACTTCACATGATTAGGAGACTATACAGTACTTCTGTTGATACAACATTAACTTATTTTTTTTGCCACATTACACTGTTGACTCATATTCATGTCGCAATCTACGGCTACAAGATCCTTCTCACTAATAGTATTGCTGAGCCAGATAGTCCCCATCTTGTAACTATGTGTTTGATTTCTTTTTGCGAGATGCAGGACTTTGCACTTCTCCCTGTTGAATTTCATTCTGTTGTTTTCGGCCCAGTGCTCCAGACTATCTAGATCAGGGGTGTCCAACCTTTCACCTTCCCTGGGCCACATTAGAAGATGAAAATTTGGTTTGGGCCGCAACTACATTTGGTTTGGGCCGCATGGGGGGCAGCCTTAGCCGTCCTCCGCAGCCCCGCTCCAAGCACGCTTACCAGCAGCTGCGATCTCAGACAGGAGGGGGTCCACCTATTGACGGGGATGGCGCAATGCAGTCATGCAGCCCCCCTGTCCCCTCCCCTCGCACTCCTTCCTTCCTTCCCTCTCTCCCCCTCTACTGTTGCGACATGCCCCAGCCATATTCCGGCCGCAAGCGACAGCAGCGTAACTTGAAACTTTGGAATTTCTTTAAAAATAAAAAGATTGCACTGGGCCACATTACGAGCTGACCTGGGCCGCATGCGGCCCTCGGGCCACAGGTTGGACAAGCCTGATCTAGATCATTTTGAATTTTTTTCCCCTCTCCTCCAGGGTATTAGTGATTCCACCCAATTTTCTGTCATCCACAAATCTGACAAACATTCCTTACGCTCCTTCTTCCATCATTATTAAAAAACGTTGGAAGAGTGCCACTCGCGGGCTCAGCAGCAGCAGGAGGCGGAGTCAAAGAAGCAGCCGCAAGAGTGCCCATTGACTGCCCCTCTGCCTCCGGCAAGTCATATACACGGAAAAATACGGTACTCTTCTCATCTTTTTATATGTATATATACAGTGTGGGTTCAGTGCCTCTGCTTAGTTGAATTTCAGTCCCTCTCATGCACTCCTGCGTGGCTTCATCTACTTGCTGTTCTGATCAAGAACCTGAAAGTGGTTTCCCAGTTCCACTGGTGAAGATCGTCTTCTCTTTCTTTTGCTCTTCACTGTGACTCTTTTCCATGGTGCTTTCTCCACTCCGGTTTCTCTCTCCTTGGCATTCTTCTCTTCCTCTGCCTTCCCTTGTTGCTCTTCCCCCTCCGTTCCTGCCTCGGCTGCTGCTATTTATTTATTTCATATCCCACTCACCTAGACCGAAGTCTACTCAAGAGTTCTGTCAAGGTCTGCTTCGTCTTTCCTTCTAGCCTTAAGTGTGACTACTCGTTGCCCCGGTTCTCTCACTTCGAACAGTGCCACCAGGTTGCACTTGCTGCCTGTGCACGCCATGTTACCCTCAGGCACAAAGGCAAACATTGCACAACCTTTGCAGGCCACCACGACTGAACTGTCTTCTTCCCTCCATAGTCCCTGTTACCTTTTTCCTTTGATCTGTTCACCTATGATTATCCTTTCCCTTTATTTTGTTACAGTGAATGTAGCTAAGTCCACTAATATATAACTATTTTTAAATACTGTATCCCCAAATGTTGTTGATAGCCTCGCCCATGAAACTCCTGTTTGCTCTCCATGTTAGCTTGTTCTGGTCGCACACTCTCTGTTTCTGCCTCAGCTTTGTTCCTCACTTGTACTGTGTTAGGAGTCAGCAATCAAAATTCAGTTCAATCTGATCACAGTTTCCAGAGTTTTATAATATCCATGGCATCAGTGTACTTACGTACATTGAAGGAATGAATCGCAATTTCCCCTCCATGGGTGATGCCATTGGTACAAATCTTCCTTCTTTACCTTGTTTTACAGAAATACCTCTCTGTGTTTTGCTATATTTAAAGAATAAGTATATAGACCGTTTCACATTCCAGAGTTACTAGCCAATTAGTACTTTGCACCCAAGAATCAATTAAAAACACCTACTGTATACGGGGAAAAAGAACATGTCATATTCAAGATCAACGGCACCAGCTAATTCAGTCTGTAGCTTCAACAAATACTAAACTATTTTTGGACATTGTGGCTGGTTCCTTTCTGTCAGAAAGGTGGGAGCCTTCCTCTGTTCCTCCTCACTTATGGATCCAATTCTTTTCCCACTCTTTTTTACAAGAGGAGTTGTGCCCACACACCCAGTATTTCTTCCGTTAACTCTTGACCTAATCTGGAAAAGCTCCCAGTCCTGATGCTATTTTACGAGACGGACTAAAATCTGACCCGGATTGTTGGGCCTCACTTCTGCCCCCTCTTTTTACAATGATAGACAAAATAGGCATCATACTCAAAAGCTGGACGAAGGCAAGAGGTGCCACTATTTACCAAAAGGGAGACCATTGGTCACCATATAACTGCAGACTTATTGGCCATTTGTCGTAAGCAAATTGTGTGCAAAACACTTATTAGACAATGTATTAGGAATCGGGCATTACTGGGTGTAGAGAAAAAAATAGATTTTAGACCCCGGGCAACTTGGCCTTATATTGTCACAGCTTGTTAAGGAGCAGAAAAAGGTGGGCAGTGCTAAGCTTTATGTGGCCTTTATGGATCTAAAGGGTGGGTTTGATTCAGTAGACAGAGCAATGTTTTGGGACAAACTACAATTTACGCATAGATATAAGATTGTTTTATCTCGTTAGAAATTTATACTCCAATACTGTACTTGTCAGATTAGACTTTCTTTGAACAGACACTTTATCCAAGCAAATTTTAACAAACAGGAGTAAAACCGCAGTATGCTAGGCCCTATGTTATTCGATCTTTTTTTTTAATGACTTAGCCTCCTATCTAGATGGAGTAGAGGGTAATTCCCACTGAACTTGGACCGTGCTATGTACTGATATTGCTTTATGCGGACAATGCTGTAATCTTGTCTCAGACACACCAAGGTCTTAAACGATGAGTCAATAGATATGTGGAATGCTTGTTAAATAATAAACTTCAGTTAAATTATAGGAAATCTAAAATCATGGCTTTTACCAAAACATGGAAATTATTCAACTGGAAGTTCAAAGGTAACAATATTGAACAGGTTAAACCATTTAAATATTTAGGTATACAATTTTGTTACAAACACACCTGGCTTCGGCATCATAAAGCCACATTAAATTCCGCTACCATGACAGTGGAGGCCGTTGCCCGTTTCCATTTTAAGAGAGGCAATTCTTATGTGCCAGTGGCTCTTGAACTGTTTAATGTCAAAATTATACCTCAGGTGTTATGTGGCGTCCCCATTTGGATGAATGCTATCTACTGCTTGGCGGAACAGATCCAAGCTTCATTCTTACAGAAAATCTTAGGGATGCCAAGATGTGTCTCTTATGCCACTCTGTGCCCAGAAACGGGTCAACCCTTGATAGAGGTGAGGGTGTGATTGAGATCAATACAATTGTGGCTCAGAGTCTACTACAGTTTGGACTAGGACAGTCTGCTTTATCGATTTCTAGAGGATGTGACTGCCTCCATAGGATCATCCAATTTGGTTAAGAAAACTAGATCAGTGGGAATCACGAAAGACTCCTTAGGTTTGGTGTCCTAGTTGGAAGCATATTGAACAATAAAATGTAGTCTAATGGTTGTTGTGGGTTTTTCGGGCTTCTTGGCCATGTTCTGAAGGTACCTTCAGAACACGGCCAAGAAGCCCAAAAAACCCACAACAACCATTAGATCCTGGCCGTGAAAGCCTTTGCGAATACATCAAAATGTAGTCTGTTGGACAAACACAAGGAATGGCAGAATGCTTTGAATAAGACCTGTTCGCTGATGAGTCTGCAGATTTCCATCACAGTTGGCCAACCAGTACAATATCTTTACCTGCTAAAATGCCCTCAGGAATGCAGGGCCTTTATGCTTGCAAGATTCAACACCATTCCATCGCCAATGCTATATGGGAGATTCAGTGGGATTCCATACGGCGAGAGGTGCTGTTCCTGTGAACGAGGAGGAGTGGAGTCACTCTCTCACATGAATTTGCCCTCTCCATTCTAAACGGATCTCTGCGAAAAATATTTAAACCCATTTCTGTTAAAGAAGAGGGACGGTTTGGATTGTGGTGCACTGAAGTGTACTCTGTCAACTGGAGAGATATTTATTCTGGAGAATGTGGCAATCTTTTTGAACCCCAAATAGTGAGGAGCCACAGACTGAGACAAAAGAAATGTGTAGATCCAGTCAACTCATTGTATATCTTGTACGTGCTTTTGTGTGTGTGTGTGTGTGTGTGTGTGTGTGTGTGTGTGTGTGTTTATACCAGTAAAAGCTCTGACTGACTGACTGGAATAAATGAAAACCTTTCTCCTTTTTTTGGAGCGTAATAAAAGTTCACCAATCCCAGTGAAACAGACTGAATTGACTCTAAAAACTTCCAAGTAAAAATTTCAATGAAACAAAGATCAAGCTTTCGACAGGAAATATGTCCTACCATCTTCAGGATAAAATAGCATACCTAAGTACAATTGCATATGGTAATACAGTATAGACTTAATATGATTACATCACAAAACATTTCAGGTGGACTAATCGCTTAGCCAACTTACTGCTGTCCTAAAGAGATCAATTACAGGAAGCCGCGAGTCACTAAGTCTTTGTCCTTCCTCACAGTTTACCACATTACTTCTCACACATAACTCTAAAGTCTCTCTTTTCGGCCTCAAATTCCAGGAATGTGATTGAAGCTGCTTTTTTCTTTCATTGAATTGGATCCTGGCCTTAGTTTCCCAGCCATGTTTTGCTAATGCAGACTTTTCTTCTTGGCCCAATCTAAGATAATGCTAATATTCCTTGCATCGAATTTCAGTGCTTCTTCTTCCCATCTGTCAGATACATGTCGAACCACACAAACATGTTACCTCATAAACACCGGGCACTCCCAAACCCAAAGAATCCTTCTCAGGCTGCAGGGTCTAAAAATAGTTTTAATAGTTTTAATAATGACGATGGTAAGATGTGATTTTTTTTTTGCTGAAAGCGTTTTTTATTGTTTTACTGAAGTGCTTACTTAGAAGCTAAACCCATTAAGTTTTTTGGGGGGGGTCAATTCAGTCTGTTTGGGATTGGTCAATTTTGATGAATAAGGATTTGTTATTTTCCTCACAGCGGTTGTGGCACATCCACTCACGGCAGGTTTCTTTTTAGGGATTATTGGATCCTTAAGAAATGTCCAAAGGACCCCACAATTTAGACCTTCCGCTTGCCAATGCTGCATCCAATGCTGAGCATGATTCAAACTTTTTCCATCAGACTGATGGCTCCTTCAAAGGGTGCCTTTGCCAGACATTTGTAGAGAAGCAATGGCTGAAATACAGTCATGACTTGCAACGGGAGCAGCCCCATTGAATCAGTGGAACTTGCAGAAGAATTGACTCACTCATTCAATGAGCCAGGTGGAAGTTACTACTGGATTTTTGCCAATGTATCTTAATCACGGGCCCCTTGATTCGATCTTCAGCTCTATCTCAAACCAGGCTGTAACGGTCTTCAGGAAAAAACTCTCATACCACTTAGAAAAACACATTCCAGTGTCTCTCAGATCATCTTCACACAGAACCTATCTGACTCCATCATACATTTCTCAGACTACATATCCCATCATCATGACACATGGTCTTTACAAAACCTTAGAGAAGGAATGGCAATAGAACTTTAAAGAGAAACTATACAATCCAGAGAGAGAGAGAGACAGAGACTGCTGAGATAAATTATATACACATGCTGGACGCCCATCTCAATGGAGTCAGTAATCGCCAAGGCTTCTTAGGGCACTATCGAATATAAAACTTTACAATGATTGTACTATACCTGTTGTGTCTCCCATCTATATTTCCCTCCTTACTGGATCCCATCTTAAAAGTTTCAAAGGCAACTAGGGAGTCTGAACTCATTACTATGTTGTTCTTCCTGTCTGCTATTGCCTGAAGTAATTCATCAACCACTGTTGCTCTATGAATGTATAGAATTTGCCATGTAACCTCACTCTTATGTCTGAGAAAGTGGATTTGATCGACGAAAACTCATCTTAAAACACAAGTTAGTCTCAAAAGGCCGTAATGCTTTTAGTTTTTTAGTTTTTATTTTTGTTATGGTTTTGCCAAATATAATGTGAGAGAAAACATTATTTAGCTGATCAAGCACCCATGCGAAGGTTTGAAAACCAGTATTAGATTTGTTTTACTCAAGAGGAAGTACTCTTCTTGAAGAGAGATGTGGGATAAGGCTCTCTGGGGCCTCTGCTTCTCTTTGAAATTCCTGTGGAAACTCCAGCAGAGATGAGCTCTGATCAGAGGCTGCAGGGAGGGCGCAGCTGAGAGAGAGGGACAGCAGCACGCCACCCAGGGGCCTTGCTGAGGCTCTGATTCTCTCTGAGCCAAATAATGAAGCCAAAGGAATTACCAAAGCACTGAGTCATGACAGAAGAGTAGCTGGCAAGCAAATTAATTATGCTGAGGACACAGGCTTAATGTGTGAACATGCCTCTAAAAAATAAATTCCCACTAAGGTCAAATTCAGGACTTAATACAAAATCCAAGCTTCTTAACTATAAAATCTTAGAATCATGGAGCTGGAAGAGGCCTCGAAGGCGATGGAGTCCAACCCCCTGCTCAAGGCAGGAACCCGAGTCAAAGTCTATCTGATGGATGGTGGTACCAATTTCTTCTTCAAGCCTCGGAGCACTCACTAGTCACCTAGTCCAGAAGAAACAAAGCCATGTGGGCCTGACACCATTCAGAAGCAAGAACGGGGGTGGGGGGGCGGTTAGAAACTGGTATACCTCTGTTGGATACCCAGCATGGTGAAGTGGATAGAGGGATGGCCTAGACTCAGGAGGCCTGGGTTCGAATCCCCACTTGTCCATGGAACCTTGCTGGGTATGTGGAATTCTGTCTGCTCTCTCTCTCTCTCTCTCTCTCTCTCTCTCTTTCTCTCTCTTCTGAGCTAAATTTTCCAATTCTTGATTGTTTGGCATTTGTGTACAGACACCATAGATTTTGTGAAATGGTGCCTGGGTTTTTTGCACATTCATATTACAGTAATATGATTATCAATGTTGATGTTATTATTGACCTCCACTAGGTCATTCCTTTTATTGTGCATATGACTTCATCCATTTTTACGTCTGTGCTTGCATCTCCCTCCCCCTTTCAATTCAGTTTAAAGCCCTCCTGATGAAGTTCTTCATGCTGTGGCCAAACACATTCTTCCCAGTCCTTGTGAAGCACAAGCCTTTGCTTGCTAGCAGTCCTTCTTCCAGGAAGGTTAACCCATGGTCTCCAAAAACAGATCTCTCACGTTGACACCACCTTTGTACTTGGTCCTTCACCCAGAGAATTTCCCTTTCCCTTTATTCCTCTTCCGAGTATGGTTAGGAGGGATGAGAAAACCATCTGGGCTCCAAAATTGTAGAGTTTCCTTCCCAGAGCTTCAGAGTGTGATGTGATCTCTTCAAAGTTGTTCTTGGCTGTTTCGTTTGTTCCCACATGGATGAGAAGAAAGGGAGACGGATCCATGGCTTTCAGGAGTGATGGCAGTCCTTCTGTCACATCCCTAATCTGTGCTCTGGGGAGACGGGCACACCTGGCGAGGGTCCATGGATCTTCTCGGCATCCTTCAGTTTCCATCCCACGCAAGACGGAGTCTCCTATTGCGACTTCTCTTCTCATCTCCTTTTTTATAGGGTGTGGGTTCAAGGGCCTCTGTTTGACTGAGCTTCCATCCTTCTCATGCACTCCTGTATGGTCTCCTTCTTGACTTTGTCTACTTGCTGTCTTCCAGAATCCTCATCAAGAACCTCAAAGCAGTTTGACGGTTCCACTGGGGAAGACTGTCTTCTCCTTCTTTTGCTCCTTAGTGTGAATCTTTTCCATGGTGCTTCCTCCACTATGTTCACTCTCTTGGGATTGTCCTCCTCTGTCTTCTCTTGTTGCTCTTCCCTCTCCAGGGCCTCGATGGGCTGCAACAGCTGCTGCTCAAGAGTTCTGTCAACCTATACTCCATCTTCTCTTATAGCCTGAAGTGTGGCTATTTGCTCCTCCAGTTCTCTCATTTTTCTTCTAACAGTGGCACCAGTTTGCACTTGTTGCATGTGTACACCATGTTACACCCAGGCACAAATACAAACATTGCACAGACTTTGCAGATCACCACAATTGAAGTGTCTCTTCCCTCCATAGTCCCTATTAGCTTTTTGCTTTCATCTGTTTATGTCCCCCCCTTTTTTTTTAATCACCTTGAACGTAACTAAGAAAGTCTATTATTATATAATTTTGTTAGGGGCCTCCTCCATCAAACTCCCCCAGCAAATTCATGTTTGCTCGCGCTCTTCGTGCACTCTCTTGGTCTGCCTCTCCTTTATTCCTCCACTCTGCTCTGTTAGGAGCCAGCCATTAAAAGGCCCTCCCAGAACTCACAGCTGCTACTTGTAGCATTCAGCAGTAATCAGGACCTGAGGTTACACAGAAATAAGTCTACCAACTAGGTGAGCTAATTAACAGTATTGCCTGCTGGTTGGAGGCAGATGTTTTCTTAAGTCCTACTTGGCTGATAAGCGTCCATATTTGTATTCATTCATTCATTTATTGTAGATGGTGCTTTGCTTGGGTATTCAGGGTATTGTCCCTTGTCCACTAAAAAACAAACAAAGCTATGCGGTCCTTACAAAATCCAAAAGCCAGGGGAGACACTGCCTTTATTTGAAAGGATTCCCACAGAGGTCTTGCTTGTACATGAGTGGAGGCTGTAAGTAGCTTGTCATTATGGTCCACAATCAGCTCGAAAGGAAAGCCCCATCTATCTTGAATGGCCTCTTGGAAATTTTCATTTTTTAAAAGGAAAGTAGGCTCACGTGATCTTGGCCCATCCTAGGCTATAAAACCTCCCTGTCTAGTGTGGATCTGGCAGGTGGAAAGCCAGGAAGGGATAATTCTCTGATTTGGAGTCCAGCACGGAAGGCACCATGAGACAGCACCGTGTTTTTCAGAGACTGGCTGAGAGCTGACAAACGAGACTGCTGTCTTCCATTGGGTGGGGGGGATGTGATATCGAATTTTAAGCTTGTATTCCACAGCTTTTACCATCTTGGTCACTGCCTTCTCCGGAAAAGCTGGCATGCCTTGTTTTTGGGAAAGTGCTGTTAGGTCTTAGTAATCATCTCATTATTTTATCAATACTCACAGAATGACTGTTTAATGAGGTGTTTTTAAAAAGTCTTTATCTTAGTATCAATCTGACCAGTTGGTAGTAGCCAGATCCTCTCTTTGAAGATGGGAATGCCACTTGCCCACTTCCAGTCTTCTAAAATCTCTTCTGTTCTCCAAAACGTCTCAAAGATTGCAGAAACAGAGCTTGACTATATAGCTTGGCTGGAATGGGATGGTGCAAGCTAAATAGGGCGGCTTAAGGTCAGATGGAGATCCTGTCTGCCACAGAGTTTGATCTTTGCATCCACATGGTGTAGCCACTATTTGTCCTGTACTTGCAACCCAATATATAATCAAACTCTTGCTAATACCTGATACAGTTCATACGTGATTTACCTTTGTGATTTACGTGACAATAAAAGAATATTTGTTAATTAAACCTCTGATTCCTAAGTTCAATAAACCTTAGCTTTGGTAGCACACGTGTACAACATACATAATCGGTATTAGGCGAATACCTGGTGGCAGCTAGAAGAGAAAAGAGAGGCCCCAATAAACGGGGGCAACAAGGACGAACGCCACAGTAATTAAGACAGATTGTGCAAAACTGTAGGATCATGGAATAATGGAGTTGGAAGGAGCGTATAATGCTGTCCAACCCCCTGCTCAAGGCAGGAATCCAAATCAAAGCAGATCTGACAGAGGGTTGCCCAGCTGTCTCTTGAATGCCTTCGGTGCTGGAACGCTCACCACTTCCCAAGGTAATGGATTCCATTATCATACTGCTCTAACGGTTAAGATATTTTTCCTGATATTCAATCAAAATCTGGCTTCCTGTAACTTGAGCCCATTATTACATGTCCTGCACATCCTGGGATGATGGAGAACAGATCCTGCCCCTCCTCTGTATGTCAGCCCTTTCAAGTCTTTGAAAAGTGCTATCCTATCTCCCCTCTGTCTTCGTTTCTCAAGGTTAGACATGCCCATTTCTTTCAGGCTTTCCTCTGATCATCCTGGTGACTTCCTCAGACTTTTCTCTAGTTTGTTGGCATCTTTCTTAAAATGTGGTTTCCAGAACTAGACACAGTACTGAAGATAAGGCCTAACCACTACTGAATAGAAGGGAACTAGTACCTCACGGATTTAGAGACTATACTTTTGGTAATGCATCCTAAAATATAATTTGCCTTTTTTTTTGTAGCCACATCACATTGGTGGCTCATATTCAGCTTTGGATCTACAACAATTCCAGGATCCTTTTCACTTATAGTATTACTGCACCAAGTATCCCCCATCTTGTAACTGTGCATTTCCCCCCCCCCACCAACTTTGCACTTATCCCTATTAAATTTCATGATGTTGTTTTCAGCCCAGTGCTCCAGCCTATCAGGATCTTTTTAAATTTTGTTCCTGTTTTCTAAAGTATTTTCTATTCCACCCTATTTTGTGTCATCTGCAAATTTGCTAAGTACTGCCTGCACTCCGTCATCCAAGTCATTGAATAAAATGTTGAAGAGCACTGGGCCCAGGACTGAGCCTTCGGGTACTCCACTTGCTACCTTTTCCTAGTTTGAGAAGGAGACATAAGCTCTCTCTGAGTACAATTCTGTAGCCAATGACACTTGTTCTCTCCAGCACATACTTCGTTAGCTTGATAATCACGGGTCACTTTGTCAAAAGCTTTGCTGAAGTCAAGATATATTACGACTACAGCATTCCAGGGGGGTTACATGATCAAAAATGAATTATGATTAATCTGGCATGTTGGCTTCTATATATTTCTGCATTGTTTTCAAGGTGCTTGAAGAGAGACTGGTTTGTAATCTGCCAGAATTTTCCCTGGTGTTGATTTCTGGTTGACTGGTCTGTAGTTCCTCGATTCCTCCTTTTTGAAGAAAGGGATAATGTTAGCCATCCTTCAATCACCTGGCACCTCACCCATTTTCCTTGTTTTCACAAAAATAATAGTTCTGCAATCTCTTCAGCCAGTTCCTTCAATATCGTTGGTTGCACTTCATCCAGCCCTGAGGATTTGAACTCATTTGAAGTAGTAAGGTTACTTCTTGACTGTTCATTTATCAATCTCCAGCTGCAGTCCTACCCCCCTCTCTTTGTACTTCACATTTACTGGACAAGTATAGATTATCTTTAGGGAGATTAGTTGAAATAGAAATTGAGCATTTCTGCCTTTTCTTTGTCTTCTGTATCATTTTTACATCTCCTTTCAGTAGCTGAGCCACAGTTTATATTCTTTCCCTTTTGCTACGCATATGCTTGAAGAATGCTTTTTTGTTGCTTTTATCCCCACTCGCTAACCTCAGCTCATTCTCAGCTTTTGCCCTCCTAATGCCACCCCTGCAATTCTTTGCTACTTGTCTATACTCTTCCTTGGTGGCCTGGCCTTCCTTCAACACCTGATACTTGACCTTTTTTGCTGTTTTGAAGAGTTTCTCTTCCTGCCGCTTCCTCCACCCAGTCGTCTCTTTTGGTTACCATCACGTCAAGGATAGCTAGTCCTTGTTTCTTTCTCCACCTTTTGTAAGGGAAAAAGATCACCCACACAAGCCAGGAATTTCTTGGAAGGGCCAGACTTGGCAGAATTTCCCTCCCAACAGATATCGGGATAATCAAACATTCCCATCACTGCTACATCATGTCTTTTTGAAATCCTTGCAATTTGTTTTTCAGACGTTTCATCCAAATTCTCTCCTGGTTTGGGAACTCATTAGCAAACTCCAATGACTGTGCTCCTTTTGTTTTTTGCCCTTAACTAGATTGATTCAGATGCTCCCAATGGGACAAACAATCTCCTCCTTCTGTATTTTTGTGCAGGAATGTGTACTTTTATATATATATATATATATATATATATATATATATATATATATATATATATATATATATATATATATATATATATATATATATATATATATATATATATATATATATATATATATATATATATATATATATAGAGAGAGAGAGAGAGAGAGAGAGAGAGAGAGAGAGAGAGAGAGAGAGGCGGTTCTCAAGTCAAAAAGTTCTCAGGTCAAATCTGCATTTCCCATAGGAATGCATTGAGAACCATTTGATCCGTATCTGCTCTTTTCCGTCCATAGAAACTAATGGGAAGCTGCTATTCTGCCTTCGACCACTAGAGGGGGATATTTTGTTTCTTTTTTTCTTAGGTCAAGAAAGGTTCAGGGAAGGCAGGGAAAATACAGTCCAGGCAGTCCGAAGACTGTCTCCCAATCCACTCTCTAAACGCTGGGAGGAGTGAGGAAGCAGACAGGCACCCTTTTCACTGGCCAACAGTTAACTGAAAGTTCAAATTTTGCACTTTCCCTGCCTCCCACGTGGTTTTTTTCAGTTCTTAACTCAAATCTAAGTACTTAAGTCAAGTCAATATTTTCCTATGAGAGTGGTTCTTAAGTCAAAATGTTCTTAACTCGTGCCGTTCTTCAGTCAAGACCCCACTGTATATCTATACTGCAACTCCACCTCCCTTTCTATCTTTTCTGTTCTCTTTAAACAATTTATATCCTTCAGTGGCTGTCTTCCCATCATAGGAGTTGTCCCACCAAGTTTCAGTTATTCCTATTTACCTTCCTGAACTAGGATTCCCAGGTCTTCATGTTTGTTTCTTGTGCTGCTGTCATTCATTCATTTATTTATTTATTTATTTATTTATTTATTTATTTATTTATTTATTTATTTATTTATTTATTTATTTATTTATTTATTTATTTAATAGACTCTCCATCTGGCAGCCAAGGCCACTCTGGGCGGTTTACAACAACTAGACAAGAACAGTAAAATAACAAAATAAAACAACATTGATAAATAAAAGTGCAAAACAAAATGCCATAAAATACAGGGAAGACATTGTGCAACACAGTATAGAATACAGGAATACAATACATTACATTCAAAAGCATAAAAACATTTTTAAAAACCATGTGTGTATAGACACCAGAGATTGTGTGTCATGGTGCTTTATTTCCTACTTCTTTTCTATTTTTTGGAAATCGCCAAACTATATTGGTAGCTTTTGTTGTTGTTGTTGTTGTTGGGATTTCTAAGAATCAGAAGCCGATGTGCCTCCTCAGACCCTTTGTGTAAAATGTCTTTGTGCAGGAAGATGGGCCTTTTCTCTTAAAGGAGCCCAAGGAAATGCAACCTGTTTCCTTCTTTCTCTCTGATTTTCTTCTTAAAGGGGAGAAAAAAACACCCCTTCTGCACTAAAGACATTTTATACAAAAGGCAATGGGAGTCTGACGGGGGTGTGTGTTGCTGGAGGGGATGGGGGAGAGATTCTGGCCTCCTCTCCTAGTGGATGCCACAAAGCCCCCTCATGGCTTCAGAAGTGGTCAGTGTCTTGTCTCTTGTCCAGATGACCGAAAATTCCCAGGGCTAGGATTTTTTAAGATGTTCCTTGCACCCTTCCTTTAAAGGAGGGTCTTCCGGAGAGTTGGGGCATTGGGGGGGGGGGTCGTTACACAGCTGCCACCTTTCGGTTCTCTTCCCTTTACTTGGGCTGCTCCAGCAACTGGAAACCCCTGCTTTCGGGTTTCTCTGGTCCTCCCAGCCCTTGATGGGACCATCACTGGGGGCAGGAAGACGAGGGGAGAGATGGCACTCAGTGGGTGGATGGTGCCATGGTTCCTTCCCTTGGTTACTGTTGAGGGCGGGGGGGGGGAGTTACAAGGACAAAATAAGTGGTATTATCCCTTCTTAAGTTACACTGTAATATACAGTGATGCAATTGCTATTGTAACTTCCAGATTTTACATCCTAAATCAGGGGTCAGGGAACTTTTTTACCTTTTACCCCCCCAAAAATTTATATACGCTGACATTACCCCCTTGAGTTGAAAGTAAGGAAATCATACATTATTTGAATTCAAAATATTATTTTATCTACAAAGGCTGTGTACTGAACTAGCAGGATATATCATAAGTATCAATGGCTGCCAGGCTATGTACTGAACTAGCAGGATGCACCAAATTTGATAAAGATGTGCACTGTTTTTGCTGAAACACATTGCACTCCAGCCATGGTGTGGTATAGGGAGTACTAAGGTGTCCAACGTGCCTAGCAAGGTGCATTAAATTTTTGCTAGCTCGCAGAGGATGTAATCATCATCAATGGTTGCCAGAGTGGTGCTAGCAATTGGGGGGAGGGCTTTTCCTACCACTTTAATCATTCTGTGTGTGGTTTGCAAAAAGGCACAAATTTTTGGTTGTTGTGGGTTTTTCGGGCTTCTTGGCCGTGTTCTGAAAGTGGTTCTTCCTAACGTTTCGCCAGTCTCTGTGGCTGGCATCTTCAGAGGATAGCAAACTGTGCTCTGGGTAGGCTTGAGAGTGGGTGGAGTATTTATGGCTGTGAGAAGGCTAGTTTGTGAGGTAGGCTATTGTCCTAATCAGGAGATGGTTGATTAATGTGTTTTGTTGTGGATGTATTGTTTGGATGCACAAATTTTTATTTATTTATTTATTTTATATCTCGCCTATCTGGTCAATAACGACCACTCTAGGTGGCTGTGGCTAAAGATCATGTGACCCACCCTGGTGCCACAGCCCAACATCAAAGACCAGTGCACTTTTTTATCATCATCAATGGAAAACTCAACAGAGGCCAATCTCAAAGAAAGGCAGTGCCAAAGAATGCTCCAACTACTGTACAATTGCACTCATTTCACATGCTAGCAAGGTTATGCTCAGAATCCTACAAGGTAGGCTTTGCTCATTACCCCCAGGATTTTCATTTTTACCCCATTTGGGGTAATTTACCCCTGTTCCCAGACCACTGTCCTAAATGGCTTCTGTGCATACTTTCCACAATGTGGCCACAATTCCCTTTGTGCACAGATAAATCCTCAGAATTCCTCTGCCTGCTCTACCCACTCCAGCCAACTCCATTGATTCCCTCTTCTCTCTAAATAGACACACACAGGTTTGTTGGTTGGGTTGTTTGAGGTCTAACCCACCCATCTAGTGGCAAGCTACTCCTCTGGCTGGCTTACATCAACAGGAACCATACAACAAACCCTCAAAGGAAAGAAAGAAAGAAAGAAAGAACAAAATCACAACCAGTAATCCTTATTTCAAACATATAAATGCAAATCCTCAGATGGTGGTGATTCTAAAATCATTTTAAACAAAAACTAACTATTATTCAATTAAATAGGAAGCCGGTTGTTGGCGGCCTGGTGTGGCGTTTCACCACGTGGCCCCTGCTTGTTTCACCAAACACAGAGCTCACGCTGCATATCCCAACACAACCTTAACCACACTGCCTCCAGTTGATCTCTTTACCAGTTATGTTTCCTATGAAAGACTGAGGTCCATTCAGTACTTAACTTTGAAATAAGAACAGGTTCATTGGTTACAAGTTGTTTCAGGAATACTGTAGTTCTTGAGCACATTATTAAAGTTACACAAAGCGTTCAGTGTTTTCCTTTAACCTCTTCTATACTTAACTAATACAGATAACACTCTGATTATTCACTCCTTAAATTCTCTCTCTGCCTCAAAACCCAAACTACAGTGGTGCCTCACTTAACGGGCACCCCATTTAATGACGAAATAGCATACCGACAAACTTTTTGCAATTGCTTTTGCGATCGCATTGCAATGTTTTAAATGGGGAAAAATCACTTTGCGATGATTGGTACCCTGTTTCGCTTACCAATCATCGCAAAGTGATGATTTTCTAACAGCTGATTGGCGGTTCCAAAATGGCCGCTGGGGAAAAAAATGGCTGCCCACTGTGTTTTCGTGCAGATTCCTCGCTTACCGGGCAGCGAAAATGGCCGCCGTATGGAGGATTTTCGCTTTAAGATGAGTTTTAAGCCCATAGGAATGCATTGAAGGGGGTTCAATGCATTCCTATGGGCTTTTAAAAATCGCATAGCAACGAAATCGCTTTGCAGCAATTTTTGCTGCACGGATTAACGTTGCTATGCGAGGCACTACTGTATTTTCCTTTCTCTTCAAATCTCTCTCTCTCTAAAAGCTCCATCTCTCTCACACACACACACTCTGCTGTAGCCCTCCTTCTATCGAGCTGGCCCTGCCTCTCACGGGCTCTCTATGGGTTCATGCAAATGCCTTGCTGAATATGCATGCCAGGGTGACCACGACATCTGGCTAAAAAACCGTGTTTGTATTTGTCTCCAGAATGCCATGAGGGTCGGGGGGGGGCAGGCACAACTCCCCTGGGACTGACTTCCAGGGCGGGGGGGGGTCACCACTGAGAAGGTCCACCCAGAGCCCTTCTTGCATTGCAGCGGATTTCCTGGAACTTGATGTTCCACTCGAACTAGCCGAAGAGGAAAACAGGCGGCCTTCCCCTTGCCTTCCTGCACACACGCTATACAGAAGCCTGCTGTCTCCCCAAACCTTGATGGGTGGATAGGGCTTCTCTCCCCTCTGAAGAGAACGACTCCCTTGACAGTGATGAAGAGGAAAGGGCCTTGGGCCATGGACAGAATGCCTTGGCTGAATAGTACCAGCCAAGCGTCTTGAGCCCCACCGGGTTCAGGTCCGGGCCTTGCACATTGATGCCCAGATGTGAACTCCATGGTTTATCAAAGCTAAATGCTCTTGAAGCCAGAGAGACTCCACTCTCCATGTAAGCCAGAAAAGATGGCAGCCTGGGCCATGGGGGTTGGGTGGGTGACCCAGCTACAGCGAGACCCCTCTCTTTAGACTCTTTCCCCCTCCCATTCTTAAAACTTGTGCGCTCCCCTCGCCACCAGAGAGAGAAGACCAGAGTCACCACGTCCTGTTTCCTCTGTGTATGTGAGATAGAGAGAAATCCCTAAAGGTTTACCTTCTCAAGAAATCCCTCTTTCGCTCCGACTCTAGAGACCTTCATCTTGGGGTTTGGCCATTTGACGACTCCTTTTTTCCTCTTTGCTGCTTCTGCTTCATTGGACTTAATTGACTATCATTTGTTTCGTTTTTATGTGAGTGTTTTATTATATAATTCATTTGTCAGCTGCTTCACTAGAAATTGTTTAATCAGAGATTAAAGGAAGATCTTTTTCTCTTTTCTCCAGTCTGTACCAATAATGCTGTTCGGTAATCTTGAATAAGCAGTCCGGCATACTATGGTTCAAAACTCCCTGTCGTTTCTCTTTATTTCCAGGGGACGGCCAAGTTGATTTTGATGAATTCATGACTATCCTTGGACCAAAACTGGTGTCGTCAGAAGGGCGGGATGGTTTTCTGGGAAACACCATTGACAGCATATTCTGGCAGGTGAGTGGCAAGGCATGCTTGTCTGTTTGTTTGGAGGAGGAGGTCCTCGGGGGCTTCCTTTGCCCTTTCCAGAAGTCTTGACAGCAGCTATGAGGAGATCGCATTGGATTTGTCGTTGAGGCTGATGTCTCAGGATTTGAAGTTTACATGTCAAGAGTGGACTTGTTAAGCTCTATGGGATTTCTTGCCACTGGCTCAAAAATGAAAGGGGGCCTTTTCTGTGTGTCATCTGCAGTTTGTGCAAAATGTCTCAGTGCAACGCTGGTGAGTTTTTCCTTGGGTGAAGCAAAGCATAGGTGATCCCAGAAGGGACTGACTGATCAACCCAAAAGCAACAGACAACCCATTAGATGCTTCTAGTTTTTAAATGTCCATGCAGAAAAGCAGCAGCTAACCTAGTTTTGCTGTCCATTTCCCTCATTTTATATTAAAAAAATACTCATAGACGTGGAAGTTCTCATTGAGAGCAACAGAAGACATCTTTTCAGCTTGCTTTGCTTTTTCATGTTCTTGCATGCAAGAATGAGCCAAGCAAGGCTCCGTCCATCAGGGCCCTTGGGGGGGGCACAGGTGAGAATTTTCCCCAGGGACAGAACGTCACATACAGAAGAATCAACATCAGCATTGCTGCACCTTTGCTAACTTTTTCCTTTTAAGATGCCACTCCAGAATTCTAATAGAAAAAAAAATTGAAAACTTCTCATGGAGCAGCTGGTGTCATTTTATCACAATCTCATGAGCAAAATGTTACAGTCACAGGTAACACGAAAGGTGGCAACCTAGCCTCAGCCTAACTAGAATCAGACATTTTTATTATTACATTCAGGAAAGTGGGAAGTTGACTAAATATAATATTTACAAATTTCTCGATTCTTCAACAAAAATGGTTTAATGGTTGTTGTGGGTTTTTCAGGCTCATGGGGAAGCGGGAAATGGTTTATTCATTTTCGGAAAATGGTTTATTCGTTCCCAAACTGGGGACTGACTCGCCCGAGGAAGACAGGAAGACATTTCAAGGGGGCCTTGAGAAAAGAAGACGGAGGGGTGATAGGATAGCAGTTTTCAAGTATTTGAAAGACTGTCTTACAGAGGAGGGGCAGGATCTGTTCTCCATCATCCCAGAGTGCAGGATGACACACAACAATGGGCTCAAGTGAAAGGAAGCCAGATTTCTGTTGAATAGCAGGAAAAAACTCTTAACGGTTAGAGCAGTATGACAGTGGAACCAGTGACCTCGGGAGTTGGTGAGTGCTCCTTCAAGAAAAACTTGGATCATCACCTGGCAGATCTGCTTTGATAGTATTCCTGCCTTGAGCAGGGGGTTGGACTTGATGGCCTCAGTGGCCCCTTCCAACTTCACTTTTCTATGATTCTATGAAGTCTGGACGAAATGAGTCAGGCAAGTGCAGAGAGCTGTGGGGGCCAGAAGTTGGCTCGAGAATGGAGGGGCCAGGTGGGACCAGGCAAAACCTTGCATTCAGACATGCAGAGCTTTCGTTCCTTGTTGCTGTTGCATCCGTCAGCGAAGGAGGAGGACGAATGTGTGCAGGTCCCTCGCTACCTGCAACTCATACACATACTGGCTCCCCACCCCACCAGTTATTATTTTTGAAGTCCATTCTCTCTCTCTCTCTTTCTCTCTCTCTCTCTCTCTCTCTCTCTCTCTCTCTCTCTCTCACACACACACACACACACACACACACACACACAATTTTATGCAAATCTGTGTCCTTCTTTTGGTCTCTTTCAGCACATTAGAAGAGCTGGCTCTTTCTTGAAGAGATGCCAAGTGATCAGCCGTTTTGTCTGGGCCAAAAACTAATGCCCCTTCTCCTTGCCTCCATTCTTGTAAGGATTCTGGGGGTCAGGAGGGCAGGGCACCCGCTTGGTGTGAGCCATCTCCCGCCCGTTGCCTCTGAGCCTTTTCCCGCTTCCCCATGAGCCAGACACGCCTTGCCTGGTTAACAAGAATCAGAGGCTGAAATCCTGCTGGTGCTACTCAGACTGCACAGCAGTGACTATGGCCTCATCAGCTCTGTGCCGCCGCTGATTCAAGGCTTCCTTTGGGGTTTGGGGGGTGCACGTAACTTCATTGCATTGTATACAAGTCACATATACCCTACATTGCCTTTAATCTGTAGCACATGGCTACTGATGATGATGATGTCACCTCTGTTGCACAACCCAATTTCAGCCACAGGATCCTCTTGAAAGAAAGACATTTGCTGCCCTTTCTCCCCGGATCCTGCAAGTTCCTACACATGAGGCTTGTCCACTCCACCGGCCCCCTGCCAGCTCCTTTCCAGGCCTGGGTTAAAGGCCAGTGGGAGTGGGGCTCAGGCCCCTCCCATTCTCCTGGGAGCAGGGCAGAGAGCGAAGGCCTCCAGAAACATCTGTTCGGGCAGGTTGGCTTCAGGTACTGCCTCTTCCTGGTACATCAGGAGCCATCGTTGCTTCCTTTGCTGGGGAGGTTGTATATTCGAGTGGGAGATGATACTAGGAGCCTGACCCCACTGACCACCCCCCCCCGCTAGCTTCAATTTCCTTGAAAAACCATGACACAAATTTTGGCGTACACACAAGGCAGGTGCAAATTTGTGCCGTGAGCAACCTTTTCTGCTCCTCTGCCAGAGATTGTTTTATTTTGTTGCAGATGTGGAGTTGATTCTTTGGAATGCCAAAGAACGACTCTCACGTGGTTTTGAATCGCCCTCCTTTGCATCCCTGAAGACAACAATGCAAACAATCAATGTCGATTTGGCTACTGGTCAATGTAGGCTCAGGTTAATGTATGAGAGCCTGGCGTGGATGGTGAGGGATCATCGCTAATCTCTGTGAACACAGAGCATGGTGGGTGAGGTTTTCTTTCCATGGTAGGATCCTCATCCGCCTTCTTTACGCAGTGAGTGCAACCAGTCTTCCCAGCACTGGCACTCTTCGGCTGACCTCCATCCCAGGGAAAATTCTGGAACAGATCGTAAAGTGGTCATTGTGCAAGCACCTAGAAAACAGTGCAGTAATAACTAGAAGCCAGCACAGATTTGTCAAGAATAAATCCTGCCAAACTAATTTGATCTCATTTTTTTGATCAGGTCACCTCCCTGGTAGACAGAGGGAATATTTAGACGTAGTATATCTTGACTTCAGCAAAGCTTCTGACAAAGTGCCCCATGAGATCCTGATTAGCAAGCTAATTAGGTGTGCGCTGGATAGATCAAGTGTCAGGTGTATCCACAATTGGCTACAGAATCATACTCAGAAGCTGAGGGTTAATGGGTCCTTCTCTAAGTGGGAGGAGGTCACAGGTAGGGTATCCCAAGGTTCAGTCCTGGGCCCAGTGCTCTTCAACCTTTTTTTTTAAATCAATGACCTGAATCATTGGGTGCAGGGAATGCTAATCAGATTTGTGGCTGACACAATATTGGGTAGAATTGCTAATACCCTAGAAGACAGAAACTAAATTCAAAATGACCTTGATAAGATGGAGCACTCCACTGAGAACAATAGAATGAAATTCAACAGGGATAAGAGCAAAGTACCGTATTTGATGGCATATAAGACGACTGGGCATATAAGATGACCCCCAACATTTCCACTCAAAATATAGAGTTTGTATATTTCTGAAGGGAAATGGTGGGAGTTTAGAAAGATAAGGGAGAGGAGGAGGGCAAGCGGCTGGGCAGGCGTCAGTGGAGGAAGAGGAGGGCGAGGAGGAGGGCAAGCAGCTGGGCGGGCAGCGACGAGGAGGGTGAGGAGGAGGGCAAGCGGCCGGGAGGGCGGTGGAAGAGGAGGGCGAGGAGGAGGGCAAGCGGCCGGGCGGGCGGCGAGGAGGAGGGCAAGCGGCCAGGCGGGCAACAGAGGAGGAGGAAGGCGGGCGGGCGGGCGGGCGACGGCGGAGGAGGGCAAGCGGCTCTCGGCGGCGAGCGGGCAGCTGGCTCAGCGGCTCAGGGTGGCGGGCTCTGGCTGCTCAGGCATGGCCGGCTCAGCTTCCCTCCCTCTGTCCAGACCGACTGACCGCCTGCCTGCCTGCCTGCCCGCTTGCCTTCCTCCCCGGCCGGCACGGCACTGCGTCACTCACAGTGGCAGCTCCTTCTGAAGTGCACCCGGTGTATAAGACGACCCCCCCCCACTTGGAGGCATGTTTTTCAGGGGGAAAAGTCGTCTTATACGCCGGCAAATACGGTACTGCTTCTGTGAAAAAACACAGTTAACAAGATGGGGAATACCTGTCTCAGCAATACTTTGAGTCCTTGTAGAGCACAAGCTGAGTATGAGCCATCCGTGTGATGTGGTTAAAAAATAAAATAAAACGCCAATGCTATTTTATGCTGTATCAACAGAAGTGTAGTCTCTAAATCTCGTGAGGTACTGGTCCCCCTCTATTCTGCACTGGTTAGGCCTCATCCTGAGTATTGCCTCCAATTCTGGACATTTCAAGAAGGACACTGAGAAATTGGAACAGGTTCAGATAAGGGCAACAAGGAGGATCAAGCAGCTGGAAATCAAGCCCTAGGAGGAAAGACTGGAAGAACTGGGCATGAGAGAAAAAAAAGGCTGAGGGGACATACGATAATATTTTTCAAAGACTCGAAAGATTGCCATTCAGAAGGAGGAGCAGGATCTGTTATCCCAGAATGCAGGATACATAATAATGGGCTCCAAGTGACAGGAAGCCAGATTTCAGTTGAATATCAGGAAAAACTTCCTAACTGTTAGAGCAGTAGGACAGTGGAACCAATTATCTTGGGAGGTTTTGAGTACTCTAACACTGGAGGCCTTCAAGAGAAACTAAGACCACCACCTGGCAGATATCCTTTAGTTTGTATTCCTGCACTGAGCAAGGGGTTGGACTTGATGCCCTCAGAGGCCCCTTCCAACTTTATGATTCTATGATTCTGTGACTTGAAAGCTAGCCCTACCGAGGAGCAGCAGGGTCTGTTTGCAATCATCCCAGATTGCAGGACATTTAAGAATTGGATCAAGCGACAGGAAGTCAGATATAGGCTGAATATCCTAACCGTTAGAGCAGGAGTGCAAGGGAATCGATGCCCATAAGAGGGATGTGATGGGTGCTCTGGTGCTGGAGGCATTCGAAAGAAAGTTCAACAACCATCCATCAGATCTGCTTTTATTAGGATTCCTGCCCTGGGCGGGGGTGGGGGGTGGGACTCGATGGTCTTCAAGGCCCCTTTCCAACTCTGTGATTCTAGGATCCTGGGAGTCCCAGCTCTGACCAGCAGGGTCCTCATACTTTGTGACGGTTGTACTCAAAGCTCCGGTACAGGAATTGTGAACTAAAAAGAAGTTTTATTCAAAAGGAACAGATTAAGACGTTTCAAGGCTTAACTGTCGTTTTTCTGTTATAAGTTGTCAAGCCCAAGTCCTTCTGCTTTGCTTCCTTTCTTCATGACAGTTTAAACCTATCAAGTCCTAAATGCATAGGGATGAGAGTTCATTTTTTGCTCACTTCTATTGCAACCCAACACTAGATGCCCAGGGTTTCTTTCCAAAAACAGCCCTCCCAGCTCCTCGTGCTTCCTGGTCTCTCTTGGAAGAGAGATAACTGCCTTGAATCCGAACTCTCCTTTGCCTCCTGTTTAATTCTCTCTCAGCCTCATGCAGGCTCACACACGCCAGCCCATTAGCTCACCGTTTCGTTCACATTCCAGCCCACCTCTGAACTCTTTCATCAGCTCCTCCTGGTACACAGCCAGCTAATCACCGTAAATCAAAGCCAGTCGCTTCCTGTCGGCACTCAACAAAACACCTGCATGCAAGGGACGACGGCCACACTCAAGGCATGCAGTGGGTCTAGGAAGTGGCTCCAGACAGGAATGTTGGTCTGTCCCAGCGTGGAGAAGGCATGCAGCCTTTTGGAAGAAGGTCAAACGGGAGCAGGGAAAGGAAGGGGAAGATGAGACCCCTGAGGGAAGTCGACAGCCTGTGTGTCGGCCAGACAGGTGGGAACGGGTGGGTGTCTCAGCAGCTGGTGGGCTTTGGCCTCTTGAGCAGGTGGGCGACTAAGGGAGAGGGGTTGAGGAAAGGAACCACCCGGCAGGTTGGTGGCACCAACACCATACAGGTGGGCTAAAGGGGGGGGGGGGGAACCGGCCAAGGCAGAATCTTAGCGGACAGTAAGGTGAAATCAAATTCACACCCACAAACGATGTGTAGCAAAAAGACTTTAAACATTTACTGAAGCGTGGCT
The DNA here is from genome assembly GCF_051106095.1 of Pogona vitticeps. Lineage (NCBI taxonomy): Eukaryota > Metazoa > Chordata > Lepidosauria > Squamata > Agamidae > Pogona > Pogona vitticeps. Next base: position 19,966,342 of record NC_135789.1, on the reverse strand, counting down.
CCCACTTCTGTTTGACATGACCCACCTTGGGTCCTTTTAACGAGAAAGATGGGATAAAATATTTTAAATAAATACCAGTAAATGAATGAGACTGTGTCATCCTTTAGTCCACCTAATAGACATTACAGTGTTTTGGAAGACTGTGTTTTGAAATGGTACAGAATCAAATTCCTTTATCAAGCACAAATGTGTTAAAATAATCTTAAGACACTGAGCACCTTGTCGTCTGGGAGATGTGAATGTTTATTTTGCTGTCAACTTTGATGATACATTATTTGACTGGATCGCTCCAGCTGTTAGGTATTCAGCTCTGAAGCGAGAGGTTGGGGGTTCAGTTCCCCATTGTGCGTCCCAGAAGAGCCAGCCTGGGTGTCCTTGGACAAGTTGCAGAGTCCCAGGGATTCCCTCTCCCCAGAAGAAGGGAAGGGTCAACCGCTTCTGATTATTCTCTACCTAGAAAACCTTGAAAAGGGTTGCCAGAGGCAGAATTGAGATGATGGCACTCAGTAAATGATGGACTGCACAGGCAAGCTGAAGTGAAGCAATGTGGCTTTGCTGAAGCTTGATTCATAGCCTCTTTTACACTTCTGTTTGAATTAGGTGGTCATATGGGGACGGCATATTGTTTCAATACCCCTCAATCTGATGTGGTTCGATCCTCGCCACACATACCCTTCCTTTGATCCTGCCCTGTGCTGATCCCCGGCTCTGCTTTTATGGTTCATTGTGAAGCTGGTGGGCTGATTAGAAGTGTTGTGTGGTGAGAGGGAAAAGGAACGGTTTGCCAAAGTTCTCTAGAACATGCAAATGTTTACACGCATTCTGCAGAAACATAGTTGTCTGCTGCAGGTTGTTAGAGTTGTTGTGCAGAGATGAACTAGCGTTAAACCCAGTAGTTTAAATACTCCAGAGCAATTAGCGAGAAAGACTGCATGAGCGGGTGTTCCTGCTGTCCAGAACATCACACCCAACTTATTACATCATCCACAGTCATCTCCCCACCACCACCTTTGCCATCCTTTTGGAAAATGAAATAACTGATTGCATGAGGAAAAGTCCATTCAAATCATTCCTGCTTAAAAAAGCAGAAGCCCCCAGTGACAGAGGGGGAAAAAACTCCATGTCAGGAGGCAAAAGGGCCAGGCTGATGCGTGTTGGACTTTTATGTCATGCGATCAGTTTTTAAAAAGTAAATTCATCTGTTTTACACTTGCAGCAAATCCAGCAGTCTTTCACCAGGTAGTCTCAGCTTTAGTTTAATTCCTGCGTTTGTGGTTTAGTTTTACATACATATCAGTGTTATTGCTGTGTGGTGGCTTGATGTGGACGAATGCTTATTTAAACCCCCGGACAAGTTCACACCCAGAGAAAGGGCAGAAGCCTGAACTGTCTGTGCCAGCCGCCACCACCAGTCCAGACAGTTGGCCTCTTGAGAAAGGAGGAAGCTGTGGAATCAAGGAACGAGAAAAGCAGCTCTGCAGAGGGCGCGGAAGACGGAACGTCCCTTGCGTGATACGGGATGAAGCTGAGGCAGAGGGATTCCTCCGCCCGTCCACCCCAAACCTCAGATCTGTAGGACAGTCATGGGGCTGTGGAAAGGCGGAGGTGGTTTGGGGTCCCTGCCGTGGAAAGGACAGACTAAGAGCACTTTTGTTTGTAAAACGGTCCAAGGAATACAGGAGTAAACGAGCAGAGGTGCAGATATTGTTGAGGAGCAGCTTCATCAAATCCGAGCGTTCTGCTTTGCTGTAGAAAGTCATTATGCCCCCCCCAGGTGGGTGGTTTTTGTTTTTGTTTTTTTTACCTAACCACAATCCTAAAAGACCAAAGCATTGGAGTTTGACAGCTTCACATCCAGAAGGCAGGCAAATGTCTGTCTATCCAGCACTAAACAATCATTCCTTCCAGCTTTTGAAATGCAAAGAGAGCCCTTTCTCTCTGCTGAGTGTTCTGTCCCTCTCTTGGTGGCAGTTCTTTTTTGGCGTTGATTTTTGTGATTGGTGTCTAGTGTGTGTGCAGTGAAGGAAGCAGTCTGCCCCAGTCTGCACTTTCAAGCAACTGTAAGTAAAGAAACACCTTTTATTCTTTCTCCTACAAATGTCTCAGAGTGAGTTAAGTGCCAGTTAACAGGAAAGGTGTGGATTCTGGGGAACTTGTACCTTTTTTACCAGGACTTCAAAATTCTGTAACACAGGCTAACATGGCAGGTCTTACCAAGGTAGCCATGGAAAAGCCTGCCACTCACAAGACTGTTGTTGTTGGTAGTCGTCTGTGGGTATGAAAACTTAGGTGGTTGTTGTAATAAAATGGCAGCTAAAGAGGATGACTTGGATGGCTCTTTGGACTCGTCATCCAACCTCTGGGAAGAGCACAGTATTGGCTCGCACAACCGTCAGTGGCTCGTTAAGGCAAAGCTGTTGGAACGGGGAAGGGGAAGAGGAGCAAAAGGGGGACGTCCGTGGCACTTAAAAGTGGCCAGCCATCTTGGCAAGTCTTGTGCTTCAGCAAGATGGCCCCGAGGAAAGAATGTCTCATTTGGTTGTGCCCGAGAGGCCATAGGGTTCCGGTGGGATCTGCCCAGGCCAGAAAGAACAGCAGTGTCTGGGCACAGAACCGGGAGGCACAGAACCGAGTTGTTTGAGGAGAGTGGAAGACAGACAGGCTTCTGGGGCCAACAGGCAGCGGGATTTTGCTCCAACAAGTTAAAAAAGAAGGGAAAGGATGGCGGGGGGGGAGAAATTACAGACTCTCTCCATGCAAAGCTCATACCAGCAGCCATCCAGCCATGTTTCTACACATATTTAATAAATTCTTACCTGTAAAGGGACGTGGTGGCGCTGTGGGCTAAACCGCAGAAGCCTGTGCTGCAGGGTCAGAAGACCAAGCAGTCGTAAGATCGAATCCACGTGACGGAGTGAGCTCCCATCGCTTGTCCCAGCTCCCGCCAACCTAGCAGTTCGAAAGCATGCAAATGCGAGTAGATTAATAGGGACCACCTCGGTGGGAAGGTAACAGCGTTCTGTGTCTAAGTCGCACTGGCCATGTGACCACGGAAGATTGTCTTCAGAAAAAACGCTGGCTCTATGGCTTGGAAACGGGGATGAGCACCGCCCCCTAGAGTCGAACACGACTGGACAAAAATTGTCAAGGGGAACCTTTACCTTTACCTTTACCTTTACATTTACATTTACTTGTACTTAGAAGAAGGGGAGAAGATTTTATTGAGGAATCCAAAGGTGGACTCAAAACACTTTGGCTGCCATTTCCTGTTTTAACATGTCATTGCCCCCCCCACAGAGCATGGTAGCCAGCAAGAGTGCCCAGTGAGAGCTAGGCATTGTCAGATGGGGAGGGGGCTTCATCCAGCAGCAGCCGTCCCCAGAGTAATCCTGTGCATTACTTTCATGCCTCACTGTCCTGGATTCAAGTCACTGACTGTCTTTGAAAAAGGTTTTAATCCTTTGAGTGCTAGGAAGGACCCACCTCCGGCATGGTCTGTGGCTCTTTACTGCACCCTCCAGTTGGCCAGCAAAAAAAAAAACTGTCACATTTTTGCTGTCTTTTCCATAAGATGATCCACAGACTTCCTTCAAAATAATTGTAAAATAATGAAATGTACGTAGGCAAATGAAAACTGCTTTCTTATTTCAGTGTTGAGGGGGAAATGGGAGATGAAATGATACAGCAGCTGAAAGGAAAGTCAACTTTCGAACTTTCAAACTCCTGTGATTGGAAAACTAAAAAGCCCAAATGTGTGATAGCTTTGTTGCGATGAGTTTTGTGGTCTGGAATTGAGAAACGGTTAACTTTTTTTGAAAATGGTAATTGCCTCTAACAATTCATTTAAAACAGGAAATGCATGTCAGTTACTGGAGAGGTAATTTTAAAAAAATGTAAGGAATTGTTTTTAGAGCATTGGCTGACAGGAAAATTCTGCATCTCCAAATGATTCAAAAGCATTTTTTTTCCTTAGTTCCTCACAAATTTTTAACACCGATTCCTGGGTTTGAGGAATCTTGAAAACACATATATATTGTTCCACTGAATAACCCTGAGCACTTCTGATCTCACCTGGTTTCAGAAGCAACGTGAGTACAAACCAAAGCAAAGGATCCTGGTGGAACTGCTGGAGAGCTGTTTCTTGCCAGTCAGGGTGACAACACATGTTTTAAATGTCTTAATTAGTTGAATTAATTAATGTAATCTGTTACTTTGTGTTCAGTACATAATGTAGTGAACGTTACGTTGCAGTTTTCTGTTATTGTCCATAACAGAACAATATTGACCGCCCAGAGTAATCACTCTGTCTAAAAATGGAACGAATGAAAGAACAAATGAATGAACGAATGAACAGTCCGACTCGGCAGAAGGCAGCTTCCCACGTTAAGAGAACAAGGGCCTCCCGAGCCATCTGAGCCGTAGTCTTGATTGGCAACTGCCTTCAAGCAAGATCCGGGTGCTGCCCCCCATTATTGTCCTTCTGCAGTCTGGCAGGGCCAGTAGGTGGCCTTAGGGCTAGTTGCTAAAGACAGGGCTTTTCATGGGTGGCTACTGGACCTGCACTGTTGATCAAAACTTAAAATGGCTTTTCCTGCATTTGTAATTTAGTATTATACAGGGTCTAATCATTTTTCAGTATAGTAACTTCTCAAATTTTCCCTGGGCTGTGTTTAATTCAGATTGTGAACCACCTTGAATCCCAGTTATGGAGGAGAAGGGTGGGAGAAAAGCCATTAAACCAGTAAATAAATAAGAGTTATGGGGCTGGCAGCGCTGTGGGGGGAAGGAGAGTAGAGTAAGGTGAGAGATGATAGAGGAGCTGTGCCTAGTGGGTGACACAGGGAGGAGAGCCTTTGATATCCTTTAGTGGCAGCCCCAGAAGGCTCGGGGTTCCACTGAAGCTGGATGGCAAGAGATTCAGGATGGCGAAAAGGGAGAACTTCTTTATGCCGCTCAAATTGTGGAACTCGTGGCCGTAAGGCATCATGAGGACTGCCAACTTGGATGGCTTTAAGGGGGGCCTTGAGGAATCCATGGAGATGTAGCATCGTCCGTGGCTGCTACGCAGGGTGGCCTAGCGAGGCCAGAGGCAGACTGCTTGCTTGTTCTTCAGCTCTGTCTACTCATTTTTCTCCTCGTTTAATGCAATGGCATCCACGAAAGTCATGGAAACGACATTATCGCTCTGTCTGTGGAAGAAGGGAAACATGGCTGGTTGTGGGCAGATTTATTTTGACCAATACATTAGACTTTTAATCTAATTTCCAACTTGGTGTATGCGATTCTCTTATATAATGTTTATTTCGAAAGCGAGGAAGGACCTGCGTAGAATTCCTGCCTGTTTGTGATTTATATTATTCTTTCCTTGTTCTTGTCATTGGCGGCGGCTGCCAGGCTAATGAAATTTGAGGATTGCAGTGCGGGTGCAGCGGGAGAGATCAGATCGGTTTCCCGAGCCGGCTTCTCTGCTCTCCCATCCATAGCTGTATCTGTTGCATCAGGAACCGCAAAGCGCCAAGCCGGGCCTGCTGGTTCAAACATGGCCGTGCCCAAAGGGAAGCAATCTCTTCGTGAATTCTACCCTAATTTGTAGTTCCCTTTTGCTAAATGACTATAATGGGTGGCATTTGAACATGCTGGCATCTATGGGGCCCGGTTAAATGTGTTTGCGTGTACAATGAATGGGCTTTAGCTCCGAAAGGTGTTTTAATTTGTAAAAACTATGCATCATTGCCTGCCGAGAAGATCTCGGCTCTGCAGCCCTCCTTTCTTTGCAGCAACCACCAGCATAGTAATGAGATGGTTGCCATGGAAATGTGCGCATTGAGCAACTTGCTGGTGTGCTGTAGTTCCCTGATTTTTATGAACCACTTTCCACTTTTTGTGGAATGACCGCAGTTCTCAGAGATGAGGGCGAGTCAGAAACACTCGCAGATACCTGCGCTAGTACAGACATGCGCATTCTTCCCCATGTGCAGCAGTTTCGCGCACACAAGCTTGTAGTAAGCAAGCACTTCGTTAATACCCAGGACCTTCCTGTAGAAGAACAAAGGGAACGGAGAAATGAGCAACGGAACAGAGGAATTACTTCCTCTGTTAATTAAGAATAAAAGCTTACAGTGGTTGGAGGTGAACTAGGCCAACCGCTGGCATAAGCCGCGGTGCAAAATCCAAAATCCTCCAACAAAGACCTCCAGCGCCGAACAACTTTTACCATTTTGAACAGAACTGGAATTGAAGAGGCAAGACAGTGCAGTGTGTGGGGAACCCCAGTTCAGTTGAGAGTTTCAAACTTTCTAGAGGGATCTTTGTGCTTGGCCTAAGGAAGAGCTGCACATTGTTGTCTTGGGCTCTCAGGGATAAACATGCCCAGTTCTTTCAGCCTTTCCGCCTAGGGCTTAATTTCCAGCCCCCCAATCATCCTGGTTGCTTTCCTCGTACTCAACGCAGTGGCATCAAAATATCAAAGGTTATGTGTGAAGTGCTCCTACTCTTTTTAAAAGGGCATGAAAAATCATCCCTGTCATTTCCCTCCTCTGAACTTGCACTTACTGCTGTTAAAATTCATGCTGTTGTTTTCAGCCCAGTGGTTTCCAAAGTACAGTATTAGGTATTCCACCCAATGTGGTGTTGCCTACAGATTTGATAAGTGTTCTCTGTATCTCCAAGAGCAAATTCCGCTGCACATACTGGGCTTTACATCTGAGTGCATTCCAATTTGACATACAAAGGGTAAAAGGAAAGTCACACAAAGCATTCCCTGCACTCCCTCATCCAAACCATTAATAAAAATGTGGAACAGCACCAGACCCAGGACTGAGCCTTGGGGTATCCCACTTGTGACCTCCTCCCAGTTAGAGAAGGACCCATTAATCATCACACTCTGAGTACGATTCTGTAGCCAATGGTGGATCCACTTGACACTTGATCTATCAAGCCCACACCTTGTTTGCTTGCTAATCAGGATCACATGGGGGACTTTGTCAAAAACATTGTGGAAGTCAAGATATACTACGTCTACAGCATTCTGTCTTTCTATCAGGGAGGTGACCCGATTAAAAATGAGATCAGATGAGTCTGATGGGATTTCTTCTAGACGAATATTACTACTCTGGCTGCAGCATTTTGAATTTGCTGAAGTTTCCTAACACTTTCCAAAGTAAAGACCCATAAAATAAAAACCCATGCAGAATGTATTACAGTAATCTGGCTGGGATCTAACTAAGGCATGTGTGTTGGTGGCCAGATCAGACCTTGCCAGGAATGGGTGCAGCTGGTGCACTATGACCACTAGTGAAACCTGAGCATCTGGGCTCATCAGAAATGAATTCAGGAGCACACCCAAGCTGCGCAGAGGGAGTGCAAACCCATCCAGCACAAACTAGCCATATTCTCCGTTTTGTCTGGATTAAGTTTCAGTTTATTCACCCTCATAAAACCATAGAATCAAGGAGTTGGAAGGTGCCTGTTAGGCTATTGAGTCTCCTGCTCAATGTAGGAATCCAAATCAAACAGGTCGGACAAAGGGTTGTCTTAATATTCTCTTGAATGCCTCCAGTGTTGAAGTGTACACCACCTCCCAAGATAATTGGTTTCACTGTCATACTTCTCTAACAGTTAAGAGATATTTCTTAATATCAACCAAAATCTGGCTTCCTGTAACTTGAGCCCATTGTTCCATGTTCTGCACTCTGGGTTGATTGAGAACAGATCCTGCCTCTCCTCTGAATGAGAGCCTTTCAAGTCTTTAAAAAGTGCTCTCCTATCTCCCCTCACCCCTCATTAATCAAAGCTAAACATGCTGAATTTTTTCAGCCTCTCCCCATAGGACTTGGCTTCCAGCCACCTGATCATCCTTGTTAGCCTCCTCTGAATTTATTCCAATTGGTCAGCATCCTTCTTGAAGTGTGGTGTCCACAAGTGGACACAATACTCAATGTGAGGCCTTGTTGTTTAGTCGTTAAGTCATGTCTGACTCTTCGTGACCCCATGGACCAGAGCACACCAGGCCCTCCTATCTTCCACTGCCTCCTGGAGTTGGGTCAAATTCATGTTGGTAGCTTTGATGACATTGTCCAACCATCTCATCCTCTGTCGTCCCCTTCTCCTCCTGCCTTCACACTTTCCCAACACCAGGTTCTTTTCCAGGGAATCTTCTCTTCTCATGAGATGGCCAAAGTACTGGAGCCTCAGCTTCAGGATCTGTCCTTCCAGGGAGCACTCAGGGTTGATTTCCTTCAAAATGAATAGATTTGTTCTCTTTGCAGTTCAAGGGACTCTCAAGGAGAGGCCTAACCAGTACCAAATAGACGGGGACAAGTGCCTCACAGGATTTGGTGACTAGACTTCTGTTAATGGAACCTAAAATAGCATTGGCGTGGTTTTTTTTTTTCTTTTAGCCGGATCACACTGTTGACTCATATTCAGCTTGTGATCCACAATGATTCCAAGGTCCTTCTCACTCATAGTATTACTAAGCCAGGTATCCCTCCATCTTGTAACTGTGCTTTATTTTTATTTATTTTTATTTTTCCTAGGTGGAGGAATTCACATTTATTCCTGTTGAATTTCATTCAGTTGTTTTCAGCCCAGTTTTGAGCCTATCTAGATCATTTTGAATTTTGTTTCTTAAAATGTTGAAGAGCACAGGGCCCTGGAGTACCCCGCTGGTTACCTCCTCCCAGTTGGAGAAGGACCCGTTGATGTCAGCTGCTGCTGCTCAAGAGTTCTGTCAGTGTATACTTCATCTTCCCTTATAGCCTTAAGTGTGGCTACTCAGTGCCCCAGTTCTCTTACAAAGACAAACACTGCACAAACTTTGCAGGTCCCCACAACTGAAGTGTCTCATCCCTCCACAATCCCTGTTAGCTTTTTACTTAAAGTTGATTGTCAACGAGCCCATTGGCAGAAAAGCCTGCCAAGACATGAGAAATCTTCTCAAGAGCTGTTAGGAAACTTGTTGGATCCATCCACTTCCTCGGGCAAACCATCCGAATCAGTTCTCCACCTCTTGAAGGAGACTTGAGTTTCGGTGAGTCTTAACCCCACCAAATAATGATTTGTCAGTGACAACAAAACTGCAGGGAATTCCTCCTCCGCAAGCCAACGGAAAACCAGGTCTAAATTGTGCTCTGCATCATGGGTTTGGGGCTGAGGCCATGAAGCCCTGAGCCACTCCTGACCCATCTGTCTCAGGAGGGAAGGGCAGGAGAGGCCAACCCCACCCCCTTGGAGAGGCCAACCCCAAACCCAGCCAGCTCAGGTAGGGAGGCTGTTGAGCCATGGGGTGGGTGGGTAGGTGGGCAGTACACTGACAGAGTCCTTATTCTGCCCTGGGCCCCTATAGCATCCTTGCTGCTTTCTGCCAGTAAAATGCTGCCAACTGCATATCTTGTTATTGTTGTTTCTTCTACTTCTCCATCTGAATTGAATATACTTTTCTATATGAACAGATAGGGGAGAGGACATGCCCTCTAAAGAAAACCATTCTGTTCTCACAGTAGCTTTTTGTCTACATTGCAGGTTAAGTGCTGAGGGACACCCATTTCCTTCAAAACCATCCATAGCTTCTCATGAGCCATACAGTCAAAGGCTTTGCTGTAGTCTGCAAACAGATCGAACTCTTTCTGAAATTCTTTGCTGCATTCTTGCAGCCAATGGATATTTGCAGCCCCTCTTCCTTTTCAAAGTCCAACTTGAACATTAGGCAAATCTAGTTGCAATACCTTAAGCTTGCATGGGAAATTAATGCAAGTTACTGTGTTCCATGCCATCTGCTTACTTGACGATTGGAATGTATATTGAATGTTTCCAATCTGTGGTCAGTTGTTTTATTCATTATTGCATGTTCATGTTAAGAGATTGACAGTTTCAGTCTCGGCGGCTTGATATAGTTCTATCAATATTCTCTAGTGATTTATTTTTTACGAGTGTTTTTAGAGCAGCTGTCACTTCATTGTCTAAAATTACAGGTGCTGCATCATCAGATTCCTCTTCCTGCCATCTGTGTAAATACAGTATTTTCAATATATTGTTCCCACTGTGTTCCTTATTTTATCCTGGTCAGAGATTGTGCTTCCCAGTTGGTCTTTCAGTATTCATAATCTAAGGTTAAATTTATCCTTGGTTTCTTGGAAGAAGTATCTTGTTTATTCCACTTTGTTGTTATAATTGACTGTATTTCTTTGCACTGGTCATTGTCATTGTCACCTTTCCTTTTCCTTTGGAATTTTGAATGTTTCTCAAAATTCAAAAGGAATTTAGACTTTTCTAAAGCCATCTAGGCTTTCCTTTTCATTTTTTAGTTTTGCATTTTTGCAATCCACATTTCTTCTGGTTCACAGTCAATTGAATTTAGTAATGCAAATTTGTTCTTATATGATCTTTATATATGGCCTAAACATTGGTTAGTGTTCTTTTCAGCTTTACTCTGATTATATGTACTAACTATTCATGGTCCCTGACACGATCTGCTTTTGGTAGAGAGAATACAGCTTCTCCATCTCCTACGTCCAGTTATGTAGTCTATATTGGCCATCTGGTGATAGCGAGATGAATGCCTTTTGCAGTAAGCACACACCTGTACAGCATTTGCAATAAACAGATTTTTTTTTACTTCACAGAACTATATGATTCATTCCCCTGCTTCATTGCCCAACAACATTTGGTTCTTTCTGTTCTCATTTTGCATTTTACGTTCATGACCTTACAGTATTTTGGTGTGTAATCAGTTTCCTCTTGGATGCTTGCATAAATGCTTTCCATTTCATCTTCTTCAGCATCTGTCCTTGGAACATAGACTTCAGTGGTGGTTCCATTGACGGCCTTTCCCAGGATGGATGCAATTCGCTCGGAATTTGGATTAGAGCCCCCGACTGCTTGTGCTACCTCTTGCCTCAGTAGTAGTTCCATTCTGCTTCTTCTGAGTTTGTCATTTACAGAGTAAAACAATTTGGACTGAAAACATCTCATTCCACTCCACTTTAGTTCAGTGACAACAAGCAATGCAATGTTTATATGTTCCATTTCCCCCTTTGCCTTGATTCATACTGCTCACCTTCCATGCTCCAGTGTATATGTTGTGTAGCATCAGACTTTGCTTTCATGTCAGCCTATAAACACTCTTTCAACTTCAATCTAGTTACATCTTAGCCTATTTGTTCTTCTTTGTTCTTCTCCTTTGCTTTAAGCAGAGTATTTGGGGGTGGGGGAGCTGCCAGGGAATCACCTCTTTTACTTGCATTTATATGACCTTTCCAACACCCAGATGTTGATCAGTCTAGCCCTCTTCCCCAGCGTGCAAACCCTTCTTTAGTACCTCCATACAAACATCAGCATACCCACATCATCAGTATGGCTTTCCCATACTGGAAGCAACACAGGTGAGAATTAAAGGGGGCCCTTAAAAAATCTACAAAAATGAAACAAAAATTCTAATTCAGACCCATGATCTGTGACAACAGCAGAGCTCAGAAGTAACAAGTGTAGCTGCCTAAACCCGTTGCATCTTTTCGTGATACTGATGATACAATAAAATTCCATTTTAGAAATAGCACAACAGATGAAATCTAAGTCTCCTTGTCAAGTGTGTTGCATAGGAGCCTTGAGGCGCAGGGTTCAGTCCCGGGTGTTCGGCTCAAGCCTTCCGTCCTTCCGAGGTCAGTAAAACGAGTACTCGGCTCCCGGGCGGGGGGGCTTTAGGGGCTGTAGGGTGGTAGAGAAGCCCAAGCCTTTAGAAGAGTTTCTTGTGTGGTTCATGTTAGCTCACCGCACTCCCTTCGCTCCTGCTCCCATGGAGCTGTTTTATACAGAGTCAGAATATTTTTACATCTAGATCCCCCATGCTGTTTAACATCTACATGAAACCGCTGGGAGAGGTCATCAGGAGGTTTGGGCTGAGGAGTCAGCAATATGCTGATGATACTCAGCTCTGCCTCTCGTTTTCCACCAATCCAGGTGAGGCAGTTTCTGTGCTGAACTCATGTCTGGACCTGATAATGGACTGGATGAGGGTTAATAAACTGAAACTCAATCCAGATAAGACAGAAGTGCTGTTAGTGGGTGCTTCGCCGGACAGGCTAGAGGGCCATTTCCCTGCCCTGAATGGGGTTACACTCCCCCTAAGGGACAGGGTCCGCAGCTTGGGGGTGCTCTTGGACCCCAGTCTAACACTGGAAGCCCAGGTGGACTCGGTGGCCAGGGGCGCCTTCCTTCAGCTGTGGAAATTATACCAGTTACGGCCCTACCTGAACGAGCAGAGTCTTATGACAGTTACACACGCACTGGTAACATCTCGCATAGATTACTGCAATGCGCTTTACGTGGGGCTGCCTTTGAAGACGGTCCGGCGACTGCAGCTGGTCCAGAATCGAGCTGCACGGCTGGTGAGTGGTGGGGACGCTAGGGAACATATCAAGCCAATTCTGTTTACATTCGCTGTGGGCTAAACTGCAGAAGCCTGTGCCGCAGGGTCAGAAGACCAAGCAGTCGTAAGATCGAATCCACGCGACGGAGTGAGCGCCCATTGCTTGTCCCAGCTCTCGCCAACCTAGCAGTTCGAAAGCATGCAAATGCCAGTAGATAAATAGGTACCATCTCGGTGGGAAGGTAAATAGCGTTCCGTGTCTAAATCACACTGGCCATGTGACCACGGAAAGATTGTCTTCGGACAAACGCTGGCTTTATGGCTTGAAGAGCGGGATGAGCACCGCCCCCTAGAGTCGGACACGACTAGACAAAAATTGTCAAGGGGAACCTTTACCTTTACCTTTTACCAGTTGCTGCCCGAGCCCAATTCAAAGTGCTTGTTTTGACGTATAAAGCCCTAAACAGCTTGGGCCCTGGATACCTGAAGGACCGCCTCCTTCCATGTGAACCTACCCGGCAGTTAAGATCTAACCAGGGGTCCCTTTTGAAAGAGCCATCCCTTAAGGAGATAAGAGGAAGGGCTTGTAGAGAAAGGGCCTTTTCAGCAGCTGCCCCCAGACTTTGGAATGCCCTCCCGACTGAGATTCGTCTGGCGCCGACGCTGATGACATTTCGGCGCCAGGTCAAAACCTTTCTGTTCCAGAAGGCTTTTAACTGAAATAATATCAGCTGTAGGTCTGATGGCAATTTTTAGAATATATATTTTAATTGCATTTTAATTATTTTGCCCTTTTATTTTGCCTTTTTATTGTATTTTAAATGCTGTAAGCCGCCCAGAGACCTTCAGGTAGTGTGGGCGGCATATAAGTTAAATAAATAAATAATGATTCTTTGAGGCAGTGGTTGTCTTTTGCTGTTTTTAAGAAAACAAAAGCATTTTTATCTTGTAGAACAGGTTGGGAAAACGGGGTGGGGGTGGGGACCCAATTTGTGCTAGTGTTCCTGAAGGGGTTCCCCTTTGCCCTGACCGGAACCCCAACATGAAACGGGTGGTTGGCCTCAGGCTGGAGGGAGAGACGTGGTTTTTGCCCAGGAGAGCTGCCCCCCCGGGGGCACCAGAGGGCACACACAGCTAGCTGTTCTTGCGGGCCTGGAGCAGAAGTTTAGAAATTTTAGGGAGGTGGAAGGAGGAGTTCCCTTTGAGGGCTTTTGTTGAGCCCTGGGAGGGGCAAAAAGGCGCAGCCAGTAACATCATCTGCTTTGAGTCATCCTTTGGCAGGAGACCGAGTCAAGCGCCGCGTTGCTCCCACCCTTCGACAGACCTTCCCGTCAGCGTCCGTCATCGTATCTCGCAGCGCTGGATCCAGGTCAGCATCCATCCCTGGAACGTGTCCTAATGAGAACAGGCAGCAGACGGAAGCTGCCTTGGATCCAGGATTGCAAGATATAAGTCATCATCATCCCTCTCAATCAGTGTCAGATTTCAAGAGAAATTCTGTATGTTTGATTTCTCTTTTTTTGCTCACAGTGTCCAAAGTTCCACAAAACGTTTGCTCTGCTTTTGGCCAAAGTCAGTGGAACTTTTTAAACGTTTTGCCCTTACTGATTTTCAAACAAAGTTAACTTCTTCCTCCATCTCCCAGAAAGAAAAAAGTTCTCACAGCACGTTTGGCTCATGAGCCTGTGAGCACTGGCAAATGTTCTTCAGGGGATTCCCTTTTGCCCCGAAGGAAGCCCCAACGGGAACCCTCCCATTGGCCTAGGGCAGTATCTCCCTCTCAACCCTGTGTTCCAGAACTGCTCATTTAGAAAGATATTTTTGTCTCCTGTGCTTTGGGACCACAGATTTCTCTGGCAGCCTCCCTTCTCTGTTGCCAAGTGAACCGTGAAGAGAAGAAATTAGGGGGCCAAGAAGGTCCACAACTTCACTACATGTTTCACTGAAATATGCCACATCCACACTGTGAAAGCCATGGCGTTGGGCTGGACTGTGGAGGCCTTCTTCGGGGGGGGAATCTAGGGGGTAGCGTAGTCTTGTCTAATCTTTTCTTGAAGACTTCCTGTGAGGGAGGGAGAAAGCTTTTATAATCCAAACCTCTCTGCCTGATGTTCAGCTGAAATCTTCCTTCTTAAAATCTTTGTTTTTAAGCCACTTGTTAGTCCACTAATGAGACGCATACCCAACTCCAGTTCATAGGATGTGGAATGAACCATGGCAGAGCAGATTGTCCTCATTTAGCAAAAAATGTATGACAGGATAGTGTGTATGCATTTTTAAATGAATCGTGTAGAAATTTACCTTGTTAATCATGAGTTGGGAGCTGCAATGTATTAATGGGTAAATCAGTAAACCAACCGTCCCTTCCTTCCTTCATCAGCTCCTTCCTTCCCTCCTTCCTTCCTTTTTAAAACTTTTCTTTCCACTGGGTGGCCCCTTTTTTCTGAGCTTTGCTTGTAACTCAGGGGTGTGATCACTCAGGGAAATAGATCACATTTCCGAGTACTTGTGGATCACACGGCGTACAGTGGGGGCTTGACTTGAGAACTTAATCCGTATTGGAAGGCGGTTCTCAAGTCAAAAAGTCTGTAAGTCAAGTCTCCATTGACCTACAGTGCATTGAAAACCGATTAATCTCGTAACAGGCCGTTTTTGTTCCATTTTGGTTTTTTTCTGGTCTGTAAGTCAAATCTCAGTCTGCAAGTCAAACCTAAATTTTGCGGCCAGAGAAGTCTGTAACTCAAAAAGTCTGTAAGTCAAGGGTCCACTGTATTGAAATAGAGGTTTTTGGTCCTGGGGGTTGAGCTCAAGAGATTTCCCATGGGACTGCCATTCCCCACAAAGGAAGTCTTGCCAGGGTGATCCGATGCATCCCTTTCCCACCATCTGATCACGAGTGCAGGAAGTTTCCAGCTGGGCAGGACTGCTCGTCCTCATCTGTAGGATGTGCTCTTCCAGCTTGTCCTGACGGGCCATCGGAGAGTGGCGGCAGGGGCAGCCATGGAGGCGACAGGGGACTGGGCAGTGGCTCCCGTTGCTAGCACGCACCATCCCCACCACCGCCCCCTAGGAACAGAGCCATGGACACAGACTCCTGAGGTGAAAAGAGCGCCTGCCACCTAGCCTCGGTCTTGCAGTCAGCAGCTCGGCTGGCATGATCAGATGGTGGGAAAGGGATGCATCGGATCACCTTGGCAAGACTTCCTTTGTGGGGAATGGCAGTCCCGTGGGAAATCTCTTGAGCTCAACCCCCAGGACCAAAAACCTCTATTTCAATACGCCGTGTGATCCAGATTGCAGATAACCCGCTGCGAAGAGCTCCCTGCGAGTTGTCTGCAATGTGTCCGTTGCAGTTGCAGTACGTGCAGAGCGGATACACGGGAGAAATGTTGCTTATCTTCACCTCACTGTGGTGGGAAACTGTGGGAAAATCCCCAGGGAACCACCACTGGAACCAGTCCAAGTAGCAGTTGCATGAAAACGGGAGAGATTTCTGATAAATGAAGACAGACTGCAGTCTTTAGTTAAAAAGCATGTCACCGGTGAATCAGGAAGGAAAATGTCTCCCTTCTTCCCCTGAGGCATGTCTTTTTATTAAGTACCATCATTAGCATTTTTTAGCATAAAGATAAGATTTTGGCCAAAGAGGCGTTGAGTAACAATCTTGTATACACATTCCACACATGCGCAGAGAGAAAATCATAGAACAATGCTTGATTATGCTAAGCACCACATAACAATACTTAATTATACCACAAGATAGAGCTCTAAAACTAAAAACTTCCCACAGGAAACGGACTCCCCTTTCCCCAACTCTTAGAGAGTTTTCTTCGAGACGCAATCAGGTGAGGTGCTGGACAGATTCGCTTTACATGTGTTTGAAATTTGGATGAAATTTGGATGAAATTTCCTGTCTGGAGAAGAGGAACTTTGATCCACAAAAACTGCTGGCTTGGCCATGCCCGATTAGTCTTTGATCCTCCTTTTTTTCCCCCCTCTTCTGTGCCAAACATTCTATCCTAAACATGGGATAGAACGTCTTCCCCCTTCAGCTCTCCAGACAGAAGTAACGTGGGCTTGGCTGGACTTCTGTCAGTACTTCTGATTACTGATAAACTTCACATTAAGTTTGGAAATGACTAAGGCCCAAGAGAAAGAGGGCAACAAGTGTTACAGGAGGAGGCAGGGGGGTGAATATTGTTGTTTCTCTCATTATATGTGAAAATGAGGAACCACCATTTTCCCCCTCCCCACCTGATAGGAGTTTTTATGTGGTTTCCAGTTGCTTCCAACGTATGGGGATCGTGTACATGAGTGACCTCCAAGAAGTCCAGCCATCCGACAGGGCGGTTCTGTGGGAGTTTTTACAACCTCGCAGGATGCCTGGGCTGGTGTGACTGTCAATCACTAGCATTCCCTCCTGCCTCTGAGTCAAAAGAGAGCCTACCTCTTTGCCATTAAACACTTCGCAATGCCCAGGTTGGGAATCCATGCTTTATTGAGTTGTTTAACCTTTCTCATTTCTGCTTGCCTTTAACTTTTCCCAACATTAGGAAGCATTTATGCAGGCATCCCGAAGTTTAATAATTTTTGCTCAGTCTGAGTGATTTGATTTGATCCGGGATCCACTTGATTGTCTTTCCAGTGGTCACAAAAGGTCTTCTCTTACACAATCATTCCCCCCCCCATTAGCCTTTTTCACTAGCTTCCACAACCATACTTGAATGTGAAAGCTAGACAGCTGGGAATTCTAACTCTCAATATTCCTCTGATTTCTTTTGGTTCTTTTGATGCCTTCATTGTCAACTTTAAAGTATTTTTGACTTCTTAATACTGAGCTGCTGCTTTCTGCCACAAGGCGTACACAAATTGGAAGCGAAATTGTGTTTGTCAGACTTACTGAACTCGTATGCATTTTATATAGCTGCTGCAGCGTTGTTGCATTAATTGGCCGGTCTGTATACATTTGCTTTGTGTATATCGCTGTATTTATCATTTCCCAAAGTGGAAGAATGCTAGTTTTGCACAGAAACAGGGAAAAGGTCCCTGTTGTCTCATTTGGGTTGTATCCTAAGGTGAGAAATCTCAGGGGGCTAACAAAGCTTTGACAAACAGGCTAAGAGCAAGAATCCCTTCCATACCTAGCTGGAGGCAGTGTGAGTGGAATCAAAACCTTGGTTAACAAAGAGGTTCTCTACCTTCCATGTCACAATACAATGGTATGAATTTGTTGTGTCTGCATTTTTGTTTGAACAAACCTAATTTGTGTTTCTTGCATTCATATGCCTATTTGCACAAAATACCTTCTGTGGATGTATTGAGGCAGGTTTCCATTAAAAATAGGGGACAAAAATGAATATTTATAGGAAGTAGCTATAGAAAGGCCTATTTGTGAGAAAGATAAATGCCAAAATAACACTAATCATTTTATGCTTTTGAAAAATTGTAACTAAATACATGTGAAATTTAACATGGGAAAAATATGAGGGGATGGGAAAATTAACAACAGTGGAATACTCTATGTCATAAAAGATCCTTTAAATCTTGCTCTGCTCAGATTGAGAGCGATTACTTACAAATTTTATACAGGTCACAAATGAGTTGCAACATTCGTTCCACCCTATCAGGGGGCTTTCAGTGATGAATACTTGGCTAGTTGATGTACTTACTCATAAACCAGGTGATTTGTATTTCTTTCCATGGCTGCTGGAATTACTGTTAGAAGCAGTTTCTCACGACAGCCACCATTCATAAACCAAATCCTTAAAAATCTGTATTTGGCTACCTCTTGTGGGCATCTGGAGAACAGCAGCCAATTCTTTACTGAGTTCTTCAAACATACAATCCAAATGGTTTTGCTGAATGGCTTTTGATGTCAAGAACTAAGGTGTCCTTTAGGTGGCTTAAAATAATTCATCATTAATGCACCATTTATACTATTCAGAATCTGTACTGCTTTATAAGGGTTGCTGTTTGTGTTGTGGACTTTCGAATTGTTCAACATTACAGTAGTTGATTTTAAAGGTCTCAAGGAGAGGTTTCGCATCACCACATACAGCTCAGGGAATTTTCATTGCTGGGCAAGAATTTTGAATCCATGTTTCCTGTCCCATCCTCTTATCTATTACTCCACACTGGTTCACTTTTGAGGGTGATTAGGGCCTTTATTAGGGACGTGCTGGCGCTGTGGGTTAAACTGCATAAGCCTCTGTGCCTGAAAGGTCAGAAGACCGGCAGTCTTCTGACCGGCAGATCAAATCCACACAACGGAGGGAGCTCCCGTGATTTGTCCCAGCTCCTGCCAACCTAGCAGTTCGAAAGCATGTAAATGTGAGCAGATAAATACCACCACGGTGTGAAGGTAATTGCATTCCGTGTCTAGTCGCACTGGCCACATGACCATGAAAACTGTCTATGGACAAGCGCTGGCTCTATGGCTTGGAGACAGGGATGAGCACTGCACCCTAGAGTTGGACACGACTGGACTCAATGTCAAGGGGAACCTTAGTGCCTTTATTATAATAAAACAATACAACCAACCTGCTAACTTTCAATGGAGTTGGTGATCTATTGATAAGAAGCCTTTAGATAATGGAACATAACCGAAAAATGTCATTTGCCACAATATGTTTCTGTTAAAACTGTTTTTGAGCTGAGGACCCCAGTAATTTGGGGAAATGTACTTCATAGAAAACAAAAATATTTGAGAAATGAGAATACTGATTTTTTTCCCCAAGCACTTTTTTTGGAGCAAGTTGTGTTAGATGGCAGAGTAATGCATTCTTACTTTTTTTTTTTTTGCCAGTTTGACATGCAGCGGATAACACTGGAAGAACTAAAACATATTCTTTATCATGCGTTCCGGGACCACTTGACAATGAAGGACATTGAAAATATTATCATCAATGAGGAAGAGAGTCTAAACGAGAACTCAGGCAACTGCCAGACAGAATTTGAAGGTGAGACCTCCCCCTGCATACTCTTGCAGAGAATGTCATGCCTATGCTTTGAATTAAAAAGCAAAATAATGCTTGTGAATTGGAAATCCTCGGGTGTGCAGATATTTTGGAAGGCTGGTGCAAATCATTTTGAATAAAATTTGAATGCATTTGCATGCAGCCTCTTAGACTCACTCAGGAAAGCCGTTGCACAGGAGCACTGCTAGAGCTGTGTCCTCTTTCACTACCGGTCTTTGTGCTCATGGTGGTCATGGCATATTTAGGATATGTCAAGGCAGTGTGAGAGAACCATTGCCAGCCATCCAGAACTAAAGGCAGCATGTCCTGAAGCCAGTCAGTCAGTCAGTCAGAAACCTTTATTGGCATACTGAGTACAGTAAAACAGACAAATACAATAACATACAACTAAAATGTTCACTGGGTAACGGGTAGGAAGGGCCAGCCAAGAGCATATTTAGGGCTCTTCATTCTGCGAGACCGTGCTACGACGTCTCTGCATGATGGCATATACGTATCTGGCAGTTGACAGGGTAAGTTCCTTAATATTGCCACTTAGAAGATGCTGCATTTTCCCTGTAGCACATGCTATTTTATTGTACTCTGTACAAGGATATTCGCCTGTCCCATCTGTGTGCTTTTCTCTCCTCCCATTCCGGATGGGATGATAGGAGGAAAATGCAGCATCTTCTAAGTGGCAATATTAAGGAACTTACCCTGTCAACTGCCAGATACGTATATGCCATCATGCAGAGACGTCGTAGCACGGTCTCGCAGAATGAAGAGCCCTAAGTATGCTCTTGGCTGGCCCTTCCTACCCGTTACCCAGTGAACTTTTTAGTTGTATGTTATTGTATTTGTCTGTTTTACTGTACTCAGTATGCCAGTAAAGGTTTCTGACTGACTGACTTACTGTCCTGAAGCGCTAAGAGAGATTTGTCTTCTTCCAAAACGATAAGTATTTTTAGGCTGGTCATACTTAAGGGGCTGTTTTCACAAAAAATGAATACAAATTGCATAAAAACCTGTTTACTAGTGTTAGAAGAGGTGGTGGGGAAAGGCAGGAACCCCGGAGGCAACCAGTGAAGTATCTTACATTCAAAGGTGTGTTTGTTCAGTTCCTCAACAAAGATCGTTTAAACCATACAGGGTTGCTCAGATTGAGAGAGACTGGTTTGAAATCTTATACGGGTCACAAATCAGTGGCCATATTCATTTGCTTGGGCAAAAAAACTGTACATCTACAGGATCTTAGGGATAGCATGGATTTCTCAGCCTTAAAAACAACCCCATTTTATTTCTGAGTCTTAGAATTCTAAGTTCTAAATGATTCTAATTTTTATTCATCAGCGACCCATAATTTACAGTCTAATATGGCATCATTTTTTCTTCTCAGAATGAGGAATTATCCTTTTTAAAACATTTCTAATGTTTCAAAAATATCCCCCACTTATTTTTTTTCCCTAAGGGTTCCCTGATATTTTTCCAACACAACATTTTTCAGTACCTCAAGATTGCTATCCTATACAGAGGTGGTAGTTTCATCCAAGTTAGTGAGTCTTAACTTCATTCTTTTTTAAAAAAAAAATTAAGTTGTGTTTATTTTATATATTGTATCTTTCCTCCGTCAGCCTCCTTCCTGCTTTATCGTCAAAAAAGCTGGAGGCTGTTCTGCTCAGTGTGAATTCCACCTTCTCCTGAGGGATTCCTGGGGAATGGTGCAGGCCCTTAGTGAGCTTCACAACGAAGTGGGGATATTAACCCAAATCTCCTTTAGTTGTAGCCCAAGACAACCAGACTGGGCCTCTGATTCAAAGGCAGAGGAACCCAAGCCCTGCTGGACTTGAGGGGAGGAACAGTGTTTCTCTCTCTCTCCCTCTCTCTCTCTGTCCCATCACTTTTGCATAAATTCTCTCTCATTCGTTGCATGGAAGGAAAATCACATACAGATGCTGGGGCAGGAAGATGTTGCAGAACTCACAATAGCCTCAACACAATGGCCTCACTCTTCTTCCACTCATGGTTGAAGTGCCGTATCTCCACTTGGGTTTCAGTGTTTTCTGCAGAGGCTGTTCAGGGCCTTTTGAGTGGTTGACAGAGCTGGTCCTGGTTTTGCCCAGAGGTTCCGTGACCAGTATGTTGTGTATCTTTTGTGATTTTCTGAAACAGGACAGGATAAGATAAATCTCAGTGAGGAGCATTTGAGAATAGCATTGAAAGGAAGCCAAAGTAGTCTGTCAATTTGCTTCAGATTTCTGTACAACAGTTTGTTTCTATAGAGTCACAGTTAGAAACAATTACTCATTTTTTCAAAAAAAATCAATATGGATAGTCATACAGTCCATATTGTCACCAGGTGACCTCTGTCTGCTACTGAATCTGTTCTTCAGGTTTAGCTGAGGAGGGAATAGTCCAATGCCTTAGAGTTGTTACCTTTATTTATTCATTCATTCATTTATATAAAAAAGGCACCAATCCCATAAAGTTCAAAGCAGCATCAGAAAAAAAAGTTGCAACAGATCAAACAAAGCCATGAGATAAAAATTTGTCCATCACATCAATTATCTCAAAATGGGGTTAATGCAGGAATTCACAGTGTAAGTAACAACAGCAAAGCACAACTTTGCTGTGGTTTAATTTTCAAGTTGCCATCCTTGAAAATTAAACTATTCAGTAATCTTTCTCAATGTCCTCTTGCTAGAGCTGAGGAGCAGTGAGAGAAAGATGGTTCTTCTTTGTGGCCTCTGCAAATCACACCCTGGGTAATCCGCACCTGCACGAAGCCTCATCAGAAGATATCTAGAGCTTCTGCAGTAGCAAAAAAAAAAAAAAAAAAAAAAAAAAAAAAAAAAAAAAGAATTACCCCCCCCCCCCCGGTATAAGTACCTTGGCGCCAAGCATCCCCTTTCAGTTTCTTCTGCTTCTGAGTTGAAAGTGAAAGAGAGTTTATTCATGATTCCTTTTTTCTTTCTAATTATTCTCATTTTTTATAGAACATATGTATAC
This sequence comes from Pogona vitticeps, assembly GCF_051106095.1. Classification (NCBI taxonomy): domain Eukaryota; kingdom Metazoa; phylum Chordata; class Lepidosauria; order Squamata; family Agamidae; genus Pogona; species Pogona vitticeps. The sequence continues at coordinate 19,944,016 of NC_135789.1, read as the reverse complement.
CAAAGCTATTATTTCTTTTTCTACCTTCTTGTGCTTGGTCTTCAGCCGCAGCACACGCACAAACCCCTCTTTTCTTTTCCAAATTGTTTTTCCTACTATTCATGGCCCCTTTGGGCCTGTTTAAACACTGTGTGGTCTGTGACAACAAAAGACCACTCTCCGACAGCCACGCCAAGTGTCTTTTTTGCTCGGGGGAGGCACACCAAACATCCTCTTGCCCATATTATAAAAACTTCAAGCGCGGAGTTCTCCTTTCTCGCCTTTCAAGGTTGAAACTCTGTCTTTGGGAGCAATCCTTTCAACCAACTAAGATGGCACAACCTCCCTGTAAGGCAGAGGTTGTCAGTCTGCGGCCTGGTGCTAGTCCGTGGCCTGAGCCAGACCGGGCCGCGGAGGCAGACCTCACACACTCCCCTCCCCACAGTTGCTTTGCACACAAACGCGTGTGCCAGCACCGTCGTGAGCACTCCCGCACCCCTTCACGCTTGTGCCCGAGCGAAGGGGTGCCCTACCTTCCTCAGAGGCTCACCTGGTCCCAAAAAAGTTGGGGACCGCTGTTGTAAGGGCATCTCTCAGGCCAAAGCGATGGAATAAGCCATTTCTGAATCTTCAAAACAATGTCCATCAGCCATTCCATCTCACACCGATGCTCCATCCACTTCATCCAAAACTTCCCAAACCCACAAACAGAAAAGTTTGATACCGAAGCTTTCACTATCGAAACCCTCCGTTAAACATCAAGTGTCCACCGAAGCCTTGTTGGCTCCGGAACCTTCTCCACTGAAAAGACCCAAACAACAAAAATCTAAATCACCCACAGTTATTCCTCTGCAGCTTCAAGAACCATGTGAGTTAAACTCTGCTGGTTTGCCTTCTGATGATGATGGATTCCCATCTCATCAACCCTGTTCTCAATCACCAGAATGGGACGACTGAGTTGATCGCTTAATGTCCTCTCCTCCTAGTCTTCAACACTCTGTTCCTTCAAGCAACCCCTCTGTAGTTGCTTCACTTGACAGAGCTGATTCTGAACAACAACGGGAAACTATGCCATATTTGATTGAATCAGATCGCCCACCACGGCCTCCTCTGAGACATCTACCTCAACATTCCTGTGAGGCGCCTATTCCATCAGGCGTGGCTCAGACCCATGTTCAGCACTCCCATTGGGTTGCCATTTACCCTGACCAGCACTCATCCAGATAAACTACAACTACCAGTCAATCAGTTACTGTACCCAGTTTGGTGGTACCTTCGCAGGGCGGGCCTCGATCTTGACAACCATTGGTGTCAAAACTGTCATATCACCATGACCCACACGGGTTTCAAACTGCTCGCTACCTGGGATCTAAAAATCCCAGAACGGTCGAGCAACACTCTTCATTGCATGAGGCTTTTACAGCTCCAGCCTCCTGCTATTTCCCTACCAACCTGGATGACAGAAACTGCTCCTCACGCTTGGCATCCCTGGCATCCATATATTCCAATATTCCACCAACTCATCACCAACCTCTGTTTTGACATCATCAAGATTACAGGCTCTGATATTGATGATTCTTGATATCCACCCTGGTCAGTCGACACACGCTTGGTCCCTCCATCGATGCACGGCCTTCAACTCCCAGTAGACCCTAAATATCGAACCCAACATCATTACGATCCTGAGTTCGAGACCGATAACCAGCCATATCAAGCAGTGTCCATGGGCACTCAACTAACGTCACTTGACATTGATGACTCTCAACATCGACAAATGTCCATGGACATGCCACCTCCATTGACATCGAGTCACAAACGTTAGTATTATGACTCTCAATCTCTCGATACCAAGGGCGATTGACAATTTGTCGACTCTCTACGCGATCCCAAATATACTACGAAAAGCACTATGACGCTTTTCTTGGCTGAAAACAGCTGTCCTTGCTGAGGATGCCTGTGCATGCATGGAGGACCTTCCTTTCGATGGGGCAGGCCTCTTTAATGCAGAAACTGGTGACATTTTAGAAAACATTCAAAAGAAAAGATCAGCAGCGAGGCGTTTGGGGAGTCTACCCATCCTACTAATAATGCCCACAGCATAATCAGTGGAGGTGGCCATACAATTCCTACCAAAAGTTCCAGTATGACCCTCAAAGACAAACATCTTATAACCTTATTTCAAAAATCAAAGAACCAAACCTCATCTACAGCCGTTCACTAGGCGAAATGACCACAAACCCAACATCACGTTTGACACTCCCCTGACTGAAATCGCAAAATCATTACGCCCATCCTGCCCTCTGGAAACAGGAATCCATCACCACAGATGTCTGGGTACTTTCCATCATCCAGAATGGCTACTACGTCCATTTCCTCCAACTTCCTCCACCAACACACATCATTACTCCACCGTCGCAAACCCTAGAAGAAGAAATAAAAAATGTACTTCTCAAAGATGCCATCGAACCAGTATATCAGCACAACAAAGGGGGTTTCTCTCGCTATTTCACCATCCCCAAAAAAGCTCCAGGTCTTGTTTTTGCTGACTGTATAGAGCTTCTCCATCTTTGGCTGCAGAGAATATAGTCAATCTGATTTCGGTATTGTCCATCTGGTGACATCCATGTGTAGAGATGCCTCTTGTGTTGTTGGAAAAGAGTGTTTGTGATGACCAGCTTGTTCTCTTGACAGAACTCTATTAACCTTTGCCCTGCTTCATTCTGAACTTCAAGGGCAAATCACTTTTTTTTTCTTTAAATAATTCCGCATACAGTTTCATATTGACAGAAAAATTCTCTATTTCTGTCACTGATCCAAATGGAGAGTTAGATGAGCATAAATTCTTTCTATATTTATACCATATGTTTAACATTGTCTTTAAGAACGGGTTTTTAATTTCACTTATTTTATACTTCTTAACCATACCAAATAAATATTTTTCAATATCTACCTGTATTTCTGATGATTCCACTTTCCTCCAAATTAACCTTTCTGGGTTATATATAATTTCTCCAATAAACCTCTTTCTCTGAAGCATTTGGTGCGCAACAGATGGGGGAGAGCAGGCAGCAACCCAGTATTTCTTCCATCTGTAAAATTCACTCGAGCACAGATCGGATGCGGGAGCCATCTTGGCACTGAGCTGTGAGACCCCCCCCCCCCCCGGAGGAGAAGAGAACAGGTATTATGAACAGCGAGGAAAATATATAGAAACAAAGTAAGTTGAAGCTTTTGATTTATGAACAGCCCCATTAAGCTGAAAAAGAAAGCAGAGTGAAAATATTTGGCTGAAAGAAGGAAAAGAGCGGCGAGCTTTTGCTTACCAGCTTGCTTCTTCAAAAGTGAAACTGACTCTTAAACAGCAGGCTAGCTGAAGGCCAAAAGAGAGACAGTGACGGAAAAGTTCTGTGTTCTTGGAAAAAAAATCCCAGAGGGAAATACCAATGGACAGGATTTATGAGGCTGAAACTTTGTGAATGTGGTTCAGCTTAGATCTCTCTTAGTATACCTAGACTGTGTGGGGCTCTGAAATAGATGTTCATCTGGTTTTGGAGAAGAAGGAATAAGTTTCTTTTTTTAGAAGCATGAGAACAGACTGAGAAACAAACAAAACATCGAGATGTGACCAACTGGACTGAGGAGCCAGGAAAAACAGGACTGGAGTTTTTCTTTATGGATTCTTTGGACCAATGGAAAGAATATTAGTTGGATTATAAGGAGATCTGTTAGAGAGACTGAAACCTTGTGATCGCGTTATATTTTGGACTTCGTTGGCTTGACTCTGTGGGACTCCGGTAATAGAATTTTGTTGGCTTTTTGTAGGAAAAAATGATATTTTGCCACGGTTGTATTTTAAATTGCTGGGCTAAAAGTTGATTTATATATGATAACATCTGTATATGGATGGGAGGAAGAACCTAGGGGAGGTTTATCATTGTGGGTTTGGTTTGTGAAGGATATAGTACTATTTATATAAACCCTGCTCATTGGAAATTTGGGAATAATGGCACAAAAATCAGACAAGGGATGGCAGATTAACATGCAGAAGATGATAGCAGCAGGATTTCAGCAAATAAATGAATGTTCTAATCAGATAGAAAATCAGATGAAAGAGCTCATCAGATGCTAAACAACAGTTAAGTGAAACTATATTAACTCCAGAACAGCCCTTATTGAGTAAGATACCAGGTAACATAGATGGGATAAAGAATTATCCAGTGATTTATTCAATTACTACAGCCAGAAAATGTAATACTGAAAACTGGATTGTTGTTTTGGATTCATTCTCCTCTTTCAAAAATTGGAAGAAAGCAGAGAAACAAGAGGACCCTATTGAGAAAGTATGGAATGAGACAGAAATGGATATTTTTTCAGATGTGATGAATAACTGTCCAATTCAAAAGGAAATTGAATGATTGGATTTATTATACAAATGACTTTGGTTATCAGATAGTGTTGGAGTAACATAGATTTAAACTAAAATAAAGCTGTAAGTGGATAGCTGGAGGGCAACCAAATTACAAAAAAGCTGAAAGGGATTTGTTATTGTAATATGACTAGATTGGATGAGTGTATATTTTCTGTTCTCCTATCCCCCTAACCCTTTCCTTTTCCTTCCACTGCCTTTTACCCTTTGTATTCCCTACCCTATTCTTAGATAAATTTTTAAAAAATAAATAAAAAAGAAAGAATCCTATTTTTAAAAAATAAATAAATAAGAAAGAATCCTCCATACGCTGGATGTTAGAAGGGCCTTTGCCTTTTACCTTCAGCGCACCCAACCTTGCCTTTTTATAGGTCACCAGCTACCTACCAAGGGGTGGGCTGCTTCAACCATTCACACATTCCACCCGACCTTCCCTCTGTCACGCCATGCTGCTTACATGCATCGGTTGACACAACTGAAGGGAGAGTCTTGGTGCCACGGTACTTATACGGGTGGGGAGGGGCTTTTTTTTTCTACCGCAGAAGCTCTAGAATCTTCCGGTGAGGCTCTACGCAGGCACAGATTACCCAGGGTGTGAATCACAGAAGTTCACTCGAAGAGCTACAATTACAGGTGGGTAACCTGCCGTTCTTTTTTATTTTAATCATCCTTCTCACTTGTTGCTTTCTTTCCTTTCCTTAGTGCACTCTCAGAAACAGAACCGGCAGACCTGCGTGCGGAAAAGCTTGATATGTGCTTTTGCTATGGCCTTTATTATCAGCGTCATGTTGATTGCCGCTAATCAGATCCTCCGGAGTGGCATGGAGTAGCCATAACACTGTGAAACCAACCATCCACGCATGCGCATGCTGCCCGGTGAACTTTCTCCCCAGTCGACGTCACAAAGCGCGTGAGAGAGAGAGTGAAGAGTTCAGCAAAGGACCAGCAGCGTATCAGTTGCCCATCGGATACATCCTCTTGGCAGGGACATAAAAGGGCTGTCTTAATGCTTTAATTATTTTTCTTTCCTAATGCAATAAAAAAACAACCATAGGAGCCCTATTCCATTACTATTTCTCCTCCCCTTCCTTATTCTTATTCTTCTTCGTGTGGCAACAGTAGATTTGGAGCAAGGATTCCCCGTCAGCCCTAGCTATACGTTTTTCAAACTTCAAGAAAACTAGACCATGCAGAGTGGGTGGATCTGTGCAAATGGCTTCCTTTTGGGCCAGGAGGTCCTTAAACTCATCTTTCCAACGGTAGATGGAAACCAATACCTGGATGACCACACGAAGAGATAAACTCGCTGTTTCTTCAGATCCATTTGACTTCATCGTTTTAGGTTTTACTCCTCTGTCAATGGAAGGGAAATGAATTCAGGGATGCAGTCAGAGGAGTTTTATTCATTTGTTTATCGTAAGACTTGGCAGGTTTAGAAGACAACCATCCTTGCACTTCACTTGCCCAGGAAATGCTTTGTCCCCAGGGAAGGAAAGACTGTCTAATCTGGCCAACGCCAAGTCTTCCTCTGTCACCCTTTGAACCCGTGCTGTGCACCTTGAGCGTTCACCTGATTTGTCTTTATCCTGTTCAAACATGTCTAAACTTAGTTTACCAGAAATCTACTGCTACTGGTAACCATTGCAGAAAAAGAAGAAAAAAGAACTTTGTAAGTTGGGCAAGGTCAAAGCAGGACATCTCACTTACCGGCCCTCTACCCTGCATTATCCTAATGCAGCTGTAATTGGCCGCAGAATCTTCCCCTCGTTCCTCAAAGCCTGAGTTAGAAAGAATTCTGGAACAGATGCAGATGCTTCTCCCCACAAGGGATGGGATTTGTGGACTTGCTGAACTACAAATTCCATAATTTGGCGTTCTAGGAGTTCTACCCAGAGTGGGTTAGAATGTGGCTCACCTGGGAGAAGTCCTAAGATGGAAGGGCCACCCAGAGGCTCACCTGTTCCTCCCCGAAGGCTATCTGGGAACTCCTATTTCCAACCATCTCAGTTTAGGCCTTTCCTCCCAGCCAAGCCACATTTATGGGTCTAAGTCAGGTAGAACTTGCCAAATAGAGAATGATAGGATTTGTGGTGTAAGAAGTTTAAAAAGCCATCTCTATTCTTCACTCCTTTCTGCCTCCCTTTTTTTCCCTCTCTAAGATCAGCTGGCAGGAGAGGCTTCTGCTAACAGAAGCAGAAATACCAACCGTTGCAAAGTCTGTAAATTAGGATTATATCAACATGGCTCACATGTAAAGATTAAGTTACGCAAGTATGATTGCATCTGGTTCCAACCCATTGGTTTCAAGAGAAATGTTTTAAAATAAGCAAAGGATGATGATTGGCTGACACTTGCATGGGATTTGTCACTCTTTTGCATACTGTATAGTGCAGCCTTCTTAATGAACCTGGTCGCAAGAATAAGCCCTTTGCCGGTGTGAGGGTAGCATTTGACTGGGGCCTGGGCATCGTGATTATGGGCCAGTCACATTAACCTACCTTACAGGGCGGTTGGGAAGATAAAGCGCGGGGGGGGGGGATATGTGTTTGCTGCCCTGAGCACTACCTGTAACATGTCTGAATTTAGAGGAGTCTGAAAACAGTTACTGGTAGCAATTTTGCTGAAATCAAGTTCTAAGCAATGTGTTACTTAAATTTGCAACGGTGGTTGCAGAAAATGAGGAAAGGGGAATCATATATCCATTTTGAAATTACAGATTCTAATACAGTAAGACTTTTTTCTTCAGGAAGTGGTTATGGTTCTTGAAAATAAGCGCTGCCGAATTTGCTTATTTTTGCTTCTGTGTAGGTTTTGCACTTTCCTTCTGAAGCAAAGGTGTTTTCTCCCCTCATTCCTCAAAGCCTCATGTAACAAATTATTTATACATATAAAGCATTGTCAAATGTTCCAATTGCCTCAGGTAGCCATTCCTGTTTATGTGTATTTATATTTGAAGCATTCTGTATTCCATTTTATCAATAGCTCTGAAGTATTTTTTTAAAAAAATACGAGCAAACTGATAAAAGCACAAAAAAAACAAGAACTTTAAAGAGAGAGATGTTCAAAATCAATTTGTTTTACAAGAGATTTTTGCCTAGCACCCTAAAAATAACTTTGATGTCAAGAAAGGAAGGAAAATATTTCATACCTGGAGCACCCTGGGTTGGAGAAAACACTTCTGTCACATAAATTTAAGCATCACTGCATTTTTTTCTAAGTCCCAAGTCCCTTGAAAGATACTTTTTAATGATTATTTCCCTTTCCTGTACCAACACGAGAGATCATCATTCAATTATTGTTTAGTTCTTGAACTTTCTATTTAGAGCACTTACAGAAAAAGGTACACAGCAGAAAACTGCATACAAAAAGAGAATATGAAATTGGCGTGAGAAAGCCCAAAAACCCCCACGTGTGTTAATGAAAGACCAGGGGGAAATCGTTTTTGTGTTGCTTATTTGCTTTTATGGTTTGGAATAGCAGCAAAGTGACATGAAGGATGATGGAGAAAAAAGTCTTACAGGCAACTTCTCCTTCCCAGCCAAATTTCTCCATGAGTAGAAGAGATTTCTAACAGCTCTATTAGTAGCGCTCTATAAGGTGTCATGCCTTCTGCCTGTACAACACCCTTTCCTTCCAAAGCTTTTGCTCAGTCCTTGCTGAATTTCATTTTAATCAAGTGAACAAAAAGGGAAGTTTGGATAATCAAATCTTTTGTTGAAATCCTAGAATTTTGTGATTGGGATCAGAAGATGCTGAGGAGACTTGAAAGAATTCTGTTAGACCGAACATCATTCAAGCCATTGTAAATTTCAACAACCAAAAGAGAGGGGGGGGGAAGCCTGTGATGAAATAAACCTCTATATTTTAGCTATATTATTAATTGTATTGAATGCAGGAGGATGGAAAGGCACATACTCCTTTCTTTTAAGGGGTATCCGAGGAGTGAGTATAGTCTTCGTGGAGTCTCATCCCATTTTGCCCAAACTGGAAATGATTCTGAAGGTCCTTGCGAAGAGCATTTATACAATTTTCAGCACAGCCATTGTTCCATAACAATTGTTTCGAAGGTGGAAACAGTAACATCTTCCAGTACAACTAAATAAGAACCTGTGTTTCAAATGCATTCTCTTGCATGCGACTTTTTTAGGGGGGAAAAAGAGTATTTTAATATATACCTACTATATTATTGCACTGTATAAAGTATATAAGGGGAAGATACTGCCATATATCCAGACTACTTAGCCACTGTACATATCTTAATCTGTATTTTGAAAAGAGAGTGAGAAGACAATTTAATTTTAATCATGGTTTATGCAATAGAAATAAAGTTGCTTTTGTCTTTTGCCCTGGCATTTTTAAAAAATTCTTTCAGTCATGAAACAATGGCATGAAGGTGGAGTGGGTGCAGCGTGGCAGCTGAATGCTGACACGCGGTTGAAAGCCCTTTTACTTTGGACCGTTACACCGGGATCTAAACGCTTATGGCTCCTGGCCTCACTTCACTGTGGAAGGGTTTTATTTCAACAATGCCATACCTGAAGACTTTCATTAGTTACACTATCCGTTCTTCCACTGGCCTTCACAAAGCCACAGCCAAGCATCTATTCAGTGGATGACATGAAAAAGAAAGATGCTTGTACAGCTTCTGATATTCCCACCTTTCCTCCAACAGCACAGACTACAGTGGTGCCTCGCTTGACGAGGATAATCCATTCCAGCAAAATGACTATAGAACAAAATCCTCATCAAGCGAAAATTAAAAAAAACCATTGAAATGCATTGAAAACCGGTTCAATGCGTTCCAATGAGCTAAATACCTAATCATCCAGTGAAGATCCTCCATAGGGCAGCCATTTTCCGATGCCTGTAAAGTGAAAAATGCCTCCTAAAAATAGGGGGGAGCCATTTTGCACAGCGGGTGGCCATTTTGAAACCTGACGATCAGCTGTTTTTAGATCATCATAATGCGAAGAATCTGTTCCTGAAGCAGGGAACCGATCGTCGTGAAGCAATTTTTGGCCATTGAAGCATCGTTTTGTGATCGCAAAAACCTCACGGTCAAGCGGATTCGTCATTTAACAAGGTAATCATTAAGTGAGGCACCACTGGAGTTTCTTTAGTGTATCCGAAATGGAGTGGCATATAACGCCAGCTGTGGAGAGACCTAATTGAGTTGTGCTTAATTTTTGATGAGATTTCCTAGTGGGACATCCCTTTTCATCTGATATGGACAGCTCGAGATCAGTTACCCAAACTAATTTGTGACCTAAAGTAGTTATTGAATCTGTGGTGATCCATCCATGCTGATTTTTAAAAGTTTCAGTCAAAGCCTCCTTTAGCATAATGGATCCCCAGTGAAAAGGGCTAATCCCTCTATTAAATATTTTACTATGCCGGCATAACCATTCATTCATTCATTCATTCATTCATTCATTCATTCATTCATTCATTCGAGTTATACCTCGCCCCTCTAGGCGCCCCTCTAGACGCCCCTCTACTTGGCCAACAGATAGTGATCTTCCATTTTTTTGTTACATATCGTATTTCTCTGGTTACATTCTTAAATCTCCTTTAAGTGTGTCACTGTCCTTTCCATTTCAACATTCTAAATAAAATTAGTAATCTTGTTCTTCTTGAATGCCTCCAGTGTTGGAGCACTCACCAACTCCTGAGGTAACTGATTCCACTGGCGTACTGCTCCAACAGTTAGGTTTTTCCTGATATTCCACTAAAATCTGGCTTCCTTTAACTTGTGCCCTTTGTTGCGTGTTCTGCACTCTGGGATGATGGAGGACAGATCCTGCCCCTCCTCTGTAGGACATCCTTTCAAGTATTTTGAAAGTGCTATCATCACCTCTTAGCCTTCTTTTCTCAAGGTGAGTCGCTGGTCAAGAACCTGCAGGTGACTCATCCTGGCCACACAGCAGTGGCAAGTTCTATTTACGAGAGAAAACAGCTCTTTTGTCACATAGTCTCTGAGACGATGCTTCAACTCAGTGTTTCCTGACCTTTTTCGACTCGCCACCTCCTTTTATAATAGCCACATAACCTGTGATGCCCTCCACCAGTTGTTCTTTGCTAGTGGACCTAGCATGTCTTGGCATGTCAAAGGAATCTGGGACCATCCCTGCAGGTCTGGTTTTTCCAGTAGTAGGACGGTACTCCCAGAACAAGCTGTCCAGTACTTGCCCGACAACTGCCCCTGCCAGCCACCTCTCTAATGATAGCGTAAGGAATTGCACTTCACTGGCCTGGGTGGTCTTGAAGGTTAGCAGGCTGTAGGCAGCTCTGCCCTCTGGCTTCTTCCTGCCTCATCCAGCCAGCTGTGACACCACGGAACTGCTGTCATTTCCTTCCCCCCCTTCTCTGCCTGGGGCTGGGAGTGAAGGAAGGCAAGGGGAAGGGAACGGGAAACAAGGAGGAGAAAGCAGACGCTGCTGGCCCCTCTTCCTGAAGCTGGTGCTGAAGATGCGGTTTGGTGTTGCCTGCGTCTTGGTGTTGCCTTACCATGTCGCGTTGTATGCCAGAGCTGTTGCAAGCCCCTAGGCTGGGAATGGAGGCTCTGACTGCTTGTTTTGCCCAGATGGGGATCTCCTAGGCTTAGCTTTCAGAACACAAATGTGTATTTAAGAAAAGCAAACAACAGCCGACATACTACAGTTAGCCAAATTGACCCTAGTATTGATTTTATTTGCCATTTTAATATACTTGCTTAATTCTTTTTAAATATTTGTACAGTATATTTCCTGTTCTTTTTCTTTAAGTATTGTCCTTTTAATGCTGTAAGCCACCTTGGGTCCTCTTTAGGAGAAAGGTGAGGTGAAAATACTTTAAATAAAATTAAATAATAAATAATGCATATTTACAATAGGCAGTCCAGCTAGAAAAACCCACAACAACCATCGGCTAGAATTGTACTTGAAATTTAAGCTCAGACATTTAAACTTTCAGCTTGTTTACAACAATTATTCTGTTGTGTCCAATTGGAATTTTTTCCAAACCTTGTGATGGGGTGGGGACCTATAATTTTAGATCTGGCAATAAGGAAATCTGACAGCTGGTATGAACATATATTGTTTTTGGATAAGAAACTGCAATTGTATTCTTCTTTCCAAAGGAGTCTTAGTCCAATTTATCCTAAGCCAGTTTTCTAGGGGTACGATCAAAAACCCCTTTCAAATCAAAGAAAGCTGTAAACAGTTGTCTGCCACCTGGTATTTTTCTGACAAGTGAGCCAGAACTGCCCAGTGATCTAATGTGGACCAATTTGTTCCAACTCTAGATTCACAGTGAGACAGTCAATCAGCTTAATGCAACTGATGTTTCATGTTGGCAATGGTAATTTTATACTTTTTAAAGCTCATAGTATTTTATCAGGAGAACATTGGCTTTGTTTCTGCAGTGAAATTAGTACAAAGCAGGGATCTGGTTTTTCAATAATTGACATTCTCCATTAAATCACATTGGTGGTGTAGTTTAGTCGTTAAGTCGTTTCACCCATATGTTATCTGGACAGTGTTCGGAAACAGGCGGGGTTTGGGTGTCACTGGGCAGTGGAACGTGGCTTGAGTTGTGGATGTATCATGGGTGGAACGTGGCTTGAGTCGTGGATGTATCACGGCTTCATTTTCTTCTAAAGGTCCCCTCCCTTTTCTCCTTGGCCACCATTTTTCATTGCTTGAGGCATCAGCTATTTGGGGAAAAATCTGCAGTAAGCCAGAAATTTTCCTTTTGTTGTTTAGTCTTTAAGTCATGTCCGACTCTTCGTGACCCCATGGACCAGAGCACGCCGGGCCCTCCTGTCTTCCACGGTCTCCCGGAGTTGGGTGAAATTCGTGTTGGTTGCTTCAGTGACCCTGTCCAACCATCTCATCCTCTGTGGTCCTCTTCTCCTCTTGCCTTCACACTCCCAACATCAGGGTCTTTTCCAGGGAGTCTTCTCTTCTCATGAGAATTAAATCACATACAGTACTAGGTTTATTAATAGATTTGTTACGTTTGCCCACTGGAAATAATGCTTCAGTTGTATCATGGGCTTAAGATCCATGAAGAATATGGGGTGACACCATCACCCATCCTTATTTAACTCTTTGTTAAATAAGTTATATATGGTTACATCCAAAAAAGGGGGAGGGAAGTAGGCTGGCAAATGATCCCGATCCCTCTGGTAGAACTGATGCAAGACAATCCATTTAGGGTAGTATTGCAAAAAAAAAAAAAAGATAATTTAGTAAATTTAATTTGGAGAGCCTTTGAAGATCATTTGGGGTGATAAAAATGTCAAGCAGGGAATCATTCAAGTTATAGCCCATTGAATGCCATTCCTTCCATTCAAATCTCCTGCTAGGAAAACTTCCAAGGTCAGGAAGTACTAATTCAAACTCGACCAGTAGCTTTGCTTTGCAACCTTGTGTGGGTAGATACACATTGATAGGAAGGTGATTGGGGTGTGTGTGTCTGGATTCATTTGAATGGTGGTGCTAGAGAAGAGCTCTGCAGAGACCCTGGACTACCAGAAAAACAAACAAGGGGGCCCTGGATCAAGTCAAGCCTGAACTCGCTCTGGAGGTCAAAGTGTGGAAACTGAGGCTGCCCTACTTTGAACCCATCCTGAGAAGGCTGTAATCTCTGGAAAAGATCATCATTCTTAGAAAGAGGGAGGGCAGCAGGAAAAGAGGAAGGCCAAATAAGAGATGGATTAACTCCCTGAAGGCCCCACAGGCTTGGGTTTGCAGGAGCTGAGCTGATCTGTAGAGCAGAAGACATGTTGGAGCTTGCTCATTCATGGAGTTAGAACCCATAAGTCGGAACGGACTTGACAGGAGGTGTTCTTTTGTGCTTCCTCCCTCTGTCTCTCTCTGTGGTTTGAAGGGGTTTTTTTGTTTGTTTGTTTGTTTGTTTTATCAGCACAGCCAAACCAAAGAGGGGGCAACACTTAGGGACCTAGGCTGAAAGGAAACAGAAATCAAACAACAGAGCTACGGTTCCTACCATTATACTCCAAACCCTCAGAACAGATTTCTGTCTGTGAATTTGATTTATATTACAAAGACCCCCCCCCCATAAATACGCTGTACTAGTATTTACAGCATATTACTCCTTAAATTGGGTTGATTTAATTGCCTGATCTTATTGGTGTGTTTTCGGAACTCTTGAGATATCTTTAAATGTCTTCTGATACAGTTTCATCAGTTATTCCATGTTTCCCTGAAAATAAGACCTAACCTGAACATAAGTGTGGCGATTTCCTCTGAAGTCCCTGTGACGTCCCTCTTTCACGTCACAACGGTCAGGACACTCTCTCATTCACACTTTATTTACGCTGCCACCAACCACTCCTTCATAAGACTCTTCAGACAAATGTATGATTTTAAAAATAAAAACTTGTATTTTATTGATAACAACAGAAGGAATGGTAAATCACATTATCAACTAAACTAAAAAGGCAATCAGTAATAATAAAGTACCCCCTCACACACACTATCACTCAGACCTTAACTCTTCATAACTCTCAACTAACTAAAAACTGACTCACATCATTCACTCCCCCCCTTATATACACAGCTTCACCTCCTGGAGTCCCACCTCCTGCTCTGCTATAGGCAGATGGGTTCCAGCATAACCATGATAGGCAGGTGACGTCATCGCAGCCGTCACAGTCCCTATCCCCCCAGGCCTTCACGAGAACGCTCTTCTTTCTTGTTCGCTGACACCAGATATTAATGCTTTAATATCAATTATGTGTGCTGTTAAAAACATAAAGCTTTTACAGTGGGGTTTTGACTTAAGAACGGCTTGAGTTAAGAACATTTTGACTTAAGAACCACTCTCATAGGAAAATATTGACTTGACTTAAGTACTTAGATTTGAGTTAAGAACTGAAAAAAACCACGTGGGAGGCAGGGAAAGTACAAAATTTGAACTTTCAGTTAGCTGTTGGCCAGTGAAAAGGGTGCCTGTCTGCTTCCTCACTCCTCCCAGCGTTTGGAGAGTGAATTGGGAGACAGTCTTCAGACTGCCTGGTCCTGGACTGCCTGGACTGTATTTTCCCTGCCTTCCCTGAACCTTTCTTGACCTAAGAAAAAAAGAAACAAAATATCCCCCTCTAGTGGTCGAAGGCAGAATAGCAGCTTCCCATTAGTTTCTATGGACGGAAAAGAGCAGATACGGATCAAATGGTTCTCAATGCATTCCTATGGGAAATGCAGATTTGACTTGAGAACTTTTTGACTTGAGAACCGCCTTCCAATACGGATTAAGTTCTCAAGTCAAGACCCCACTGTATTTGATGAGGGAAGTTAATAGATGATAAATATTCATTAGATCAATCACAGGCTTCCAATCACTTATACTTGAGTCTCATCAGATACAACTTCAAAATTCTTAACTCTCTATTCCAATTTATGTTCTTACACATCTCTAACTCCCTCTCTAGTCACTTTCTAGATACACACAGTCTCTTTCCCAGATCCTCTCCAGACTCCATACACCAGTCTTTATATCCAGCTCCATTCCCCCCCCCTTGGCTCCGCCTTCTGGCCACTCATAGGCTCCTTTTTCAATGTTCTGCGGTGACGGGCAGGTGAGGGAAGGGCTGTTCACTACAATAAGCCCTAGTCTGATTTTTCAAGGTGCTCGTAATATAAGCCCTACCACTCAAAATAAGCCCTAGTTAAGTGAAACCCCGTCCTCCACCCTTGTGCAGCAGCCAAAAGAAAATGACAGGACTGTATTTGAATTGGTGTAGATGGTTGTACATGGAAAAATTAAAACATCCCTTGAAAATCAGCCATAATGCACTTTTGGAGCAAAAATTAATATAAGACCCTGTCTTATTTTTGGGGAAACGCGGTAATGCCATGTAAATTGCCATACATATGGTAATTCTGAAATCAAAGAGTTAATATCATTAAAATATATAACTTTTAGTAATATTTACAAGTCTAATTCTTCCTAAGAAAGATAAGGAATAACTTAAAGTTATGAAGGCCTTTATCCACTTTCATGGTTAATAAAGGAAGGAAGGGAGGAATGTTCGTAAGCACAAGAATGGTAGTGAGCACCATACGACTGACTGACTGACTTCCTTCCTTTACTTCCTATCCTTTTTCTTTCTAGTCTTCTTTCTAGCCTTTCTTCTTACCTTCTTTATTCATCCTTTCCTTCTTTCTTCCATTCTTTTGTTTTACTTTCTTTTTCTCTCTGTCTTACTCTTTCTTTTCTTCCTTCCATCCTTTCTTCTTTTTCCCTTTCTTTCATTATTTCTTTAATTCCTATCTTCCTTCTTTCTTCCATACTTTTTAATCTTTCATTTTTTCCTCCCTCCCCTTCCTTCCTTCTTTCATTCCTTCCTTTCCCTACCAGCCTTCCTTCCTTCTTTACTTCCTATCATCTTCCTTTCTAGCCTTCCTTCCTTCCTTCTTTCTCTCACTTGCTCTTTCCTTCCTTCCATCCCTCTTATATCTTCCTTTCTTCCTTCATTAGCCCTTCATTCCATGCTTCCGTCTATCTTCCGTTCTTTCTTTCTTTTCTTTTTTCCTCCCTACCTTCATCCCTCCCTCTTTCTATATTTCTTTACTTATCTTGCTTCTTTCTATTTTTCTTATATTCTTTCCTTCCTTCTTTCTTTACTTCCTATTTTCCTTCCTTCTTACTTTCTGTTTCATTCATTTAATTCTTTTCTCATCTTTATTTTTTCCTTCCTTCCTTCCTTCCTTCCTTCCTTCCTTCCTTCCTTCCTTCCTTCCTTCCTTCCTTCCTTCCTTCCTTCCTTCCTTCCTTCCTTCCTTCCTTCCTTCCTTCCCTCTTTCTTTCTTTCTTTCTTTCTTTCTTTTTCTTTCTTTCTTTCTTTCTTTCTTTCTTTCCTTCCTTCCTTCCTTCCTTCCTCCCTCCCCCTCCCCACTTTCTCTTTCTTTCTTTCCCTCCTTTCTTTGTTTCTACCTTTTTTCTTTTTTCTTTTATTCTTTCTTTCTTTCCTTCCTTTCCTGCTTTCTGTCTTTCTTTCCTTCTTCCTTTCCTTTCTTCCATCCTTCCATTTTTCTTATCTTCCTTCCTTCCCCTATTTCCTTCCTATTTCCTTCTTCCTCAATTTCTTCCTTCCATCCTTCCTTACTTCCATCCTTCTTTCTTTCATTCATTTTTCTTCCTTTTCCTCCCCCCCTCTCTTTCCCTCCTTCCTTTTTTCTTTACTTTTTATCTTCTTTCTTTAATTCCTTCCTTCTCTCTCTGATGCCTTCCTTCAGTCATTCTTATTTGTTCTCTTTCTTTCGTCCCTTCCTGTCTTTCTCACTTCATTTTTCCTTCTTTCCTACTTCCTTTCTTTCTTTACTTCCCATTTTAATTCCTTTTTAGTTTCTGTTTTTCATTCATTTATTCATTCCTTTTTCCCCTCACTGGCCTTCCTTCCTTCAGCTCACTTTTTCCTTCCTTCTTTCCTCCATCCTTCCTTCTTTCCTCGCTCCCCCTTCTCTTCCTTCTTTCCATCCTTTGCCTATATCATTCCTCCCTTCCTTAAATATTCCTCCATTTCTTTCTTTCTTTCTTTCTTTCTTTCTTTCTTTCTTTCTTTCTTTCTTTCTTTCTTTCTTTCTTTCTTTCTTTCTTTCTTTCGTTCGTTCTTTCGTTCTTCCTTCCTTCCTTCCTTCCTTCCTTCCTTCCTTCCTTCCTTCCTTCCTTCCATCCATCATCTATCTATCTATCTACCTACCTACCTACCTACCTACCTACCTACCTACCTACCTACCTACCTACCTACCTACCTACCTACCTACCTACCTACCTACCTACCTACCTACCTACCTACCTACCTGCCCTGCACCACGACGATAATCTGTTTCCCTGAAATCACTATTAAGTGAAAACATCATCCAGCGAAAACAGTTTCCCCGTTGGAATGCATTGAAACCCATTTAATGCGCTCCAGTGGGGAAATTACCTCGTCGTCCAGCAAAGATCACCCATAGGGGAAGCCATTTTCCGAGTGCCAATCAGCTGTTAAAATGGCTGCTCTGTGAAGCATGGGTTCAGAAAACACAGGGCAGCCATTTTGCGGAGCTGGAAAACAGCGTCGTCTTGTGAACAAATGGTTCGCGAAGCACAGACCTAATCAACGTCAAGTGAAAATCCCCCATAGGAAACATCGTTTTGCGATCGCTATAGCGATTGCAAAAAAGTCACCGTCCTGCGGATTCATCGTACAGCGGGGTCATCATCTAGCAAGGTACCTCTCTCTCTCTCTCTCTATCTATCTATCTATCTATCTATCTAACTATCTACTGTTATTTCCTTTCACATTCTTCCTTCCATCCTTCCTTTTTTCTCCCTTCCTTCTCCCTTTCCTATCTTTCCTTTTTTCTTCCTTCCTTCTTTCTCCCTTCCTCTTTCTCCCTTTCTTTCATTGTTTCTCCCTTTAATTCTTATCGTCTCTCTATCATTCTTACTTCTTTCCTTCTATACTTTCTTCCTATTTTCCTTCCTTCCATCTTACTTTCTTTGTTTGATTCATTTAGTCAATCCTTTTCCTTTCTTCTTTCTTTTTCCTTCCTTCTTTAATCTCCTTTCCTTCTTTCTTCCTTTCCTTCTCTTTTTTCTTCCTTCCTTCTATCTTCTATCATTCTTTACTTCTTTCCTTTCTCCCTTTCTTTCATTCATTCTTTTTTACATTCCTATGTTCTTTCTTTCTATCCTTTCCATCTTCCATCTTCTTCCCTCCTTCATTTCTTTGTTTCTATCTTTTTTCTTTCTTTTTCTCTCTTTCATTCCTTCTTTCTTTTCTTATTTCTGTCCTTCCTTCCCTCCTTTTGTTCCTTTTTTCTTTCTATCTGTTTTTCCTTCTTATCCTTCCTTCTACTTTCCATCTTTCACTCTTTCCTTTCTTCATTCCATCTCCTTTTCTTTATTTCTCTCATTCTTTACTTACTTTTTTCTTTTATTTCATTCTTTCCCTCCTTCCTTCTTTCCCTCCTTTCTTCCTTTATTTCTATCTTTCTTCCTTTCCGTACTGACTCCCTTCCTTCCTTCACTATTCCATCTTCCATCCTTCCCTCCGTCCTTTCTTCTTTCCTTCTTTTTTCTTTCTTTCCTTCTTGCTTTCCTTCTAACCTTTCATCCTTTTTTCTTTCTTTCTTTTTTCTTTCTATCCTACCTTCTTTCTTTCTTTTTCTTTCTTCTTTCTTCTTTTTCTTCTTCTTTCTCTTTCCTTTCTTCCTTTCAGTCTTCCTTTCTTTATTTTATTTCTTTTCTTCCCTCCCTCCCTCCCTTCCTTAACTTCATTCCTCCCTTTCTTCCTTGCTTCTTCCTTCCTACCTTCCTCATTTTTTCCTTTCTTTTTTAAATTGTTTAAATTTTTTATCATTTTCCAAAAACAAATTGATCAATACAAAACAATACAAAATATTGATTAAAATCCAGTGCACCCCGATACCGAATGCACCCTTTGGAGTAATTATTTTATTACGAACTTCTTTTCCAAAATTGTGTTGATTGTCACTTAGAGGCTTTCCCTTTCATTTCACTAATACAAATTCAATAAATCTACCCCATATAGCATAAAAATATTCATACTTATTAATACTCTTTTCATCTTTAGTTCAGTAGTCAATTTGTAATTTAATGCAATGTCCTTTACTTCATTATACTAGTCTTCTAATTTGATATATAGTGTTTGTCTTTCCAGTATCTAGTCATTAATAATTTAGCACTTATCATAAAATTAGAAATCAATACCTTTGCATAATAATCAAGTTCTATCTTCTATTGATAGCAAATCAATTTTTGAGTTAAATTTAATCTTTTGGAAATATATCACATATTTCCTTAAAAATCAATTTCCAATATTTCTGAATCAATTTATACTCCCACCACATATGATAATATGTTCCAGTTTCTTCATCACATTTCCAACAGGCCTTATAATAGTTTGAATTTATTATGTTCAATTTCACCGGAGTTATATACAACCTCTCATCTTCAAAATTTTTATCCAGTCCTCTGTTCTAATTTCTGTTTTTAAATCATGTTCCCAAATTGATTTTAATCCTTCTATTTGGATCTCATTTTCTTCCCTATCCAAAATTAGCACATAAATTTTACTTACTGCTCCCTTTTTCTGCATGTCTTCATGTGATGATAAATTGTTTGTACTTATTTGCCATTAATCCTCCATCATTCATTAGTTCATCTGTCTAATTGGATATAATTGTATCATGATAATTTATTAGTTTAAAGTTTAGCTATAATCTGATCCTTTGAACTCATTTTAACCATCCAATCCTTCATTCTGGCAACTTTTCTTATCCTTAAACAAATCTACAAAGCGCTCCAAATATCCTGGGAAATTTTTTATTTCAGTTACTAATTTTATTGGTGAAGTAAAAGGACAAAACTTTTTATATCTCTTCCATACAATTAATATGTTTCTTATTAAAGGATTATTCGCATGGTTAATTATATTTTTACTGCATTGAACAAGTATTTTTCAATATTTCCATATATTTCTGAAGATTCCATATCCCACCAAATTAATCTTCCTTAGTTATATGTAATATCTTTCTTTTTTGTCCTTCCATCCTTCTTTTCTGTCCATCTTTTCTTCCAACTTTATTTCTTTTATTCTTTGTTTCCTTCCTTCCTCTCCCTCTTTACTTTCTTTCTTTCTTTCTTTCTTTCTTTCTTTCTTTCTTTCTTTCTTTCTTTCTTTCTTTAGGAAGGAAGGAAGGAAGGAAGGAAGGAAGGAAGGAAGGAAGGAAGGAAGGAAGGAAGGAAGAAAAAGGGGAGGAAGGAAGGAAGGAAACAAAGAAAGAATGAAATAATGGAAGGAAGGAAGGGTGAGAGAAAAGAAATAGAGAAAGATAGAAGCAAATAAAAGGAAGGAGAGAAACAGTAGTAAAAGAGAAAAAAGAAAGGAGGTAGGAAATAAGTAAAGAATGAAAAAATTAAGAAAGAAAAAGAAAAAGAAAGCGAGAAGGAAGGAAGGAAAAAGGTAAAAGGATAAAAGACAGGTGAAGGAATAAAGGAGGGTAAGGAAGGAAAGAAAGACTGAAATAATGTAAGAAAGCAGGAAGGAAGGAGGGAAGGATGGAAGGGAAGGAGAGAGGAAGGAAAGAAAGAAAGAAAAATAGGATAAAAAGGAAGGAAAGAAGGAGGAAAAGAAGGAAGGAGAAAAAAGAAAGAAAAAGAAAGAAGGACAGAAAGAAGGAAGGAAAGAAAGTTAGAAAGAAATTAAGGAAGGAAAGAAGGAGGAAAGCAAGGAGGATGAAAAAGAAGGAAGGAAGGAAAGAAGGAAGAAATGTAAATAAAGAATGATAGAAATAAACAAAGAAAAAGACAGGGAGAAAGAAGAAAGGTAGAAAGGAAAGAGGAAGAGCTAAGAAGGAAAGGAATAATGACTGAAAGAAAAGTAGAAGAATGAAGGAAGAAAGAGAAAGAAAGAAAGAAAGAAAGAAAGAAAGAAAGAAAGAAAGAAAGAAAGAAAGAAAGAAAGAAAGAAAGAAAGAAAGAAAGAAAGAAAGGATCGAGAAAGGAAAGGAAGGAAAGAAAGAAAAAAGAAAGTGAAAAAGGTAGGAAGGATGTTAGGAAGGAGATAGAAAGTAAATAGAGAATGAAAAAAATAATGAAAGGAAAAATGAAATGGAGGAAGAAGGAAGGAACGAACTGGGGACAGGAAGGTAGGAAAGAATTACTGGAAGAAAGGAAGGGAACAAAAAGAAAGGAAGGGAAGGAAGGAAAGGAAAAAAGGAAGGAAAGAATGAAATAATTTGAAAAATAAGGAAGAAAGGGAAGGAAGAAAGAATGAAAGAGGTAGAAACAAAGGAAGAAAGGAAGAAAACGGAAGGAAGGAAGGAGAGAAATGAAGGGAAGGAAGGGATGAGGGAAGGAAGGAAGGGGAAGGAAGGAAAGAATGAAATAATGAAAAAAGAAACTAGGAATGAAGGACAGAATGGAGGGAGGAAATAAAGAATGAAAGAAAGATATAGAAACAAAGGAAGAAAGGAAGGAAAAAAGATGGAAAGGAAAGTATGAAAGAAAGAAGAAAGAAATGTAAATAAACAATGAAAGAAAGAAAGAAAGAAAGAAAGCAGGAAAGAAGGAAGGAATGGAAGAAAGAAAGTATGGAAGAAAGATGGAAGGAAGGAAAGAAGAGAGCGAGGAAAGAGAAAGATAATCAAAGAAAGAAAAAGAAAGAAACGTACAGGAATAAAGGAAGTGAGGACGGAAAGAAGGAAGGGGATTAAGAAAGAAAGTTGATAGGAAGGATATAAAGAATAAGAAATAATGAATGAAAGAAGTAAGGAAAGAAGGAGAAAGAAGGAAGAAAGGAAAGAGAAAGAAAGGAAGGTAAGGTAGTGAGGAAAAAAAGAATCAAAGAAAGATAGAAACAAAGAAATAGAAGAATGAAGGAAGTAAGGAGGGAAAGAAGGAAGGAGAGAAAGCAAGCAAGCAAGAAAAGATAAGAAGTGAATAAAGAATGAAATAAGGACAGAAAAGGAGAAAGAAGGAAGGAAA
This sequence comes from Pogona vitticeps, assembly GCF_051106095.1. NCBI lineage: Eukaryota > Metazoa > Chordata > Lepidosauria > Squamata > Agamidae > Pogona > Pogona vitticeps. The sequence continues at coordinate 19,922,109 of NC_135789.1, read as the reverse complement.
GAAAGAGGAAAAGGAACAAAGATAAGAAACAATGAAAGAAAGAATAAGGAAAGAAAGGCAGGGGAGGAAAAAGGAAAGAGGGAGAGGAAAGAAGGAAAGATGGAAGAAAGAAAGAAAAAGAAAATAGTAAAGGAAGAAAACGAAGAAAAGGGTAAGAAGGAAGGAGAGAAATAAGGAAAGAAGAAAAGTATGAAAGAAAGAAGAAAGGAATCTAAATAACGAATGAAAGAAATATTGAAAGGAGAAAGAATGAAGAAGGAAAAGAAAGGGAGAGGAAGAAAAATAAACACAATGAAAGAAAGAAAGAAATGCAGGAAAGAATGAAGGAAGGAGGGAAAGAAGGAAGGAGAGCAAGAAAGAAAGAACATAGGAACTAAATAAATAATGAATAAAAGAAATAAAGAAAGGGAGAAAGAAGGAATGAAGGAAAGAGGGAAAACAAGGAAGATAAGAAAGAAGGAAAGAAAGAAGAAGAAAAGAATGAAAGGAAGGAAGGGAGAATGAAAGGAAGAAAGAAGGATGAAAGGACGGAAAGAAACAACGAAAGAAGGAAGGGAGAGAGGAAAGAAAGTTAGAATGAAGGAAAGAAAAAGAAAAAAGGAAGGAGGGAAAGAAGGAGAAAGAAGGAAAGAAAGAAAATTGGAAGCAAATAAAAAATGAAAGAAATAATGAAGGAATGAAAGAAAGAGTAAGGAAGAAAAGAGAAGAAAAGGAAACAAAGGAGGAAAGAAAATAAGTAAGAAGGAACAGAGTAATGAAGGAAGGAAGGAAGGAAGGAAGGAAGGAAGGAAGGAAGGAAGGAAGGAAGGAAAGAGAGAGGGAGGAAGGAAGGAAGGAAGGAAAATGAAAGAATGAAAGAAAGAAAAAACAAAGGGTGGAAAAAGGAAGAAAAAAGAAAAAAGAATGAAGGAAAGGAAGAAAGAAAGATAGAAAGGAAGGAAGGAAGGAAGCGAGGGAGGAGGGAAGAAAAGAAGGAAGGAAGGAAGAATGAGTGAAAGAAGGAAAGAAAGAAAAAAGGAAAGGAAAGGAAGGAAGGAAGAATGAATGAATGAATGAATGAATCAATGAAAGAAATTAAGAAAGAAGAAAAGAAAGAAAGAAAGGCTAAAGGAATGAATGAAAGAAAGAAAGGAACAAGGAAAGGAAGGAAGGAAGGAAAAAAGAAAGAAAGAAAAAAGAAAGGAAGGAAGGAAGGAAGGAAGGAAGGAAGGAAGGAAGGAAGGAAGGAAGGAAGGAAGGAAGGAAGGAAGGAAGGAAGAGAAAGGAAGGAAGGAAGGAAGGAAAGGAAGGAAGAAAGTGAGAAGGAATGAAGGAAAGAAAGAAAGAAACAAGGAAAGAAAGGAAGGAAGAAGGAAAGTTACAAAAGAAATAAAGAAAAAGAAAAAAGAAAGAACGAGAAATACAGGAGCTAGAAAGTAAGAAAGAAAGGGAGAAAGGAAGTGTGGGAGGGTTGAAGAGAGTGTAAGGGAGGAAGAGAAAATGGGTGTACAGTATCTGATGAAGAAAGGAAGGAAGAAATAAAGGAAAGAAAGAGCTGATAGCAGACAGACAAAAGAGAAGAACTTAGATAGGAAGGAAGGAAGGAAGGAAGGAAGGAAGGAAGGAAGGAAGGAAGGAAGGAAGGAAGGAAGGAAGGAAGGAAGGAAGGAAGGAAGGAAGGAGAGAGAGAGTGAGAGAGAGAGAGAGAGAAGGAAGGAAGGAAGTAGGGATGTAAAGAAGGAAGTTAAGGAAGGAACGAGAGTAGTGAATGAACTGGCTGAAACACTCTCAGAACCCCCCAATCATTTGTTTCTTGAAATCATTGGAAGTAGGTGACGTGCCAGAGGGTTTGAAGAAGGCCAATGTTTTGAGGAAGGAACCTGGGGACTACAGGCCAGTCAACCTGACATCCATCCCAGGCAAAATTCTGGAACGGATTGTAAAGCGGTCATTGTGCAAGCTCCTAGAAGCCAACACAGATTCATCAAGAACGAATCCTGCCAAATTAATTTGGTCTCATTCCCCGATAGACAGAGGGAATGCTGTAGATGTAGTATATCAGCAATGCTTTTGAAAAAATGCGCCATGATCTCCTGATTAGCAAGCTAATGAGGCACACCACTAGGCTAGTGGTCAGGTGGATGCACAATTGGTTACAGAATTGTACTGAAAGGGTGAGGATTAATGGGTCCTTCTCTAACGGGGAGGAGGTAACAAGTGGGGCACCCCAAGGCTCAGTCCTGGGCCTGGTGCTCTTCAATATTTTTATTAATGTCTTGGATGAGGGAGTGCAGGGAATACTTGTCAAATCTGCAGATGATACAAAATTGGGTGAAATAGCTAATAGCCTAAAGACAGAAACAAAATTCAAAATGACCTTGATAGGATGGAGCACTGGATCAAAAGCAACAGAATGAAATTCAACAGGGATAAGTGGGAAAAGGCAAATGCTATTCTAGGTTGCATTAATAGAAGTATAGTTTCCAAAACCTGCGAGATCCTATTCCCTCTGTTCAGCACTGCTTAGGCCTCACCTTGAGTATTGTTGCAATACTCCAACTTGTTCCAATTTCTCAGCATCCTTCTTGAAGTGTGGTGTCCAGAACTGGACACAGTACTCAAAGTGAGGCCTTGTCAGTGTTGAATAGAAGGAAACTACCACCTTGCGGGATTTAAAAACTTCCCTTCTGTTAATGCAGATGGACTATACTTGTATTAATTAAAAATGAATGATAAGGTGAATTAAAATAATTCCAGGGCAGATTTCTTTACCTTTATTTGAAGGACAAATTCCACATGAATGAACAGAAGCAATACTAAGAGATCAGGGAGTGCCCCGCAGTGTATAGTCATCTCTATATGTCATTGGAATACTTTGTAACATACACTAGTTAACTTGCAAGACTGAGTTACAGCAGGCTTTCACCTTATTGAGAAATACATAGTGAATCAACCACATATTTTGTATATGATTTTTATTTCTCTCAAATCTACCTTTTGTACCATTGCTAGAGAAAGCTAGAGAAAAACTAAAAGCTGTGCAGATGCTCTTCTTGGCCTCCTCCACATACATATTGTACATGGTCTCATTTTGCGGCCTCTTCCACGTATGTACTGTCCACGGCTGTTATGAATCCACAAAGGCTGTGATGGATTTTTCCAGTGATGAAGCACGATGACAACCCAGCCTGCAAGGTTCTCTGTCCCCCATAGAAACTTATTTGCTGTTCACTTGTAAATGTCTGCTTTCCTTCCAAGTATTTGTAAGAACTCAGGAAGCAGGAAGCAAACATAAGGAGGCCTATGCGCCATTTTTCTCCTCTTTTTTTGCAAATTGGTTCCACTATAGGATGTTTGGTCTGAAGGTGGTGGACAGCTTAGTTAGAATTAGTATCCTCTTTTCCATATTGCTGTAAATGACGTACCTGGCTCACGGAGTTCTTTACTGGCTGTAAAGCATCCTTGGGTACAACTTCCACTCAAAAACCTACAGGCTACACTTTCAGCTAATGCAGTGACCATTTCAGGCTTTTAATGATTTGTAACTTTTTTTTACTCTGTAAAAAATGGTTTCATTTAGTTGGAGGGGAATCCTTTGGATTCAATGTCTGGGCCACTTACAGTGGTGCCTCGCATTGCGACGTTAATTCGTTCCACAAAAATCGCTGTTGAATGAAAACGTTGCAATGCGAAATAAAAAAAGCCCATAGAAGCGCTTTTAAACCTGATTAATGTGTTCCTACGGGCTTAAAACTCACTGTTCAGCGAAGATCCTCCATAGCGCGGCCATTTTCGCTGCCTGGTAAGTGAGGAATCCGTCCCAGAAAACAGGGGGTGGTCATTTTGTTTACCTGGTGGCCATTTTGGAACCGCCAATCAGCTGTTAAAAAATCATCACTTTGCAATGCTGGATTCCTGAAGCAGGGAATCATCGCAAAGGGAAAGTCCTCCATAGGGAACATCGTTTTGCGATCGCTTTTGCGATCACAAAAAAATGCATCGCAAAGCGATTTCGTTAAAAAACGGAGTGCTCGCTAAGCGAGGCACCACTGTATATGGCATCACAGAAAGTAATCTGTGTAATGTAATCTACAGATGTAATCCACCACGTTGTCCCCCTGAATTTGTTGCATATGAATGGCAACTTTCTTCCCTTCCCTTTGGACTAGAAATGTATTAATTAGGATTCAGCATTTCTTCAAAATCGTTTAGGGCGGATATTTATAGCATCCTATAATGCTAAGGGTCTTGCCTCGAAGGCCATCGAGTCCCACCCCCTGCTCATGGCAGAAATCCAAATCAAAGCTGATAGCCGCACAAATCTCTATGCAATTTTACAGAGGCATCAGGGTAAATTGTCATAAAGGATGTCCTTAACACCACAGAAACATTCCATGAGACAGGCATTCAAATTGAATGATAAACTCTGTAGAGTCAGTATATATATTTTGACAGGTAAGTGTCAGTATCTCTCCACATTTGGATCCATAACACTACCATGGTCACTATCACTGCTTCTTCTGGCTTAAGATGTAATTGGATCCAGTTTTGCTTTCTTGCCAGCTCTTATAACCTAAAACCTTGGACGGGGCTGATTCTTTCCAGCTGGACAGCTCATCGGTTACAAGACCCCCATAATGTTTGGATTTTGGAGCCAATTGGCCAATGCTATCCTTTAATCCTTGTATTTCCTCTTGACATAAAATCTATTTTCTGTGTTTACATGGGCTGCAGCAGAACCCATGGTGATCAGGTGCACGCAATTTCCAGACTTATTAACTTTACTGAGTTTTACTCCTCTGTTACTGTAAACTGGAAGACTTGGATCAGAATTAGCTGTGCTACAGTTGTGATATCAGAGGATACTGGGTTGCAGCTCTTCATTACTTCCCATAAGACAAGCTGGAATTTTACCATTCAGTGCTTCCTCTGAGTTGACAATCTTTAGAAAGCCTCCAAGTGTGTGGGGGAAATAAAAGAACTATGCAACACAGCCTATTCTGTGCCAAATAAATATTTCTCATTGGGATGCCCACTGCAGAGTTTGGAAGGAGAACACCCACCATGGGCATGTGGTTAAAATGCTAGCGTGTACCATCGTAGCTGGCAGAAACACTTTGAGGTACCTGTTCCCTTCTCTCACTGCTATACTGAAACATCCCAATATCACATGGGTGTATATGGAAATGAGGCAATGGGAAAGAGGTTGAACGAGTTACCACTGGAGAAAAAGTGGTAAAATCAGTTCAAGGACGTGGATACTACACACCAAACCACTGTCAGATAATCAGTGCCCAGAGATGAAATAATCAGTGCCCAGAGATGAAATGTAGAAATCAGGGGTCCTTTGGTACATGGGCCCAAGGCAGAGGTCCTCATGATTCCCCCAGATTTTTACATGGGCTCCTCTCCAAACTACTACCATCAGATCATAGATCTTATCTGTGCCCAGCAACTACAACACAGAAAACAAGGATCCTTTGGCACATGGATTTACGATGGCTTTGCAGTTATGCGCACACAGGGATCTGATGTGCCAGTCTTCATGGATGTGCAGGATTTTTATTTCACATTGTTGTCAAACCACCATGAAGTCATAGACCACATCTGTGCCGAAAGATGACACCAAAAAAACCCCACGAGTTTGATGCGGGATCCTCCCCAAAACCACTGCCCCTCTGGGAGATATACATGTCTCTGATTTCTGTGAGACATCAAACATTTTGGGTCCAAGTTGCTTAATGATAAAACGGGGGGGGGGGATGTTGCTATAATTCATATAGCTGGAATGAGAACAGTTTGAACCAGAATATGAATATGAATCGTGAGCTCCATGCATCTTTGATTCTTGGACTCCGAATGCTTTAATGATAAACTTTTCTGCCTCCCCTAAAAGGATCCTGTGACATTAGGTGTGGTGACTCTGAAACTGAGCAATTGGTCAGGGAAAACGGGCTAAAGCATCATGGAGTCCACACACACGGCCCACTAGAGCTGTACTTAAAAGGATGAAGCTGGATAGAAGAAGTGTCATTATTTGGCTAAAGAATCGTACTCAGAGGGTGATGATTAATGGCTCCTTCTCCAACTGAGAGGAGGTAACAAGTGGCTCAGCTGTGGGCCCTGTGCTCTTTGACATTTTTTAAAATCAATGAGCAGGAAATGATAATCAAATTTGAGGATGACACAAAAATTGGGTCGAATTGTTAATACGCTGGAAGAGAGAAACAAAATTCAAAATAATCTTGATAGGCTTCAGCACTGGGCTGAAAGCAACAGAATGAAATTCAACAGGGATAAGTGCCAAGTCCTGCATCTCGGAAAAAGAAACCAATCACACAGTTTCAAGATGGGGGACACCTGGCTCAACAAAACTAAGAGCGAGAAGGATCTTGGAATTGTGGTAGATCACAGGCCAACAGTGTGATGTGGCTACAAAAAAGGCTAGTGCTATTTTAGGGTGCATTAATAGAAGTATTGTTTCCAAATCTTGTGACATAGTAGTTCCCCTCTATTCAGCACTGGTTAGGCCTCATCCTGAGTATGGTGTCCAGTTGTGGATACTGCACTTCAAGAAGAATGTTGACAAATTGGAACAAATTCAGAGGAGGGCAAAAAGGATTATCAGGGAGCTGGAAACCAAGCCCTAGGAGGAAAGACTGAAAGAACTGGGTATGTTTAGCTTGAGAAAAGAGGACAAAATATGGTTTGGAGGGCTGCGGGGGCCTGTATAGAATGGAAGAGTGAGCAGCAGGAAGAGAAGTGAATTTGCAGAAACTGCTTCCTCCTCATCTCACTGGATCTCAGTGCTTCTATTTATGGAAGCCTAGTTTTGTTGCTGTATATTGCTGATACATTTTAAATTGTTTTATTTTACTTGCTGTTAACCACCCAGAGTAGTCAATGACTAGCTGGGTGGGATATAAATAAATAAATAAATAAATAAATAAATAAATAAATAAATAAATAAATAAATAAATAAATAAATAAATAAATGAATGAATGAATGAATGAATGAATGAATAAATGAATAAATAAATAAATAAATAAAAATATGATAACACATTTCACATACTTAAAAGTCTGTCCTATAGAGCAGTGGTCCCCAACCTTGGGCCTCCAGATGTTCTTGGACTACAACTCCCAGAAGCCTTCACCCACCACCTTTGCTGGCCAGGATTTCTGGGAGTTGAAGTCCAAGAACATCTGGAGGCCCAAGGTTGGGGACCACTGCTATAGAGGAGGGAAAGGATTTGTTCTCCCTCATCCTAGAGTGCAGGACATGCAACAATGGGCTCAAGTTAAAAGAAATCAGATTTAGTACGGCAACCAAACCAATGACCTTGAGAGGTGGTGAGTGCTCCAACGCTGAAGGAATTCAAGAGAAATTCAGACAACCATCTGTCAGATCTGCTTTGGTCTGTATTCCTGCATTGATGGCCTTATAGGTCCCTTCCAACTTCATTAACCTATGGTTCTACAATCCTGGAAATGCCTTGGCTGTTTTTCACCTTTCTTTTTGGAATTTTGACTTTAAAATTTCCTTTTATAAAAAAAAAAAACCTGATTCCAAAAGAAACAAAACCGCACCTATATGCTAGTGTGAAGGTGGCCCGGAGGAGAGTGTGCCGTCCCCAGAGGACAAAGGAGGGAGGGAGGGGAGAAAACAGAGAGTGAGAAGGAGCAGGCAGACCAAAGGGAGAACGTGGCGGCGGAAAAGGAGAAGACAGAGCGAGGTGGGAAATTTGAAGTGAGTTTAGTGGAAGAGCACGGGGATAAGAAAGGGGAGGAGCAAGAGTTGTCCGTTTGGCAGGAGAGTATAAGTAGTCAGGGGGACCGTCGGTTCGAGGTGGAATTGGAGCTGTGGGAATGAAAGAGGGAGCTGGAGAGGTTGAGAGAATATTAAAGAGTAAAGACTCAGGAGCTACTAAGAGACTTCCCCAATTTGAAGCTAGGTGGGCTGCTACCGGATCCCATACTGAAGGAAGGTGGAGAAGTGAAGTATGAGACACTAGAGTGGTCAGTGGTAGTCTTCCCGAAGAATAAAGGGCGAGGGCGGCAAGTGATTAGACCAGATTCACGATATAATACTCCCCCTCTGGAAGGGGACTGGGCTTGACACCCATGCTGCGGCACCATCTGAACAGTGCGGAGCGTGCCCCTCCAGAAGCCAACAGATGCACAGAGGTTTGGCCCAGCACCCCTATGAATTCAATGGATGGTGGTCAAGACTATGTGTTGGACAGTTATGGCTTGTTGCCTGAATTAAGCTTTTTCGATCCCACCATGAAATAATGCTGATTTACCTGTTACTAATAAAGAAGGAGTTGTTAAAGTTAAGAAGACGTCTCCTATGGTATTTCCCGTGCAAAGTGAGGGGTTGTCAAAATTTGAAGCTGAACCCATTCACAGCTAGATTTTAGGAAAGTTAATTTTAATAAACTCAGAACAGCTATAAGTGGCAGGAAACTCTTAAGAGGAAAAGGAGAACAAGAGGTGGTGATTGTTCCAATGCTGTGTGGGGAAAAATGAAGGAACAGAGATGAAAGCAAAGTAATAAGCTAATAAACTTTACCTAAGACTCCTAGAAAATGGTAAACAGGACATTCCTAGTAAAACAACAAACTGCTACATTTAATCTAAGAAGCAGACAAACAAAACATACCAAATCAGTAAAAAGCAAGTAGGGTGGTGGCAGCTCAGGCCACACTTCCAAATACACTGACCCCATAGACATTTAGATCTCAAAACCCCTTCTCAAGATCTAACATGGATTTAACATTTAGATTACATAAGCAATAACATCAGCAATTTAGTTGGCATTGGGATCAAGCATATTCAACATTTCATGGAGATATGCAAATGTCTCTCTTGTCAGTGGCTTTTCCATTACCAGGTCAATGCTTGGCCTCAGTCAGTTCCTTCTGCTATAAATCCTTCATGAGCTGACATTTCCATTAAATTCCATCCAAATAGGTTTTGTACTTTCTGTTTCCCATACTGCAATACAGACTTGATTGTCCTCAACCATCACTATTGTTCATAGCGTCTTCACTATATTCATTTATCCCAAAGTCCTTTAACAGGTGAAAGATCCATTCCAATTCATTATATACATGAGTTGCTGATACACATTCTGAAGACTGAGCCACAGTCATCTGCTTTCTGCTAATCCAATCAATAAGGCTATTATGAAATGGGTATCCGCTGGTTGATTTATAGTCTGTTGAGTCTTCTCCCCAACTGGCATCCATATATCCAATTAATGTAGGCATTTCACAAGGTGATAACTTTAATTTTAAATTCTCTGTTTCTTTCAAATATCTTGCCACTCTCTTTATGGCACTCCAATTAAGAGTGGTTGGGTGAGCTCACATTTCTACTAAAATATTAATGGATGCTGTAATATCAGGCCTTGTGGTCTTACTCAAATAAAGGACTCTTAGTGGTATAGGAGATTGGTTATCATACCAACGTTGGCTGATTGTTTAAATCCATACTCAGTCTTTCTTATGCTTACAAACAAGACTTTCTTGACATCTTGAAATCCTTCAGGTTGCTCCACATAAATTTATCCTGAAAGATTTTCATTAAGAAATGCTGTTTTAACATACATTTTGAACCTGCAACACTGAAAAGTGTCCTGAGTCTTGTATAGGTGATACAGTCTTCCTTTCTTCCCAGTCTGCAGCATTATTGTTTGCAGATTGTCACAGAATCCATCTCTTTCTGGACGTTTGCCTTTCTTCTTTCTATCTGATCGTCTTACAGTGGCTGTTACTCCCATTTCCCTAAGTCTCGATTGCTGGCTTCTAACAGAGCACATCTGAGGAATAAAGCCTAGGCAAACCCAGGGAGTTTGACAGGGAGAGATAGGAAGCAAACAGGAGTCTGACAAGAGAGAGATAGGAAGGAAAGGTAGGAAGAAAAGGTCTACTGGAGGAAGGGACAAAAGAAAGGGGGAGACTAAGGAGACAAAGCCAAAGAGGTGGCTATTTTTAAATAAACACCAGAAAGGGACAAGTAATCCCTAGAAATTCCCTATTCAGAAGCACCATGTATTCAGCTTAATAAGAATGGCGGGTGTTCTTAACAGCAAGGGTCATGTGCTCTGCTTAACAGGAAGCAGGAGTGTCCTGATTGCTTGGCTCCTAGCAGAACACAGCTGAGGAATAGAGCAGAAGCAAATGCAGGGAGCTCATGAACAGGGACAGTTAACAGGAGTTTGTCGGGGCAGAGATAGGAAGGAAAGGTCTACTGGAGGAAAGGACACAACAAAAACACAGTGGAGGAAGCACCATGGTAAAGACTCACAGTGAGGAGCAAAAGAATAAGACAATCTTCACTGGTGGAACTGCAAAGCCGCTTTCAATTTCTTGATGAGGAGTCTGGCAGGAGCAAGTTCACGAAGCCAAAGAGGAAACCTCGCAGGAGTATATGAGAGGGACTGAAGCTCAGCCAAGCTGAGGCCCTATGTCATGAGTTCAGCCAAAGAAGATCTGGAATCTGAGGGATTAATTACAGCTGAGGAAAATGCTGGGCAATCAGAATCGCAGATAGCTGAATCACCACCAGATTCTCCTCCCCCAGTAGCCAGAGTGTGGGACAAGCTTCGGCACAGACTCATGACAGGAAGGTCTGAGGCTCGCATGAATGCTTCCCACAGGAACACCAGGTCAACCAGTCCTGAGTTTTAACAGCATGGAAAGCTTCTTGGAGTTTGATGACTGCTGCTGCTCTATAATCTGCACCCAGAAGGCTTGGAAGCTTGTGGAAGCAACAAGTCAAGACTTTCCTGGCTTCAGACACATAACCCCCTAGTGGACTGGGCACAAAGGGAGTTGCTCTTCAGGAATCCGTGTCCACATCTGGTTCCACCAGCCACCTTGGCTGCAGCAGGTTTGACAGTTCCATGATACCCTTGGCATACAGGGACTTTGCTGATGTCTTCGAGGAAAAGGGGGCCAACCAGCTACCTCCTATGATTGTGCCATCAATTTGGTGCCTGGAGAATCCCTCCCTGTGGCATGGATCTACCCTATGTCCGAACCAGAAATTGCGGCCTTGCGGGCCTTTCTTGACAAAAACCTGAAATGGGGATTTATCCGGCCGTCCACGTCACTCCTGTCTGCACCCAGAGAATTACAGTTATTGTAACTCCAATATACATGGAGAGCCAAAACTCTCCCATTCCTGAACTAACAAATAAATATAACATTAACATTTGTGCTAATGACATGGCCATGAAATATTCCTAACTTCTTGACATATAGCACTTCCAAGGATGTTTCAAGCCCCATGATCCCTGGGAAGAAGTAGCTGATGGTTAAGCCAAAGGAAGATGAATGATACCTGTTTATAGGTAGCCTTGAGAAACACAAAATTTCTGATTCTTTGAATGTGTTTTGTAACAGAAAAGGCAGCCTCTAAGGGTCTAGGAACCTTTGGTTGCCATCCCCACCCCAGTGTTTGGTGGGCTGCACCACAGCCCTTCAATTTTTCACATGTCCCAGAAATCTTGGGAGAATCTTTTGTCCTTTAAGATGCAACACATGCATCCTGGCGAGTCAGAAATAGAAAGTGACAGGCTAATTATCCTTTTTTCAGAAACTGGAAAACTATGGAATAAATGAGACCTGAAGGAAAAAGTATATTTAAATGGCAAATTTAATCCCTTGTACATTTTATGGTAAAATTTCAGGAAGGCCCACACACTGGGGCCTGAGAGACTAAGGGAAGGACCTTCTGGAAGATCTTAAAAAAACAGATGGAGTTGGGTGTCGTCAGTACACTGGTAGTACCAGACCACAAAATTCTGGTCAGCCTCGTTCAGGTTTTTCATGTCCATGTGAAAGAGTATGGGGCATTCCACAGGCCAAGGTGTGGAACAGGACTCCTCCAGCAGCACTACCATCCACACAATAACTCCATGTGGGGTGTTACTGTCTCCCAGAAGCAGACTCCTTTTTTCATCAGTTCACCACTTCTCACCTAAACACAAAGCCACAGTCAGGGCTATGTGAATGGTCGTGAGCAGAGAGAGGGGATCCTGTAAACCATCTGGACTGCTGCCATGGGTGTTGCCCACGTTCAGGCTGCCCTTGGCTAAGTGAAGCTTGGCATCCTTTTTCTGGCTGGCAATGCAGGTATGATGCTGCCTTTCTGCCTTTTTGAATCTTGGGTACAGAAGCACGATATCCCATAATCCTAAATCAGAGGGTTTTTTTTTTTGAAGACTTTAATTATTAAAGCTACCGAAGCCCCACCTGCCTTGTAAACTGCCTCCCTTCATCATGAGTGGATGGTGCTTTTCAGAAGAGACCATGAACAACGGCTTCAATCGTCCCTCCTTTAAAGAGGACATTTCAAGTGCATCACTTACCTTTAAATGGCTGAAATGTTTTCTTCTAAGCAACAGTACACCCTCTCATCCTTTTAATTTGATTCATCACCGTGGGATATTGTGCTTCTGTATCCATGATCTAAAACACGAGGAAATGGCCCAATGCTGCTACACAATATTGTGCCCACATCACCAGCAGAAAAAGGATGCCAGGTGTTACATAGCAAAGGGCAACCTGAATGTTGACAACACCTAAGACTGTGTCATTCAGAAAGTGACACAAAGTGAGGGAAAATTCCAGAAGCTGGCTGGTTTTTCCCCTCCTTTTTTCCTAATGCACATTTCACTCAAACACAAAGCAGCTGTCAGGGCAACTTTTCAACAAGTACAAATGATAGCCTATACTTTAAAATCGTAACTTTAAAACTATTTGCCCAAATGTCACTAGGTTTGGCACAGAGCAATGTCATAGTGTCTATTTCTACTGTGCTAGATATGATGCTGATCCGAAGCCGAGTTTCACAGTTATGATGTTTTGTTTGGGCTGACCCCATTTTTCGAATTGCCTTACAGATTTGCTGTGCCAGCACAATATTATCACTGCACTCTAGAGATGTTTCAGGCAGGAAAAGTGCATGATGGAATACACTGAAATCATTTATAAATGCAGGATCTGGGGAGAAAATAAACCCCAGAAAACTATGGACGTCTGGCAATTACTCTAGGCTTAATAAAGTTTGTCTGTAAAGAATCTTGGCAATAATCACTATTGGAAAGCTGACCAAGCAGTACAATTGTTACAAATCAAAAGAAAGCAGAGGGAACCTCAAAACAAAATTCTTATCTTTGCATGTTTCAAAGGAGGGGAAGAAATACAAGATGTTGGGAAACATACATTGTACCCCTTGACAATTTGTCCAGTCGTGTCCGACTCTAGGGGGCTCATCTCCGTTTCCAACCAACAGAGCTAGCATTTGTCTGCAGACAATTCTCCATGGTCACGTGGCCAGTGTGACTAGACATGGAACGTCATTTGCCTTCCCACCGAGGTAGTACCTATTTATCTACTTGCATTTTTGCATGCTTTTGAACTGCTAGGTTAGTGGGAGCTGGGACAAGTGACGGGGGCTCACTCCGTCACATGGATTTGATCTTATGATTGCAGGTCTTCTGACCTTGCAGCACAGAGGCTTCTGTGGTTTAACCCGCAGCGCCACCATGTCCCTTACATGGTACCAGGCAGTATCTATTGTTTAAAGGTGGCTGGGTGAGGATCCCATCTAGAAATTGGGTGGATTCATGCCTTGCACTCATGTTCTTTGTGCTACAGCCACTGAAGGATGCCTGATTTCTGTGGTGCAGTCTGTGGGCCCCATGGGAACTCTGATTTGATGGTTTGGGAAGGATCCCACTTGGAAACCATATGAAATCTAGAGGACCCATTTCTGATTTCATGGATTCACCTTCTACTTTTCTTCAATTGAATATTACAGTGTCAGTTGCAATGTCGCTGTGGGCCCCCAAAAACAGAAATAATATAAAGCCAAAGCCATGTTTTCTAAAATTTATTGGGCAGGGTGCAAATCCAGAAACAAATAAATTATGCATAATCATCCTGTGCTCTGTAATGTGTCTGAAGCATTGGGGGGAGGGGAACCCAAGAAATTTGATTGCACATGGCATGTGATCAACCAGAGGCAAGGTATGTTCCATTGGTAGGGCATTAAAAAATCAACACATATGAGCTACTATTAAACTACACTTTGAATTGTTTCACTGTTTCAGCTGACAAATCACATTTTATAAGTTGGACCATGCTCATAGATTGAAGAGAAAGGCCTTTAATTGGTCAAATAAGGGGCCAAAGTCAAGATTTCAGAAATCCCCTGCCAGAGAGTCCTTCTGTTTTTGCCATCCAAGCTGGTTTTTGCATTCCCTCAAGGAGCTCGGGCCCAAAGATCATCCCTTTGAAACCTCAGATCACAAGGGACAACTGTACACTGCCATTCTGGCTCCATTACAGACATCTCCTGGGCTCGGCTGGTGCAACTTCAGCCTTACCTAAAACCCCATAAAACGGCTGCCTATTAGAATTGAGAAGATGGGGAGTAAGACCTAATTCATATGAAAAACTGAGACACAGGACCTGACAAGGAAACAGCTGTGATAAAAGGCTAATGGGAATTGGAAAAAATAACCAGAGTATATAAGAAGTGCCTAAGGAGGGCAGTGGATTCTAATTTCAATCATGCGAAGTCATGAAGCTTTTCTTTTTGCTCGTTTCAGTTTCCTGTTTGAGTAGATGCACCACGGGTGGAGTAAAAGATAAAACAACGCTTGTAAAATGTTTCCTAAGGTTTTAGCTTATCTTCTTCAGAACTGAATTGAATTCCATGTGCTTGTTACTGTCCTGCAAGCACATCTCGCCAAGCAAATCGTGTTCCATTTATGCGTAGTTTCCTTCTACGCATTCTTACAGTAATTATAACCTGTAAGGATGCTTAGTGGAAAACTGGTTAATTGGATGGCCCAACAGAATCAGATTTGTGAGGTGATCCGTTGCTATGTGTAGAAACTCATAGAGACCATAACAGAGTACCGTGTTTCCCCAAAAATAGAACAGGGCCTTGTATTATTTTTTTTGCTCCAAAAAACACATTAGGGCTTATTTTCAGGGATGTTTTTTCATATTCAACAATTTATATTTATTCAAATACAGTCAGATCATCTGGTTGCTGCACAAGGGTGGAAGGCGGGTTTTTTATTTTTGGGGTAGGCCTTATGTTACGAGCATGCTGAAAAATCATACTAGGGCTTAATTTTCAGGTTTGGTCTTATTTTTGGGGAAACAGGGTATTAAAAGAGGTATTATGAGGAAGCTTTATCCCTCCTAGTGAGTTGCAGTGCTAAACCAGAGGGGATTCAAACCCAATTCTCTCCAGTCCGAATCTATCACACCACCGTGGGGCATTTACATTTGGAAATGGCAGTGGGACTATCCTGTAAATTAAGAAACACAGCGAATTTGCAACAAATCATCAAAAGGAAGTTGAAGTATAACAGGAAAGCAATGCTGGAAAGATAACATGTGTTCAGGTAGTCAAAAAAGAGCACAAAGCTCCTCTGTCAAATAATGTGTATAATTAAACGAGCAGAAGCCAAAGCCCTGATCTCCCTCCAGCGCTATCAGCCAAAACAAAAATACTTATTTTAAAAGGACCAAAGGTCTTATTTCTTCACTGACTTTTCTGCAACAGTTCCAACTTTAAATACCAAGGGAATCCCAGAAAATTTACAGAAGTGTGCCCAAAAGAGGTAGGAACCCTTTGGTCTTTTCAAAGTCCACCATGCATGTTAATTAATGTTGAATCTGATTGAAATGTTTACCTGTGAACAAGAGCTAAAGGGCCATAGGTTCTACTCAGCAACTACTTTTAAAGACTGCTTTCAAATGGGCACACATTGCATTTTGGTATTCCTTACATTTTAGGTTTACCGAGTGCAAAGATTCTGCTCTGTTAATTCTTCTTACAATAAAAAAATAAAATAAAAGGACTCATATACATGATTCTTTGGTGCAATACCCAATCGACTTCATCCATAAAACATTAAACACACTTTCATAAAATTGTTTCCTGTAGCAGAAAAAATGTAAAAAAGTGAACTAAAAAAATAGACCGGGTTGTTCAATTCAAGCAAAACCCTACACATTGTAATTGAAAGACACTTCAGTGTCCCCACCAGCAGTTTCCCCTCAACATTTTGCTAGGAAGCAGAATTGGGCCAACAACGCCCAAGACCAAATCCAAAACAGAATCATCTTCCAGAAGGTATTGTGTCATCCACTGATTTGATCCCTAAAATGTATACTTTCCCATGTAGTGTTTGTACACGAGACATCTTTTAAGCCCATATCTGAAACATTTTAAAGCAATGCCCATCGTTGCTTCTTGTTGTGTTTTAAAATAGTCTTTTTTCCAACCCACACCTGTGTGCATCGTGCACCATCAAGCCGCTTCCGACCTGCAGCAACCTTTTAATGGTTTTCAAACATGTGAAACATTTTGAGAAGGGGTCATATTATTGCCTCACTTTCCCAGTGAGTTCATGGCTGAGCAGGTATTTGCTACCTGTTTTGCCCTACTCTTGAAGTGCATTTATTACTTAGACGGAAGCATGCATGCATCTTCCCCTTCAGTTCACTTGGGTTTCCCCCCCCCAACCAGAATATTCTCAAGTATCAAAAGCCTAGGGCAGGTTTCCAAGGAAAGTCTTTCCCTTGTTGCACAGAAATAGTTCACATTTAAGGAATTTATGACCGGCTTCAAGTCCAGAAACCCAGAACTCATTTTGATGACTTCCCACACTGAGTTTTTACACAGCAAGTGTCATGGCTGTGCAACACGGAAACCTTCTTGGTCCAGGTTTTACCAGGGCCCCCGTTCGATGGAAAGTGAGTAGACAAGAATTCATCGTTATCCCTGCAGGAGAGAGAGTTGTGCTCTGTAACTGATACCTCAGTTTTGTGTTCCAGATTTCTTTTAAAGAATTAAAAAAAAATTAAATTAATCCCATATTTTGGAAAAGGATTGTCTCTTTCAGAAACGTTGGCCAGCGTATCTTAAATTCTTCAGAAATGCCTCACATATGGAGCTTGATAGCAACAGCAGATGGTGACTTGGTTCCCTGCAGGCATTCCCCTCCTATTACCAAAGAATCATTTCAACGCAATGACCTATTGCCTTCTTAGCGAGTCTTCCCTGATATTAGGAAACATGATGAGGCTTTCTATTCCATAGAGAGCAAAACGAGAAGGAGGGTCCTACTTGATAACATTTTTAATTGTCCATTTTTGCCCGGTACAGCTCCGAAGAATAAGATCCACACCCGTCAGGCCCCTATTCTCAACTTCCAAACAGCGTCCTGTTCCCTTGTTTAGGATTGCACCGTGCTGAAATAAAAAACAGATGACATTGATCAAATGTAAAATGGCACAGAAAGACACTTCAAGAAGTAAAAAGTTCAGGGTAAAACTATATAATATAAATAGCTTTTTATAAATTATACAAATAGTGCAGGAAACTGTGGGGACAGCACCATGAGAGTAATAAACATGAATCATGAAACCGGAAACACTAACGTAGCTATCCAAGCACACTTCTGCAGAGGCATGGTTGATCTGAAGATATGTGCTGAGACACAAGAAAGCTTATGAAAAATAAAAACGAGAAGGTCTTATAAGTTTTACACTTCTATTAGCTGTTTCTGGTTACTATCTTCTGAGTAACAAGGCCATCTTGTTACAATTATCTCTGTACTGTTTAACATTCTTGTGTTCTCCCTTTCCCGTGCAATAATGGTATTCCTAAATATTGTAACGCATTTGAGGGGGGAGAGACTGGGGAAGTGCATTGGCAGGCATAATATGTGAAACTAGTGTTATGTATCGTAACTCTTTTGTTCCCCATAGTGTTTAATCCTCCATTGACGGCATTTCTGAAGACCTTTTAAAATTGTATTTGGCTTACATGAAGGTGGCAGATGATACCTGCATTTAATTTATTTTGTTCTACTAAACATTTTGCACTTCCTTTCACCTCACACAGGAAAAAGGCATGTACAGGGATAGAACGCCTTAACTGAGAATTGAGAGGAAATCAGATCAAAAGGCAAAGGACCGAAACCTGGTGCAGAATGAGTTCAGTGAAATTCCCCCTCCTTCGAAGTGGTATGCTAATTAATTATCTAAGGTGTGTGTATACCATGCAAGCATCACAAATCTGCAATCTCTATGGACAGGTTGGCCAACATCCAAGGAAGAGAAGCGGCGTCTACAGTAAATCGTGTCCTGTCTTTTAGAGCTATGAGCCTTGACATTTATGGGTACACATATGTGGGTATAGGCCAAAAAGATGAGTCTAAGATAAATTTATTCACTGATGATACATTGCTAACAATAAAGGACCTACACAGAATTATAGAGTGTATAAAAGCTCATTTGCTATAATTTGGGGGAGTAACTGATGTATAAACTGATGTTTAACTCTGTTCAGCTTTGGCATTTGTTATGTTGTAATAAAGATCTTTTTTAAAAAATGTTTCAGTCTTAAAACCTGGTGGGTTCACATATGTGGTTGAAGGCAAGCCTAGTAAAAAGTAAGGGCAGCTCAAATGTGATGAGTCTGGATACAGGAGGTCACATCAATGGATGGCGGATGTGAGACATGAAAAATCCAGTCAAGATTTTCAAAGAGCCCGGAGAGGCCTAGAAACATCCTAGATGGTGGATCTGGAGACCTGACAGTGGTGTGGGATCTTAAGATCAAGGCAGGATTTTGGACCTGCTGGCCCAGAAGAGGTCTCAGGAAAATCCTGTGTGGTCAGATTTATAGATCTGTTGGCTGAAAACTCTAACTCAGGGAAGGAGTTACGAATTGGGTGAAAAGGGCTGGAGAATTGTTGGAAAGCCAAGGGAGAAATCACCTGAGGAAAAAGTATTGGGAAAAGTAAGGAGACACTGAAAAAACTTAGTCCAGAGACCTTCAGGTAGTGTGGGCGGCATATAAGTTAAATAAATAAATAAATAAATAAATAAATAAATAAATAAATAAATAAATAAATAAATAAATAAATAAATAAATAAATAAATTCCATGAGTGAGCAGAATTGTCTGAGTGAGCAGAATTGCTGGAAAGATGTTGAGACTCTATACAACTGGTGCAGTGATCTCCTGAGGTAAAAGTTTTGGGTAAAGTAAGGAACCACAGTTAAAACTTAGCCTGGACACAGAAATGTTTTAAGAGAATTATACAGAAAATCAAAAACAGGCCTCACCAAAAAAGACAAAAAAGTCAGAAATGAAAACCTAGATTTCTGAAGCAGACCAAGTTAGCGTTGAGAGAAATATGGAAGTTAGGCCCTCAAGCCCACTTGTTGTTGAGGGTCCACAGAAATTAGAAGTACTGTATGTATAGAAATTTGAAAAAGAAACAGAAAAAGAGATAAAACTAAGAACGTTAGAATTAGAGAAGGAAAAGGAGATACGATTAACAGAGAAAGAAATGGAATTTTAGTTAAAAATGAGGGAATTATAATTGACAACCAGTTTCTCAAATCTTAATAGCACCAATAATTCTCCTCAGACAGATATGAAGATATTTCCTAAATATTATAAAGGAGATAATGTTGACTCTTTTTCCACAAATTTTGAAAGAACTTGTGCAGATTCAGAAGTTTGAGACAAAGAAAAAATAGGATATCTCTGAGCTCAGTGTGGTAGCTTAGCTTTGATTGCTGGCTCCTAACAGAGCACCACTGAGGAATAAAGGCGAAGCAGGCCCATGGAGCTCATGACCAGGGACAGTAAACAGGAGTTTGACAGGAAGGAAAGGTAGGAAGGGAAGGACAAAGTATGTGCTCAGCTTACTAGGAAAGGGGTGTGTATTTAAGCAGCAGGATCTTATACTCTGCTTAAGAGGTCAGTTGCCCTGTCAACTAACATAATTCTCTGAAGCAAAAGTTTCTGGTAAAGTGGTAGGAGAATCAATGGAAAGCTGGGCAGAGAACAAATAATGAAGTAGTGATTTCCTGAGGAAAATGTCTGTGGCCGGCATCTTCAGAGGGGAGGAGCTAGAAACTCTGTCTGTGTTCTGGCCACAGAGACGGGCAAAACGTTAGGAAGGAAAACCTCTAAAACATAGCCAAACAGCCCAGAAAACCTACAAGAACCATCGGATCATGGCTGTGAAAGCCTTCGAGAATATGTTTTGGTTTAAGTTAGGAGACACTGATAAAACTTTGTCCATCAGAGCAATTCAATGAGATAAAAGTCTGAGGTAAATTAGTAGGAGAATTGCTGCAAAGCTGGTGAGACGACTGCTCAGTAGGAAGAGTATGTGAGTGTCCTGATTGCTTGGATCCTAGCAGAACACAGCTGAGGAATAGAGCAGAAGCAAATGCAGGGAGCTCATGAACAGGGACAGTTAACAGGAGTTTGACGGGGCAGAGATAGGAAGGAAAGGTCTACTGGAGGAAAGGACACAACAACGGGA
Organism: Pogona vitticeps; assembly: GCF_051106095.1. Lineage (NCBI taxonomy): Eukaryota > Metazoa > Chordata > Lepidosauria > Squamata > Agamidae > Pogona > Pogona vitticeps. Next base: position 19,901,736 of record NC_135789.1, on the reverse strand, counting down.
GAGATCAAGGAGACAGAGGAAGAAAGCTGTATAACAGTGGACTTTCCTAGGTACATTCAGGCTAATAAAATAAAGGAAAATGATACTCATAGACAAACAGATCAAAGCAAAAAGCTAACAGGGACTATAGAGGGAAGAGACACTTCAGTTGTGGTGATCTGCAAAGTCTGTGCAATGTTTGTCTTTGTGCCTGAGTGTACACATGCAGCAAGTGCAAACTGGTGGCACTCTTAGAAGAAAAAGTGAGAGAACCAGAGCATCAAGTAGCCACACTTAAGGCTATAAGGGAAGATGAAGTATACACTGACAGATCTCTTGAACAGCAGCTGCCGTCAATTGGAGGAGGAAGAGCAACAAGGGAAGGAAGAGGAGGAGGAGAATGTCAAGGAGAGAGAAAACACAGTGGGGGAAGAGCCATGGAAAAGAGTCACAGTGAGGAGCAAAAGAAGAAGAAGATCTTCACCAGTGGAACTGGGAAACCACTTTCAGGTCCCTGATCAGGACAGCAGGTAGATGAAGCCAAAGAGAAGACCACGTAGGAGTGCATGAGAGGGACTGAAACTCAACTAAGCAGAAGCATTGAATCCACACCGTATAAAAAAGATGAGAAGAGTAGTTGCAGCAGTTCCATCCTACTACATGGGATGGTAACGGAAGTATGCCAGGAAGTTCCATGGACCCGCCAGGTATACACTGTCTCCCTGGAGCACAGAATAGGGATGGAACAGAAAGATTGCCATCACTCATAATACCCACAGATACATATCCATTTCTTTTTGGACACGTGGCAACAAATGAAACAGCCAAGAGCAACTTTGAAGAGGTCATACCAGATTTTTATGCTCTGGGAAGAAAACTTATGGACACTGGGGCCCAGATAGTTTTCTCATCCCTCCTACCCGTACTCGGAAGAGGAATAAAAAGGGAAAGGAAAAATACTCTGGATGAATGACTAGCTATGAAGGTGGTGTCGAAGTGAGGATTTGTTTTTTGGGAACATGGGCTAAGCTTCCAGGAAGACGGACTGCTAGCAAGAGATGGCTCACACCTCACAAGGACCAGGAAGAATGTGTTTGACCACAGCATGAAGAACATCATCAGGAGGGTTTTACACTGAATTGGAAGGGAAAGGAAGACACAAGCACAGATGAAGCAATGGGGATCAATAACATTAATAATAATATCCATTAAAATGTACAAAGACAAACAGGCCACAAATCTCCGGTGTCTATATACAACTGTTAGTAGTTTTGGGGGATAAACCAAGAACTGGAAATCTTAGCTCAGCAGGGTTAAACCAATTTGATAGGAATAACTGAAACTTGGTGGTGAGACCCTCACAACTTGAATACAGCAATTGAAGGATATAAATTGTTCAAAAAGAAGAGAGAGAATAGAAAGGGAGGTGGAGTGGCAGTACAGTGGTGCCTCGCATTACGACGTTAATTTGTTCCAGCGAAATCGTTCCAATGGGGGAAATACCTCACCATCCAGTGAAGATCCTCCATAGGGGCGGCCATTTTTGGGTGCCTGTGCAGCGAAAAATGGCTCCTAAACACAGCGGGGAGCCATTTTGAGCACCTGGTGGCCATTTTGAAAACCCGACGATCACCTGTTTTGATCGTCGGGAACCGATCATCATGCAGCGAAATTCCCCCATTCAAAACGTCATTTTGCGATCGCTTTTGCGATTGCAAAAACCTCGTCGTAATGCAGATTCGTCGTTAAACGGAGCACCCGTCTTGCGAGGTACCACTGTATATGTTAAAAATATGCATTCCTGCACAGAACTACAGCAGGAAGAGATTGGATGTCCCAATGAGAGCATCTGGATCAATTTATTTGGGGGGGAAACATTACGAACATAGTAACTGGAGTATACTACCAGCTGCCAAATCTAGGAGAGGAAACTTTTGAAAAACAAATTGCAAGCATTTCAAAGAGACACAATGTAGTAGTGGAGTAATTGCAGTAAAATAAGCAACACAATAGTGGAGTCTACCACCCAATCAAGGAGAAGAATTTCAAACTCTCAGTTAAAGGAGATTTCAATTATCCGGATATATGTTATGAGGCAAATTATGCAAAGTATGGCCCTTCAAAAAATTTCCAGGCTTGGGTGACTGATAATTATCAAAAAGTAGAGAAAGAAACTAGAGGACAGGAGATCCTAACAAGAAAAGGAGCCCTAGAAGGGTGGGAGATTCTTTTTAAAAAAGTTCTAAAGGCACAACTAAAAACAATTCCTACAATAAAAAAAAGGGGGGGGAGAGATATAGCTAAAAAGGCTTAAACAAAAGGCTTAAACAAAACCTCACAGAGGACCTGAGAACAAAAAAAGAGTACGTATAGGAAGGAAGGGCAGGCAACAAAGGTAGAGAACAGACAAGTAGGAATGAATTGCAGGGATCACATTACGAAGGCAAAAGATGAGAATGATCTTAGATTAGCAAGACGTAAAAACAACAAAAAAGCATTATTCAGGAACGTGCGTAGCAAAAGACAAAGAAAATAAACTGTGGCTCAGCTACTCAACAGGGATGGGAAAAAGGCAACAGACCACAAAGAAAGGATAGAAGTGCCATATTCCTGTTTTAGCCCAGTCTTTTCCCAAAGGACAGACTATGACTTTCCAGACAAATGTGAAGGGCAGGTGGAGGGAACAGGATTGCAGCTGGAGATTGATAAACAAATAATCAAGGAATAGGGTTGTTGTAGGTTTTTTAGGCTGTTTGCCTGTGTTATGGAGGTATTTCTTTCTAACATTTTGCCAATCTCTGTGGCTGGCATCTTCAGAGGACAGGAGCTAGAACTCTGTGTTCTGGTGTAGTGTGTGGGACAGCTGAGTATTTGTAGCTGTGAGATCAGGGTTTTTGTTATTTTCAGATTGGGTGTTTCCTGTGATCTGGGAGTTTTCTGTTATGGATGTTTTGTTGTGATAAGGCGGGAGATGATCTGTCACTGTGAGTGATGGGCATCGTTAGGTAGTCTTTTGTGCAGTGATCACCGGTCCTTGTGGCTGGAACAAAAACCTCCAGAACATGGCCAAACAGCCAGAAAAACCTGCAATAACCATCGGAACCTGGCCACAAAAGCCTGTGAGAATACAGTCAAGGAATACCTTGGACTCATCCTAGATTACAAGCTGAATATGAACCAACAGTGTGATGTGGCTACAAAAAAGGCCAATGCTATTTTAAGCTGCATTAACTGAAGCATAGTCCCCAAATCCCACAATATGCTAGTTCCCCTTCATTTGACACTGGTTAGGCCTCATCTTGAGCACTGTGTCCAGTTCTGAACATCGCTCTTCAAGATGGATGCTGACAAATTGGAACAAGTTCAGAGGAGGGCAACAAGGCTGATGATCAGAGGACTGGAAACCAAGCCCTTCGAGGAAAGAGTAAAAGAACTGGGCATGTGTAGAGAAAAGAAGACTGAGGGGAGATAAGACAGCACTTCTCAAAGGAGGGGCAGGATTTTCATAGAATCATAGAATGAATCGTCGTAGGGTTGGAAGGGACTTGGAGGTCTTCTAGTCCAACACTCTGCCCAAGGCAAGAGACCTCATACCATCCCGGACAGGCGCAATGGAGAATAAATCAATGTGAATAAATCGGATTTGTTCTCGATCATCTTAGAGTGCAGGACACACAACAATGGGCTCAAGTAACAGGAAGCCACATTTCAGTTGAAAATCAGGAAAAATGTTCCAGCTGTTAGATTAATATGAGAATGGAACCCATGACCTCAGGGGGAGGTGAGAAGCACTCCAGTGCTGGAGGCATTCGAAGGAAATTTAGACAACCACCCGACAGATATCCTTCGATTTGGATTCCTGCACTGAACAGGGGGTTGGACTCCCAAGGCTGCTTCCAATTTCACGATTTTATGTTTTTATGATTTGATTGAGAGAAAGTGAGAGCAGAGCAGAAGGAAAAATCTCCTCAGCAGAATGAAGGCATGTGGAGGGAGAACTGTTTACTGAGGGGGAAACAGCAAAAAACATATGTTTCAGATGTAGTAAAGAAGGACGTTTCAGGGACTATTCTGCAGAAAAGGTATTAGAGAAAAAGTGTATCCTGAGAAGACAATATATTATGTTTCAAAACATAATATGTCGTGGGGAAACCAGCAACCTAATGGAGAGATGACCAGGCAGGTTGCTATGGAAACACAGGCCTGTCAGATGGGAGTGAGGCAAGAAGTGAAAGATGGTTTGTGACAGTAAAGGCAGAACAAGAGGAAGAACACAGAGAAAGGATTCAGATTCAGGACAATGTGGTGTGGGGTGTGAGAGATACAGTACATGCTTAAATATTCAGTATAAGGACTTGGAATGTAACTGCCATGGATAATATTCCAGTCCAATATTTAATAGGAAAGGATCTGGCCAGACATATAAAAATTGTGCATATAATGGCTTGACCTCAGGGCCAAATTAATCCCTTGTGCAATATGAGAAAGGAACTGAAAGAGAACCATCGGATGAAAAGGCTCCTCTTCCAAGTAAGCGTCCAAACCCCGACGTGTCACCCAGTCAGACAGAGGGAAGAAGTAATATGTATGTTTATAAAGAGTGAATTGCCTCGGAGCAGGCAAAAGTACAAAAGGCTGCTAAAAGTCTAAAACCGCTATTTGAATTGGTGAAGTCAGAGCTCCTGGAACAGTCACTAGAAAACCCAGAATGGTTCATCTTCATGCAGAATGAACAATATGGGGAGACTCTGAAACAACTCCACAACGGACAAGGGGAGAAAATACCAACATCCGGCTCCCCCAGCTAAATACAGAGCAAGAACATTAGACATGGTTCATAACAGAGCATTTGGAGCACACTTGGAAATCTCCAGAACTACCAGAGAGTAACTCAAACGTCTTTTGGCCAAAGGCAGGGCAGCAAGTTAAAAAATATTGTGAAGCTTATGATACCTGCCAGAGAATAGGAAGTAGATGGGACATGACAAAAGCCAAACTATGTCTTATACCAGTCCTTAATGAAAGAATGTGCATCGATATAATAGTTTCCTTACCAAGAGCTACCCAAAGCGGACTTTGCTACTAGACGTGGTGGTGCTGCGGGTTAAACCGCTGAAGCCTCTGTGCTGCAAGGTCAGAAGACATGCATTTGTAAGATCGAATCCACGCGGCAGAATGAGCCCTCGTCGCTTGTCCCAGCTCCCACCAACCTAGCAGTTTGAAAGCATGCAAAATGCAAAAATGCGAGTAGATACATAGGTACCACCTCGGTGGGAAGGTAAATGGCAATCCGTGTCTAGTCACGCTGGCCATGTGACCACGGAGGATTGTCTGCAGACAAATGCTAGCTCTATGGGTTGGAAACGGAGATGAGCACCGCCGCCTAGAGTCGGACTAGACTGGACAAATTGTCAAGGGGAACATTTTTTTCCCTGAAGCAATACAGAAACAAGTACAGTGGCTAATGCCCTAGTGAGCCTTATGTGCAGAGTAAGATTTGCAACTGAGTTGGCTTGAACTTTACATTCAGATTAATGTAAAGATTGTGCCAAGTTTGTGGAATCAAACATCTCTCATCTGTCCCTTACCAACCGGAGACAAATGGACTGGTAGACTGAGAGTTTAGGATTCTGCCCCTTTGAGTTGCTTCAGTATAAGGACTTATACTGGAGAGTGCATGGACCTCTTGATTTTTTAGGACAGAATTGGGAGCAGGGATAAAAAAATGATCCTAAATCTGTGGTTACATATATCAGTGGTTTTCAAAACTTGGGTCTCCAGATGTTCTTGGACTGCAACTCCCAGAAACCTGGCCAGCACATCTAAGTGATGAAGGCTTCTGGGGACTGCAGCCAAGGACATCTGACAACCCCAGTTTGAGAATCACTGATGTATACGGATAATCTGTTAAATACTCGACGGTCAGCTTTAAAAACTGCTGGAAAGAATCTACAACAAGCACAGTGAAAACAAAAGAACTGGTACGATAAGAAAGCAAGAGAAAGACTACATGGACTTAAAGACGAGATGCAGTTCCTAACATCAGTGAAAAGGAAACAGTCTCCAACTGGCATGGACTGTACTGGTTAAAACCACATCAAAAATGAATGATGTAAACGATGTTATACAAAAGAATGATGGAAGCACTAAGGTGGTCATACTAATAGGTTTAAACAATATTTTACAGGGAAAACATTGTGTATTGTGAAAGAAAGCGGTGAGGAGGATCAGGATTTACAGTGCTGGGAGATAACTAGTACTCCCACCTTTAATCCAGAAGGGGTTAACCTAGATGCTTCATTGTCTCCAGTACAACGGGAAGAAGTAATTAAAATGCTGAATTAGTTTAGATTTGAATTTGTGTTTTCAAATCTAGCACGGAGAGTTGAAGGAGTTAGACCAGTGGTCTCCAACCTTTTTAGCCCCGTGGACCAGCTGGGGAAGGTGGGGCACCCCCCTGCGCTTGTGTGAAGGAGCATGGGTGCTCTTGCATGCGGGGCGCACTCATGTGCATGCACAAAGGAGTGGGGGTGCTCATTCATGTGCATGCACAAAGGGTGGCACGGCGCTCAGGGGGCATTCATACACACGTGTGAAGGGATGGGGAGAGCTCACATGGGCGCAGGCACACGCGCAGGTGCAAACAGGCTATGTGGGGGGGGGGAGTGCGTGCGGGGGTGGGGGGAGGTCTGTCTCTGCAGCCTGGTCTGGCTCAGAGGTTGGGGACCTCTGAGATGGACTCATAGAATCACAAAATCATGAAGTTGGAAGGGGCCTCATCAAGTCTAACTCCCTGCTCAGTGTAGGAATACAAATCAAAAGCTATCTGCCAGGTGGTTGTCTAAATTTCTTTAGAAGGCCTCCAGTGTTGGAGCACCCAAAACCTCCTGAGATAATGGGTTCCACTGTCCTACTGCCTTAACAGGAGGTTTTTACTGATACTCAACTGAAATCTGGCTTCCTGTAGGTTGAGCTCATTGTTGCATGTCCTGCACTCTGGGAGGATCGAGAAGAGATCTCCAAATGACAGCCTTTCAAGTCATTGAAAAGTCCTCTCCTCTCCTCCCCTATCTCTTCTCAAGACTAAAAATGCCAAGTTCTTTCAATCTCTCCTCAAAGGGCTTGGTTTCCGGCCCCCTGATCATCATCCTGGTTGCCCTCCTGTGAACTTGCTCTAGTTCGTCACATCCTTCTTGAAGTTCAGCGTCCATAACTGGACACAGGACTCCAGATGAGGCCTGATCAGTGCCAAATAGAGGGGAGCTAGTACCTTGTTGGATTTGGAGACTATACGTCTGCTAATGAAGTCTAAAATAACAACTGCCTTTTTTTGTAGCATTTGCCATTTTTGTAGCTACATCACACACTAATAATGCTTTGTCCTGACAACCTGAGGATTAAATCTAAGATGAAGGTAAGTAAGGAATGTAAATAAAAGTATGCTGGGAAATGCTAATTATGGAAACATCAGTAGTATAGTTAACTAAATGTAATGTATTCTTTATATGATGTGATTGGTATAAGAATATATTTGGTAAGTATGATAACTGGTGTATAAGAATTAAATGTGTTTTTTTGTAATATGTAGGAACTGTGAATTATATATGTGTGTTTATAATCCATGGTTCTTCGCTTGTTGTGGAGAAGTGTGCAGGGGTTCTCAATGGAGCAAAGAAGGAAGGGATGTGATGGAACTACTGAGATGCTGAGGCCCTGGAAAGGGGTTGCAGAGAAGAGCAACCAAGATGATAAGAGAAGTGGAAGCTAAATCCTATGAGGAACGACTAAATGAACAAGGTATGTTTAGCTGAATAAGGAGAAGACTGAAGGGAGACATGAGAACCGTCTTCCAAGATCTGAAGAGTTGCCACAGGGAAGACGGCATCGATTAATTCTCCATTGTGCCCGAGGGCTGGACAAGAACCAACGGGTGGAAACTTGGCAGAGGGAGACCCAACCTGAAAATAAGAGGAATTTCCTGACGGTGAGAACCATGAAGCAGTGGAACAGCTTGCCTACCGATGTTATGGGCACCCCATTGCTGGAGGTTTTCAAGAAAAGACAGGACCAGCCATCTGTCCGGGACGGTCGGAGGTCTCCTGCCTTGGGCCCCAGGAGGTTGGACTAGAAGACCTCCAAGGTCCCTTCCATGATTCTATGAAATCTATGAATACCAATGAACCCAGCAACTATATGAATAAGGTGATCAGCTGGAAGAAGGGAGACCACCGAGAAGAGCTTGTGGTAGGGGAGTGAACAAGAGAGAAAAAGTACATCTTGAGGAGGGAGGCTGGATTTAAAGGGCTGTAAATGGATTGTTGGTTTGTATCTAAAAGAAGAATGCGGAAGGTTTGAGGGCTAGCGTGTATTTAAGTGTAAACTTAAGTTGAGCTCTGTTTAGTTTTATAAGTTATGTTACAATAGAGATCTTCTTAGATGTTTGATTTTTATAATCGCTTGGGCTCATATGTTTTTAGGATGAAGGCAAGCCTATTAAAAGCAAAGACATTTTAAATGTGATTAGCCTGGGTATAGGCGGTCACAGTGGTGTTTAATTGTAGTAATGAGGAGAAAGCATTGATAAAAGAAAAAAATTAGACATCAAGATAATGAAAAGTATCAAAGGTATCTTACAAAAAAGTCTACAGGATTTTAAAAAAGGAAATTCTGAGAAACTGATATTAGACGTGAAATATACACTAAAGCAATAAAGGAAGATTAGGTGATTCTTGGTTTGGTTGAATTGTGTTGTGTAAAAGAAAAGTTTTGCCTAAGATAAACTTTTTATTTTAGACGTTAGCAGTATTGATAAGGGGCAGCAGAAAAAAAAACCTGGCAAAATATGATTAATGAATTTTGTAATAGCGATAGAAGAGATAGGATAAGTGTAGGACCTCTATTGTTAAATCGTCTTCCCTAACAGCATCTGCCAAGAGTTGTCTAACTGAATCCAACCGAACTGGCGAATGAGGGCATCCTTCAACGTACCTTGGCCTAGGTAAATTTGTTCAGTTACTCCATCACTCACTAGTACTGTGGCGAAATTTTCAGAGTATAATTAATGGACCATATCTCTCAATCCCATCTAATTTATCTAAGCTTTTCTATTAACTTTTTAAATACAGTATTTGCTATTTCAATGAATCAAACACTTTAAAAATATCTAATGCCATTCTTTTTATTTTCAGATATAAAATGAGTTATATTCAGTACTCTTCTTGTTACGTCCGCAATTTGCCTTCCTTTTACAAAACCATTTTGATCAGTCTTTGATTAGCAATGAAACTATTCATCCTTTTAGCCAGTAATGCTGTCAAAAATCTTAGCATGTTAATTAATGAATGAAACAGCATCCACATCCATAGTGTCTTTGTTAGATTTTAATATTAAAATAATCACTGAATACTCCCAGGAAGATGGAATTTCTTATCCTTCCATTAATTTATGAGGAAAAAAAATTAAGCTTCAGTATTAATCTTTAAAAAAACTCTTATAACATTCTAGACCCAATCCATCAATTCCCAGAGTTATGCCTATCTTTAAATTACTGTATCAATAATTGCTTCTACCTCTTCTTCAACGGGTTGCTCCATTAATTATCTATCCACATTTTGCAACTTAACCCCAATATATGCATCTATCTTATCAATTAAAACATACAATGTTAGTATAATTTTTAGAAGACATTTGTTTTGTCCTTCATTAAATTACACCTTGTTCCATTCTCATCCTTAATCACTCCTATTAGTAATATTTTCAGAAACTTTTTTGATTGGGTGGCTCTGGCTAACATTTTTTAATTCTTATTGCTCAACTCCAAATATTCCCTTCCAAATACATTATATTTCAGTTCTTTCTAACTCTGTATCTTGCAACTTCTTGTGTTTCTAAAAGGACTTTTATATCTTCATCCTTAATATATATAGATTCTAATTCTCTTAACAGATCTTTCAGCATTTTGGCTGTTTCCATCTTTTTCTTTGTTAAATTATATGACTCTTTAAAACGTAACCCTCTTGCCCTCCACTTCAATGCCATCCAATATTGTTCCTATTTTGGAACCGTCAAGATAATTAATTTTCTGGATTTCCATTAATTCCTTTTCTAATTTTTTGACAGCAGTCCTGTGTTTAAAAACATGTGAGTCAATGCTCCATCTCACATTGATGGAGGAGGACACAGCATATGAGCACATTGTGTTCTTGCAAACAGCCATTTGGGCTCTGACATTATAAAAAAAAACAAACCCACACCTCTCTACAGTATTTCAAAAGGAGAAGCTGCACACCTGCACAAAATTCCAGCGCTTTTGGAGGCTGTTTTTAACTTTGTCACAGTCAAGGAGCTGAGGGGATTTGCTTTTCATGTTATCCACCAAGCAGCGGGTATCCGGCAAGAGCCTTGTGGTTCCCAGAGCACCCAAATGAAGAAACCCTTCTTTAGTGTAACGCGTGAGCTGGGTAAGAGAGGCAAAGAGAGAGAGAGAGAGGAATGTCAACTGTTGCTGCTGTCCATTTCATCTGAAACACGAAAAAAGGAGACCTCATCGGTGCTTAGAGGGCGTACTGATCAAATACAGAAAAACTGCTTTCTACAACGCCAAAGCCCACAGTAATAAAATTATGTTAGATAATTTTTTAAAAATTGCTTGCTTTGTCTGTTTGTTTGTTTGTTTGATATACCACCCCTTTAGTGGAAACTGGGCAGCTCAAAACCCTAAACGACCCCTTATAACTATACAATCAATATGGAAGTTCATCAAGCTAGATCGAAAATGAATACACAAAAAAGGGAAGAGAGCAAAAGAAAAGAAACAACAATTAACTAATAGTTTTAGGAGAGGTAGCCATGTTAGTCTGTGCTAGCATCTCAGGCAAAAACAGAAGAAAAATGAAAAATGAGTAAGACAAAAATATTGTGGCGCCTTAAATATTAACATATTTTAACATGCATTTTTGTGGACAGGCCTGAGGAAGTGGCTTGAACACAAAAACTCACATTAAAAAGCATAGCAGTTAGTCTTTAAGATACCACAAGATTAATTAACATAAACAGCATCTAGGGGATGAGTTATTAAAAGCAGTTTTATATAATTCTGTCTTTACTGACTTTCTGAATATCAGGAAGGAGACGGTGACCAGGGAGAGCTAACAGGAGTTTGGGAGGGGAAAGACAGAAACAGCAAGAAAAAGCAAGAGAGGAGACGAATGCTGAGGAGAGAAGAGACATAGTGGAGGAAGCCCTGTGGAAAAGAGTCACAGTGAGGAGCAAAAGAAAAGAGAAGAAACTCTTTACCAGTGGAATTACAAAAGCAGTTTCAGATTTTTGGAGAGGAGTCTAGCAGGGGAAGACCTACAGGAGACCCCCCCCCCCAATGGAGGACAAGAGAGAGACTGAAGCTCAGCTGAGCAGAGTCACTGAACAAAAAGAAGAGAAGAGCATTCGTACCAGGGGACTCCCCAAGGCATGAGACTGAAAATGAAATATGCCAAGAAGATCCATTGAGCTGCCAGGTGTGCTGTCTACCTGCAGGGTGGGTTAGGGATATGACGGAAGGATTACCATCACTCATAAAATCCACAGATACCTATCCCTTTCTTTTTGGATACTGGAACAAAGGACACAGCCAAGAGAAACTATGAAGAAATCACATCAGACTTTGAAGCACTGGGAAATAAGCTCAAGGACTTTGAGGTCCAGATAGTCTTCTCACTGAGCCTACCAGGACTCAGAAGAGGAGTAGAAGGGGATAGAAAAATATCCTATGTGAACGATTGGCTACAAGGGTGATGCTGACATGATTTGGATTTTGGGACCATGGGGTAAGCTTCCTGGAAGATGGACTGCGGGCACCTCACAAGGACTGGGAAGAATATGTTTGGCCACAATGTGAACACCTTCATTGGGAGGGCTTAAAATGAATTGGAAGGGGAGGGAGATACAAACCCAGAAGTAAACACAGATGAAGGTTTATATACAATACGAGAAACAGAGTAAATGGCTATAACCAGGTGCAATAACAGTCTTCATTAAAATATAGGAAGGATACCGGGCCACACAATCTCTGGCGTCTATAGGCATATGAGAACAAAGAAAAACTGGAAATCTTAGTTCAGGAGAGTCAATATGACACGGAAACTTGGCGGGACTACTCCCGTGACTGAGACACAGCAACTGTTCAAATAGAAGAGAAATACATATTACTACACAGAAATATAGGAGGATGAGCTTAGTTGCGAATCAAGAACACCTGGATTACTACAATTGGGGTATAAAAAAGAAAGAAACAAGATAGTGGAGTCTACCACCCACTCAAGGAGAAGGATTTCAAGGATTTCAAACTCTTAGTTATGGGAAAGTTCAATTATGATGATATCTGTTGGGAGGCAAATTCTACCAAGTCTGGCCCTTCCAAGAAATTCCTGGCTTGTGTGGCTGGTAATTTTGTCCAACAAAAAGTGGAGAAATAAATTAGAGGACTAGCTATCCTTGACTCAAGTTTAACCAATAGCGATTACTCAGTGGAAGAAGCGGCAGCAAGGGGAACTCTGGCTGCGAGTGACCATGTTTTACCTGAGTCTTTGATTTCAAAAGAAACAAAAACAGAGTGTAGCCACACTGGATTTTAACAAGACAATTTTAATAAACTCAGAAGAATGATAAGTAAGGTCCTTATGGTAGGAGAGCCTAAGAAGAAAAGGAGTCCAAACTGGATGAGCGTTTCTTAAAAAATAAATGATTAAAGGCACAATTACAAACCATTCCAACAACAAAAAACAAGAAGACAGCAAAAAAAGATAAATGTGGTCTTTTGCCAACAGTGGAATGTGGCTACAAAAAAGGCCAATGCTATTTTAGGCAGCATTAACAGATGGAATAGTCTCCAAATCCTGCAAGGTGCTGGTCCCCCTCTATCCATCTTGAGTCCTGTGTCCAATTCAGGATACTGTACTTTAAGAAGGATGCCAACAAACTGGGGCAGCTTTAGAGGAGGGCAACAAGGGTGATGATCAGGGGACCGGAAACCAAACCCTTGGAGGAGGGACTGAATGAAGTTGAAATGTTGTCATAAAGAAGAGGGGCAGGATCTGTTCACGATCATCCCAGAGTGCAGGGCACTTAATAAGGGCCTCAAGCTACAGGAAGTATCAGGAAAAGCCTCCTAAGTGTTAGAGGAGTATGATAATGGAACTGATGACCTTGGGAGGGTGAGTGGAGATGGGCATGAACTGAAAAGCAAACTGCAAAATGCATCAAATATCACTAATTGTTTGACACATATTTGTCCAAATTCATGCCCCCAATGAATATGAATCAATGAAGTTTAGCAAATTTTGATTTGTTGATTCATTGGGCTATAAAACAGCCTGCCAGATATCTAGAGATACCAAAATTACAGAGACGCTTCCCCTGACTCTTCTCTACAAGGATTTTGGATGTCTGATACATCCACAAAGAGGTCCCCCTTGAAAGGTTCCCCCTAGGCACCCAGAGATATGGAAGTCACAGGGAAGCTTCCACTGACTCTCCTCTACAATCCTTCCAAGTTTGGTGAAGATCAGATTTCCCCCAAGTCTGTTGATAAAAAGAGCACTTTCCTGGAGGGACCCACTTTGTGGGTGTATAACTCAGATATATGAAACCCAATCTTCACCAAACTTGCAGAGATTGTAGTCAGGGAAATCATCTCTGCAATTTTAGTGTCTCTAGGTGCCTGTTGGGCCATTTTATAGGGTTTTAAAAGCTAAAATGAATTGATGAATCAATTCATCAAAAAATCATAAATTCATTATTCGTGATTCATTGACCTTGACAAATCACAAATTTAAACAAATCACAATTTTTCTGATTCATGCCCATCTTTAATGGTGAGCGCTCCAAGACTGGAAGAGAAAGTTGGACCACCGTCCGATCTGATTTGAGTTGGTTCCTGCCTTTAGCAGGGGATTGGACTTGATGGCCTTCGAGGCCCTTTCCGACTTCATTATTCTAGGATTGTATGATAAGTAAAAACTATGATCGAGGAGCACTGTACAAAAGCAAAACAAAGTGTACTGCTTATATACCGCCCCATAAGCACTTCAAGCACTCTCTGAGCGGTTTACAAGTTAATTATTCAGGCTACACATTGCCCCCCCCCCAGCGACCGACCTTGGAAGGATAGAAGGCTGAGTCAACCTTGAGCCGGCTACCTGGGATTGAACCCCAGGACATGAGCACAGTTTTGGCTGTGCTTGTTTTCAGAAATGGCAGAATTTGGAACCAAATTCTTCTGTGATCAGAGGGAAGATATTGCTAAATATTATGGCTATTTGTGGGTCTGTAACTGTCTGCTGTTCAGTTTTTGTTTAAATATTTCCACTGAGGGCGAGCAAAACATCCCACAGTTTTCACTGTTTGTCCTAACAACTATCCAAAATGTCTCCTAATAGCTATCTGAAATCTGCCTGCATCTGTCTAATATTTACAATATGTAATTCAATGTGGTGGCTGGAGAGTTCAGTGCTCTAGGTATCTGGCTGTGGGCACAGAGGGTTGGACGATCGAGTCCCCACTGGGCCTCCTGCGAGCAGAGCCAGCCTATATGGCCATGGGCAAGTGGCACAGTCCCAGGGCATCCCCAGAAGAAGGGAAGGGTCAGCTACTTATGAGTAGTCCTGCAAACCCTGAAAAGGATTGCCACCATGATGATGATGATCGTTATTATTGCCATTGTCGTCATCATCACCACCATCATCAACTGAATGTAACGCTTCACTTGGGTATTTTGCTCCTTTAGTGGCTCTTGCACGCATTGCCAATTTTAACTCCTAAACTCTATATCCCTGAGTGCAGATGGAACGGGAAGAGTGGTGCCACTGTCACCGTTCAAACTCCCTGAGCCTGCATAAGGCATTACAGTGCCGGATTAGGCGATACACAAAACATGGCTTTTCATTCATGAGAGATCAAACCTGTGGTCCCCAGCCATGGCAAGGATACAGAATTGCGGTGTGGTTTTCCTGTGGTCCTTGATCTAGGCAGACGTCTTTCACTTTGCTGTTGCGCAGCTGAAACGAAACAAAAATATTTGTCCCTGGGAAAGTTTTTAAGAGTTCCACATTGTGTTTTCTACATTCTACCTGTCCCTGTAGCTTACTTCATTCTGTTTGACCCCACACAAGAGGATATGGAAAGAAAGGGAACTAGCTCAGCATTTGCCATGTGTTTTAGCCACAGTTCCCCCCCCCCCCCCGGGCATGTTAAAAATCTCAGGATACTGACATCCCTGAACCTTTGAGAAAGCTCTCTTGAGAAAGTAACTGCAAGGGAACATTCCTTACGGGTTTCAAGAAATCAAGTGGATTCAAGAAAGCTTGTTCATTAGGTCAGGTTAAGTCTGGAGTTCAGGTATGTCATGCCTGCTCATAGGCCTCAGACTGAAAACAGGAACGCTAAAGAAATCTCTCTCTCTTTTTTTTTTACAGCTAGCCTTCAACCCTTGAAGTGAAGAATCCTCACAAAATTTCATTGATATTTAAAAGAAGAATTAATGGAAAAAATAATGAGCATAGTAGAAATAGAGAAACTCTCAGACATTTTAGAACAAAACACCAAAGAGACACAAAATGAGAAATGGGAGTTATTTTATGTGTGGCTCCAGGCAAAGACATAAAATATAGAATATGTAAAATGACTCGTAAAAGAGATAAAGAAAGTTCAGATGTATATACAGGTAATGATATATATACTGATGATAAACAGATCAATAAAGAAAAAAGAAAAAAGAATGAAAGAATGTAATGATAGCAAATATAGTGTCTGGTTAACTCTGTACCTTAAGTATTTTATTTCAATTTTTTTTTTTAGTCTTTGGTTTTTGTTTTTTCCCTTTTCCTCTTTTTTACAAATATTATTTATACTTTAGCGAAGGTTTTCACGGCCGGGATCTAATGGTTGTTCTGGGTTTTTCGAGCTCTTTGGCCATGTTCTGAAGGTTGTTCTTCCTGATGTTTCGCCAGTCTCTGTGGCCGGCATCTTCAGAAGACAGCAACCTGTACTCTGGTTGCTGTCCTCTGAAGATGCTGGCCACAAAGACTGGCAAAACGTCAGGAAGAACAACCTTCAGAAGATGGCCAAAGAGCCCGAAAAACCCAGAACAACCATTATTTATACTGTTTGAAAATAAATAGAATTAATTTAAAAATAATAATTGACATTTCACTCATGCACTAGCATTTCCCGTCTAGCATTACCTCCCCATATGCAAGGGTATTATTGTATCTTCTCATTTCTGGGTAGACATGGTCCAAGTACCACTGAAAGTTCTTACACCTCAGATTTTTCCTCAGTGCTTTCCGCTCTGAAACATCCCCAATATCAATGCCTGGATTCTGAAACAGAAAAATCGTGAGACTTTAACTTCATTTTGCCTGCCTGCCTGTGAACAAAACATGATTTGTTAAGTTTTCTGTTTTTAACTGTTGAGCCCTTAAACTCATGAAGATGTTCACCCTTGAGGATTTTCAATGTGCTAATTTGTGCTTCTTGGGGGCGAGAACACAGATAATCCGCACACAATCATCTACAGAGTAACAATCCTTTCCCCAGCAAACTAGGGGATGTGATTTTCTGATATATTTTTGTACTGCAAATGACATAATTTTCCATTCCAGACAACTGGCCTTGCAGACAGACACCTAAATGTGGCTCACCAAGGAAAAAGGTCTCGGCTACAAATCTCTCAGGCTCAGCTAAGCCTCAGCATCCACTTTCCTGTCTGCTGGAAGACAGGCTCCCCGCTGGCCACACAGCTGGCCAAGGAAGATTGGGTAGGGCAAGAGTGGCTACGTCAGCCTCCCTGCCTTCCAGTTGAAGCCCTTCTCCCAATTGAGTGACTACATTGAGTTTCAGTCTGCAAAGTGCCTGCCTCTTAGCGAGTATTTCCAGAATGCAGCATTATGAGCTTTGCAGTCCCAAAAGTCTGATGCCTAGCAAACAGCCCCCAAAGTAGTGCAACTCATGCATTAAGATCAATTTGCTTGGAGAAATGCTCTTTTATATTCTTTATATAAACATACAGAATTAAAAACCAAACATATTTATTATTAGTTAATTAGTTTGCTTTATATACCACCTCATTAGTGAGATGTCCTAATTATCCCCCGGACAGGGGAGGAGAGGTGGGAAGTGCGAATTCACAGAGGACCACTCAAAGAATCAGAGTTACAGGCAAGTAACCTCTCTTTCTTCTTTGTGGTCTCTGTGAATGCACTCACATGGGTGACTAGCAAGTTGACGTACCATGAGTTACCCACTCACAGTGAAGTGGAAGCCAGAACAGCTCTACCAAATGCAGTGTCTTTCCTGGTGTGAACATCCAATCTATAATGGGTGGCAAAGTTAGATGGCGTGGCCCATTTGGTGGCCTTACAGATGTTTGTTAATTCGACTCCTCTGAGGAAGGCTGTGGAAGTCGCCATAGCCCTAGTGGAGTGTGCTAAAACAAGGCTCTATTAAAATTCACACACGAGCTTGTAGGCTAGGCGTATTATGGACACAATTCACCTGGAGACTGTCTGAGAAGAGATGTGGGAACCTCAAGATGAACCGTAACAGCTAAAGAAGAGCCTCTTGATGTTCTGGAAAGCAGAAATTTGTGAAACATAAAAGGCCAACACCCGATGAACATCCAGGAAATGTAGGTCAAGGTTCAAGGTCATTGGATGGCGAAGGAAAGAAGGTAGGAAGGACAATAGAGTGTCGTACATGAAAGTTTAACACAACCTTAGGGAGGAATGTAGGATCCAGATAGAGAGTTACTTTATTAGTGTGAAACTGCAGAAAGAGAGGATCCACTCGGAGGGCAGCTAGCCTGATAGCTCTACAAGCTAATGTGATGGCAACCAGAAAGGTAAGTTTTCATGCGTAAATATCGCTCTAAAGGGGTCGCTAAGAGTTCAAATGGAAGGTGCATGAGTCAATGGAGGGTGACCTGAAGGGACCAGTGAGGGAGTGGTATCTGGTGAGACAGATGAATGTTTTGTAGTCCCTTGAGGAAGTTCTTAAGAATGGGTTGTTGAAAGAGTAATGCAGAGTCAGAATCCTAGGGCTGGAATACCACTATCACAGCTATATGTATCTTCAGGGTAGAGTGAGAGAGACCTTGTTTGAAGAGGTGCAGGACGAAAGCAAGGTGGGCATCCAAAGTTGTTGGAGCAACAGGTAGGTTGTGGGATACAGCAAACTTAGAGAAAATGTTTCATTTTCAAATATATAGCAGAGTGATGGAAGGCTTTCTTGCCAGGTCTAGAACCTGAGCTTCTGAAGGAATATCCAGGCTGTCAGATGTAGAGTGTGGAGGTTGGGGTGGAAAACCCGGCTCTGGTCCAGCCTCAAAAGGTATGGTAATGTTGGAAGATGGAGATATGTGGATGCTAGGGATCTCAGGGTTGTGAACTATGGCTGTCATGGCCATGAGGCAGTGATGAGGATAACGCTGGAGTGGTCTTGTTGAATCTTGGTGATTTTGTGCTGGGGGAGTGGTGTGGGAGGAAAGAGACATACAGGATGCTCAAGGACCATGTAGTTATAAAGGCATCCACTAATGACTTGGCTCTGACTTCTGCCCTGGAGCAGTAACAGGCACATTTTGCGTTCACGGGGAAGGCAAAAACATCTACTTTTGGCTTGCTCCACTTGTGGCATAGAAGGTGAAACACTTTGTCGCCCAGAAACTACTCACGGCTACAAGTATGAAGTCTGTTGAGGTGGTCCACCAGAGCATTGTCTTCTGTGGAGATGTATACCACTTACAGGGTAGATGTGGCAAGCGTAACATCATTCCCACAACTGGACAGTGAGGTCAAGGAACGGTAATGAATGTGTTCCATCTTGTTTGTTGATGTAAAACAGGGTCGTAGTATTGTCGTAGCCGATTGAACATCACATCCTGCTAGGAATTTTTCAAATGCACAAAACACCTTTATGACAGTGAGAAGTTCCAGATGGTTGATATGAAGTTGAGCTTCTGCCTGGGACCGCAGGCTGTGTATGACGGTGTGAAGGAGATCAGCATAGTGTGCCATCCTCTGAGGAGAGCAGAGAAGATATGATAGAAGGATGTGCAGTAGGAGAATTGATCAAAACAGAAGAAGGATACATGGGGACAAATAAGGTTGGAGAGGTATTCTTGGCAGAGGGCATACAGAATAGAAAATGGGAGGAGCTAGATTTAATGAGATGGGATGAGATAAACGAGGAGGAAGGAGGGAGAGAAGGAGGAGAATGAGATGAAAAGGAAAAGGAAGACAAGGGTACTCAGACAGAGGAAAAAGGATTACAAAGGTACAAATCTGTTGAATTAGTGCTGGAGTTTCCTAATCTTAGAACTGGAGGAGGATTATTACCTGACCCCCCAAGTCTATAGAGAAAGACAAGACAAAGACGAAGATGGAGTATGGTAGCGGTGCCATGGGCACAGGATATAGGGAAGTAGGTGACTTGTATTGGTACCACCAGCTACCTACCCTGTCTAGAGGGGAACTACGTGAAACATCCCTTTTGCAGGACGATATGTGCAGCCTTGAGTTTCCCAACGTGGAACAAAGCCGAGTCAAGTCTGTCTGGGATGAAGGAGTGAAAGGGACAAAGACTATGGACATGAATAAGGTTAGAAGTTACAAGTTATTGCCTGAACAGAATTGTTTAGATCCATTCAACGTTGAAGTTACAGGAGTTAAAAAGAATAAAGAACCATTATTTGTACGGTTATCCTGGTCTCCGTCTATTTTTCCCACTGAAAAGAAGGACCCGCCTACCACAGACAAAGAATCCAATCACAGATGGTGAAATTGCAATTGGCACCACAGCCAGTTGGACTGGCATCTGTGGTGACTTGAATAGTGAAATGGAGAGTCTGGAATGGGCTTGCCAATGCAGAGGTTGTGTGCAGTGCCCCGACTCTTCTGTAACTTTTAGTAGCTTGGAGGGATGGTTGATTAAGGGGTTGAATAGGGTAAAGTACCCTGTCTGGAGAGAATGCATTCTTAGGTGAGCATGTTGGATCTCTGCAGTGGTAGAGGCCACAAGGCCCAGCAGACACTGGGTCAGATGAACTGTAGCAGTCACCTGCGGTTGGAAGGAGGGTGGTAGGAAGCTTTGTGTGCCTCTCCTGTAGGAGGAAGGCTCTGACTCTGAGCAAGTTGAGGGCTGTTCCTACAAAACTGACCACCTGAGAGGGTTTGAAAACATATTTCGTGAAAAAGAGCTGGAGTCCCAGATTCACTAAAAAGGTGATGGACAATGTAAGTTCATTTCAAAGACCTTGTCTCTTATGTGAAGGTGAGCCAGTTGTCCAAATAAGGGGAAATGGTGATGCCACAGTGTCAGAGCTTTGTTGCTACTGGTGCAAGGCATTTTGTAAAGACTCCTGGAATATGGATAAGCCTTGAATTCATATGCATTGTCTTGGAGTGCAAACCTGAGGGTATTTGCAGTGGTCTGGGCGGACAGTTATGTGAAAATAAGCATATTCAAGTCGATGATGGCAAACCAGTTGCCCTGCTGGAGTAACAGGACAATGCTGCCCAAAGTGACCCTGTGGAAGGTCTGCAGTTTGGGGTTGAAGGGCTCGTGCTGAGGTCAAAGCTGCATATGATCGCTTCGGCATCGAAGGAGGGTGGTAGCCATCCCAATCTGAAGGAAGTGGCCTCCTGCGATGTTGGTGCTGGTGGAACAAAGTGCCAGTCTTCCTCTGAAGATATATCTGGAGGAGGCTATGGCTGACTTCAGTATTGAGGTGGTGATAGTGACACCAAGGAGAATTCGGAATGGTAATAGTAGGCATATTGCTGTTGAGTGAGGTCCAGATGGTGTGGACATTTGGGCTCATACTCATAGTGGTATATTGATGGGCAGGCCCTTGTTCATAATAGACTTCAGGGACATGATAAGTTGGGTGGTCATAGAGACAAACCTGTTTGAGGCCTTGGTGCCAGTAAATAGGGTCCGGAACCATAGGTGTCTGGAATCAATGGACCGATGCACATCTGTGTGATACGGAGGCTGGTCCAGAGTCTTATAGGACCTCTTCCGAGGATATGGTGGTTCTGCACGTGCCAAGGTCGAGGCTGAAGAGTGGCCTGATATCAAGCAGCCTGGAGATCTGGGGCTCGTATGAGCTGAATGAATTACCACAGCGATTGCAGCCAAGGTATTTCCCCAGTTAGGAGACTGACTGAATTGAGGGGATGGCACTTTTCCAGACAAGGGGAGGGGGCATCCTCACCCTCAGATGGGGGATCCAAGCAGACTGTTTCTTGTCCATGCTCCTCTGGGACTGAGGCCAGTGGGTTGGCTGTGTCCAGAGGCTGAGGAGCAGGAGGGTGTATGTTCTTATGGGCCGAGAGCATTGATAACTTCTTCTCCTTTCCAGAGGAGTCGGATGGTGCAAACACAGATGGAGCACTTGAGCTCAACTTCGACATCTAGGCCTTCGATGTGGCAGCTGGTCTGGATCTGGATTTGAAGTGTGACCGTCTTGAGGTTGGTGAATGGCTCTGCGGCGTAGGTAGTGAGATGGTACCGTGAGCGTGAGGCAATGGATCGGGCTCCATGGATGGCTGAGGAGGTTTTAGCGACTTCTTCCAAAGGAAAGAATGGAGGTGCTGTAGACGAAGCTTCAGTGCCGACTTGGTTAGGTTTTCACATGCTTGGCACAAATTGGTTTGACATGCCTCCCCAAGGCAAAAGAGGCTCTGCAAGTGCCCGTCAGAGTGAGTTATTTAATTCGGGCATGAAACGCACTGCTGGAAGGGGCCCAAAGAGGCCATAAAACAACAGCCGGGGATGGGGGGAGTGTCCCACAGTGTCCCTTTCTTTCTCCCTCTCTTCTCTTCTCTTCTCTTCTCTTCTCTTCTCTTCTCTTCTCTTCTCTTCTCTCTTTTATACTCACTGGAGAGGAAGGGAGGCCCAAGAGATGAAATATTTTTATATCGGTGAAGGTTAATGTTGTTTTATCCGGAAAGTGAAATGAAGCACATTTGCCAACATGTGTCTACAGGGGTGGCATAAAAGGAACTAAGGCACTTTGGGCTGTGAATGGAGCAGGCACAAAGGAAAGGAGGTCCTAGTGAACACGTGTAGAAGTTCTAGAAGATTTTGAGAGCCTCTGCGCAGGCGCAGAGTAACCCATTGTGTGGATTCAGAGACCATGAAGAAGAACCAGATTTTCAAGTTGCCTTCTAAATGTTAACAGGGAGGGGGGGGCAGGCATAGCTCCACCAAGTTGGTGCCACTATGAAGAAGGCTCGGCCTCTTGTAGAAGACATTTGGGGCTCCTTTGAAGTGGCTACCTGAAGGAGCCTAGCCTGAGATGATCTGATGGGTTAAGTAGGTGACATGGCAGAGAGGCACTCCGACTAGCAGCGTGGGTTCTAACCAGGAACAGCTTTATATGGAAGCATCAAAACCTCGAACCTGATCCATAAAACAATGGGTAACCAGTGGAGATGAGTGAAAACTGAAGCTATGTGCTCAAATTTGCTCACACCAAGCACCAGTTTGGCCACCATGTTCTGGACTCGCTGTAGTCTCCGGGTCAACCTCAAGGGAAGCCTCATGTAGAGAGCATTGCAGTAATTGATCCAGGAGAGGACCACTACTTGCACCAACATCCAGAGCGAACCCTTGTCAAGGTAGGGGTGGAGTTGGGTGATAAGTCTCAGTTGGTTAAAAGCAGATCTGGACACAGCTACAGTTTGAGAATCCCAGGAAAGAGCCAGATTCAGAAGAATGCCTAAGTTTTGAACTGAACCCTAAGTTGGAGGGCAACACTGTTCAGTCTCAGGAAATTCCCCTTCCCCAAGCTATCGGAGGGACCTTCCAGGAACAAATCCTCTGTATTGTCTGGGTTCAGTTTGAGCCTGTTAGCTCTGGTCCATTCCAGAACTGAAGCTAGGCATCACTCTGCATCCCCTGCAGAGGTGGTAAAGAAGGGAAAGAGTTTTGTGTGTCATCAGCCCACTGATGGCCTCTTACTCCAAATGTCCTGATGACCTCCCCCAGGGGCACATGATTGGAGGTAGCGAAGTCTCCTGACTGTAGGAAGCTAAGCCTCGTGACTGAAGCCTGTTTACAGAGGCAAAATATGTGCCATTTTGTTGTCTCCTCAGCTATCTCAGCTTACTTCAGTGTAAAAGAAGCCCCTCAATTTTTAATGTAATGATTTTAGGAAAAAGTAGCATACGGTACCCGGAAAAGATCTGCTTGTCAGTTCACAGCCTCATCGATGACCATAATATTAAAAGCCTCTTCCCCACTTTGAAGGTGGTGGCTACGATCATGATCTTAACATCAGCCAAATTTTGATCCGACTGGTCCTTCTCCCACCTGCTCTCTAGCTGTCTCTTAGCTAACTGCATAGCTCACCACTCCTTGGAAAATGGAGCCCTGCAAGGGGCTGGTGGTGGCGGCGAAGGCAATCGGGCATGGTTTCGACCTTGCCCAGTGAGGTTGAAAACTAGGGGAAATGTTGGAGGTGATCTTTCTGATTTGGAGAATACACACTAAGACACAAATTCTGTTAAGACATTAGAATGCCACAGCAAAGGCTGTCATGAGAATCAGGTTGAAAAGAAGTCTCATTGTTAGTCACATTTAAAAAAATCATTTAACTAGTTTTATTAGGGCTACATGTTACGACTTCCTTCCTAATTTGTATCTAATGCCAGACAGGTTAGAGAGAATGTTAGAGAGAATCAGTTGTTTGGGAACGGATTTGCTGCCTTCCAGTGGCAGAGTAAGGAGCGATCTCTGGTGATCTTTTAATTTGGCCCAGCATTTGAGACCATTTCTGCAAAAACATGGACCAGAACATCTCAGCAGAAAAGCTCATCAAGAACATGTGATAATTTTCATAGCTTCCCAAAACTGGAACTTAATGTAGCTTGAACAGAGAGGCATTTGGAAACTCCCTCCCTCCCCACCCATCCATCAGATTTTTATACCCCCGTCTAGCAGTATGCATCCTTGCTGGACTCTTGGATCGGTAAGCATTTACAAATTTAAGAGTTCCCCACCCACTACCTACTAAACCAACAGCAATCCCCAAAGGAAGCGCAGTGGCAGCCAAAAAACCCAAAATCAAACCAATGACATAGCAAACGATCATGAGGAGAGGATATCCTGAAAAGCTTCTCTGAAAAGCTCTGGTTTTGCTAGTTTTTGAAAAGCTAGGAGGGAGGGAGCCTGGCACACCTCTGCCAGCCGGGCATTCCCCAGAGCTGGTAGCTCAAGGAGAGGTGCTCCAGCAAGTGAAAAGCTCTCCAACTGTTATAAGTCAACCTCAGTACCTTAAATTTGAAACAAACAAACAAACAAACAAACAAACCTTACAGGCAACCAGTACAAGTGAGCCAGGATTGAGGAAATATGATTGTGTCTCAAAGTATCTAAAGCCAGCACCCAGGAGGTCAGGGAAAACTCTGTGCCACCTGCTGAACTGATGCCTCACTGATGAGCTTGGTGTGATAGCTCTTTTCCACTCAACAATATTTGCTGAGCATCTGTACAGTCACAGGCAATTCACATTTGAGGGAGCTGCCCTCCAGCTATTATCGAGCTTTCTCTCCATTTGTTTCATGGTTCATGGCTCATCCATAACAGAAAGGTTACTTACCTGTAACCATGGTTCTTCCAGTGGTCCTCTGTGAATCCACATGAATGGGTTATTCTGCACGTGCACAGGACCTCTTGGACATTTCTAGAGCTTAAAGACTTTTGATTAATGGGATGTTCCCCCTTGGAGCGCATGCTCCTCCTGCTTGGAGTCCTTGTAGTTCCCAAAAAGTCCACCACTGTCACAGAAAGTCATCATGAGAGATGTAGAGACGTCAATGTGACGCCGAGAAGAATATGAGCCTGCCAGCTCACTAGCTCTTCTAACAGATGTAATAGTGACAAGAAAGAGAATCTTAAGTGAGAGAAATTTAAAATTAGTAGTGGCTAGAGATTTATTTATTTACAGTGGGGTCTTGACTTGAGAACTTAATCCGTATTGGAAAGCGGTTCTCAAGTCAAAAAGTTCTCAGGTCAAATCTGCATTTCCCATAGGAATGCATTGAAAACCATTTGATCCGTATCTGCTCTTTTCCGTCCATAGAAACTAATGGGAAGCTGCTATTCTGCCTTCGACCACTAGAGGAGGATATTTTGTTTCTTTTTTTTTCTTAGGTCAAGAAAGGTTCAGGGAAGGCAGGGAAAATACAGTCCAGGCAGTACAGTACCAGGCAGTCTGAAGACTGTCTCCCAATCCACTCTCTAAACACTGGGAGGAGTGAGGAAGCAGACAGGCACCCTTTTCACTGGCCAACAGTTAACTGAAAGTTCAAATTTTGCACTTTCCCTGCCTCCCACGTGGTTTTTTTTCAGTTCTTAACTCAAATCTAAGTATGTAAGTCAAGTCAATATTTTCCTTTGAGAGTGGTTCTTAAGTCAAAATGTTCTTAACTCGAGCCGTTCTTAAGTCAAGACCCCACTGCATTTTATTTATTTATTCTATTTATACCCCGCCTATCTTGTCAATCTAGGCGGCTGATTCAAAGGGAGGACGAGCGAAAGCATGGAGGATGATTTGGAGCGACCATTGCGGTCTTTGAGGAGGATGAATGTTGTGGAGTCCTTTTAAAAATCACTTTAAAGTAAGGTGAGAGAAGAGCTGAGAAGAATCTGAGCCTGGTGGCTGATGTGCTATGGTAGCAGAGATAGACACCTTCAAGGTGGAATGCGAGAGTCCAAGGTGAAAAAGGTGAAGCAGGGAAGTAAGAAGGGTATCCAGGGAGAATGGTGCTGTAGAGGGGAAGCAGCAAAGGTGGAAAAGGTTCTCCATTTGTAAGAGTACAAGAGGTTAGTGAAGGGTTTCCTGGCTTTGCCTAGAACAGCCGTCACAGAAGGCGAATTCTCCACGCTGTTAGATGGAGGGACTCTAGGTCTGACTTTGCCCTTGTCCTGGGTCAGCAGATGAGGGAGTGGGGGGGGGGGGAGCCGATTGACATTGGCCTGAGCTGGGTGAACCAAGGCTGATGAGGCCACCAAGGAGCTATGAGGATGGCGTTGGAGTGGAACTGTTGGAGTCGGATTATCATTCTCTGGACTAGAGGAATGGGAAGGAAGAGGCAGAAAACATTGGATCCCCATGTTGACCCTGAAAACGTCTCCTAGAGAGTTTGGTTTCTTTCCTGCCCTGGAACAGTAATCGTTGCATTTGCTGGTGGGCTCTGTGGCGAACACATCTAGGGTAGAGGTGTCCCAACGATGGCAAAGCTCGGTGTATACGGTATTGTCGAGGGCCCACTCATCAGTAGGAGAACTAAGGTGACTGAGGTCATCTGCTATGACATTGTCCTGAGTAGCAACGTGGACCGTGATGGGAAAAATATGATGAGTATAGCACCATTCCCAGAGATGAACTGCGAGGTACAGAAGAGAAAGCGAGTGAGTGCCCCCTTGTTTGTTTACATAGTAAAGGGCAGTCATATTGTCTGTGGCAAGTTAAACAGCTTGACCTCTTATGAGACGTTGGAAGGCACGGAAGGCCTTTGACCATAGGGCATGGATTTTGTGACCGTGACAGAGTGCACCATCCAGTAGGGCTGGCATCGGTGGTGACCTGGACATTGAGCTGGAGTGGAGAGAAAGGATGACTGACTGTGAGATGTGGAACAAAGGTCCACCAAGTAAGTTGATGTGCCAGTTCTGGAGTGACCACAACAGTTTGGAAGGGGGGGATCAATCATGGGGTCGAACAGAGAAAGGTACCAGGCTTGGAGAGATCTCATTTTAAGCCTGGCATGTTGGACTACTGGTGTAGTTGAGGCCATAAGGCTGAGAAGATGTTGAGTCCAATGAGCCGATATCAACGCAAAGGGTCGAAAGGGCTGTATTGCAGTTTTCAATTTGTCTATTCTCTCATGGGGGAGAAAAGCTCTGGCCGTGGATGAGTCAAAGGAATCTCCAATATACTCTGCGGTTTGAGAGGGTTTGAGATGGGACTTGTTGAATTTGACCTTGAGCCTGAGGTCTGCTGGTGTGGAAAGAGTGAAACAAGTGTCTTTTTGACCCTTTCGATAAGAGCCAATCATTGATGTAAGGAAAAACTTTTACAACATGTAGGCAGAGATATGCTGCGACTGGCGCAAGGCATTTTGTGAAAGTCCGTGAAGCAGGGGAAAGGCCAAAGGGGAGGCAGCAAAACTGGTAAGTGATGCCTTCAAAGTAAAAGTGGAGCTACTTGTGATGACAAGGACAGACAGAAATGTGAAAATATATGTCTTGAAAGTTCATTACAACAAACCAGTCTTTAAAGGAGAGGAGCGGGATAACGGTGTCTAGAGTGACCATCTGGAAATGTTTGGGTTGGATGTACGTGTTGAGGCATCTGAGATCGATGACGGGAGGGAGGCCTCCTTCTCGTTTTGGAACTGTGAAGTATCTGGAATAGAAGCTGGTGTGAAGATCTCAGTGTGGAACTCTACGAATAGCTTGTTTCTGTAGAAGAAGAGAGACCTCGTTTCAAAGAGCAGGTGAGTATGGAGTATGTCTGAGGAGACCACCAGGAGGGAGTTCTATGAATTCAAGAAGGTAACCATGGCGGATGATGGTTGTTTGTGATACGGGACCAATTTCGGAAGAAAGGGAAAAGGCGTGTGCGGAAAGGTATATGGTAGCTGACCTCGGGTTGGAGAAAGTCAAAGATATTGTTTGCCCTTTCTTTGGGGGCGACAGAAAGCTTGACGACATTGAGCCTGAGGCTGGGGATGTAAGGTAGACAATGTGGAGGTAGATAGCCTGGTAAAGGGTCTGTTTGATGTCTGAGCCTTGTATGGATGGTATTGCGGTTGTTAAAATGGTTCGTGGAAAATGGAGGGTCAGTGCCACTGGGGTCATTGGTATTGATATGGTTGTTGGGTGGAGTAGGATTTAGCCATTTTCCTGATCTTGTGGAGGTTATCCATAACCTCATCCATTCTTTCATTGAAAAGCCCTACTCTGTCGAAAGGTAGGTCCTCTATGTGAGACCTGTCATTATCTGTAATACCTGCTGAATGAAGCCAGGCATGATGCAGAAGAGCAACAGATGTTGGGGCACCGAAGATCTATTTCAAGCCCACAACTGGTTCGACTCAACAATAATTGAGTTAGGCACTGGGTGCTTAGTAAGGAAAGATGTATTGGACCCATGGGTTTTGTAATGGTTCTCAACTCGTCTTGCAATCTGGAGAGAGGACAGTGGCTTGTCCCAGGATTCCTTTAGGAGGTCAAGCATGGCAGGTATGAAGGCTAGGCTGAGAGGTGGAGACTTATCCTGATTTATATACTCAAACACAAGGTCTTGCTTCGGTGGTGGAAGTTGCCCGAGCTTGAGAAACTTTGCCATATGGAGAAAAAGGTGAGAGTAGGAAGTAAAGTCCTCCAATGGAGAAGGTGGATGATTGTCTGCCACATCAGAATTGGGTGTGGGCAAGTTAGATGGGGACTCTTGAGAAGCTTTGGAAAGAGGATTATGAATGTCAGAAGCTGCTGAGTTGGAAGAAGGAGATTGGTGCCAAGGTTTTGGATGGGTGATCTGAGTTATAGGAATAGAGTGAATGGATCAGCTTTTATCAGAACCATCTGGAGCAGGAGGAGGTCTTCTATACATGGTGGTGATTTGTAGAGATGAGAAACAAACCTGGGAAAGGGTGGTGCTAGGTTGGAAGAGGTGGAGGTCAGTATGGAGGATGTATGGGAATGCTTTGATATTGGTTGGTCAGATGGCTGAGAAGAGTGGCATTAAAGAGCCGATTTAGAGGGGATCGAACCTGTTGGTACTGGTTGAGGCTTTGGTTGACAAGACCAATGGTAGTGTCGAGGTGGTGAAGGTGACACTGATAGTGAAGACTCAGGTGGATAAGTGTATGCATATTGAACCCTCTTCAGTTCATCATAGTAATAGGTCTCCAGATATGGATCGACTGTCGTTCTCACGGTGTTGAGACCGACTATATCCCCCATGATATTGGTCTCAATATTCAAGAGGAAGATTATGTAGAGAAGGCTTATGGATGTAATAGATCTCTCAGTGTGGAGCATCTTGGTAAACTGGTGAAAGATGATGTCTCTTCACTAAATGTTTGCAAGGGGGAGACTGATGGAAAGAATCAGAGTTAGACAACTGAATGTCTATACCCTGGAGATATAGGGCTAGAATGGGCTGAGGCCTGGCTGGAAGGAACATCAGCTGCTGAGAGGCCAAGCCTAGAGGCAAGAGGCTGATTACGGAAACGGGAGCCTGGTGTGGAAGTAGTGGGTCCTCCCCTTCTGACGAAGAATCAGGAATATCTCTCGAGGATTCCTCCAAGATCGGTGTAGGGAGATCTGATAGAGGTTCAAGAGGCTAAGAAGGCTTAGATGGTTTTTTAGCCTTCTTGGATTTAACGTGCTCCTTCTTCTTTTTAGATGAATGATCCTGAGGCCATGTGGAGGATGACTTCGATACTCATGCTGATTTCAACTTCGAAGAGGATTTTGAAGGTCCCTTCGGTTTGGGAGATGGTCAGATTTTGGTCAGATTCGACATGGATTCAGGTAATTCCTGCCTGGATACAGGATTTGAGGTAGGTTTCATGGTAGGTGGTTGATTGGAAGGATCTTTCCTAAAGAAAGGAGCAGAGACACTGAAGCTGGAGTTTGAGGGTCGATTTAGTGAGCCTCTTGTACTCTGGAGAAGATTGAGTTTGGTGTTGTTCCCCCAAACAAAAAAGGCAGTGGTTGTGACCGTCGGATAGGGGGCTTTTATTTGAACAAGACACACACACCACATGAATGGACCTGGAGGGGCCATAAAAAGGTGGGAGAGAAAGGGGGGAGGGGGAAATGAAAGTATGAAAAATATGGGAAAGAGAACATACGACAAGAAAAACTCACAGGGAAATATCAATAAGAAGCAAAATGAAGCCTATAAAAAGATGATAGGTGATCATGATCAAAAAGTTAGTTGCTCTAGGTCAGAAAGTCTGACCTAAGTGGTGGCTAAAAGGAACTGAGGGGACTTCAAGTGGGCGGAGCATGCACTCCATGGGGTAACGTCCCGTTTATCACATGCCTTTAAGCTCTAGAAACTTCCGAGAGGTCCTGCACAGGCGCAGAATAACCCATTTGTGTGCATTCACACAGACCATGAAGAAGAACCAGGGTGAAGGACAAGCCCTGAAGTGGAAAGGCTTTTTGAAGTGATTGTGTCAACTGCCTGGGTTGTTGTCAAATATTATTCAGTCCCCTGGGCTTCGACCGGAGCATCAACCATGTCAGTCGGGAACACACTCAAGGCATTTTAGAACTCAATCAGATCCTAATAGGTCCCACCTCCCTTGAGTAAGGTTTGCCACTGTCATGGTTTAGGTTATTGAAGCTAAAATGTAATTTCTAAATGGGATTTGTAGTCATGGAATGGTGTAGAATGAATTCATCTCAGTCTGTGTAATTTTACTAGAAGCATCGAGAAGCTGTTTTCCCTTACAGCTAGCTAGGAATGTTATCATGTAGATAGCTTGGCCAAGGCCGAAGACGAAGAGCCGAGCCATAACATCAGAAAAAGAATGTCAACAACACCTGCGATTCTCATAAGAAAAGGAGGTGGAGAGAGATAAGCAGTCCTCCGTCCTGATTGGCTTACGCCAGTGGAGAGTGAAGAAGGGGATGTCTCCAGCTTGTGAAGAAAATGACAGGATGTTACAGGGAGAGAGACTCTTTCTTAACTCATTTTTGGATTAATGGATTTTACCATGGATTTTTGATTTCTGAATGGACTTTGGAGTTCCTAATGCTAAGATGTAGTTCATAGTAGGAGAATAGAAAGGGAGGCTTAGCCTTACCTGCCTTTCTAGCTAGTAGAATTTTCTTATTTTAATTTTTGTAGCTGGAATTTGCTAGATTTCTAACTACTTTAGTTATGGAAATGTTTTTGAATGCTATGCTTTGCAACAAACTGAATTTATCTAATTCTTTATTTTTCTAATAAAACAATAATACTTAAAACTTATGCTTGGTCTCTTGAACAGATAACCTGCTACCATACTTATTTTGTTTTTCTTTAAAGGCCACAAATGAAGCTACTTTGAGTCCAGTATTTTCCTGAGTTCTGGGAGTTCTGGATGACTCTAAGACTCATGGTTTTAACTTGGTTTCTCAGTGATTTTTAAGTGGGAATAGACTTGGTAGAAGGGTGCCAGTGAGACAGCCTTGTTGAGACAAGGACTCATCTCAACTTAAATAGGGGTCAACTGGACTTGGAACCTCTCTATTCCAGCTTTCAGCAGTCTCTTAGGAGAGCTGTTTGCTTACAGCCATGACAAGACCAAATTTCAGCAGGTGATGCTCTGCCCGTGACGGATGTTAAAACCGTAACCCTCAGATCTTCCTCACCTCGGCCAGTGAAAAATACCTACCACAGGTGCGGGCCCATTCACATGTTGGGACACCTTCACGGACATCATGATATCCATGAAGTCCAAGGCTGGACCACTAACAGCTGCCTCCACATGGATGCTGAAATCCCTCAGAAGTAAAAGCCTGGAGGACTTCCAACAGCACAGCAGAGAGGATGTCCCCCAGCCTCAGTATCACTTGTGCCAACATAATATGGATGATCTCTAAGAGAAATATACATTTTTAAAATGTGATGTAGATCTCCCGAGCTCACATTCCTGGACCGATCATTCTTCAAACCCTAAAGTAAAAAAGAACTGTCTTTCTCTTTCAATTTTTTAAAACCTTTTTGAATCTAAAGTTTGATCTGACCAAATCAGGTCATGGTTAAGGAAACAAAGTTGTATAGGCCTACCTCCAAAGGCAAATTCCATGCGATGTACACATGAGACTTGTAATCATCCATCCATACCTCCGCTACCCGCAAGGCATTTCTCTTTGTATAGAAGCCAATGTTATTGTTGTATGGTTTCTTCTTACGCTCAATATGGGCTACTCGAGAGCAGGGAAGCACCTCCATGCTACCACCACAGAGCCACACCTGTAAAATACAGACAAACACAGGGAATAGGAAAACTTTAATTAGCATGCAGCTGCAAAAGGAGAATCTATTTTCTTGCTGTAGATCACCTCTTGCTGCTGACAAATTCCTCCTGTTGCTACATAAATGGTTTAGCTGCAGGAGCTATGGGGAAAGGACTCTGCAGCAACCCCAGAGCTGGATGAGTTCACCCAGGACTCCCACAACAGGCTCTGAAACTGTTCTTTAAAACATTTCTTTGGAAGGTGCGTATTGCTCAGGCAGGCCACTTTCACTCAGAACATACCAAACGTGACATGGAGAGGTCTTTCAATTGGGATCAAATCCATTTCAGCCTTTAAACATGTGGCCGGTGTGCCCTGAGGGAGAGTGAGCAGAGATCTTACAACAGAGTGCTGAATAGGAGCCCCATCTCTCTGCCTTCTAGGTTACTTGTGGATCTATTTCCTTAGCAGCTCCACCAACTCCCAGGGGCAACCAGAGAGAGACTGAGTGGAGTGAGACAATTTCAGGTTAATGGCATTCAGATCATGTCTCCATGAAAGCTAGGCATTAAAGCAAAAGTCAAGGTGGTGGATTATCCAGCTTTCACGTGTGGGTTTTCCCCCCTCTTCTTTCCAAAGATAACTACTTTGATCTTTGTCTAATAATAATGAGATGTTCTCTTACACAGCATTTGGTCAGCTTAGGCAATAATCTTCAAATGCCAATTTATGTCCACTGCAGTATCATTTGAGTATAGATGGACTAAAAGCTTGACATCCCAGTTTGAATGTGGAAAGAATCTGAGGCCAGTCTAATCTTGCACAGTGTCATTAACATTGAATTTTTTAAAGAAGGGAATAGGCACCTCTTCTAGACAGACTCTTGTATCTGTACGTATTGTCTCTGAGACCAGGTAATTTGCCCTACCGTACCCTAAACTCATGTCTGAGTAAAGCATCGGGATTATACCGAGCCTTATCTCAAAACTGCAAGAATTTCAAATAGACATAAGAAGTAGTAAAGGGAGGCTTCAAGTACATAAATAGAGGAAGGGGAGATTGGCTGCCTCATTGAGAATATCTGGTTCAATGTTGTTGAGGTGAAAAACAAAAGGAACATGGTAGCTGGAGTTTACTAATGACCCCTCCCCCAATACAGGAGAGGAAGCGGATGAGACTTCCAAAAAACAAATTGCAAGGATTTCAAAGAGACTTGATGTCGTCGTGATGGGAGATTTCAATTATCCAGATATCTGTTGGGAGGCAAATTCTGCCAAGTCTGGCGCTTCCAAGAAATTCCTGGCTTGTGTGGCAGGAGATTCTAACAAGAAAAGGAGTCCAAGAAAGGTGGGATGTTTCTTTAAAAAGTAATTCTAAATGCACAATGACAAACAATTTCAACAAGGGAAGAAAAGGTAGGAGGCAGCAAAGAAGGCCTGGGTGGCTTCACAAAAAGTTCAGACAGGACCTGAGAACAAAAAAAATAGACACATACCTCCCTGAGAGACAGAGGGAATGTGGTAGACATAGTAAATCTTGGCTTCAGCAAAGCTTTTGACAAAAGTGCTCCATGAGATCCTGATTAGCAAGCTAACGAGGTGTGGGCTGGATAGATCAGTTGTCTGGTGGATCCACAATTGGCTACAGAATCATACTCAGATGGTGATGATGAATGGGGTCCTTCACTGGGAGGAGGTGACAAGTGGGGTACCCCAAGGTCATTATGATGATCAGCGTGTTTTTTGTTGTGGGTGGATTGTTGTGATAAGGGGGGGAGATGATCTTCCAGATTTTGTTGAGTTTTGCAGGCTGTATTTTTCAGTGCTGGCTCCCAGCACTGAGAAATACAGCCTGTAAAAGGTCAGCAAACTCTACCCAGCCACAAGGACCGGTGATCACTGCACACAAAAGAGCAGCTAACGACACCCATCAACCACAGTGGCAGATAATCTCTCCCCCTTATCACAACAATACACCCACAACAAAAACACGCTGATCATCACAATCACCCATCTCCTGAAAAGGACACCAGCTGGTCCCACAGCTATAAATACTCGACTATCCAAACAAACCGCACCAGAGCACAGACAGAGTTCTGACTCCTGTCCTCTGAAGATGCCGGCCACAGAGACTGGTGAAATGTTAGGAAGAACAACCTTCAGAACATGGCCAAAGAGCCTGAAAAACCCACAACAACCATCAATACCTTATTCCTTTGAATGAATTCAGATCTCCAGGGCCAGATGAACTGCATCCAAGAGTACAGAAGGCACTGTCTGAAGAACTTTCCAAAACACTGTCTGTTATGTTCTTGAAATCATGGGAAACAGGTGAGATGCCAGAAGATTGGAGGAGGGCTAACATTGTCCCTATCATCAAAAAGGGAAAAAAGAGGAACCTGGGAACTACAGGCCAGACAGCCTGACATCAATCCCACGCAAAATTCTGGAACAGATTGTAAAGTGGTCATTGTGCAAGTGATTCCCACTGTGGTGTAGAGCAGTGGTTCTTAACCTTTTTGAAAGAAACGCTCCCTTGAGCCATTGAGGAAGTTATCATCGCCCCCCTCCCCGCGGTGATGATATGTTATTTATTTATTTATTTATTTATTTATTTATTTATTTATTTATTTATTTATTTATTTATTTATTTATTTATTTAAAGACACTTAAATCCAATGACCCCTGAAAACACAATTAAATTCCAAGAAAATGAAATGCCCCCCAAAAAGTAACATTTAATGATTTAGTTGCAAGTGAATTTTAAGACGCAAAAAGAAATATAAAAAGGGCATAAAAACAAATGCAGGAACTAAAAATTTCAAGACAAAAAGTCTGAAACTAAATTAAAATTGGAGGAAAATATATATTCATGCACACTGTAAAAAGGCTGCAGCCATCTTCACAGGTTTGGCTTGCTCCAGCGCCCCCCTACCACCCCCTTCTGCTTCAGCGCCCCCACGCCGCCCCTTTTCGTTCTACCACCCCCCTGAAAAATGAAATCGCCCACTGGGGGGCATTATCGCCCACGTTAAGAACCACTGGTGTAGAGGATAGAGTGATGAACTAGTATTCTGGTTCAGATTCCCACTTGTCCATGGAAACTCACTGGGGGAGTAGAATTTGGAAAACTATCCCTTAAATATTTGACTTTCCTTGAAAGCTCTATTAGAGTTGCTATAACTTGTTCCAACTTGATGGCAGATAATACACACTGCCAGTATCTTGAAAAGAATACTGTAGTAACTAGAAGCCAGCACAGATTTGTCAAGGACAAATCCTGGCAGAATAATTTGATTTCATTTTTTGATCAGGTGACTTCCCTGATAGACAGAGGAAATGCTGTAGACGTAGTATATCTTGACTTCTGCAATGCTTTTGACAAAGTGCCCCATGAGATCCTGATTAGCAAGCAAACTAGGTGTGGGCTGGATAGATCTAGTGTCAAGTGGATCCACAATTATCTACAGAATTGTACTCAGAGGGTGAGGATTAATGGGTTCATTTTCAAATGGGGAGGAGGTAACAACTGGTTTACCACAAGGCTCAGTCTTGGGCCTGCCTCTCCCAACATTCAATTGTTAATACCTTGGAAGAGAGGACCAACATTCAAAAAGATCTTGACAGGGTTGAGCACTGGCCTGAAAACAGCAGGAGGCAATTTAACAGATACAAGTGCCAAGTTCTACCCCGGCAGGGGCAGGGGGCAAATGCAGTTACAAGATGGGGGATACTTGCTTGAATTCGATGAGCAAGAAGGATCTTGGGATTGTTCCAAATCACAAGCTGAATATGAGCCAACAGAGTGATGTGGCTACAAAAAAGACTGTATTAGAAGAAGTATAGTCTCCAAATCCCATGAAGTACTAGTCCCCCTTTATTCTGCACTGGTTGGGGCTCATCCTGAGTATTATCTCCACCACAATTCAAGAAGGATGCTGAAAAATTGGAACAAGTTCAGAGAAGGGCAATAAGAATTATTAGGGGGCTGGAAATCAATCTGTAGGAGGAAAGACTGCAAGAAGAGGGCTTGTTTAGCTAAGAGAAAAGAAGACTGAGGGGAGATACTTGAAAAGTAGTCCTACAGAAGAGGGGTAAGATCTATTCTCAATCATCACGCAACAATGGAGTCAAGTTACAGGAAGCCAGATTTAGGCTGAATATCAGGGAAAACTTCCTAACTGTTAGAGCAGTACAACAATAGAACCAACTACCTTGGGAATTAGTGAATGCTCCAACCCTGAGGGCATTAAAAAGAAAACTGGCCCACCATCCCTCAGACCTGCTTTGATTTTGATCCCTGCACTAAGCACAGGGTTGGACTCAATGGTCTTCTAGGACCCCTCCAACTCCATGAATTCATGATTCTATTGGTGGCAGAATTTTTTTTGCCACAGTGATTTCTAAAGTCAGAAACTGAATTAAAATCCAAAAAGCTCCTTCTAACCAGATTGAAAATATTTATGTATCAAGTGACGGAGCACAAAACATTGATCTATTGCAGATTTCCTATTTTCATCTATTTTTCTGCTCTCCCTAAGTTTTCAGGAGCTCAACACTCTAATGCAGTGGTTCTTAACCTTTGTTACTCGGATGTTTTTGAACTGCAACTCCCAGAAACCCCAGCCAGCACAGTTGGTGGTGAAGGCTTCTGGGAGTTGCAGTCCAAAACTCCTGAGTAACCCAAGGTTAAGAACCAGTGCTCTAAAATAACCAGCACATATTTACAATATAATTTGGAGATTACATTGAGGAGACTAACATGGCTGAATGTTGTTGCATAGTTTTAAATGTGGGTTAAATTCCCTGATCTGCACAGCAGAAGAGCTTGGGATTTACAGTGCGGAATAGCTTCTAGCTCCCCAGAGTAGGCCACACATTTCTCATTAACAGGCACTTACTGTCTCAATAACTCACTCCGAGGCATTAATAACACAAACAATAAAAATGTTTCATTTACTTACAGTAAACCGACAACAGCAAAGTAAAAACATGAATGCTTTGAGCAACAAATCCAACAACTGGATCTGTTGGGGGACTCTTTTTTGAATAGGAATAATGTTTACTCTCTGTTGGTTTTTATAGGTGAATATAGCAGCAAGTGAAGAGTTATTCAGAAAGGCAGACCTGGGCATGGCCGTGATCAAGAGGGCTGGGAATGTATGATATAAATGAAATTTGTAAATGAGACCAAAGAAAGGTTGTCCAGCTTTGTTAAACTCACCGAGTCCTTAGAATTCCTAATAGGGAGGGAAAAAAAATCTCAGATAGAAGTCTTAATCCATCTTTCCTTTCCTAGTGGTTTCCCCCTATCCTGTCATTCATATCACCTGCTGCCAAAACTGGAGGAGATGTGTCACACTCTGACTTGCCTGGTCTAGTTAACATTAAATTATTTTCACGCCTTAAATTCTGTGGGGGACAATATATCTTTCCCAAGTAAAGTTCAACGTCTGCTGGCCAAGCAACCTGTCGAATGTCGCTGCTAAGACCCGAATCCTAAAGTATTTGGGTTACCATCAAGCTGGCCACACCTGGGCTCCCAACTTGCCCCACTTGGGGGAGCTGAGCCAGGACCTTGGCCTCCCAGAGATCTCTGCAATGACCCTTTCAACGACTCCTCTGTACATGTGTGTGTGTGTACGTGTATGTGCGTATAATCTGGGGGGCCCGGGGACTGTTAATTCAGGCTTTGTCTGCTTGGGGGGGGATGTGTTTTGATTGGAAAGAGGATATTGTGGGGGGGGGATGGGAGGGGACTCCAGGCATCAGCTCTTGGGGTTTGTTCAGGGCTGGGGGAGACGGGGGGTCAGCCCTCACAGCACCACGTTGAGAGGGGAAGGGGACGAGGGAGTCCAAGGATACCGGTCGCCCCAAAGGTGTCCACAGATTTAAAATACCTTGGATAGCTGTAGTGGCAGCCCCCACCCCACCCCCCACACACCGGGTTGGAAATGCAGCTTCTCAATGCCCGACCGGTCAATGGGGAAAAAACCACAGCCATCCCGGACTTGGTCCTGGCTGAGTCGGCCAATCTGGCTTGCATCTTGAGACTTGGCCGGAGGGGGCTGGGGGTGTCCATTTTACCCCCCCCCCCGCGTGGTCCACCAGGGCTCTCTGGGCAGCAGCAAGCAAGGTCTGGGGGTCAGGGGGCACGGAGGTGGCGTTGCAAGGGGTCTTAGCATCATACCACCCCTCTCTCCAGGTGCCACGTTCCCCCAGTGTTCCAGGTCTGAAGGCATGGATTGGAACGTGGGGGCCTGGGAGAGACTGGGGACCCCTCCGGCATACCACCCAGCCAGCCACTCATCGGCCTCCCTGCCAGAGCTTTGCGAAACTGGTCTCGGGTCTGGCGGTGGCGTCTCCTTGGCTTCTTGCTCTGGGGGATGTCCGCATCCCGGTTGAGGCAGGCTGGCCAGGAGCGGCTCAGGACTTCCTGTCCTCCACGATGACGTCCTTGGGGCTGCCCCCAAATGGTATCTGCTGCCACTCACGCTGCAGGAGATACTTTAGACTTGGTTTTGTTTTGATTTGGGTTTGTTTGTTTTTTTGTACTGGAGTAGACGTTGGGGATCTGAGTGGGGAGGAACGCTCTGCAGCCTCATTGTCATGGTCAGATCGTCCTCACTGGCACTTGGAGCCTCTGCAGGGGTGGAGGAGCCAATGAACATGGATCCATATGGATCCACATGGTTTCCTGGCGGGTCTTGGGGACTTCATGTCTCCCCCACCTCGATGACCGTGGGGCTGTTTCTTGAAACTGCTTATCTGCCCAAAGTGATACATTCCGCAGTTACATCTCACCTGGTTTACTGTAACGCAGTTCACATGGGGCTGTCTTTGGAAACTGTTCTGAAGCCCCAACAGGTCCTAAATGCAGCAGTCAAATGGCGGACTGGGGCTGGTTACAGGGAACGTATAACCCAGCAGCTCCACTGGATGCTGATCAGTTTCCAGGCACTCTTCAAAGTGCTGGTTTAACCTAAAAAGCCCGAAACGGCTTTAGTTCAAGCCATTTCAAAGACCGCCTCTCCCTCTGAGAGCCTGCCCAGGCATGAAGGTCATCCGGGGAGGCCTTTTTCTCAGTCCCACCCCCTGATTTTATTACTGTTTTGAATGTAATACTTGTTTAATTCTTTTAAACTATTTACCAACTTCTAGCTTCTACATATTGTCTTTTAATGACGTAAGCCGCCTTGGGTTCTTTTTAAGGAGAAAAGTGGGATAAAAATATTTTAAATAAATGAACTGAGATGACAGCGGCCAGGCTTCCCTGCACGTGATCTCTGCCTCCTAACTTGCTAGCGGGTAAAACATAAACTGAATATCCAGGGAGAGAAGAAAGAACCGTGGAAGCAGTCCATGTTTCTTGAATAAAAAGGCCTTCAAACTGGGAACAGAATTCTTGAAAGCCCTTTTACTTTTACGTGGCGCAGTGGTTAAAACGCTGTACTGCAGCTAAAACTGTGCTCACGACCTGGGGTTCAAATCCCAGGTAGCCGGCTCAAGGTTGACTCAGCCTTCCATCCTTCCGAGGTCGGTAAAATGAGTACCCAGCTTGCTGGGGGGGCAATGTGTAGCCTTTATAATTAAAATTGTAAACCGCCCGGAGAGTGCTTGTAGCGCTATGGGGCGGTATATAAATCCAATAAATAAATAAATAAATAAATAAATACTATGAATTTGGAAGACCATCCAGCAAGACTTGAGGAAATCACTCTGCGAAGAAGCAAGTCCATGCCGTTTGCCCTTTGCAATAATTGTGGCAAAGGAATCCCTCATTTGCTGCATCCCGTGGAAGTAAGAGCCATTGCTTTATTATATACAAGAGCTTATAATGGGATAGTTTTATGCACCATGCAACATATTTTGAGATAAAGTCATGACAACAGCTTTATCTCTCAGCCAGAGACTTTGTTAACATTTATGTAATATGTTGGGTTTTGAAGAAACCCTAACCCTGCCTTAGATCCACTTCCTCGGCAAGAGTAGACTTGGCAGGATCCGCCAGACGTGAAGAGCTAGCAAGAACCAGCAAGGTCTGAATGGCGGTTTAGGTGCCAACCAAGTCTGCTGGTGTTGTGTAAACAAAGCTTGTGATGCGACAGGGCAACTATCTGTGGGTTTTTGGTGTGTCTTTTTCAGGTACTCTTGGGAAAAGTTTAAAATGAAGGGACTTCTTGTGAGTCATTTTAAAGCTCTTGATGATATACAGTACTTTTGTTCAGTTGCAGGCAAAGGGACATTCCTACCAATTAGGACTTATTTTAATTATCTGTAATGCCTTATTTTATTTCCATTCCCCTTTCTTCTTCATCATTTTAATAAACCCAGTGGTTTTAGGCTGATAATCTGCTAATTTTACTGCTCTCTGTAGAAGTGATTTGATCACATGAGAACAGCCTGTTAGTCTTGTTTCTCTTAAAAGAAGCAGTGGCTCTTTAAAGAGAAATAAGCACTTGTTTCTTTTAAAACAAGCACTTTCAAGAAGTCTGTTCTCTTTAACAGGTGATGCAGGGAGTAGCCCCCACTCAAGGCTATCAGGGAAGATGAAACCTACATTGAGGGGACTCCTGAGCAGTAGTAGCAGCAGCAGCAGCAGCTGTCAGAAGGGACACTAAAAAGCATTCTTCAGGAACGTGAGTCGCAAAAGACAAACCAAAGACAGAGTGGCTCAGCTACTCAATGGGGATGGAAAAAATGATAATGGAGGACAAAGAAAAGGCAGAGGGGCTCCGTTCCTGTTTTAGTTCCGTCTTTTCCCATAAGACAGACAATGAACTTCCAAACAAATGGGAAGTGCAAGTGGGGGGGGGGCAGGATTGAAGCTGGCGATGGATAAACCAATAGTCCAGGAAGACCTGACCACCTTGAATGAGTTCAAATCTCCAGGGCCGGATGAACTGCATCTGAGAGTATTGGAGGAACTGGCTGAAGAACTCTCAGAACAGCCATCCATTATGTTCTTGAAATCATGGGAAATGGGTGAGGTGCCAGAGGATTGGAGGAGGGCTAAAGAGGTCCCTATCTTTAAAAAGGGCAAAAAAGAGGAAACTGGGAACTACAGGCCAGTCAGCCTGCTGTCAGGGAAAATTCTGGAACAAATTATACAATGCTCATTATGTAAACACTAGAAAACAAAGCAGTAAAAACTAGAAGCCAACACGGATTTGTTGAGAACAAACTAATTTGATCTCGTTTTTTGATCAGGTCACCTCCCTGATAGACAGAGGGAATGCAGCAGACGTAGTACAAACTTAATCCGTACCAGAAGATGTTTGTAAGTGGAAATGCTGGTACGTTGAAGCACCATTTTCCATTGAAATGCATGGGAATGGGATTAATCCGTTCCAGCATTTTAAAAAAAATCAAAAAATAATTAAAATACAGTAAAAACAGAGCAGTTTTTAAAAAGCAAAAAGCAGCACCTTACTCCGTTGCCAGCGCCACCAGGCTCTTCCTCCCGGCTGGGCTTTCCCTCCCAATGCTAGGAAAAGGCACCCCCCCCTCCCCGAAGTGGCCAGGAAAGGCACTCCGCAGCCTTTCTTGGCCACTTGCCGTGTAGCGAGTTCATCCTGCCTGATCTCCGCTGGGGGTTCTTCAGGATCCCATTGCTGGTGCCAATGGGCAGTGCAAGGAACAGCTGGTGGGGCCGGTGCCAGCACCCCTTTCCGCACAGTGCTGAAGGAGGCAAAAGCCAGGCAACCACCGCCGACGCTAGAGGAGCGGCTGCAACCCCAGCATCCAGGAGCTCCCCTCCACAGAAGGAGGAGAAGAGCAAGGATGGACCCAGCGCCGGGAGGTAGAGGGAAGCAGCAGGGACGGATCCATCCCAGCTGGGCTCTGACTCCTGGCGCTGGGTCCATCCCTGCTGCTTGCCTTCTGGCTGGGCACCAGGAGGCAGAGCCCGGCTGTGTGGCGAGCAGCGGCGATGGACCCTCACCGGCAGGCAGAGTCCAGCCGGGATGGGCCGGCAGCTCACCTCCCGGCAACAGCAGCAGTGGAGGCAGCAGCAGAGACCGACCCAGGACCAGGAGGCTGAGCCGGACCATCCCGGCTGGGTTCAGCCTCCTGGTGCTGGGTCCCCGCTGCCTCCACCGCCGCTGTTGCATCCCTTTTCATAACCATTGGAGCAAAAGAGCTGTACAAAGAAGCAGCCTCTTCTGGTTGTTGTGGGTTTTTCGGGCTCTTTGGCCGTGTTCTAAAGGTTGTTCTTCCTGATGTTTCGCCAGTCTCTGTGGCCGGCATCTTCAGAGGACTGGAGTAGGAACTCTGTCCATGCTCTGTTGCTGTTTGTTGGATAGTTGAGTATTTATAGCTGTGGGAACAGCTTTTGTCTTTTTTCAGGAGACAGGGTGATCAGCATGTTTTTGTTGTGATCAGGGGGGAGAGATTATCTGTCACTGTGATTGATGGGTGTCGCTGGCTGATCTTCGCCACCAACGGTTTGCATTTTCCGCCCTTTTCTCCTGCCTTTTTATGTTCACAAGTGGAAGCTCCGCTCGCAACTTGATGCAAAATTTTGCGAGAGGAGCTGCTCGTAAGTTGAAATGTTCATAGGTAGGGGCATTCGTAAGTCGAGTCACCACTGTATATCTTGCCTTCAGCAAAGCTTTTGACACAGTGCCCCATGAGATCCTGATTAGCAAGCTAACAAGGTGTGGGCTAGATAGATTAAGTTTCAGGTGGATAAACAATTGGC
Organism: Pogona vitticeps; assembly: GCF_051106095.1. NCBI lineage: Eukaryota > Metazoa > Chordata > Lepidosauria > Squamata > Agamidae > Pogona > Pogona vitticeps. The sequence goes on along the minus strand of NC_135789.1, from coordinate 19,859,028 downwards.
TACGGAATCATACTCAGAGAGTGAGGATTAATGGGTTCTTCTCTAACTGGGAAGAGGTGACAAGTGGGGTACCCCAAAGCTCAGTCCTGGGACTGGTGCTCTAAAATATTTTGATTAATGACCTGGATGAGGGAGTGCAGGGAATGCTTGTCAAATTTGCAGATGATACCAAATTGGGTGGAATAGCTAATACCCTAGAAGACAGAAACAAAATTCAAAATGACCTTGATAGGATGGAGCACTGGGCCGGAAGCAACAGAATCAAATTCAAGAGGGAGAAGTACAAAGTTCTGCACCTCGAAAAAAGAAACCAATGGCACAGTTACAAGATGGGGGACACCCAGCTCAGCAAAACTACGAGCAAGAAGGATCTTGGAATTGTTATGGATCACAAGCTGAATACAAGGCAACCGTGTGGCGTGGCTACAATGCTCTTTAAGGCAATTTGCCTAAAAGAGATGCTCTTTTAGGCTGCATTAATACAATTATAGTTTCCAAATCCTGCGAGGTGCGAGTCTTCCTCTATTCAGCTCTGCTTAGGCGTCACCTTGAGTACTGTGTCCAGTTCTGGACACCACAGTTCACGAGAGATGCCAAAAAAGCTGGAGCAAGTTTGATGATCGGGGGCTGGAAACTAAGCCTTACGAGGAAAGGCTGAAAGAACTGGGCATGTTTAGCCTTCAGTAAAGAAGACTGAGGGGTGATATGATAGAATTTTTCAAATATCTGAAAGGCTTTCATACAGAAGAGAGTCAAGATCTGTTTTCCATCATCCAAGAATGTGGGACACGCAACAAGGGGTTCATATTAAAGGATGCCAAATTTCAGATGAATATCACAAAAAACATCCTAACAGTTAGAGCAGTGGAACCCGTTGGTGAGTGGTGCAACAATGGATGCATTTAAAAAAAAAAACTTGGATAATCAACTGGAAGATCTGCTTTGATTTGTATTCCTGCGTTGAGCAGGGAGCTGGACTTGATGGCCTTGGAGGCCCCTTCCAATTTCACTTTTCTATGGTTCTATGAGGAAAGATAAAAAAAAATGCTCCAGAACCCTGGAGGAATTAAGAAGGAACTATCCTCCAAGGGCTGAACAGAGTAAGTTAGGAAATTTAATTGCCCCATCTACAGCGGATATAGCTGATACAGAATAAAGCACATGGATGACCCGTGTTGTTTGGGTTGCAGGCAGTCTAAGAATATCATCTTCTGACATACAACTCCCCAAGAAGGGTGAGAAGTGCAGCTTCCTTTCTGAGAAGCTTAATTTAGCACGACTAGCTGTTAAATACACCATCAGCCCATACTGACATTATCAAAAAAATAGATGGGCTATTTTCACTGCTCACATCCTCAGTTACCAAAATAGATAATTGAAAGCATGTGTGTTGGTACATCTGTGGCCTGCTTTACATAGACATCTTGCAACATTTCCCCTTGCTTCTTGGGTCGATGGGAAGAAAACCCAACACCTTTTTAAAAAAAAATTATTGGTAACCCTTGAAAGAGCCTGTTCTGATAGGAGTACCATGTGCAGCTGCAAACGCAGGAAAAAGGCTAGTGATGCCTATAACACTTCCCTGCATCTAAAATTATGCACCTGATGCCCTGGGTGAAGTTGGCTAGCTTTGGAGGAGCCACAAGAGCCTTCACATTTATATGGCCATGTCTCTTTTTTAAAAAAAGATAGAAAGTGGCTACAGGGGTGCCCCGCTTGAAAATTACCCCTTTTGATGACGAATCTGCGATCGCAAAACAATGATTCAAAGGGGGGTTTTCATTTGACGATGAATACTTTCCTGCTTCGGGAACCGTTTTTTCGCTAGACGACGATCAAAAACAGCTGATCATTGGGTTTTCAAAATGGCTCCCCGCTGTGTTCAGGACGAATTCCTCGCTTTACAGGCACCGGAAAACGGCTGCCCTATGGAGGATCTTTGTTAGACGGTGAGGTATTTCCCCCATTGGAACGCATTGACTGGTTTTCAATGCATTTCAATGTTTTTTTTTTTTTTTTTTTTGCTTGACGACGATTTCACTCTACAGCAATTTTGCTGTAACGGATTATCGTCGTCAAGTAGGGCACCACTGTATTTAATTATTTGAACACAATTCTGAACGCTAATCCGACATCAGTCAAGAATCATTGCTGTACAACTTCTTTTTACACAGACACACATCCTAATACTGTTTTGTGTCGGCCTACATTGTGTCGGCCATTGTCTGGATAGTTCAGTGAACTGAGTACCCATGTACAGAGCCAGAGAGCAGGAGTTTGATTCCTCCCTGCGGCTCCTGAGAGAAGTGCCAGCCTGGGTGTAACTCTGGGCAAGCTACATGGGGCCAGAGGGAAGGGTGATGCAGCACTTCACAAGTACCACGCCGTTCCTGCTTTCCAAGAGACTGACAGGAGACCTAGCCACATGGGCATGATCCCTTTCAGAAAATGACACAGGTAGATATTACTTCCCTTTTTTTCATATCTGCGGGGTGTCATTTTAGAAACAATGGGGTACATTTCTCAGAAAATATGCAGGGAAGAATAAAAAAGGGGGGAGGCGGCAAAAAAGGCTGGTGTGCCTTCACTAAAAGCTCAGGGAGGACCTAAAAACTGAAAAAAGGACATGTACAGGAAGTGGAAAGAAGGCCAGGCCACCAAGGAGGAGTACAGACAAGTAGCAAGGAAATGCAGGGATGGTGTTAGGAGGGCAACAGCTGAGAATGAGCTGAGGTTAGCTAGAGACACTAAAAGCAATAAAAAAAAGCATTGTTCAGGTATGTGAGTAGCAAAAGACAAACCAAAGACATTGTGGCACAGCTCTCAGAACCGCCGTCTATTCTTTTCTTCAAATCATGGAAAATTGGTGAGGTGCCAGAAGATTGGAGGAGGGCTAATGTTGTCCCTATCTTTAAAAAGCATCGGGGTACCTTCCGGTTTAGAAGCAATGGGGTACATTTCTTAGAAAATAAACAGGCAACCCTTAATTTTCAGAGAGCTGGCACAGGCTTCACATGGACTGAGGCTTTATCTTCCCTCAAGGGAAAAAAACCAACAACATCTAATGACAATGGTTTCAGTCACCTTGATTCCAAGCTCTATATTTTCTCCACCATAAACATCCATTCCAGGATCAAGGAGGCCAATTTCTCCAAAGAACTTCCTGTTCACCACAAAAGAACAGCCTATCATAGCTGGAGTCCTAGAGTACGATGGACAAGACAAAGAAAAGGAGAAAAGGCATTAGCAAAAGACCAAAATAAAATAAAAACCAAATGAAGTTTGCTGATTATTTCATTTTCATTTCTGTGGGTTTGTGGTGTTTCTTAAGGAAGTTAAATCTGTTTTGCTAGGGGGGAAAACACTAAATGACATTTTTGCTGTATTTTCAAGGAGTTGGTGGAGCCATCAAAACCATTGATATTTTTTAAAAAAAGAAAGGAAAAAAGGGGGAAGAGCTTCACACTGCTTATTTTCCTTGCATCTCTCCTTTACAAGGCAGGGAGTGTGTTCTTCCTGTCACCTGAGACACTTTTTCCAGTGCCAGACCTAGTTAATCCCTCATGCTTCAGTAGTTTATTTGTCCCCCTGAAATTCAAAAAAGGCACAGGATGAACCCCACACACGACTAGGAACCAATGACTATAATAAGGGAAAATAAATCTATTTGGCTGGCTGAATTTATTTTGCTTATCTGTCTTTCTATTTGGTACAACACACATTATAAATTATGTTTTTTTCCCCAAAGCTGCAAATAACTTTCCAGTCACTTTGAGGTTTGCAAAATGCAAAAATACAGGCCTGAATCTCATCAGCAGCCCCACTGTGGCCCTCAAAATGTGTACAGCTCAATTCATGGACTAGCAGTTGGGTTCAAGCCATAATGTGATCAAGTGGAGGTCCAAGAAGTGGCAAATGTGGTCCCTCTTCCCTCCTCTGTCTATAAAAGATGCCACTGACATCAGACCACTCGGTGCTGCCTTCCAAAGCCACTCATTTTTGTAGCAATGTAAGTGGATGAGATGTAAAATTAATGAGTGTTAGCTATAACTTCAGCAGCAAAATGTTTCATAGTACCTCAAAGGTTTGGTTTTTTAAAAAATTATTTTATATAGGCTTTGGTGAACTGCTAATTTTCTTCATGCTAAGCTTCCATCAAACTTCAATAGAGTCTTCAGATTTCCAACATACTCAAAAGATTTCTTATGCTCTCATTCAAGCCCCGTTTAGTCAACTAATAATTGAAAACATGAGTGTGCAAAGAATACACATGATTTAAAAAGCAGCAACAACACACAGGAGTGTGGCTCAATCCAGTGTTGGTGAAGGTGGGGGTGGGTGGGAATAAAGGGAGAGCTTAGCCCCTCTGCTCCAGCTCCAGAAAGCAACAATAGACAGGCAGGCCCCATAAGGTTTGGGGCTAACTCACGACCCAGTGAACTCTGTATGTCTGCACTGCATCGCTTGAAGGGAATGGCGAGTCACAAGTTTGCAGCACATGTGCGTGAGCTGAGCTTTTCGGTCCGAGTCCCCTGTCTCAAGCAACTTGAGACTCCAGCTCGAGGCTGGGGACTTGGGACTCCGACACAAAGATTTGCCAACATCCCCGATCCCTTGTTAGACTACTATGCCAGCGCAACCGTGGGAACACAGATACTTAATGGTTGGCCCAAAAGTTTTTTGTCCATATAACCTCAGATGGAACACCACGGATTCAGGCAAGATAAATTCAGCCAGGGACTTGTGGTGGAGGAGGAAGACAGCTCTGGTGCCAGAAGCAAATGGATCCCTCTTCTACAGAGTTCTGGAATTCCCCACAATGCAGGAATTATTCGAGTCCATGATCCTGCCTACACCGTGGTCCAGATTCTTAGACGGGAGTGGCTCTCCAGGCATGTTTGGTGGAGACAGGGAATCCCGGGGCAGGGCCAACGGATGAGGGGTGGGGACTGTCCAGGGCCTGCTCCCTTGGAGCAGCCTTCTCTTTATTGATTTAAATTATATTTATCCCACCCTTCTCCTTAAAAAGAACCAAGGTGGTTTACATCATTAAAAGACAGTATTTAAAGCTAAAAAACAAAACACCCCTTCATGGATTGCTGCCTTGTCGTGGCGAGGGGGCTCGAGTAACTCAGTGAAGCTATGGGCTATGCCGTGCAGGGACACCCAAGATGGACAGGTCATAGTGGAGAGCTCTGACTAAATGCAATCCACCTGGACCAGGCAGTGGCAAGCCACTCCAGTATCTTTGCCAAGAAAGCCCCATGACCAGAAACAAAAGGCTAAAAGATATGACGCTGGAAGATGGGACCCTCAGGTCAAAAGGCGTTCAACATTCTACTGAGGAAGAGCGGAGAACAAGTACAGGTAGCTCCAGAGCTAATGAAGTGGTTGGGCCAAAGCCAAAAGGACGCTCAGCTGTGGACGTGCCTGGAAGTGAAAGGAAAGTCTGATGCTGCAAAGAAAAATACTGCATAGGAACCTGGAATGTAAGATCTATGAACCTTGGCAAGCTGGATGTGGTCAAACAGGAGATGGCAAGAATAAACATTGACATCCTGGGCATCAGTGAACTAAAATGGATGGGAATGGGAGAATTCAATTCAGATGAGTATCATATCTACTATTGTGGGCAAGAAGCCCATAGAAGGAATGGAGTAGCCCTCATAGTCAACAAAAGAGTGGGAAAAGCTGTAATGGGATATAATCTCAAAAATGATAGAATGATGTCAATACGAATCCAAGGCAGACCTTTCAACATCACAATAATACAAGTTTAAACTGAAGAGAGTAGGAAAAACCACTGGGCTAGTCAGGTATAATCTAAACCACATCCCTTATGAATACACAGTGGAAGTGAAGAACAGATTTATGGAACTCAATTTGGTGGACAGAGTGCCTGAAGAACTTTGGATAGACTAGAGGCTTGTAACATTGTACAGCAACAAAAACCATCCCCCAAAAAAAGAAATGCAAGAAAGCAAAGTGGCTGCCCAACGAGGCCTTACAAATAGCAGAGAAGAGAAGGGAAACAAAATGGAAGGGAGATAAGGAAAGTTACAGAAAATTGAATGCAGACTTCCAAGGAATAGCAAGGAGAGACAAGAGGGCCTTCTTAAATGAACAATGCAAAAAAAAAAAAAAATAGAGGAAAAGAATAGAAAAGGAAAAACCAGAGATCTGTTCAGGAAAATCAGAGATATTAAAAGAACATTTTGTGCAAAGATGAACATGATAAAGGACAAAAATGGTAGGGACCTCACAGAAGTAGAAGACATCAAGAAGAGGTGGCAAGAATACACAGAGGAACTATACCAGAAAGATTTGGATATCTTGGACAACCCAGATAATGTGATTGCTGACATCCTGGAGAGTGAAGTGGGCCTTAGAAAGCTTGTCTAACAACAAAGAAGGACAGTGACAAAGAATGCTCCAACTACCGTACAATTGCACTCATTCCCCACGCTAGCAAGGTTATGCTCAAAATCCTACAAGGTAGGCTTCAGCAGTATGTGGACTGAGAACTCCCAGAAGTACAAGCTGGATTTCGAAGGGGCAGAGGAACTAGGGACCAAATTGCTAATATGAGCTGGATTATGGAGAAAGCCAGAGAGTTCCAGAAAAACATCTACTTCTGCTTCATTGACTATGCAAAAGCCTCTGACTGTGTGGACCACAGCAAACTATGGCAAGTCCTTAAAGAAATGGGACTACCTGATCACCTTATCTACCTCCTGAGAAACCTATATGTGGAACAGGAAGCAACAGTTAGAACTGGATATGGAAACACTGATTGGTTCAAAATTGGAAAAGGTGTACGACAAGGCTGTACATTGTCCTCCTGCTTATTTAACTTATATGCAGAATACATCGTGCGAAAGACTGGACTGGAGGAATCCCAAACCGGAATTAAGATTGCCGGAAGAAATATCAACAACCTCTATGCAGATGATACCACTCTGATGGCAGAAAGTGGGGAGGAATTAGTAGGCATCCTTCAGTCTCGAGAGACTATGGTAACGTTCTCTGTAGGAAGGTCTTGGAACAGCGTCTAGTGTGGCTGAGAAAGCCAAATTGAGAGTGACAATCTCTTCCACATTTAAGACAAATACAATCTGTCCCCTGTCCAGCTCCCTGGTTTTGCTTGTTTCGGGACTGCCTCTTTGCCTCAGCCTGCTGTACAAGTGTCTCTTCAGATTGGGAGAGGCCATGATGCAACGCCTGCCTCCTCAGGCTGAACGCTCAGACACCAAGGTTTCCCATCTGTTGAGGTCCATTCCTAAGGCCTTCAGATCCCGCTTGCAGATCTCCTTGTATCACAACTGTGGTCTCCCTCTGGGGCGGCTTCCCTGCACCAATTCTCCATACAGGAGATCTTTTGGAATCCGACCATCAGCCATTCTCACGACGTGCCCAAGCCAATGTAGATGGCGCTGTTTCAGTAATGTATACATGCTAAAAATTCCAGCTTGTTCTAGGACTACTCTATTTGGAACTTTGTCCTGCCAGGTGATACCAAAAATGCGTCAGAGACAACACATATGAAAGGTGTTCAGTTTCCTCTCCTGCCGTGCACAGAGGATCCAGGACTCGCTGCAGTATAGGAGTGTGCTCAGGACACAGGCTTTATAGACCTGGATTTTGGTGTATGCCGTCAACTTCTTATTAAGCCATACTCTCTTTGTGAGTCTAGAGAACATGGTAGCTGCTTTCCCAACGCGTTTATCCAGCTTGACATCTAGGGAGAGAGTGTCAGAGATTGTTGAGCCAAGGTACACAAATTCATGAACAACCTCCAATTCTTGCGTGGAGATGGTAATAGAGGGAGGTGAGTCCATGCCCTGGCCCATGACTTGTGTTTTCTTCAGGCTGATAGTTAGTCCAAAGTTTTGGCAGGCCTTGCTAAAACGATTCAGGAGTTGTTGGAGGTCTTCAGCAGAGTGGGCAATAATGGCTGCATCATCGGCGAAGAGGAAGTCCCGCATGCATTTCAGCTGAACTTTGGTCTTTGCTTTCAATCTAGAGAGATTAAAGAGCTTTCCATCTAATCTAGTCCGGAGATAAATACCTTCTGTTGCAGTTCCAAAGGCCTGCTTTGGCATGACAGCCAAGAAGATCCCAAACAGGATTGGTGCGAGGACACTGCCTTGTTTTACTCCACTTCGGATGTCAAAGGGATCTGACGTTGAGCCATCAAAAACTACAGTGCCCTTCATATCCTCATGAAAGGACCTGATGATGTTAAGGAGTTGAGGTGGACATCCAGTCTTGGGAAGTATTTTAAAAAGGCCATCCCTGCTAACCAAGTCAAAGGCCTTTGTGAGATCTATGAAGACCACAAAGAGTGGCTGTTGTTGTTCCCTGCATTTCTCCTGCAACTGTCTGAGGAAAAATACCATGTTGGTAGTGGATCTATTAGCTCGAAATCCACACTGTGATTCTGGATAGACTCTGTCTGCAAGCACCTGGAGTCTTTTCAGCACAACACAGGCTAGAAGCTTCCCTACAACGCTGAGAAGAGAGATACCACGGTAGTTATTGCAGTCGCTCCTGTCACCTTTGTTCTTATACAATGTGATGATGTTTGCATCCTTCATGTCCTGTGGTACTCCACTTTCCCTCCAGCAAAGAGAAAAGACTTCTTATAGCTCGGTGGTGATGATCTCTTTACAGCACTTCAAAACTTCAACGAGGATGTTTGTGAGCAAAGCCAGTTTCCTAAGAAACTGTTCTGCCACGGGAGGAGGATTCTGAGTGAATGACTCCTTTACCAGGCAAAAACCGGGTCCAATAATTTTAACCTAGGGCAGTCCTTTCACTCATGCACCAAGTCTGACCTGATTCCCTTGCCAGAGGCAAAGGAATCCAAGGCCGCTTTTATTTCTGCTATAGTTGGTTCACTATACAGCTCTTCCAAGACAGGCAGGCACTCGATGTTATTTAATGCCTCTTCGGTTACTACATTCTCTCTGGAATATAGCTCAGAGTGGTGCTGTACCCAGCGTTCCATCTGCTGTGCTCGGTCCTGGATGATCACGCCTGTAGCAGACTTCAAGGGAGCACATTTCTTCTGTATTGGACCTGCTTGATACCGTCATACATTCCCTTGATGTTACCTGTGTCTGCTGTTATCTGTATCTGAGAGCAGAGCTGAAGCCAATAATCATTGGAACATCTCCTGCCAGTCTGTTGGACTTGGCTACGAGCAGCTCGAAGAGCCTGCAAGTTGTACTCACTAGGACAGGCTTTGTATGCTGCTAGAGCTCTCCTCTTATCCTCGATGGCTGGAATCAGCTCCTCTGAATGGGCTTCGAACCAGTCAGCCGTCTTTTTGGTCTTCTTGCCAAATGTGGACAAGGCAGTGTTATAAACAGTGTTCTTGAAATGTTCCCATCGTTCAGGTGCATTTGCATCAGCCAGGCCTGGAAGGGTTTCCTGCAGCGCTTGGGCAAATTCCTCCACTTTTTTTGATTGCGAATCTTGTTGATGTCAATACGTGGTCTTCCTTCCTTTTTAGCGTGATACAATCTCTTTGTTCGCAGTTTTACTCTACTACACACCAGGGAGTGATCAGTATCACAATCAGTACTCTGGTAACTGCGTGTGATCATAATACTAGGAAGGCTAGAACGTCTAGTGAGGATCAAATCATGCTGATCCAATGCTTTGATCTTGGATGTTTCCAGGAAACTCTGTGTTGAGACTTTGTATTAAAGAACGAGGAGGAATTAAGGAACCTTGTAATGAGGGTGAAAGAGGAAAGTGCCAAAAACTGGTCTGAAGCTCAACATAAAAAAAACTAAGATCATGGCCACTGGTCCCATCACCTCCTGGGAAATAGAAGGGGAAGATATGGAGGCAGTGACAGATTTCACTTTCTTGGGCTCCATGATCACTGCAGATGGTGACAGCAGCCACAAAATTAAAAGATGCCTGCTTCTTGGAAGGAAAGTGATGACAAACCTCGATAGCATCTTAAAAAGCAGAGACATCACCTTGCCAACAAAAATCCGGATAGTCAAAGCTATGGTTTTCCCTGTAGTGATGTACGGAAGTAAGAGCTGGACCATAAAGAAAGCTGACCGCCGAAGAATTAATGCTTTTGAATTGTGGTGTTGGAGGAGGCTTTTGAGAGTCCCTTGGACTGCAAGGAGAACAAACTATCCATTCTAAAGGAAATCAAGCCTTAGTGCTCACTGGAAGGACAGATCCTGAAGCTGAGGCTCCAATACTTTGTCCATCTCATGAGAAGATTCCCTGGAAAAGACGCTGATGTTGGGAAAGTGTGAAGGCAGGAGGAGAAGGGAATGACAGAGGATGAGATGGTTGGACAGTGTCATCGAAGCGACCAACATGAATTTAACCCAACTCTGGGAAGCAGTGGAAGACAGAAGGGCCTGGTGTGATCTGGTCCATGGGGTCACGAAGAGTCGGACGCAACTAAACGACAAAACAAAAAGGAAAAAGCTTAAAAAGAGTAAAGATAAAAATACTAAAAAAGACAAAGACCACTCTAAAAAAAGTAAACAAAAATGATAACAGAAAAACATTCAGAGCAGTTAAGGTGCAAAAAATCCATTAAAAAACCCCACTCAGGCAGCCAGTCACCGAGGGCCAGTCTTGCTTACTCTGGGAGAGAGTTCCAAAGTCTAGAAGCAGCCACAGGGAAGGTCCTGTCCCAAGGCCCCATCAAACGTACCTGTGGAGGTGGGGGGAATTGAGAGAAAGACCTCCCCCAATGAACCTGGTACCCGAGCAGGTTCCTAATAGGATGCACACTCATTAGGTAGCTTGGGCCCAAGCCCTTGAGGGCTTTATATGTTAAAACCAGCAGTTTGAGTTGTGCCTGGAAACAGATTGGCAGACGGCAGAGCTGCTGTAATGGGGTTTATGTGATCCCTGTGACCAGCCCCAGTCAGCAATCTGGCCACTGCGTTTTGGCTTTGCTGCACCTTTGGGGCATTGAACAAGGTCAGCCCCATCACAGCTAGATAGAAAAAAAAATTAACAAGTGGGGAATGCCAGGGCTTAGTCCTGGGCCCTGTGTTCTTCTACATTTTTATTAATGGCCTGGATCAGAAGGTGCAGGAAATGTTAATCAAATTTGAAGATGACACAAAATTGGATGGAATTGCTAATATCCTGGAAGCCAGAAACAGCCAAGAGGAGCTTCGAAGAGATCACATCAAACTCTTATGCTCTGGAAAGAAAACTCAGGGATTTGGGGGCTCAGATAGTTTTCTCATCCCTCCTACCCATACTTGGAAGAGGAACAGAAAGGGAAATACTCCAGGTAAATGACTGGCTATGAAGGTGGTGTTGAAGTGAGGGATTTTGTTTTTGGGACCAGGGGCTAAGCTTCCTGGAAGACGGACTGCTGGCAAGAGATGATTCACACCTCACAAGGCCTGGGAAGAATGTGTTTGGCCACAGCATGGAGAACATCATCAGGAGGGCTTTGAACTGAATGGGAAGTGAGAGGGAGACGCGAGCGGGGAGGTAAAAGTAGATTAAGCCTTACACACGATCAGAGAAACAGTTCTAATGGGGATCAATAATAACATTAATAGTAATATTTATAAAAATGTTCAAAGACAAACAGGCTACAAATCTCCGATGTTTATATACAAATGCCAGGAGTATGGGAAACAAAGAAGAAGAACTGGAAATTTTAGTTCAGGAGGGCAAATATGACTTGATAGAAATAACTGAAACTTGGAGGAATGACTCCAATATAGCAACTAAAAGATATAAATTGTTCAAAAAGAATGGAGGGAATAGAAAGGGAGATTGAGTATATCCCAAAAATAAGCATTCCTGCACAGAAAAACATGAGGAGAAGACTGGATATCCCACTGAGAGCATCTGGATCAATGTCGTTGGGGCAAAAAACAAAAGGAGCACAATAGTTGGAGTTTGCTAATGACCTCTCAATCCAGGAGAGGAAGCAGAAAAACAAATCTGTTGGGAGGGAAATTCTACCAAGTCTGGCCCTTCCAAGAAATTCCTGGTTTGTGTGGCTGATCATTTTCCTCTGCAAAAGGCGGAGAAAGAATCCAGAGGATTTGCTATCTGTGATGCAACTCTGTCTTTGAGACCTTTATTTTTTTTCTGGTTCCTCACAAAGACACAAGCTGCTTCAGAGGATCAGAGGCCAGAGGATCGCTTGAAGGCTGCCTGCAGAAACATCCGATCAACTAGCCCCGAGTTCTGACAGGATGAAAAGGCTTCCAGCAGTTCAAGGGACTGTTTTACTATATAAACAGCTCTCAGACAGCTGAAAATCCGTGGAAGCAACAAGTCAAACCTCTGGCTTGCATCCACGCTCCGGACAACCTTAAACCTTGTTCTCTGGACCCTTGGCTTTGTACTCTCACCCTGGACTACGTTGTGTGAGTTGGCTTTGGTATTTGGATATTGGCTTTGCATTCCCTGAATTCCTGACATAGGACTGGCTTATCAGACTCTGCTGTTGTAACCCCCGAGAATGTGACAGGCCCTGTTTTAGCTTTAGCAATTGGTGTGTTTTGTTTTTAAAGTTTATTCAAAGACTGAGTGGAAAAAAAGGATCTGTTAAAACTACCATCATAAGGTCTTCAGATTTTTAAATGCTGTTCCTTTTGATGGTTTGTACTGGACACAACCTGTTCTGAATATGATTAAAGCAGATTGGAAGATAAATACTTTTATGACATGCTGGCCAAAATGCTGTCGATGATTTATACTCGCGTAAGAGAAACGGCAGAAGTTGCTACAGAAAACTGCTGCTAATGAATGAGGTGCTCTTTGCATTCCTGGGCAAATACCCCCAGCCCCTGACCATCAGCCAGCCGTGGTTGGCTGCCAACTTTTGCATAATTCACCAGAGGCAAGGATAAATTGCCAACAGATTTCTGTCTGTCTGCTCTCCAGCTGCCCTCCCATACTCCCTCCCCAGTGGGACCTAACTTCTTTGCAGACCAGTAAAAAAAAAAATTTAAACAAAATTACGTCTGTCTTCACTCCCAGTATGAGTGTTTAACCATTTTAAAATAGGTATCTTAAAATGAACTCACCATTATTACATCTGCAACATGAAAACCTTACATATAAAATCCAGTAAACTGAGAAGGAAGTGTGCATACGGAATGTAGGGAAGGGGGGCAGGCATGTGCTAAAACAGATGAAAATGCTTTTGCACTGTGTGTCATGAAGTCTTACAGGAGAAATTCCCCAAAAGCTGGCTGCAAAGAACAGAGAAGGGTGGGAGTTCCCTCTTTGTGGAACTCCATCACCCCCCAGCTCCCGTGTTAGCATTCTAACCAACTGTGCACAAACTGGAGGATCCAGGGATGACTGCCTTTAAAGGCTGCAGCTGTAAATCTTTCGCCCCATTTCCTCATGTGTTTGATTTTTTTTTCAATTTTTAGTTTCATTTTTTTGGCTTTGAAGGAGCAAACTCTTTCCAATATCATCTGGAAGTGCAGTTTCAAAAGCGAGGACCAAGTCAAGTCAAGCCAACAATATGCTTTCCTAATCTTTTCCACATTCGTGAATTATGAGTCTGCTTTTCCAGCCTTTGGCAGAGAGCTGTTGTGACGAGGGCTCTAAGAGTGCTCCCGGGGTCCTATGCCCCTCCACACCAGAGGTATCCCCTTCACATTTTACTGGACTTCAGGGATGTAACTCACTTGGGTGAGAGAAATTTAGAAGGGCAGGCTTTGCAAGGCTAGGCCCCTGAGCTGGACAGAAGGTCAATTGGTTCATCTAAGAACAGCGTGCTGTCAAGTCCATTCTGGCTTATGGCAACCTTTTGGAGGGTTTTCCAGATAGGGAAGAGACAGAAGTGGTTCCCCTTTTCCTTCTTCCAGGAGCACCCTGAGACTGGGCAGCTTGCCCAAGGCCACCTAGGCTGGCTCTACTCACCAGAGTCACAGTGGGAAATTGAACTCTCAACCTTTGGTTCCACAGCTAGAGACCTAAACCACTGAGCTATCCGGCCAGCTCATCATCATAATGTGCTGTCAAGTCAACTTTATCCATTGTTTTCCAGGTAGAGACCACTCAGAAGTGGTTCCCCATTTCCTTCTTCTGGAATACTGTGCAGCAGGCCCAGGGCCACGCAGGCTGGCTCTTCTCCTAGGAGGCCCAGTGAGGAACTGAACTTCCAACCCCTGGCTCTGCCGCTATAGGTACCTAACTCACCGAGCTATTTAGCCAGCTATTAATATATAGAGAGGGAAAATATTAGTCACCACCCACAAGCCCAAATTCATATAAAATTCTATATGCTAATATATACGCAAAATTATAAATCATATTTATAATCAAAGCAATTACAATACATCACTAGATGGGGATGATGGTGACCGGGAGTGTCTGCTGTCCAGACGCTTGTCACTGAGGCTAATGGGGAGCTTCCAGGTCCCAACAAGGGCCTGACTTCCGTGGGTTTTTTTTTTTTAAAAAGCTTTTGAAGCAGCCTTTGGCTGAACATCCTTTCAAACAGTGAGTGCCTTAAGGGGGAATTGTGCTCTGGTCGCCCTTGGAAGAGAGCACGGCCGAATAAGGCGCATCACCTCCCTCCACAAGACAGCTAGAAGCCAGACAGCTGAAAGGCTGAATGTCACAAAACAACACAGCTTTGCCCATATTCATCTCTGGACCTGCTCTTGTGTCCCGTCTGTAGTGGATGATGACACGGGGGTGGTTGCATCCTCATAGCTGCCCCCCCCTTTTTTGTTTGCCTCTGAACGGTGTTCTGAACGGGCTTTGACTGAAGGAGCCTCAGCCAGAGGAAGAGTGGGAGAAGATGATTGATGGTGCCAACTGAACCACGCTATCCTGCAGGAATGTCCTGAGGGGGATAGTCTAAACCCACATTGTCCAGGCAGAGGTTGTTCTGAGGTGTGGAAATGAGTGCTTGACTCTGGATCAAGAAACGACAGCCTGAGTTTATCATCTGTTTCTTCGCTATATCACCCTCCCTGATAAAAGGGGAAGTCCTAAATGGTAAAGCATATATTTGGCATGAAGGAAGAGGACCGGCGTGAGGCAAGGAACTCTGGCTCTGGCCACATATAGTTGTGCAACTCAGGATTTAGATATGTGTATATATATAGAAGAATGTCTGAGATGGATTGTCTGCCTAATAGAGCCTTGGAACCAATTCTGTCCAGCGTTTGTTAGCCAGTGGGTGTTTGACGGGGTGAACTGCCAGATGGAAGATGAACTGGCAGACACGCCGAGGCTTATTCTGCTTCTCCTGTTGGTCTGCGAGCAGGAGCCCTGTTTTACTTTATTCTGCTCTCATTATTTCAAAGTCTATGAAGTGACTTCCAGATGGTCTAGCCAGAGTCTCGTCCTTGAAGAGGGAGACGCTCTTCCGCCTTCCTCCATTTGGCCAGGTGTGTTGTTTTCATTCTCCGCAGGTCTCGCCTCCCCTCTTTGGGTTTAAGATTTAGCCCTTGAGAGGTGTGCAGAAAACCCGTCCTCCATCTCAGCCACTGACTAGGGGGTTGATGTCCATGGGGTGGGCGGGTTTGGTGCCGTGTTCCCTCATTTGCTGGCACCTCTCTGGAGGGGCAACTGACAGGTCTGATATGTACCAGGTCTGACCAAAGTCCATGTGGTCCCTTCAGACTGAAAGCAAAGAGTGCTTTCTTCTAAAACTAACCAAATTCAAACTCTGACACTGACGATAAGTAGGTTTAAGCAGTGCAATATGTCCCCCCCCCCCCCAGTTTTCAAATGTGTGCAGTTTTGAACAGGTCCATCCGCTGCTTTCTTTCAACAGAAGAATTCTGGAATGTACATTATGGACTGCAATTCTTGTGGCAGGGACAGAAATCAGAGTGCTCACACATTCCTGACTGGCAAAACAATACCTTCCCCGCTGTATGTCACTCTGAATTCCTATCATGTCTCAGCATTTTGGATCCTATTCGAAGAGCTTACAATACTGCCAATGATAAGCTAGGTCATATGGCACGTCCTTGTGACTTTCTCTTTACTAAGAAATCTGAACAAAGCCGCTCCAGAGGAACGTAAGAGCATAAGACGAGCCCTGCTGGGTCAGGCCAAGGGCCCCTCTGGTCCAGCCTCCTGTATCTCCCAGGGGCCCCACCAGATGCCTCTGGGAGCCCACGAGAGACCTGCCTCCTCGTTCCCCCCTCCCCTGCATCTGGCATTTTGGAAGTCAAGAGAGAAAGCTGAAGAGGCATGTCGCACAGCTGGCCCTCCATTCCTTATCCAGAGTTGGTGATCATTGGGGTCTCTCCCAGCAGCCAGTTGTCCCCTAAAGAACATACTGGGGACAATGGTCTAAGGAAAATTTGTTATAAAAAGAGGTAAAGAAACAAAATGCTGGTAAAGTCTTAATAGATTTTCAGCTTTCTTGGCTTGTCTCCTTCGGCACCTTTAGCTGCACCATCAAAGCCTGGCTAAGGCACAATCTAATGTGATTAATGTACAATTTAGTAGGGAATTCACATTGGTAATTTGGTACAGGCACCATTAAGGAAGCCAATTCACTATTCATGTTCCATTTAATCATCCTTCAGCTTTCACTGCAATGCCTCTCTCCAGTTCTACTACTCACCTGATTGGCAAGGAAGGGTCTCCGGCATCCCACCAGTCTTTGGGCGGGCTTATATACATGCACCAGAGCTCCCAGCTGTATCCGTGGGCTGAATTTTCATAGCGCTGAACCTCAAAGGTGTCTTGCTTGATATTGTCAATGGAAGGAAGGATGACCCTTTTCCGGTTTTCCTGGATTCGTGAGAGAACAGGCTCAGCCCTGAAAGGGAAACGGAAAGCAAAACAGTGAACCTTAACGGGCATCAACCTAGCAACCCTGTTAAAGCCAAATGGCAACAGAGAAAGCTAAGCAAAAGAACAGCTTTCAGAGGAGCATGGTGCTACGTCCTGACAATTTAGAGTGGCACAGGCAAGCTCTGCAGGTTCAGCGGGCTCAGCCACCCGCCATAAAAAGAAAAATACCCCAAATCTCCCTGCTATGTCCAAAGAAGGCCTCGCACTAGAAGAAGAGATTCCTGGATTCTGGGAAGCAGAAGCTTCAAGCATCACAATGCTTTAACCAGCTTTTAATAATAATAATAATAATAATAATAATAATAATAATAATAATAATAATAATAATAATAATAATAGTAGTAGTAGTAGTAGTAGTAGTAGTAGTAGTAGTAGTAGTAGTTGTTGTTGTTGTTATTCCAGTAGCCTAGTATTGGGTATGTTAACAGTTTCAGAAGAGGTAGTTGCATTGGTCTGCCCTAGTACATCAGTCAAAAACGAAGTGAAAATGAAAATGAAAATAACTCTTACGTCGGATGAAGTGGAGGTGTCCAACAAAGCTCACAGTAGAATATCACAGGATTTTAAAAAATATTAAATACATACATTCACATATACATTCTTATATTTTATGTCCTCCTTCCCTCCTACCCTCCCATTCCCATTCCCATTCCCATGGCAAAGTCGTATCAAAAATCTCATAAATGTTTTCAGGAAAAATTATAAGTATCATCAGAGTATATTACAATGACCAATAGTTTTTGTATACCTCAGGAAGTCCCTTATTATCATATAAACAATAAAAGGATGCCAGTCAGTTGCAAAAGAGTCAAAGTGTTTTATCCCTTTAACTATATGCAATTTGGTGGTTATTTTTTCTTGCAGTGCTCCCTGCTGTATACTCTTGCATACCCTGCTGCAATTGCAACTCCCTGCATGTTTCGTCTTGCTGCTGTCAAAAGATGGCCTATTAAAGTTTTGTATGAAATGGATTCATTTTTCCCCTGAAAAAAGAGTAAGAAGTGCCAATTCTGGAGATCTGTTAATCGACTGGTTTGTAATTTTATTTATTTCATTAAACATTTCTTCCCTACATTGGTCTACCTTTTCGCAATACCACCAAAGGTGTTGAAAAGACTCCTTATGCTTACAGTCTCTCCAACACATTGGTGACATTGCAGGGTTAATAATGTGCGAGAGCCAAAGTGGGGGTCAAATGCCATTTTTGGAGTGTTTTCAATGCTATCTCCCTGGCTGTGATAGAAACACCTTTGTATTGGAATTCTGTAAACATTTCTGACCATTTCTCCTATCAATTTTAATATTCCAATCATGTTCCCAAATCTCCCACAACCCCATTGATGACCCTTGATCTACCTTAATGAGCAACAAATAAAGTGTCGATACTGCTCCTTTATTTGTTTCAGCTAGGGAGATGAGAAGATTTTCAAAGGGAGTGAGGCACCTTGTGGCCTGTTTCACAGTGTTGGCCTGTCTAATAAAATTACTTATTTGATACCAGGTTAGCCATGATATGCCCCACTCTGTGAAATGGTCCCTCCAAAAATCCCTAGAAAGAGGTTGTTGATCGGTATAAAACTCCATTAACCTAATAAGACCAATATTTTCAAAAACTCTGGAAGTTAAATACCTCATCACTTGTGAGAGACCTGGATGACAATATATTGACATTAAAGGGGAGATATCTGGTAGGAACTTTTCCTTTCTTTTCTTCCATAATTGCATTGCAGGATATAGAGTACTATGAGCATTTTGGAGCTGATGTTTCAAATCCTTTTTCACACAAAGTATTTTTCCTAGCTCAGATATACCCAGTACTCGTAATTCCATTTCTATTTGCAGCCAAGAGGTTTGGCCCGATCCTATGTTTAGCTGCATCATAATACCCCAACCTCCTTTAGTAATGGGACGGTAACGAAGAAATTTTGTTATCCTGGGGTTTTTCCTATTAAAGATAAATGTTTCAATTCCTTTCTGCCACATCTTGAAAGTGGCATCTTGAATTTTTAAAGGCAAGACGTAAAAAAAAGAGATATGTAAACTGGGGTAAAATCATAATCTTAACTGAGGCAATCCGATTTGATAGCGATATGTTATATTTTCCCCAGTTTTTCATTTCTAATTTGGATTGCTTCCAAATATCTACATAGTTGAGTTTGAGAAGCTTGGTAGAACTTTTAGCTATGAAGACACCTAAATATTTAAACCCTTTATTTGTGAATGGGACTTTCAACCTTTGTGATATTGAAATTTGCTCTTGGGGCAGGGTACAGTAGCGCCTTGACTTACGAACGCCTTGACCTATGAACATTTTGAGTTACGAACAGCTGCGTTTCCATGCTGTGAAGGGTCTCAGGGGGGTGTTTATATTTTGGTTTCCCCCATTTCTGGTGTGGGGGTTGGTTCCTTTTTGAAGTGTTTTTCCCATTCCTGATGGGTCTTGGGGAAATTATTTTTGGGTCCTCCCCATTTCCAATGGGTCTTGGGGGTTTGGTTGCTTTTTTGGGGGTTTTCCCCAATTTTCAATGTGTCTTGCATGCTTTTTGCTTTGTTCTCTTTGCATTTCTGATCTGCTCCGTTTGCTTTTGCAATGGTTCCTGCATGCTTCCCTTGCTTTTTCCTTAGATTTCCGTGCATTTCTGATCTGCTCCATTTGTTCTCTGTGCTTTTGCAATGGTTCATGCATGCTTCCCTTGTTTTTTGCTTCGCTCTCTTTGTATTTCTAATCTGCTCCATTTATTTTCTGTGCTTTTGCAATGGTTCTTGCATGCTTCCCTTGCAAATCAGAAAAGTTTTTGCAAGGGTCTGTGCTGGATTGGTTTAAAATGTGTTGGTGTAAAATGTGTGGGTTTAAAATGTGTTGGTTTAGCATGTGTTTTAGACTCCAAACTCTCTCCGTCCCCCATTGTCTTCTCTCTGTGTGTCTCCCTCCTTTCCTGCACTTTTTAAAACCTAAGTCATCTTAGGTTAAAAAAAGTTTCTCCCCCTAGTGGTAGAGGATGGACTTACAAGCCGTGCCTTGACATAAGAACAAAAACAGCCGGAATGGATTAATCAGGTTTCAGTGCATTCCTATGGGAAAGGCTGCTTTGACTTATAAACGTTTTGACTTACGAACACCATTTCATTACGGATTAAGCTTGTAAGTCAAGGCACCACTGTATATTGAAGCACATTAAATCAGTTTTCTTAAAATTCACTTTGAAGTCCTGCAGTCTCAAAAAAAAATTCTAATTCGTTTAGTATATGAGGGGTTACTTTTACAGGATTCCTCAGCATCAATATAACATCATCAGCATATAAGCTGATAACATGAGTTGAATTCTTAATAGGTATCCCCTGAATGTTCTCATTTGCCCTTATACGTGAGGCTAAAAATTCAATCACCATATTAAATAGGTGACAAAGGGCACCCTTCTTTAGTCCCTCTCCCAACATAAAATTCTTTACAGTCCTGATCATTTATCCGGAGCCTTGAACGTTTAGGAGAATAAACTGCATGTAATATTGGTGTAAATTTGGGGCCACATTTATAAAATTGCAAAGAGTTACGTAAAAATTTCCAACTAACACAATCAAAGGCCTTATAGAAATCTAAAGCCAGTAATGCTAGTGGAGATTGACTGATTTATTACTATAATTTATTACTCCAAATAATAAGGTCTGCAATATATATTTTTGGAATAAAGACAAATTGATCTTCATGTATCATTTGTCCAAGATACCCCTTAAGACGTTTTGCTAAAACTGAAGCAAATAGTTTCTAATCTGTGTCAAGAAGTGAAATTGACCTGTAAGACTCCATCGACATGGTGCCCTTTTTTGTGGCTTTAGTAATACGGCCTCTCTGGATTGGGTCCAAGGCTGTGGAAGTTCTGCCCTCTCCAGGACGGCCTTGAAAACCCTTTGCAGATGAGGTGCCCGAAAGTCACTAGAAGGAACCAATCTATCCACCAGGTCCTGAGACCTTGTTGGGTTTAATGTCTTTAATAGCTTCCATCACCTCTTCTAGAGTGATTTCATTTTCCAAATTTTTCCTACTTTCTTCATCTAGGGGTTTCACCTTTGGAAATACCTGGTACTGATTAACGTCATTAAGAGTTAGAAGAGTTAGAAGAGGGATCAGAATATAGGCATTCATAAAAGTCTGTAAAAGCTTCCAGAATCTTTTGCAGATCTAGACACCTTTCTCCATTCTTCTTTATTATACCAGTGATTCTAGTTTTTCTCTTCCTTGTTTGTAACCTATTTGCCAAGAGTTTTGACCCTTTTCTGTCAAATTCATAATACTTTTGTTGAAGGTGCAACATCCCTATCCTAGTTCTATTAATACATACTGCTTTTAATTCTGCCCTTTCCTATCTAGGATTAACCTCAGTTGTTGTGAACCACTCTCCTTATGTTTTACCATTAAGGAAGTTATCTCTCTAAATGGCTTAATTTTTCTTTTCTCCTTCTTTTCATGTTTTACAATTCTTTCATATAAATGCCATGGAGCTCCCCATCTGGTGATACTGGAGATTGAGGGATTATCTTCAAAGTAAAATTTTTAGCCTTTACGGATATTATGCTCATGTACTGGAGATGTTAACAATGATGAATTGAATCTCCATATTCTGTCTTCCCTTTGTTGTTTACATAGATTCAAAGTCACTTTTAAAGGTGCGAGATCTGTCACTCTGATCATTCCTATTTTAGTTTCAATTACGTTATGCAACAAACCTTTTGTAACAAAAAATTTATCTAACCGAGAAAAAACTCCATGTGCCGCAGAACTGTAGGTGTGGCTGTTATCTCCTGGATTAAATTTTTTACTAAACGTTACGTAAATCATATAAATAGCTGTGATATTTTAAAGTTATATTTTCTATGCCGATTATCCCTTTGTGAGATTAACCCCTGTGAAGGCTTTGAATTGTAACTCGAGGATCTAAACCCTGCATGTTCCAATTCGGGTCCCCTCCTATTATAACATCTTTATCAGTGAATTTTCTTATCTTCCTAAATACCTTATGAAGAAAAGGGAGTTAATCTGTGCTGGGAGCATAAAGTGTAGCTAAGGCAAGTGACTTAGTTCCATTAAAAGTGCCACAACGTTTTTGTCTTCGTTTTTAATTTTTCCCTTCTTTCTGCTAGTTAAGATCATTTGAGAGATGGACAGGGATACATGGCATATCCCGCGGTGCCATTTTAGTACTAGGAAAAAAACCCCACATTTTTCTGGCACTTTAAATTGCTCTCAATTACAGTGCTCCAGATATCACTGGAAGTTTATGTATTGACATTTCTATTTTACTTGTCACTGAATTTTATGTCATTTTATTTCTTGTTCTCAACTACCCTCATTTTTTTTACAGTGTGGCCATATAAATACTGAAAGTAAGTAACTTTAGTAAATAAGTGGCAAAATTGATTTCCACACTTAGCCATGAAAACAAGGTTGAAAAGATTTAGTGTTGTACAAGAGTAGCTTCTGTCTGCTTGTTGTCGTGAAAAGCACCATGGAGTTGTAAACCTATTTTTCTTTAGTGTTCAGTACAGTGGTCACTGTCTCTTTCTGTGTATTTGTTCTACAAATAACATATTTTCTGAAGAATATTTCGAAGCCTTGTGGTGCAGTGGTTCAGCTGTAGTGCTGCAGTCAAGATTCTGCTCACGCCCTGGAGTTCAGTCCCAACAGACTCAGGGAGCTGGCCCGAGGATGACTCAGTTTTCCATCTTTCTGAGTTTGGTAAATCGATGGCCCAGCTCATTGGGGGAGGGGGGCAATGTGTATCCTGAAAAATTTTAAATTGGCCAAAGAGTACTTTAAATACTGTGGGGCAATATATAAGCAGCACATTTTGCTTGTTCTTACTCAGCGCAGTGTAGCAGATAGAGAGGTGAATCGGGGCTTGGGAGGCCTGAGTTCAAATCCCCACTCTGCCATGGAAGCTCAGTGGGGGTGCAGAACTGATAAAACTGCTCCTCAAATATCACACTTACCTTGAAAGCCCTACTAGGATCACTATAAGTCAGTTCCGAACTTGACAGCCCATTTAAAAAACCCAACTATTTGTATACAACACTTACCAACTTTAGCATTTCAAATAATAAATTGTATCACTTTGTCCTGTTTTAAATTTGGTAACTGATTGGCTTGCTCAGTGCTTTAGGCATCTGGCTAAAGAGCCAGAGACAGGGAGTTTGATTCTCCACTCCTATCCCTCCTGGGAGAGGCGCCAGCCTGGGTGGCCTTGGGCCAGCTGCACGGTGGTCTCAGGGGCATCCCTGAAAGAAGGGAAGGGGGAACCACTTCTGAGCGCTCTCTACCTAGAAAACCCTGGAAAGGGTTGCCTTAACCTGGAGCTGACTTGACAGCATGCAGTTGTTTCTTGCTTTCTCTGCTTTTAGCACCATATGAACCCCTTCCATGCTCTATTCCAAAACTCATACCTCTGTTTTAATAGGAAC